>NC_049187.1:10540000-11195000 GCF_009769625.2 Cygnus olor | reverse complement strand
CCTTTGTTGAGGAGCAGCCTCGGATGCAGTTCTCAGTTCTGGCTGGATACGTTCAGAGTTGCGTATAATTTATTCACTGTGTTGCATCATGGCATTTTGAGGTACCGTTTCTCTGGGGGTAAAAAACATTCTTCTACCAGCAGTGTCAGTACCCTATGGGCTAGTTTAACTTCACTTCAGAAGTGTGCTTTCCTCACAGGGCATTTGTTGAGGAGCTTTCCTTGCTGCTCAATAAAGTAATGTCCTTGGGATGAACACATCTGTGTTCTGTGGTGCACTAGCTGTAGCACTGGTGCCTATTGGTTTTGCTGAAGGCTCAAGTCCTCGGTCATTTGGTTGGATTATTAGAGCAATAGTGTTTTTTCCATTCCGTGTGAATTGTTGGATAGAGATATATAATTGGGTGTCCATTTTTATGGCTACTTGGTTACTTTTATAAATTTTACGTAGCACCTTTTCTTTCCCTAGAATATTGCTCTTGTTGTCTAGATGTTGTTGTTTTGAGATTGGAGGTAAAGGAGAACTTGAAAATGACTTCTAAATGAAAGAACTTTCTATTATATTTATCTGTCTAGAGGCAATAAATCTGTTTCAGCAGATTAAATACTGACTTCTTTATAAAACCCTGTTTTCTCAAACCTCTTATCAGCAGCACTTGGCAGTAATCATACCTAAGGAAACTTATAATTTTCCTCAAGGAGGTGACACTGACAGAATTAAAAATGAAGGAGCCCCCTGAAAAGCCAGTTCATTACAAATTAACAGTGGTCCTAGCAAAGCAGTGGGCTAAGGCGTGTCAAATAGTGATACGGATAAAGAAACCCAGCATTTTAAACTGTCAGAGCTCGGAGCATAGCTAGCCTTAGAACAAATTAATCACATATTGTCAACGCAAAGTTGCATCAAATTAACACATCGGATTCCAGCATATTAATGTGAGAATGCTTTCACCTGATTATTACTGCAAACCATTGCCACTCTCTGACTGCAAAGATATAATTAAATTGCTAAATAGAAAGTGCATATAATATCTCTGCATGCATTTAGGATGCATGAGCTGAAAAGATCACATCCTAGTAAGTGACAGTTTCTATTTGTAGGGAAACTTTACTTTTTTTTCTCTCTTATTTACTTGAGAGTACTAGAGTATGAAATTAGAAAAGTTAGTAATGTTATTTGCACTCCATACAACTTAGGTGAAATACAGGTTTAATTTAACTGATTTGCTGTGCTGCATGTGAGTACGTAATGAGCTTCACTCTCACCCATGCTTTTCCTGAGGGCAAAGAGAGGGAAGAGGCGCCCTGGAATTCTGAAAAGAATACAAAAAAGCAGGCGTTAATACCTTACTAAAGATGCTGTTGATTTGTCTTAGAGAGGATGCTGGTCTACTTGTTTAAAATTAAACTGCACTTAAAATCTGTTGAGATAAGATGCTGTTTAAATTTGATAAAAGTTTATTACACGTGCTGGGTATGTTAAGGTGTCTTTGCTTATGAATTTGATACTTGCAAAAATCTTTCTTGAACTTGCGCATTCATCACGGTGCTCGGTTTTCTTTATCCACTGATGGACAAAAGGTAGCTCTGTAACAAAAACAGAACCTGTACCTTTTTTTTAAAAAAGAAAAAAAAAGGGGGGGGAGGGAACCTCTTGGTGCCCGAATGACCGCGTCTGCCTGCCCTGCTTCTGTTCTTCCCCACAGGCATCCTGTTTGGGTTGCTCATCCCTTCAATTCTTATATGAACCGTTATCACAAAGATTGTGCTTAAGCGTGATTGTAATTGCCTTCTTCAAAATGCTTTCCTTGTCAAAAGTCCTTTTTACCTCTGCTGTTTGCAAACTGTCGTACTCCCATCTAAAGAATGGGTGAGCATTGCAGATATTTTGAAGTTTATCAAATGCTTGAATAGAATAACATAGTGTGCTATATTTAGTAAGGATGCACATCAAACCCTACAGGCTTCGCTTAGTAAAGGAAAAAAATCTCATGCTTAATACACTGAAAGCAGCGTTGTAACATACTAAAAATATTGTGTAATCCTAACAGTGCTACGTCTTCAAATCTGTCTATATATATGCATCATGACATCCCTCCTGACATCCCTATTCAGTTTTAACAGAGAGGCACCTACAAAAGAAAGTTTAAAATAGCTTTTAGGTCTGAAGTTCGCGTTCTCCTTTGCCTATAACAGCTTCAGGAAGCATTTAACATGTTACAGGACCATCACCAATGACTGCGATTTGGCTTGTGTTAAGCTCTTCTATGAGACTAATTCTCTCCAAATATCGTTACCCATAAACATCACAGTCCTTGGCTAGAAGCTGTTTTAAGTTTTCTAAGGAAAAGCAAAGTAATGGCAGTGGTTTGATCTGAAATATTTCAGCGTGTTTGTGAAACAGCACTGTCTCTGTTTGTCTTCCTCTTCTCCTAACGTGCCCACAGCAGCTGCTTGCCTCATGGCTTCTTTAAAAGCCCAGTTTGGCAGCTGCGTTTATCCTGCAGAAAAAGGGGACATACTGGCAGGGAAGGGGACTCCATCTTTGCCGTTTATTACATTTTTGTTTCTCAGCCGAGCTGCCCAAGCATGAGTGCTGCTGCAAGGGCTGGGGCAGCCCGGCTGAGCGCAGCTGTACCGGTGCGGCTGGGCGCTGTCCGGCTCTCCCTGCAGACTTGGTCATAAAGTAGTCCCATGTAATTTGCAAATTTGAAAGATTTTTTGAGAATTTCTGGGTTTGGCTGTTTTTAAAAAAAAAAAATAAACTGGGTTTTGATGTTATGGTTGGTGTTGCCTTACCTAGTAATTTATTTGACTAAGAAGTAACAAGTAGAAGGCACACTTTGACTGTAAAGTACTGGGCTTAGTTTTTGTGTGAGAAACCAAAATTCTGCTTGACTCTTAATTTCAAAAATACTAGGAAGGGTGAAGAGCATTGTGAGTACAAGTGGGAGCCAGTTGTGACCATGCCTGGAGTCAGTAGAAGACCTGAGATTGTGACAGGAGTCCTTCTGAAGCATACAAACTCTGTTTCTCAGTATGAAACATTAAAAAATAAAATTAAAATAGAATAAAATAAAACAGCCATTGCAGTGAAATATATAGAAAATGTGTATGTAATGAATGGGCAGCTTGATGCATTAAAAAAAAAGCATTTGCTAAGCAATAATCATTAAAGGCAAGCTTATTTGGAATTAAAGAATTTTAAAGTAGTTTTTATAATGCAGTTGTTAATCTTTTGGTTGAATCATATTGCATTTTATTCTAACTGAATTTTTGCAATTTACTAATGCCATTATCTTTTCCTTAATTACAGATCAAACCAAATGAAAAACGTGTTCATAAGTTAAGGTTCTTAACAGCCAAAGAAATATGGATGTGTCTTATTAACGAGTGTTTTTAACGTCTGCAGTTTGCAGGAGGATTTGATGTACACTAGCAGACGTTTATTGGAAGAAATTTTTCTGAGGAAGATGAGTGTTTTCAAATTTCTCAGAGGACAGTCTTTAGACTATATGTTTACTGACCTTTGTACTTGAGAAATAATTTTAAAACATTGAAATTAATTATGGGGTAAGAACTTTTATGGGTCTGTTCAAGCATCATAATATCAGTAACGAAAGAATTCTCATTTTGTAGTTAAGCATGTAATTTAAATGGAGTTGTAATTATTTGTTTCCATTATAAACTTAGATTTCTGTAGTCTGTTGCTTTAAAATACATTTTCTGAAATTCAAAAATTCATCAAAATTAGCCATTTAAATTCAGATTTTTCATCTCCAAGTAAAGAAAAGTTACTGTACTAAAATTCAATATTTTTATATTTTCCTTTTTCTTTGTGTAGTTCTTTAAAAAACACTTTAGAAGTAATTAATGGGATGTGGAGTAGTAGAATTGCAGAATATGAAAGCCCCAGTTGATCCTTTAGTATAAGGGTGATTTAGCACCCCATTTGTACCATAGCTTCGGCCTGGTATTTATTAAATATTCCCAATTCAGAATTTATAAAAGCAACGTAATGATCTGTTTAGTTCTGTATAAGATTCCTTTTGCATATCTGAAACAGGAAAATAAAAATCTTATTAGCTTATAAATACTGGTAAAGCTTTTAAGAAAAAGAAAATTGATTTATTAACAAATAAAAAGTTTCTCAGCTGTCTGTGGAGATTTAATTTATTATGCCGTAGGCTGATATGGGTCTGTGGTTGGGGGATGGCATTGAAGAAACTGTATGCAAGAAAGTGCTATGAAGCCCTCTTATTGTTAAGGAATCATTAAGGTTGGAAAGGACCTCCAAGATCATCTGGTCCAACCCCTACCACCAGTGTCACCCACTAAACCACATCCCCAAGCAGCTCGTCCAGCCTTTCCTTGAACACCCCCAGGGACGGTGACTCCACCACCTCCCTGGGCAACCCCTTCCAGTGCCTGAGCTATACTGGGACAAACTAGCCAACCAAAGCTTTTTTCACGTGCAATATTTTAAGGGCAAAATCTTCCTAAGGTTTTCCTTTTTTAGTAGCTTTTCTAGGCATGCCACCCAAATAACCCATAGCTATTGAACTTGTATAGGAGAGAGCCCTTTTTTAAGCTGGTACTTTCTGGTGGATGAACAAGTTGTATACCAGCACCTGCTTGGTTTTTGGAATGGGGGTGGAATGTAGGAGTTAGTCTTAATATTATTAATCCTGGACTTTCCCCCATACAATGGTTATCTCAAATGCTGATATAAGTTCCTACCATGTACAGAATGCTTTTTTTTTCATTTTTAAATAATTAATTAGGTTTTGGCTTAAAATGACCTCAGACAAGAGTCCAGCCTTTCCATATGTCAGCTGTGATCATACCTTGTGTCTTTTATGTATATACTACAGACTCTTTTAAAGGAGCTCTTCCAAAGAGAAACATAGCAGCTTGTCTGAAATCCCGAGTGCTGAGGGAAGGTAGTTACAAGCAGGAGGTAAAGATCTGTTCCGTACCCAGGTAAAAGTGTAAGGAAAACTGAGGTAGGGTGCAATTGTCGAGGCAGAGATTTTAGCCTTACTGGAGCTATTAAGCCAGTCTTCTGAAATGTAGTTCAGTTTCTTTCTCAACTGAGAGTCCATGTGTCATTTGTATTGTTTGAGAATGTGTTTTATATACGGTATACAGTTTTTTATAAAAGTAATTTTTGGGGCACAATAATGGGGAAGACAATATTTAAATAGATAACAGAATTTCAGTGCACGCTTCTGTATAGGTAAGTAGTATTTTCCAGAAGAGGTGGTATAAAACTTTCACAGCCAGTCAATTCTTTCTGCAGTCATACCGCTAGTAAAAATGACGGGACAAGTCGGCCACAGAAAACCTGTTGGTTGCTGTTGGTACAGTGAATCACAACTTGAGATCTCTCGAGAGGGTAAATCCAACAGGAGAACTTTTGTTGCTGGTTTGAGGATTTTATTTTTATTTTTTCCTTAACGGGTAGGAAGGGGGGGAATTGAGTCAGAGGCCCTCCGGCTCTTTGCTCTGCCTCGAAGGTCACTTCTGAGCTGTCCTCCTATTTTCTTGGTGCAGTCCAGCCCTAGGATTATTTATCATCGATCATTTTCTGAAGGCCACGCTTTCTAATCCCATGACTGTTCCTAACGACAAGTGAGAGGGAGCAGCGTGCTGCCAGCGCGGGGCCGGGGGAGGCTGCCAGGCCCCCGCAGGAGCCAGGCCGCGGCCACCCAGCTGCCCGCCGCTTGGGCCCGGAGCCTTCCCCAGGCACGTCGCTGCCGCCCGGAGCGCGAGGAAGCCTCAGCTCAGGGGCAAGTGCACGAAATGAGTCCTGCTCTGTGCACCGTGGCTGTTGCTGAGGAAAAATTCACAGAGGAAGTAAGATCCCATCTTCATGAGCAGCCCCACTGCTCCATTGTCTTCAGTCTCTCCAAAGGTTTTTAAATTGGGGGGGAAAAAGCTGTTGGGATAAAGTCAGAAAGCAATGCTGAACACATTTCCATATAAAAACCCTCCTAGATAGGAAATTCCAGTTAATAATAATTTGGAGAAAAACCTGTAGTAAAACTTGAGCATATTAACTATTAAAAGTTTAATTTGAGCTCGGGGGGAAATGATCTAGATAGGCGCAGTAAAAACGATGAGATTTCAGGCAGATTTTACAGATGACTTTCTCTTTCTCTCTAAGAATAGAGTCATTTTAATGATAAGCCTTGCTTGGTTTCTTTGAATGGACTGTATGTAATTAGTTGCAGCTTCAACTTTGAAGTGTTTTGACAGAAACTGTATCATTTAGCTCATAAATTTTTTCTAGTATCTGCCTTAAATATTTGTTCATTTTCTGCAGCATGCAACTTTGCTACTTCAGGTCAAATTTCAGGTACAGCTCTGTTTTCTTTGTTATCTCGATTGCTTCCTTCAGGATGAGGGAGAATAATTAAACAGAACATCTTTTCCAAGCAGCTGGAGTCAAATTCCAGCTGACTGCAGCACCTGTGAAGATTGTACCTCTGCCTCGGGCTGCGCGGGTGCAGTGCCAGCCCCAGCTACGCAGTGACGATGTGCTGAGAAGTGCAGGGGCTCAGCGGCGTAATGCTACTGCCCTTCTGTGAGCTTCAGATGGCAATAATGCCAGTGAATGCAAAGTGTCTGGTTTAGACTAATTAGAGGGATGATTTGTGAAATGCTGGCTATTTATTTAATTAATCACCAGCACAAAGCTATAAAACCCATATTTTAAAAATCCCTGTTAGTTTGCCATGTGGTTAATAGATTGTGGCACATTAAAAAGTGACACGGTGATGTATTAAAAATGTTCCACCTAAGGTTGGCAAATGTCCTCAAGGAACTTAAGCTGTCTGCTTTATGCAACAGAAGCATAGGAGTAGAGTCTGATCTGTTTAAGGATTGAATATTTGTAAAAACATTTATCTTTTGAATAGCATCTGTTCATTAAAGTATCTTGTAGCATATTTTTTAACAAACAAATAATGTTTATGGTGTGGTTTTAATTATAAGTTTTGGTTGTGTTTTGTTATTGCAAAGAATATCTCTTCCTCAGTATTAAATTTTTAAGTGTATTACTAAGTAAAATGTAAATAAATCTTCTAAAATAGGCCATTCCTTTTCTTCTGTGCACAGAAACTAGGGATAGTTTCTTGTGATGAATGCATTTTTGTTGCAGCTATAGCAATTGTATTTTGATAAATCTGAATACGTGTTTTCATTCTTCAGCAGAACTATTGGAGCTGAATAGATAAGTGCATAACATCCATAGCTAGCTCAGTGCCGTCTCAGTCAGTATGAAATTCAGTCCTCTGGAGAAAGGCAGCTCCAGGTCCTGTGTTTGACTTCATTGATGCTGTAGGGATTGTGCTGACCTGCTGCATAGGAGGTGCTTTCATTCCTGGCAAAATTCTGTTTGAATGTGGCAGGATTAAAGATGGACTGGATCCATTTGTCCTGAAAATGATACCTCTATGAAAGTAAATGAGGCCTGGGCTGTAAAGGGGATGCTGGGTTTTTCCCTCCATTTCGATTTTGTCAGAAAAGAATAACAAGAAATCATATTCATAGCACTTTATTTTTAATTTTTTAATTTAAAGAGAGTTGTATAAAGTAATACATGTTAACATGATTGAAATATGCTGTTACAAGAATTATATGCATTCTTCCTTGCTCAGGACTTGCATAGTTCTATTAATTGTGGGAGTGAATGCCAGGAAGGAACAGGCAGTAATTTTGGATATTTGATTAAGTGTTTTTATATGTAAATCATAGTTTTGAGTTGCATATAAAAATTTGTTCACGTGGAAGCGTGGAAGGAAACTGTCCAGCTCTGGAGGTTATGTTTCTCAGCTGTGTGTTGTATAATTAACCGGTACATTAGGAGGAGGGCTGGAATAAAACATGAGTATGTTAATGCAGCCTGGAGCTGATGTTGTAGTGATCATTGCAATGCAGATAAAGCATTTCTCATAACTGCTGCTGCCTACTGGAGCCTTTGAAACATCTGGACCTTTAATTGAAAAATAGTGTGATGGTATACAAAGCAGACATGCTAAGTGAAGTCAACAATTTAGAATTAAAAAAAAAAAGTGTTATTTACCTTGTAGTTAAATATTCATACTTTGTTATGCTTTGTATAACAGGAAATTACTGGGTTAAATTTTTATGAATAGTGGCAGCATGAATAAGATAAATTAAGTATTTAACAACGTTAATGGAATTTTACATTGCGATCTGCTAAGTCTGCAACACAAGCTGGGATGATACAAAGGAGAATCCACTTGTCAGAAAAGAACAACTTGGAAGCGTCATATAAAAACTGTGACGACTGGCAGATAGTTGCATGGTCACTTGTTCAGTCGATTGTCCCAGTGGCCTCACTAGCAGTATTTTTCCATAAATGACATAAGCATAACAGAAGTAATTATATGATTACTACAGGAATGTAATACTAGAAAAATAATGTAAAATACTAAAAATGATGTAAAATACAAATACTGACTTAACCACCTGATGAAATAAATGACATTCTTATTTTGCCATAGTAAGGTATAGTATGGTGTACTGCAACATAAAAGGGATAGAGCTACTCTGTCTTTTCATACGAGCACTAAGACTTAGCATTATGTTTGTGAATATTGATATAATATGTAACTGAACAGGTATTTTCTCCAGTTCTGCTATAATATTCTGCAAATATAATGAACAGACTCTGCTATAAATATTTAACCATCATATTACATTATATGCTGTTTTGCTCACTGCACCAAAATCTACGAGTTGCAGCTACGTTTCATTCCTGTGTAGTGTGGGTCTCGTATATTGAGGCTGATAAACGCGTTCATCATCCTGTTTTGCTGCCAGTGTGTTCTCTCTGAACCATATGCCCGTAGTGTCATTATATTCCACTACAGTATAAGGGTTTCTGCCACATGCTTATTGAAAGCTTTCAAGATATTTGATCATCTAAACTTAAAACACAGGCAAAACCCACACTATTTTCAGATGATTCTTGTCAATTCAGGCCCTTAAAAGCAATTTGATTGGAGTGAATATGACTGTTCTATTCCCATTTATTTTGGATGAAGAAATAACTACTTTTTTTTTTTTTTTAAATCAAGAGGTTAGGAAATATAGGTTTTCAATATTCATCTTAGAAAAATACAGTCCTTTGTATTGCCATAAACATCTGTGCTCTGATCTGTTAGAACTTCTATTTGTATTTGAAATATATTTACTCACATTAACTTAGATTTTTCCCCTTCGTTTATTTTCTCTGCATTGTTTAAATACATATTTGAATAAGTTATGTTTAAGAGTTGATTACTGGATTGTATAGTAAGCTAAATACCTCGTCACCTAAAACAAAAACATTTCACTTAGTTTAAAAGTGAAAAGAAATTTTATTTGTAAAAGGTAAGCCTTTGTTTCCATTTTGTGTAATGTTCAGCACTGTTTGCTGGGAGGTGAGTCAATGACTTGAATTAATTATAATTACTGAAAAGACATATACTGATTGAGCAAATAAAGTAGTAAGCTCATTTGTGCCAAGGCCATCTAATTAAATGCTAACTTTGGATAAACTAGATGTGCATGAAAGATTAATTTTTGGAGGTTTTTATGACTCCCACTAAATAATGATTCAGTAAAATCTTTGCATTATATCATTAGAACATCTAATCTTAAAGTGATATAACACTTAGGCACAGAACTCTACTGTACAGAAAGATGCAGTAAATTATTATCGCTGAAAATTAATCACTTTTCTCTAGGAAATGTTTATGGACTTGGTTCTAATTTTCTCTTCTGGTGTGCAGCAGAACCGCTCAGGAGTGGGAAGGATGCAGCGTATATGTTTTTCCTCAATGACTTTCGTTAGGTTCCTATTATGCAGGTACTCGAGAAGAGCATTTAGGAGTATGTTGTCCTTGTGATGGAAAGAACTGTACCAAATTTCCTTTATCATCTGGGAGAATATTAGTTGCTCTGCAATAACCCATTCAAGATATAAATTGTCTGTTATTGGAGAGAGGTGTAGATTTTCTCATGGACTTTGATTAAAAGTTTATTTTACATCTTATAAAGACTTCCCGTGTTGAAAGAATTGATTGTTTAAATATGTAACTTTTTTATTTTAACATATTCTGTTTATATTTAAAGCATATTTTATTACAGAATATTAAATAATGATACAGATATTTCTAAAACCACGTGGCCAATGAAGATCATTCCATATGCAGTTTTCCTGTGCTAACTGTAGTAACCACTAGTTATAGAATTAAACATTACAGCTTTACAAGTACATTCCTACAAAGTCTATTATAATGCACGACTTGATTTGCCTATCATATCCTTCACTCTTGTGTCTGGAAGCAGTAGCACACATGCATGCTGTTGGTGCTACTTACGTGTTAAAAGAGACCAACAAATACCATTACTATACATCTCCAAAGATTGCTGTATTCTGGCTGTGTTTATTTTGGACGATATGAGAAAAGTGGATTCACAGCCAATTGGATGCCAATTTATTCTTTGAGAAGAAGTTTGTTTATTAATGGCAATACTTTTACTAAGCTTAGCTACTGTTACTTTTGTGTTTAATTGTCAAAGTGCAAAAAATACATTGATCTGCTTAAATAAAATTATAAAAAATAGAAAACAGAAAATCTGTGAATTCAGCAGATTGTACATTTCAGCAATGTCAAATAGAATATATAATTTCGTGCAGTTCATGAATAGCAGCAGCAAAGAATACATGTAATGTGCCAAAAAGCTACAATGCGCTAGACACTAAGAGTTATGAAAACAGAGGTAAACAGAAATAAAAGTAAATGATTTATATGCATACAAAATTAGCAATAATTTGTGAAGTAGTATCCCTTTTTTATTTTGTCTCTTCAAGGCTGTGTATGCTGCACAGGGCCATGTCTTGTGTCCTAATTGCAGCACCACATTTGGTGATAAAACATTGCTTTGAGTGAGATGAAAATGCTATAGAAATAGCAAATTATTTTTTTTAAGATCAAACTGAATGAAAACAGTAGGTAGTCTTAAGAGAATCTATTAATGAAAATATTAAGAAAATTTTCTGTGATTTATTGAATGTTTAGTGTGTATTCAGTTACTCTTGACTTCTTTACAAGATTGGTGGAATCTAACATTTCTAACAATAAAACCTTAATGGAATCAGATTTGTGATTTCATAGAAAATTAACGAGATATTTTGTCAATTTTATTCCAGACTTCATTTGTCAGAATATACAGTGTCCAGTGACAAGCTAAAAGAATTTTTGACAAATTAACTATGCCACAGGTGACAGATCAGGAAAATGTTAATTTAACAGCCCCTTTATGCTTCCCAGATTTATTGGAGGCTATTAAGGAAACTCCAAATGGTAAGGCCCTTGGCCCTGAATAGATTTTCCATTGAATTTTATACAGGATCTATTAATAAAGTTTGTCGCTGCCTTTTTGAATATAGGTAATTGTACTTTATCTTCTGTGTCTCGTCAGCGTTTACAATTGGAATACTGTTTTTAGTTGGAAGAAAAAAGTGATTATGCTTCCAGTAGTGCCTGTAATCTGGGTCTGAATGATCCCTCCTAGAGAAGTGACTATAAGCACTATATAAACCCCACAAGTTATTACTAGTTAAATCCATTGTGGGCAGATCTTTGACTCTTGGCCACTGAGACGAATAGTTCGATCCATTTTATTCAGTCCACTACCTACAAACACTTACCTAATAAGCTTTTCACAGGTAGTAATTGAGCTCTGTGGGACTTTCTGCACGATTAATATTTTGCAGGATCAAGCTAAGTATGGATTCATTCAGTCCTGTAGACAGGTACCTGATGTTTTGGACTTCTAACGGTGTTTCAGAACAAATATCACCCGTTTGTAATAAAAGTATCAGTTTGTAATAGAGATTTTTTCCAAAGCCCTTTGGCGTGGCGTTTGGTCAGTCCAAGCCTTGACCCATGTGTTTATAGGCCATACTAATTTTTCTTACCTCCTGTGATACTGAATGTTCTCATTATTAATAGAAAGTCTAATAAGCTTCTAATTCTCAGGTTTCAGGCCCTGTAATGTCTTATGGCAATCACTTTTAGAGCACTAGGACTGTTACTTGTGATTGTGCCATTTTGGGGTTTCAGTGTATAACCAGGCATACCTAGGATTCCCATTAATTTCCTTAATAATTGCTGTTTGCTCATTCAAGTGCAAACATTGTTGAAACAACAGGTCTTCTGTTCTTGCCGCTATCTCCAGTCATTACTGCAGTGTAAGCAATGTGCATAAATTTATGCGTGCTAGTATATTCCCCTGGCTAGCGTTTGCATCTGGACAAAGACAGAAACAGACTTGAGATTAGGGATTCATTACCTGATATTATTTAATGTCCCTTAAAAATAGTCATGTAAGTAGGAAAGCAAGAGGAGAGAGAAAAAGAAAACAAAAAACCTGTTTATGCGAGTAGTTAGTGTTAGTGTTAGTTGGAGACTAGTGTTTTCGTTGTGTGACGTGTTCGAAGTGTTAGTGTTTTCGTTGGAGAAGTAAGGTTGTGGGTGCGGGTGGTATCTCAGAGCATCAAAGGCACACAGCAGCCAAGCGCTTGGGCTGGATGGGTGCTGTAATATCTGCACCAAATGTGCCTAACTTGAAAGTAATTTTATCAATTTGAGAAAATGCCTTTAAGATGAAAAAGTTATGAAAAGTCCCTCCTACAAACATGTTGACGTGTCATCTTGGTTTTACTAAGCTTATCCAAAGGCTTCTTAAGGCTTATCCAAACGAGGTGGTGTAATGTAGCAATTCCATTCACTTCCCCAGAATATGGGACAAACCTAACACCTTCTTCTAAATGACTAAAAATGATTTCTTCTGTACCTCAACAACATGGGAAGAGGAGGTATCTGCACTACAACAATGCTTTATTAAAAAACATATTCATTATATTTGGATGGATTTTAATAATGCTTTTAGCTATGCTAATATGAATAACTTTAATCTTTAAATTCCTATTATTTCTCTAATTTATAATCGCACTGAAGGATCAAATGGTTTTTAACAATATATCGAAATTAGCACATGGCATTTAACTCCCTGTTTTATAGTCTCATCGTAGAAATACAGTATTGAATCCTTTTATTCTGTTACTTAGAATTCCAAGTGATTAATTCTAATGATACTTTCTTTTCTCAAGGCCCATATATGTATACAGTTAGAGATAGATGGTCACGTCGGGTGCTTTTGAAGAGGGGATCATAGTATAAAATCTTTTGTCTGTTTAAAACATTACAGGTTTAAAAATCTGTGGTAGATTAAACGTTTTTTTTCTTTTAATGCAAACTTTATAAAGCTTTATGTTGCTATGCATTTTGTATTTTATTTAAGTGTTAATCCTCACAGTTCCAAATAGGTGGATTTTTTTTTAATACAGTAAGTTCCAATAAAAAGCAATATTAGTTAATCTTTCCTGGTTGTCTTCAGCTAGTTTGAAATATTTACGTGGCTTGGCTATACGTGTGACTGGCTCTCTTGGCAAACCAAGGCCAAGCCTAAGGTTTGTTTCTGACCCGTGCCTTGACCTCTGCTCGTGGTCAGCGTTCCCTGCTGCCACTGCCTGGGCTGCTCCGGCTCCGGGTTCCGCTGGACGAGCGGACGGTGGTGCTGCCAGCCACTGTGAGCGGGGCTCCCAGCTTACAGCTCTTGCTTCTGGTCTGCTCGCACCTGTAAGGTTCAAGTTTAGGTCTGGCGAATTTGTGTGTGTAGACCGCCGCCAGCTGTGGTAGTTTCTTCCTCCTGCCCCTCTCCGTCAGAATGCACCGGCCTGTCTGCAGCCTCTCCTGCACGTGGGTGTCTCCACGCGTTGTACCCTGGGGCGCGTCCCGGCGTGAAAGCCTTTGGCTCCGGTTTGTATGCCAGCAGGTGGAAGGGAGCCGAAGGGAACAGAGAGAGAATGAGTCCCAATAAGCTGGAGGGAGACTCGAACCGGTAGGGAGCAAGGAGCGCTGCCGGTTCTGGTGCTGTCCAGAGTTCCGGTGCTCGAGTCGCCGGCGAAGCCGAGCGTGCGCTGCGGGGCCACACTGCCGCCTGTGCCCGTGCCCCGAGCGAGGCCCTGGCTGCAGAGCCAGAGCCGGGCAGCACTGCCCGCGCCGCCTCGCACCCGCTGCTCCAGCGGGGACAGAGGGAGGCAGAAGTGCAGAAACAAGGGTTGTGCTAATATTAGAGACTGGGGGGGGTAAATGTTTCCTGAAGTCTTAGGTAGGCTGGTTAGTTTTCTTTTTTCTCCTTTTCTTTTTTTTTCAATTTCATTTCTTCGTTTAGATCCTGCAAGAACATGGAATCTTGCAGTGAAGTTCAGGCTTTTTATGGAAATCTGCAGAATCTTTGCCAAATCTTTCATACTCCTCTTGTAGAAACGTTAAACAGCTGTAAATGAATTAGAATTTAAATCCAAACTTCTTTCAATTTTAAGGCATAGCAGTGTGTTTTGATCTCACTACTGAAAAGAATTCCATCCGTGCCACGTTGTGTATTAGCTCTGTCATACCTTTTCTTTCATACATTCTAATGAAATGTATTTTCTTGACAGGGTCATGTTGGTACAACGGCAACCAAAAAAATTGATGTCTACCTCCCACTGCATGCAAGCCAAGACAAACTACAGCCCATGACAGTTGTGACGATAGCAAATGCCAAGGTGCATGACCTGATTGGACTAATATGCTGGCAATATACAAGTGAGGGACGGGAACCAAAACTGAAGTAATGTTCTTTCTTTACTACCTCTTGATCTCTAATTTTCTCCTCTGCAGCGTTTTTGCATAATGAAATGGATTTTCATGTCAATATTTTAGTAGATAAATCTTAGAGAAACTACCTACACATTTATCTGTATTTCCTTTTGAGAAATACACATGCATCTATATCCATTTCTCTTTCAATTAAACTTCTGGTTACTGTATAATGATAAGCATATGAGGCCATGGATCTGTAAAGAATCATAATTTCAAAACACTCTGTGTAAAAATAATATAAAACCTATCTCTTTTGGTGTCATGGAGACATTTTTTATGTCCCATCCATATTTTTTTTTGTACTGTTCTTAATGGCTAAGATCACAAGGATGTCAAATAAAATGTAGAGCTCATCTGTAACTCCCCCCAGTTGTTTCTTTTGAGAGAAGGTACCCGGATTCTGCCTCTTACTTCTCTGCACGGTACCAGGTTCTTCCCCCAGATTCATAGAGAGAGAAATCACTGTACTGGGTGACGGTGTGTCTTGGAAGTACCACTAATGTTCTACTGAAATTATATTTTATATTTTAGTCATAATGCTTATGTCTGCAAACAAGAATTCTGTCATAGAACTTCAGCATTATCACTACTTGCTTTCTGTGGTTATTTTGTTGACATAATCACTTTCATTCATTATAGTCATGTTAAAATATTTCTGCTTTTCTAAGAATTGACAGAAGTAGAGGCTAAAGGTGGTTTTCTTTCCAGGTTATCATCCTGGAGATATCACCAAATTCTAAACCATTCTATGGTGATGACATTCTATGATCAAATAAGGATCTTAAAAACAAAATAAACAGCAGTTTTACTTGAAATTATGAATACAGTTGTGTTCTTTAATTCAAAAACAATGTCATGCAGTATTTTGTAATCGCTATGAAACTTTTATCTCAGTCATGTTGGTTTTTTTTCAGTAAAAGAAGAGCAAAATCCTTAGAAATTTTAGCTTCGGTTAATGAATGGAGTTTTCAGTATGTTTGGTAGTCATTGCTTACCTCTTCACTGGGGAAAAAAACGTGCCTCTAAAATTTCTGAGCCTAAATAACGGTTTGGATTTGTCATGCTGGAGAACATGGATTGTTTGCTTTATCATGGTAGTTGACTTAAGGAGTACACAGAACAGGTACTTCAGACCCACTCATCCGAGTAACTTTGCTTTTAAAACAGTTCTGTAACATGCAAAGAAATACTTCAATTTTTGCTGGATCGTAGAGCATGAAAAGAACTTAAAATAGTGTATTATGGAGTTATTGGTAACAGTTATAAGCAGGTGACTTTTTTGGTCCAAAGAAGGTTAACGGTTTTGTTTGATGCTTTTGTATGAGCCAGTCAGTTTTTCCCATTTTCATTGTTCCTGGAATGTTTGATGAATGTTTTTTTCTTTGGTATTGTATTTGGCTCTTTCAGCATTTTTCAAGTGTTTGAGAACTCTGTAGTCCTCTCTCTTGTAGCACAGTTGTGATGGGGAAGGGAAAACGTTGAGAGGTTGCTTGAACTGCCCTTTTTTAGGATCCTGGGGTTTAGTGGAGTTCTGATTAATAGACATAGGCAGAGGGTGGCACAGAAGAGCAACCTCCCTTGAAAACAGTTTCATGGATATTGTTGCCTTGGACAAAGGATTTGCCTTAGCAATTCTGAACATACATATAAGATACTTCAGAGGGTAAACACCTCAGTTTTTTTGTTTGTTTTTACACTGGAGAAGAAGAAATATAAAATTGTTTGCAGGTGGTGCCATTTCGTTTGCTGCTACTGATTTCTGTTCGTTATATCATAAATTCAGGAGTGTCCTGTGTGTATTATTAGCTTATTTTTTAACGAGTAAGATACCACTAAAATAAACCTTTGGACACATGCGTGTTTTTCAGGAGCACAGCACACCTCAGATGGAACAATGCCAATGGGTAGAAGCATTCCATGAAACATTGCTGCCCACAGCAAAAGTCAGCAGTGGGAGGAAGTGAATTTCACTGTCTGACTTGAAGGATAAGATGTTACGATGTGTCAAAGAGTGATCATGACCAAGGAAGCTGTCTCATGTAATCAAATCTCAGGACAGAAATAGTAAAATAAAATAATTAATGGAGGCACTATTTGGTTCCCCAGAATAGTCTAACAGCAGCAATTGAGAAACTGGATACAAATGCTCAGAGGCAGGGGCAGTGCCTCAAGATTCCAAGAAGTTTGTTTTCTTGTGTAGTTCTTAGTTATTTCTCATGCCTCTGGTTGTTGTTTTGTTTCTGTTTGTTTGTTTTTAGCATTGCTGACTGCCTGTTCTGTTCTTTAGCAAGGATTGATATAACTGTAGACTAATTATTTCCAAGTAACAAAATAGCTTGTGTAGGTTGCACATTTTGGTTTTTGTTCCTGGTTTAGTAGGAAAAGAAAAAATCAGGTTCACTGTGACATTCTATTGAAATACATATACATAATGCTTCCAATGTAATATACAGTGCATGCAAAATGGTAAATGTACCTTCTAGTAATACAATTTGAGAATAATGAGGAGGCTAAGATTTTGTAATAAGGAGAAACAACCGCGCTGCCTTTAGGAAAAGTATATTTTAATAATTCTTTTTCCTTTTTTAATGTTTTGTATTCATTTAGTCTACCTATTATAATTTATTTATTATTTCTATTTGGTGTCTTGATATGAGGAATTACTGACAGTGTTAGCAACCCTGTTTCAGGCCTCTTCCATATGAACTTTAGTCATGACCCACTGGACCATTCCCTTGCCAACCACTAAGGGATTTGCTGTAACGATTCTGCCTGCAAAAATCATAAAATATTTCTAGCAATAAATTCTACTGATATACAAAATTCAAATAAACTTCCTTGTTTTAGATTTAAGAATTCAGTTACATTTGTCAGCCATTGTACTTAACTTTTACATTCTGTCTACTTTCCAAAATTTTGAACCTTGTAATTCGAAACCTAAAGTTCAAGACTTTCATCTTATCCTTGTGGAGGTTCAAAATGCAAAACAGTTTTACACATTGGGCTTGTTTTTTCAGTAGATTACCTGTAATGGATATTAAGAAAGTACCTGGTCTCCATTAATTATTGGACTGTTGTCTATGTTATATTATTATTTTGGCTTAAGTCCAGTATATAATAAGCACTTGTAATAGCTCTGAAACAACAGCATATAAAAAAGTACAATTTCAGTAACCAGTTCATACCTTAAAGTGCATATTAATGGATCATTCTCTGTGACAGAACATCAAAGTATGTATTAGGTCATTTATATCTTGATTCTTTTTTGCCAGAGATAACATGAAATGGTCTCTCTTTTAGCACGATTGTGTGCTTTTAAATTTTAATTTAGCTCATCAGAGTAAGTAGATCTCAAAGTTGTGACTTAATCTGTAAAATACACTGCATGTTTTAAGTCATTTGTAGCCCCATAAATTTATAACGTAACAGACATTTTGTATTTTCAGTATAATTGGTGGAAGATGAGCTGGTTTCACCACCACTGTTTTTGGTATCTGGATTCTTTGAGACCACCCTGAATGTCATCTGCTGCCTGTGTGGCTGTATGTCCCTTCAGATTTAATGAGAATTATGCAAATGGGTCAAGTACCAAATGAAAATGTTAACTTGATTTATACAAAGTTTAAGTGCACACCAGGCTGCACACAGAAGAATTCTGTCAGGCAAATAGGTTAGAAAATCAGCAGTGTAAGGCCAGAACACAGCTGTGAGAAGATGGGCATCAGGTGAATTTTCAGACTGGAAGGTCTCCTAGGGGTGACTTCAAGTTACATTGAACTGGACACAATGAGCATGCAGAGCTCTGTGTTCACATTTGTAGAAATCCAAATAGAATCAGAGAAGGAGCTGGAAATCACATAACCCAGGCAGGATCAGCTCTGTCTGTTATTCACAACCTTTTTGGTTTAGCTTATTCCTAAAAAGTCTTGCAACAATGAAAAACACAGAACCTCCCATGAGTATGCTTTCTTTGTTTATTTCAGAGCCTTTGTGATGCTATAAATTCTGTTGCCAGTGCTACTTTTCACCAGTTTCCCTAAAAGTTGCTTAAGTGCTCTTAAGTTAAAAATTAATTCTACAGCAGTGTTTCAGTTCTTCGTGGCAGTACAGAGCCTCAGGAAAGTTTCTTTAACAGTATGGCAAAGTTTTCAAAATTCACAGTGACGAACATTGTTGCATTACCTTTTTGTTAACAAAGTTACAGCTTACATTAATAGTAACACATCATTATGACCTGTGTTAGATAGTAAATATCTTAGACGTGACAAGATGCATATAGATCACCTGGACTAAGTACACTCAACAAAGCACAGTTGCAACCAAAGGTTTGTGAATTAATTGAGAAAATTGCAAATCAGGTAGTCAGCGAAATAATTCATTGTCACATCCAATCAATAAACTTTGTAAATCAACTCATTTAATTCAAAAAATGATCTATATAGATCAAGCAACCAATTAAACAATTAGCATACACTTTGCAATTAATTAATTTAAGCATCAATCAAGCAATTAAAACTCCAAATTTAAGCTGCAGAGTTTAGAAATATACTGCCCTGTGAACATTCAAGCTATGTATGCTGGCACATCTACAATAAGAAAGAATGCTTATTTTCGGCTAAGCAATTTAAATATTAATATTCCAGATAGTATTATCATGTTTTCCTAATAGTAAAAACTATGTTTTGTATATATTATTTCCTGTGGAATTTAGTATGTGGGAATGAAAGGCTGAGATTTTCTTCTATTTTTTCTTCACGTTGTGTTTGTTTAAGACTTTCGGTGTTAATTGGTTCTTGCTTGTTAGTACTAAGTTTTAACTGCTTTTAGGTATTGGAATTTTTAGATACTTAGAAAATACAGCCTTTCTACTAATTGTTGTTACTGTGTCAGACAGATTTTTACTTTTCCTGTAGTTTACTCCTTAGTTTTTATTTATTACATTGTTTACATGCCTGAAAGCATTCTCTGCTTTTCAAGTGTATATTCAGGGTTTTTTTTGTATATATTTTTTTTCACAGTTGCTTGATCTATGAGCAAAATAGATAGATACTGCTTATGTGTCTTTAATTCTAAAATTTAACAGTCATATAAATAAATACATTTTCACAAATGGTGAGGTAGTACTTCCGGCTTTATGAAGACTTGAAACTTTTTGTGGACCTGGTGTAGTTCAATCACTGTTGGTCTTTTGCTTCCACTCCTTTTAATGATGAAGTAAGACTTGCTGCCTTAATCCGAGGTTTTGTTTTTTTTCTATTCCTACATGATTATGGTAGCAAGATACGGTGAGACATACTAATTTACATGCCTTTGGTGGCTTTTAAGTATATTGCTCCTGTATTAAGTGTGTGCTTATTTGTTTTCTACAGCATTTAGAAACTGCTATTGATCTGCTGAACTGAATTGGTTGCCTAGCTTCCCTCCCAAACGGACCCGTTTTTTGTTTGTTTCAGCGATAACGTCAATGCCTACTGTCTCCACATTGCTGAGGACGATGGTGAGGTTGACACAGATTTTCCACCCTTGGATTCCAATGAGCCCATTCACAAGTTTGGCTTCAGCACTCTGGCATTGGTTGAAAAGTACTCCTCTCCCGGCCTGGCAGCAAAACAGTCGCTCTTTGTTCGAATGTGAGTATGGGTGCTAACTGTCCAAATCACTGTGAAGCATCTGAGTGTCCATGCCACCTCTGCATCTTTTATCTTCCCCACTTTTCTTCATTTGACTATAGCAAAATTCAGGGGGCGCCATGCATTTATGTTTTTTGCAGACGACGCCACGGTCTGGAAGGTAGGCAGGCAGGAAAGTAAATAGGACTGGCAGCGACTCGGGTGAGTCTGTGTGTCTGAGTTGTGAGTCTGAAAGTACAGAGAAGAAAATAAGCCATTCTGCACGTGATTAGTGTGGAAAACATTGAACTACTGCACTCCTGCTAATACATACCTGGGGTTTACACAAAGTTTGAGCTCATAATCCTCATTTTGCTCCAGCTATGCTGCTTATTTCCTAAAACTATGTTCTGAATAATAAATGAAGTATGCATATAATAGCTTGAGGGCGTTAAAGTCATTCATGTTGGATATCCTTTTCAGTAGGTATTAAGAACAGATCTGGCTAGTGATTTTTTAATTGCTGTTTATTTATTTATTTAATAACTACTTCAGGAAAACGTGTTAAATTTTAGCAGAAGATAAGTACGTTGTTTGGCATTCCAAGTATGAGAGACTTCAAAATCTTCTTTCTAAATCTGATAGCCAAAACAGTAACTTTGTGTTTTAAGACTAACTGGGAACAGATCTGATTAGTGGGCTATAAATAGTAAGTAATTTTATATACAATTAGTTATAGAGTGTAGTAATAACAGTGCTGACTGAGGAGAGAAATGGTTAGTCAGTAGGCATGCCAGTTAGAATAGGACTGGATGTGCCATTATAAAGTTCAAAAAGAATCAAAGAGGATGACCCCATCCGCCACTTAGTCTGGAAGCTGTTTGGTTTGTTGCTCAAGAATTAGCTATATTATTATCAGTAAATTAGTCTTTGAGTGATACATGCTGTGCTTGATCACTTATTTTTCTTAACTTCTTTCTTAACTTTTGAGTGAAAAAAAAATTAAAACTATCAGATGGCCTTAGTAATTTTTCCAAAATACTGGTAAGATAAGCCACATCTTACATGGGAAAAGTATGTATTGTTTGGATCTCTCAAAGTGAAAATGCTAATAGAGTTTTCGTGGTTATTGAACCTTTTCTTTTCATTTACAAGAATTACTTGTATTTCAGAACCATACGGATGCTTCCAGTTTTAATACTCAGACATTATGAAATATTTCTGACCTATCCAGTTATTTTTACAGTCTTTATTGTGGAATGTGTTTCTCAGAGACATTTAAAAGCATTCTACTGAAAGAACTTTTCAGAAATCCCGTGGTGTATTTCCCAAAGGCCCATTCACTTCGTTCCACTGCGTTAGGTCACTGGAAAATAAAATATTCTGTCAACAATATTTACAAATAATTTATTCAAGGCAAACATATTCAGTTCTGCTGAACTGGATGCAGTCATGTAGAAGCTGATACAAGGAGGGGATGAGGCAGTCTTGCCAGTCAGATTACAAGGCCCTTTTTCCATTTGTACAGGTTACAGTCACGCAGCTGAGACAGGCAACTGACTCTTTCGCCTGTGGGACTGCAGAGTATCTGGTTTCTTCCACCTGACTGGAGAATGCTGGATGTTTTGTCTGAAAGAGGGAATCTCTTTCACCTACATGCATTGCTCTAAAGTCAATGCTACTGCCATGAATTTGATTTTTAATTGACTTTTTTCCTGATAAATCATCCTTTAAAAATATCTTGTTGTTTTCTTTGTTTTGTTTTCCAAAGTACTGAAGTGAAATACCGAGAGTTACTTGCAGATTACCAGGTGCTTATTAGGTGGTTCTAGAGACAGGTATGGGACTGAGCTTCAGCAGCTGCACGAACGGCAGCAAGCCATAGGCAAAATAATACTGGTTGTAGCAGAGTGGTGTGAAATCCTCAAAGGTTCAAAGTCTTCTAAAGAGCTTATCAGGAGAGGAAGCATAACTTTTCTGTAATGTGAGGGCAGCATTATTGCTAATAATAGTATACCGATATACATCATTAAGATGTAACTCCAGGATTTGGTAGTATCTTCTTAGAAAAATTAAATCTTATGTGGCCTTTAAAAACCTCAGGAGTTGGATCTGTATTGCTTTGAAATACAGTATTATTCTAGTATATAATGTGGGAACTCTAAAGCACAGGAAAAGAAAATTTAACATTAATGCATCTCATTTTGTAGACTATTCGCCAGAGTTTTAGAAAACGTGTTTTTTTTTCCCCTCATTCTGTTTTTATTTCACGTACTTTCCTAGCTGATAGAAAGGCAGGCCATTCAGTTTGCATAAGTCAGTACTTCTAATTCTGATTTGATTTCCTTCTTGGCTGTGGTCCTTCTCTGGAAAGTAGAAAACATTTTTGTGTGATTATACTGACAGAGGTAACCAGATAAGAAGTTAAGATGAAAGCCTCTCATTGCTAGTTTTAATGTTTAAAATATCTGTTAAAAAATGTGTTCTGTATTAAATTGTAGTCAACTAACATCAGTATTTGCAGAAATACAGTGTGAACACATGTATTAACATGAAAAATTCATGAAATTTCATGGTAGCCTGCGGTTTAAATTAGAGAACTCTTTGCATCACTTACCACCAGATTTGTAAATGGTCTTTGCACTTCGTAAAGCAGCAAGGGGCAGAAAGCCCTTCAGAAAGGAATTCCTGTGTGGGGAGAGCCAAAGCCTAGGGAAGCAGTCTGCCCTGGACCTGCACAAGTTGCTCCCCAGCAAAGCAAAGGAGTACAAATCGAGGTGGTTTGAAGCACTGATTAAGTTTGTTAAATTTGCCTTAAAGTAATAATATTGTAAAGAAAATTGTCCAGTGCAGCACTTAAAATTATTAATTTTATAAGAGGCTGAAATGTAAAACCCTTGCTCTCCCATTGTATAACCTACCAGCAGTATCTTTGATAAGTAACAGGGATTTTCTTTGCTTGATTAACCTTGTCATGCAGGTGTGGTTTTTATAAAATGCAAATGAACTTGTTTGGCTTCTGGTGTATAGAAAACACTTCCAGTTCACAGGATAGAATTTACTTCAAGATAATCTTGTATTTTCGGTATCTGCAGAAAAAAAAAAAAAAATCCATCAGGGATATGGCAAGTTCTATTCTAGTTGCAAGCAATAACAAAGGATTATGAGTGTTCGTGGCAGGTAGACCAGGTAAGAAGGTTCTATCATCAGTAGTTCCTAAACTGTTGATAATTTCTCATCTGGAAAAGAAAACCCTTTCTTTCTCCAGCACCACCTACCTCACTTACTCCTCATTGTCTGTACTTAGTATGTGAATCGCGGTTACAATTAAAATTAAACGAACACGTGATGTGTCTGATTCCGGACGTTAGCTTGGAGGAGCTGGAACCGGCGTTCCTGTCTGGAGCCCAGAGACGTCGGCAGGATCCTGGCCCTGCCAGCAGTTCTCTGTCTGGTGCCTGTAGCAGAACTGAGGTCCAGCTGCAAATCCTGCAAAAGAAATGTGAAATCTTTAGTGTGATGTATGCTTGTGTGAGTCCTCTGTGCTCTAGCTGGGAAGGTACTGCAGATTAGAAATAGGACAACTGCATCGTAAGTAGTAGTGCTTCTCTGAGAGGTTTTTTTTTCCTGTGTCCACGTGTTAATTCAAATTTGCTTGTACTTCCTATGCAGATAGTTAATCAGAAATAGTTAGATTTAGATCAGAATTTTTAGCATGTCCCCTAGAATTGAAAACTATTTGATCAAAAGATTGTTAATACTGTGAGTTTAAAAGTATAGACTCTTATTTTTATAGGGATTTGTTTTAAATTCTACATCTTCCTTCTCTGTTATCCTAGTAGTGCATGTAATTGTGTTTTTATATTTTGGATTTTTTTTCCTCATTCTAAAGTATTTCAGCTGCTGTGTCAGGTTTATGACCTGTAATGTTTATTAATATTGAATCACTGCTGCAAAAACTTGATGCCTCTGAGAAGCTTCATGATGAAGCATGGTGTTTTTACTTCAGATCTCACCTATCCTGCACGTTAGATATATTCTCAGATGTTGTGCAGTCGCAGAGCAGACAACTATGGAACCTCACCAGGGACCCCGTTTCAGCAGGACATACTTGAGCAGAAACAGTTTGCAGAACTTCATACACTTAAACTCCTGCCAAGGCAAACTCTTAGCCACTTGAGTTAGTTATAAATACCCAGTGGCAGTGGTTGGAAGTAGCCCACAGTGTGTTTTATATTCTGAGCTGAATGTGAATGTCTTTGTGGTTACATAGAGTAGTAAATAATTGAGTTTGATTAGGGAGAGGGACCTCATTATCCCCCCACCTGTGCCCAGCTGGTAGGGGAGGGTCGAAATGAAGCCATTAGCTGTCTCTCTTACTGGCATCTCAAAGAGCTCAAATACATCTGTGTCTTATTTTCTTTTCTGGCACAATCAGTCGAGCAAGCTAAGCAGGCATGACCGAATTTGGCAAGTTCCAAGGACTCTGGCAAAGTTACACAAGGAGAAGACGGAGGGCAGCCATTCTGGCTTCTAACTGCCCATTAGTCTAGCGAGTTATGTGTTTGGAAAATGTCTGTTGTGGGAAGGAGTGCTTTGTCCAATGTCAAACACGGCATTCTCAAACAGTCCTCTTTGATGTCGAATATGATTTGTCGGAAGGAGTCAAACAAAGCACTGCATTCATGGAAATGCAGACTCCTTGAGATGATGAAGTAATACCTGAAAGACTTTGAATGAAGGTAGCTTAAAATAAATCCGTACTATCGTTTAGGGGTTTTTCCTTGGAAATTTTATTATCACAACTTGACATACAATATCTAATGGCGTTTCTAGGAGTTGTAACTCAGCTGCCAGTTGGCACATAGATGAAATTTGGCATACAGTTCGTCTCCTCTGTAGCACCTTTTTCTGTTTTAATATTATGTTTAAATTGCTTTGACTATTATATATATATATTTCAAAGCGACATCTCTGTTATACCTGGTAGATTAAGGTTTGAAGCATTTTTAAAATACCAGGCTTTTTTAGTACATTTACAAATTCAATTCAAAGCTTTGAAATGTGTATTTTACTTAGGTTACAGAAACACTCTGCAGAAAGCCTCTTACCAGTTTTCACATGGGTGTAGGTAATCGGCAAAATATATGTTAGAATACTCATAAAATGCAAACTTAAGAAAATTAATGTAGGTTTGAAGTGAAGAAGGTGGGCCCCCAGGACAGCAAACAGGGAGGGGTAGGATCCCCAAGGAAGGAGTCAGAGCAGGAAGCTGATGTGTTAAGTGTCTAGTCTTCGCCTGTAGTAGTGTCAAAATGCAGACAGTTAAACCCAAAAGCACACAGTATTATTTAAGGCTAACATTAGATCCACCAAATCAAGGTCATTTAGGCTCAGAATTAAAAGTATGGCTGGCAGCCATTCTGGTTCATATCACCGTGTACTTTATCCTAAGAATCGCCCAGCTTAGGTTAAGCACATTGTGTCAACAGGGACTTTTACTCTTAACTTTGACTCTGTGCTGCTCAAGTGGAAATCATTATTAGTCATTCCCTGACACTTTCGGCCGTGCCAGTCATTCTCTGCTGTGAGCTTTAAATACTATAAATTTCGCTTCAGAAAAAAAAAAGAAAAAAAAAATCCAAAGGACAGCTTTTAGAGAAGTTGTTTCTCATTCAGAACAGAAGCCTTTCATCTTCTGAGAGGTATTTCTTTATTTTTTTCACACAAGTCGAGCCCATGGAGAGGCCACTGCCAGTTTCCGTGCCGCTCCAGCCACCTCCCCCTGGCAGCACCCAGCACCAGCCCACTGCAGCTCTCGCCTCTTCTCTTGTTTTCTTTTTCTTCTTCTGAACCTTGCCACCCTGGCTCCAGCACTCAGGCTGTAAAAGAAGATGGAAAGCCAAGTTACCGCAGAATGATCACTATCATTAACATTCACGGGTGGTTCACTTATCATTCCTGACTGCACAGACATGGCAGCCGTTATGAAACGTCCACAGGTGTAGCACGATGATACATATTACATTGTGCCACAATGGATTTATGTATTCTGTAACAAAAGAAAAGTGTAATGAAAAAATACAGAAGGTAATCCTTTATTCCTCCACAGCACAATTTATCAGTAATGCCTGTGGATGATAAGTGCCAGGGATTTCCTTTGCTTGATTTAACCTTGTCACCCAGGTATGTTTTTGCAAAATGACAGAAAATATAAGCTAAGGAATTTCTTTGGCTTGTAATTTGTAAGCAGCAGTTTTAATTGGTAGAATGACATCTGCTTGTCTGTCCTGTTTCCTAGTGTGTTGACTTAGGATAAAGTTATGGCACGTTAGGAGAGTAGGCTAACACATACGTAATTTATACTCATAATTAGGAAATGCTAGAGTTAGGCTGGGTGAGGACAGTTCATGTGCGCCATCAGTACAGAGCATGACCGAGAAGCTGGCCAGGCAGGGTGGGCACGCATCTCCTCCGGAGGAGCCTCCCTGTGCTGTCGGCTCGTAAGGACGCCTTGCTGCCGGCGGGTGATGCTCCAGGTGCCGCAGAGCAGGGGTGTCTCCAGGGCTCCCCACCTGCCCCGGCGCGGCGGCACAGACCCCCAGCGTGGCCTCGGAGCTCGCCAAGCACCGCAGGGCGTTAAGCGAGGTGGCGCGGGTAGAGGAAAACAATGCTGCCTGCTTATTGAACTGCAGCGAAGGAAGGGAGGAATAGTGCGTCTGAACTCTGACCGGCATTTCAAGCGCTTCTGGCTGCTTTCCAGAGCAAATATCCAAAAGTTTACAAATGTGGGGTGCGCTTTACATTTCATTGCTCTTGCCAAAGTTTCACTTACTGGATAGCACACTAAATATAGTAAAACACAGAGGTTTTTCTTATTTTGCTTTGATCAGTAAAATAAACTTTTAAAGATTGTTCTGGGATGAGATCCAGCTTCTGAGGCAAAGAATGGCTGGGGCTCAGGCATGATTTAGTAATAGAGTGTCAGGAAAATCAGGCTGACAGTTCTCAGGCCAGCTGCTCAATAGAAAGAATCGACCGAGTCAGGATGGGCTGAAACATGAGCAGGACCGACAACAGCATGTGCTCTTTAACAGCTCAAGTGTCAGGAACTGAAAGACAATTTTCCATTTTCAGGAGGTTCCAGATACGTCTTGGTTTTAGCAAACCCGAATTAGGTCAGCGGTGCTCCACGGCTGCGATTTGCCTTGCGCACAGCAGGAAACGGGGCTGGTCCGCAGCACCCGGCTCTGTTTGGGAGAAAACACATGGCAGAAACACCTCATGATGAAAAAAATAAAAGAAAAATTAGAACTCTATTTGTTTTGGCCTTAGAATATTTTGGAAGGCTTTCTTTGCCTTAGCTTTTTTTTTTTTTTTTTTTTTTCCTGCAGTATTTTGATTTATTGTCCTGTATTTTGGTTGCGGTTCTCTGGAAACCTTTTGGTATTGCAGCGTGTTGTATACATTACCTGAAGGTGCCAGATGCCTTTGAATCTGTGCGCTGCTGGTTGGTTCCAGTTTTTCCTCAAACATCATGTCATTTACATACAAGGGAAAAGGTAGTTTCTTTTTCTTTTTTTTTTTTTTTTTTAAGTATAGTACAATTCTATGAAAGATTTTCATTTTAAACAGTCCGTTAGATTTAGCTCAGCGGGTTGATTCAGATTAGAGCTTTGATGAGGTTGGGTGGCCAGGTGGATGCCCAGGAAGCTGGTGAGGCGATCAGAAGGCATCGGACGTGCCACAACACTCGTGCACACTGCAGTTCTCTGTAGCCGTTGAAGGAAATATTTTCTTATCAGTTAAGAGAGTTTAGGAAGGTCTCTGCTTTTACGGTATGGTGGTAGTCAAAACCCCTAAATCTTTGGGCTGTGGGGCTGACGTCTCTCAATTGCAGAAATCCATGGTGCTCTCATGTGGCAGCGTGCTCAGTTCTGACTGGTCCGTATAAAAAACATGACAGAAGTAGAGGGGAAAAAGTAGATATGTGAAAAGGTTAGGAATGTTTGTTTGAATATGAGTAAGATAGAGTAATAAATTTTGAATGGTCCAGAGAACATAAATTTGGGGCTTTTAGGCAGTTTCATTTTGCCAGGAACAAAGAGAATTGAGAATGAACCTTAAATGAGACCGGCTTGGGACGGAGGAGGAGGCCGCTGTGCAGCGCTGCCCCGCGGAGCTCCCTGCAGTGGCGGGCCGGGTGCGGAGCCAGGGGAGGCTGAGACGAGCCCCGTCGCGTGTGACTCCGCGGGGCAGGCGTTTGGGCGCTGGTACTGCGCCAACGAAGCAGGCACACGCAGAGGGGTCGAGCTCGCGCTCGGGGAAGAGGCCTCCCCGTGCAGAGGTTCCTCCGTAGCTGCTCTGTTGTGGACTTCTTGGCCATCCTGAGCTGAAGCAGCCAGCTCTGTACTGTGAGCAAGATACAAGGCGACAGTGTGTTTGTGGCTCTGGTATTTATAAGAAGAGTACAAACAAGTGGCCTGGTGGCTAGTGTGTGCACGGGGCCGAGGTTCGCTGGCCGCGGTGTGTGCACTGCAGCCAGCGGCCAGGACAAGGTGTTAATGGAAGCTGCCGCCTGTCCATCTAGGCTCTGTCACACTGTGGACTAGGGATGCCACATCTGAAGTGGTCTGAGCTTAAACTCGTGTCCCCAGCATTTGTGGCTTAAAGTGACATTTAATATGGTCTTGATTTTAATGATGCAGTTGTGTTGCTTGGATTGCTTTTGACTGCCAGTTGCTTTTAAAATATTCCAGCTGTGATATTCATATAGAGCTCCACTCTCTGATTAAAATTCTCAGTTGCCAGATAAAAAGCTCCTCCTCCTGTCTAAATAGCTTTGCAAAACAGTTTTTTTTTTCATGCAGTGCAAATCTTTCCCTGTGGGTGCCTTGCAGCTCTCAAATTTCTGTGCTAACTGTCTGCAGTGACATCTACTGACATGAGCAGAGATTGACTGCGAGGTCTAAGGGGCAAAATTTACTGATATATTAATCCAGCAGCTCTTCTATTATATTGTCATCTTCTCTGCTTCGCCAGTGATGCCACGTTCAGTATTTGGCAGTTGGTATCTTCCATAACTACCTGCACGCTGTTTCCCACGTTTCCTCCAAGTGTGGAATTCTCCTGTGCCCACAGCCAGGACAAGTGCCTTGCTGGCCTAAACCTTTCCAGGAGGTTTTGTGCCACAATGGTCGCAAAAACATGTCCAAAAATATTGCATTTAAAACGATGCTATAATTTAATATTGCTGAAAAGTTGCCGTTACTTCTTTGAGTGTTTTCCTTCCACTTCTCCTTAATGATTTGCTACATCTGCCATTGGGACACGTATGAAAATGACATTGCAAACTGTTCCTCTTGTAAGCACTGTGAAACACCTAGCAGATACTTAATAATGAGTACTTGAGGAGCATTGTACGTACGCTTGCTCATTTTTCTTTTTTAATGATGAATGCAAATTGATCAAAAATAAAGATAAATTAGGAAAGTCCTTGCACAGCTTGAATCTCAATACGTTTTCTCCTTTTTTGTCTTTGCCTTTCTAAAGGAGTTTGCCGAGTTCCTCCTTTTAACTACCCGTAGAGCACAACTTTGTCCAATGCTGTGCCTGAAAAGTATTCTGCTTGAAACAAACAAAAAAGTTGTGGTGAGCTGCCCGATGATGATGATTTTGTAAAAATGCATGTGCATCTGTCTTGCAGAAATGCTGCTCATGGATTCTCACTTATTCAGGTGGACAGTATGAAGGTCACCATGAAGGATATCTTGCAAAAGGCCTTAAAGAGAAGGAAGGGATCACAGAGAGGCTCAGGTGGGTTATTTATTGTATTTTTTAGAGGAGAGGGTGTTTTTCCATGAGGATATTTTATATCACTTTTTAGCTGTTGTGAAAGTTGCACGCTTTTTTCAGTGGGTGTTGTGATGCAGTCTGCATCTGCACTCTGAAGCAGTTCTGTGCACAGGTTTGTATTCTAGATACTGGCAAAAGGCAGACCATAGAGAAACTGCGTGATGTTTGTTGCAAAGCAGTATATCCATTACTGCAAATATTTCTTTATGATAACAAAGCCATTTGCATTCAAGTCCAGCCAGCAGTAGCATGAGATGACGGGTGGAAGTACAGTAAGGCCAGTCCTTGATAGAATTTGACTTTTAAGTTATATAAGAGAATGATGCCTAATATGGCTTTAAATAATTTAAAGGATTAGTTGTTACTTTTCGAGAAAAAGAAAAATTTACTTTCCGCAGTGTTGTCAAGGTAGTACTGTAATAGTTAAGTCATATTAAAATTTTAAAAAAGAAAATTTGCAGAACTTGCATTTATATTTTACAGCAAAACCGTTCCAGGGTATAAATGCACATTCACATATATATTAGCACATATATTTCAGAAGTATAAGGCTGAGAGATCTTTCCAGCAACAAGAAATAATTACTGTGAGAAATTGCACTGAGCCTTGTCACACAACAAAGGAACTTTAATATAAACCTATCTATATACGAGGTAAAGATAAGGATCTTGTCTTTGTAAATGAATGAAGCCTCCTTATATACCCTTAGTTTTAACTATGTGAAAAGAAAATAAACCCTTTTCTGTTTAGAAGTAGTAGTTCAGTGCAGTTTTTAAACGAGTGTATAATCCGTCATGGATTTAATTAGCTATCTTCAGATGAAAGCTGAAGTTTTAATAAAAGTTAGAAGAGATAACACAGTGAAGGACACGGATGAGCTGTCTCAAGGCCATATTCCAAGGGAACGATAAGAGCTGTAAAAAATGGCAGAGGAGAGCAATTGAATGAAGCAATGAAAATCTGATTCTCGTAAAAAAAAAAAAAAAAAGTGCACGCGAGATGCTGGTAGGGGTGTTGTAGATGAGACCCGCTCGCGTCTGCGAGCAATTTGGCGGCTGGCCAGAAGTCATTGTTCACCCTCGGCTGTGGCGGCTCAGTCCAGATGTGCCAACTGCACGTTTCGGCTTTTGCCAGCTGACTGCGCCGTTTGATAACCAGCTCTCTGGATGCCCATCACTGGCCGCAGAGATAGAATTAAATGATGATGATCTTCCCACAAGTTGGGAGAGGAAACAATGCATATAAATCTTGATTTCATCTCAGCGTGAGAAGTCTTTATCCATCATCACTCATAATGAACAAGTCGTTAGCTGCGATGAATGGTGTTCTGTTTTTTTCAAACACCTCTTTTGTTCACTTTTTGGGTGACTTTTATTTATTTCCTGGGGTCAGATTTCTCTTCCCAGAAGGGAGATGTCTAGAGGATTCACTTAGCTCAGTCTTTAAACTACTTTCCTCCTTCGTGTAACAGATGTTATTCCTTGTCCATTTGAAATTTGCTTTTGCTTTTATTTTGTTATTTTTGTTCAGTAGTTTAGAAAAGGAATGGAACTGTCATTTATTTCTTCAGCTAATATATTAATTTCTGTTTTCTTGGCACTTATGCTCAGAAGCCTGTGTAGTAACAGGGTATAGAAGCATATATATTTCTTCTTTCTTTTTCATCTCTCTTTTTTTTTTTTGATTATGTAGGAAATCATTTAAATTTTCTTACAAATTATACATGTGACTTCTCACCTCTTCGATACATGACCGGCATCCTTGCTGGATTTAAGTCTCAGTAAAAGTAACAACTAAAAACCTTTTGATCACTTCCATGTATGTTTACTTTTGAACATGTAATCTGATTTGTTGCAATAAGCCGTGTTGCTTGCAGATTTCACTTTAAGCTTGTGTGTAGATACATCCAGAATTAGGACCAGCAGTTGTAAACTTCATGAGTTGGAGTCACTGTTAGAAGAGCAATCACTCTTTGGAAAGGTTTTTGCTTGAATACCCATACTAGTGAATGTCATAAAACAAATTCTGTTCTTAAAATGTTGGTGAGCACTCGTAGTGCATTGTTCACGTTGTCATGTAATACTGTCATGTGGTGATGGGACTTCTCAGACTAGGCATTTATATATTAAATCGGTAAATCATAAATTAAAACTTTTTATTAAAATTAACTTCCCTTATCCACAACTTCCCTTATTCCCAGTTACTTCTCTTATCCAACACTGCAATTCATCAGTCAGCAGACATACATTTATTTATGGTCTTGCCTGTCATTTTTTAAAACAGCAGAAATTGCAGCTGTCTGCACAGAGGGATCCTCTTTCTTGCACTGCCCTCTGGATCTGAAACAAGCCTTTTACCATTCCCTTCTGATGCTCTTAGCAGAACGGGATAAAAATGCTGCCTAGATTAAAGGACAGTTAAACCTCAGGATGCCACTACAGTGGGCATGGATTGACTGAAGCAGGCGTAGAAAAAGATTTTGTCATCATTCTTCGTAGAACACCACATTCTTCATTTTTGGAGTGAATATGCCTCTTACTTTCATTGAGAGATGCACAGATAAATGGAATTTAAGATCAGACTATTAGCAGAGTAAGGTTCTGTGCCTTTGTCGTTTAAGTCATTATTAAGCAGTGGATTAGGATGTCAGAGTTCTGAATAAAAGATGACATAATTTAGGAAAAGTATTCCTGCTCATTCTGCAACACTTTCTTCTGAGTTGACTCTTCTGGATTTTAGAAACTGCTAACCAAAAGGAGATGTAGTTTGTTTACTTAAAGCATTTGTAATAGTTTAATAAAACTGGAATGCATATGAACTTTGCTGCATTTTCAGTGTGCCTATAGATCAGTCTTCACAGAACAAATGAATTACGTTTATAGCTTTGTTAGTTTCAAGTACTTGTAAAAGGAATTGCTTTCTGACCTATTTTCACTACTGACTTCTGTGACATTTTTCAAACTTGTCCTATGTTTATAAGAAAATGCAAACCTTGGTTGGCTGTTCTGGGTAAGAAAGAAACTGGAGAATTGCTGTTGTCTAGTTGGGAAGAGGATGTTCTGTTATGGGAAGAGCTAAGATACTAGACTAGTTTTATACAGCTGTTTTACTCAGCTAGTAGTCTGCAGTTTACAAGTAGGCTTTTTAACAAGCGATTGAAACACAAGTTCCTGAAAATCCCCAAGCCCGAGGCACCTCAGTGAGTTGATGACGACCTGAGCTTCTCAATTTCTGACTTTTGTTTAAAAATACCTTTACTGTACTTGTAGCTACCAGCCCTTGCTCCCTTCTGGAGCATGAGACTGCTAATGACAGGGAAAGTTTCTTGATGAACGGCAGCACAGAGCCCAGGTTTCTGCATGTTTCGTTTCAGTATGTGCACTGGCATTCACGTAGCTGCAGTGTGGACTACATCAGTAAAAATAATATCAATGTGTTTATTTCAGAGTTCCATTTGTTGAAAAGACCAAAGCTGAATAAGACTTTTGACTGCAATCTAACTCGAAGCCAAAGATAATTTGTTGCAGGAAGATACAGGTCAATAGATGGAGACAGAAGTGGGCTACGACCTTTCTCTTATAGAAAGTACAATGAAAGAAATGGAAAAAGCATTCTAATTGTGTCTAGCTCTATTTAGATATTATGTTAGATAAAGTTACTGCAAACAATTCAAAGTGTTTTATGTTCTTTGCAGTTGCCCTTTCTTTGTGTCCAAAAACTGCATTGAAGATATGAAAGGTATGAATAATTTTTAAATAATAAATTTTGAGTAAATCAGCCATAAATGCAGGTGTTAAAATAACCTGTGTGTTACAGCTGAGAGAACCAGACCCCTTAAGTCCTTCCATAGAGGACATGGTTGTTGCTGGAGCAGTGTTTTGGGAGCTTCATGACCTGTCCCACAACAGATAGCAGCAGGGGGTTAATGGGAGTACTGTATCATTTCTTGCCACATGCCCAAATAAAAAACTGGAAGAATTGTATGTGAATGGTGGCAAGTTAGGGAAAAGTCTGTAACAAACAGTCAGTGCTACATGCTGGAGAAGATAAATCTGCAGAGGAAATTGTTGAGGCAAATGTTCAATTAGTTGGAGTCAGGCTGGATAAACTGGGATAGGAACTGGATGCAGATATGCTGGTTTGCCTGCCTTTCAATGGGCTGGTTTCATTGTCTTTAAAACTAACTATTCTTTTTGCTTAGGAAAGAAGCAGCAAAAACAGCCATATAAGCTCTCTTATTGTAATGGATTCCCTTGTGTTCACTCATAAAATAGAAAATGTAATTGATGTTTTCCTATGGTAATGAAAAATAACTAAGTAGAATACTTTATCATCAGTTTGTTTAACCTATTGCATGCTCAGCAGCACATATTGCAAATGCATATTTTACATGAGAGCTGAAAATAAAACACTTTTGGTCATGGAATGAGCTCCCAGAGGATCCACCTCTGGGATCTCTCTTTGAATTGTTTGCAGTAACTTTATCTAACATAATATCTAAATATCTAACATAATATCTAAATAGAGCTAGACACAATCAGAATGCTTTTTCCATTTCTTCCATTGTACTTTCTATAAAAAAAAAGGTTGTAGCCCACTTCTGCCTCCATCTGTTGACCTGTGTCTTCCTGCAACAAATCCAGCGATGGACCACCTTGAGGGAGGCTCAGCAGAATCTTTGATGCAAGACAGCTTTCTCAAAATAGGCAGAACGGGAGAGGAGGAGAATAAGGTTTGGATGATACCCTAACCACGGTGGTCCAAGGCAGTGAGGAGGGAAGAGCTGAAAGCTCCATTCAGTTCTACAGGTACCTTGTTGGGCATGCCTCATTGACCTGGGCAGTGCTGAGATGCTGTGATGATGGCTCTGTAGAGTACGCTAATATGCACACATGATGTAAGGAGTGATTTGTATAATCCTGATATGTTTGGAAGACTTTGAAAATATTATTGAACTTTGTGAGCACTCCAGCAGCTGAAGGTTTAAATATAAAGTCGGTCTGAAATGCAGCAGATCTATGGGAAGGGAATCACATGCTTGAAATCATGAGCATAAGAACTTCTCATTCTTCCTAAATTTATCAGTGAAAATGTCAGATATGGTGCTGTCTAGAATTTGGACGGATATAATAATGGAGTCTTGAAAAGCCTTTTTAGAAGGTGAGATTTGGGTGGTTTAGTATTCAGTATAATTCTGCTTCTTAGAAGTCAGTCAGTCTCAATATTAACTTTAAAAAGGAGTAGACATTAGGTATGCTTTTAAGATCCCACCCTCATGTTTTGCAGAAAAATCCTGGAAGACATACAGATCGTGTTGTGTAACCGTAAAATACCAGTATCAGTATAACTGTTGATTCGCTCTACTGCTAAACCATTTTTCTACACAGTCAGTCCGGTGTGTATTTCTTCTGGTCTTACTTTTACCAATACTTACATGTTACCCAGCTAGTTAGTCCGGCTTACACTAGGAATTTAGCTTATGGTAGAGGTACTTTTTAAATCCTGCTTTATATGAAGGCTCTCAGTTAGACCAAGAAAACAGAGTTGTTCCAAGATGAAATGCAGAGACCCTTCTGTTCAGCTAGCACAGCGCAGCTCAGGCTTGGTCTGACAGCATCCCACATCGTGGGGTAGGCAAGTAGATCGTATCAGGTTTTTTATATCTGCACTAAAACCCACATTCAGTATTTTCTATAAAGCATGTTTGCATGGCTAACAATTTTAAGAACATAAGGAAGATGATGACTTCATTCTTGATGCTTTGTGTATCTTGATGCCATGGTGATTCTCGAATTAAATATGTGCAGGAACTATATGTACGCTTGAAAGTTATCTTCCCTGCCTTTCATCTGTCTCATACATACCTTTTGCTCTTCAACAAATGTACTCTCTAGGATGCCAGTGGCCTTTTCTCCGGAGCTTGACTGAATGGGCTATAAATACTAATGTAAAATAAATAAGAAGGCAAAGAGAATATGTGTAGAGGCTTTGTTTCCAAACAAATTAAGCACTGATATCTGTTTATAACAATTGAATGTTCTTAGAAGGAAACAAGAGACAAAACTAAACAATGTAAAATGCTGAAACATTAGAATAATCCTGCCTGTTTCTGGTCCGTGTCAGCCTCTCTTCATTTGAAATTTCTTGTGAACAGAGAAGCCTTGTCTGATTAATCTTGTCGGATTTTAAGTAGAAATTCTTTGCAGGATGAACATGCTACTGATTATTATTTAATAGCTCCTTCAAACTGTAAACATCCCTGAACCAGAAATGCTCAGTCCTTTTAAGAACAAAATGCTATACAAGTTTAATTGTTATAAACAGTATCTTCTGCCAACATTTCACAGACATGACCTGTATTTTCCGCAGGTTAGAGTGAGTTATTAACTTAGTATTCTGTTCAGCTTGCAGAAAGACTGGTGCTTTTTCTATAAATGAAAACAGCTGCTTTACAATAACACCAAAGTCCCTAACAGCTGTCAACTATTGCTTTTTGCATTCTTTAAAATGTGTAAAGTGACCAAAAATAGTCTAAAATAATCTTCCTTATCTGGGTAAGTGTATTATCTCACTGCCAAAGGAAGCTGAGTAACAAAGAGAAAAATTTAAGAAACAGGGATAGAACATAGAAATAAAAGCCTCCATATTGTATTTTAGTCTCTACCACAGGAATTATTTTAACTGGCCTTTGCAACTCTGGTCTGTTCCATCACCAGGTAACCCAGAGCTGTGGCGAGCAGCACAGTCTGTTACAAAACTGTGGTTTGTAGCGGTTTGCTATTCCTGTGTTTGAGATTTGTTTGCACACGGCTGTTCAGTTATCCTTCAGAACCTCGAGAACAGAAGCTCAAAGTGAGGAGCACTGATGCAAACATGAAGCTTGTCTTTCATTCAGAGAGTAACAAGGGAAAAGAGATCTGAGGTTTTTGTTTTGAAAATTCACTTTCTAACATAGCAGTTTCAGCACCGCTTTTAATGTCAAGTTTCATGTTTCAAACGTGCTTCTGAAACTGTTTATAAACACATTTTATTCAAAACGTATGCAGGAGATAAGCAAAAACTATAATACAAAGACACTATTTGTGTGAAAAACCACTTATTGTCAAGTACCCTGCCAGGCCCAAGGGAAATCGCTAGGATGCCGTCAAACTGAAGGTTTTCGTTTAAACCTGTCCCGTGGTGTTCCCATTCCTGGCGTATCGCAGCAGTTCAGATTGCACGCACGGGGCTGGGTGCTGCAGTGCCCTGCTCCATTTGTGCCCCCGCAGCTGCTAACGCAGAGCTGGCGCTGCTCGTGCCGGGGCTGCCGGGCAGGCGGTGAGTCTGCGCCGTGTGCTTTGTGCTGGCTCCCGCCAGGGCCGTCGGCTTCAGCTCTGGAGGCAAATACTGGTCTGGGGAGCCCTCGGTGTGTCTAAAGCCAGTGCCCGGGCCGTTGCTGCATGCACACTGGCTTTCCTGGAGCCTCGTTATAGATTTCAAACACAGAATCTGCGTTCTAGGACATACACATCTCAATTTCAGTTTCTAAATTACCAAAAATTAGAAACTAGCTGTCTGGGGAATAGTGGACAAGAAGAAACGTCTGGAATACGTGTACGTAGAGATACAGAGATAATAGATGAAAGGAACCGTGTAAAACCACGAGCCTGTGATTAAAGCATTTTTAAGAGATGAACCACGATTAGAAGGAACTGTCACTTAAGTTTGATTTTGTCATTGGATGATGATAACCGAGGAGCTTAAAATTAAAAGTAAATATGTTAGAGTAGGCGATGCATATGTTTGCTCTGACTTTTGGAGATGGAAGCCCCAGCATCTGTGACAGTGAAGAGCCAATTAATTTGTATTTCCTTGTGCTTACATGCGTGCTTTTCTGCTTAATGGTGGTTTTGAGTTTCCTTGGCTCCCAGTGCTTTGTTTTGGATAATTATAGCATTCCTGCAGAGTTTGCTGCCCTCGGTTATAAATGGCTTTACCTGGAAATACTTAGAAGTACAGTTTTTCCTTGCATTACGCTGTTTACACTAGCAGGATATAAATTTAAAAACATCAATACGTGTAGATCCTTGGCCAGACTTTCTCCTGCTTTCTGCCCCCTTTTCACCAAAGAGGAAATCTATTAAAAAAAAAAAAAGATGGCTTAGGTTTAAACATAGAGCCCCCAAATATCACAACTTTCTCCCAGTTGTGTCTGTCCCATTGCCAGGTGCAGCGAGGAGCTGGCTGGATTGTTTGCCCATTATTTCTCTAGCAAAATTTCCTTTGGGTTGGTATTGTGTGGTGTGAGCACCTCTGTGCTGGCGAGGGTGCGACAGAGGCTGCTTGAAAGTTTTTCCTTCTGCCCACAATCTCCACCTCTGTTTTGCAGCAGTAATAATTTATTTCAGTGCGCCCTTTCTCACTAGCCCTCTGATGCTGCGCAGATGCTGACGTGACGGGGGCAGGGATGCTGGTGGACGTGGAGCCGCTCACAGGGAATAAAGTTTGTGAATAGTTTGTCAGAATAGAAATAGCTCGTTAGTCCTGTGCATTTGGGCTGATGGGGTCTGGACATCAGCCTGAACTGTTGAGGAAAATTTTTCACGTCTGGCCTCTGAAATTAAAGTGAAATATTAGACCGAGTCTATTTTAGAGCTGTTGGTATTGAAATCATACATTTATTGGTTCTTCTGGATTGGTAATAAAGCTGTAATTTATGTGACATTTTAAATTCTGCAGTTCAGTGTTTGGATGGTAGAGGTTTTTTGTTTATTTTATCCACTCTGATGAAAGAAGATACTACTCTTACACCAGGTGCATTCATGGCACCACCTCCATCCTGCTAGCTTTTTGTGAAGCTTGCAAAGCACCCGCCTGGGTGGTTATATTACGCTTGTTGCAATACTATTGCTTATACACCCGTAACCGGGGGAAAGCACCTTCCTCACTTTATAATTCAAGTCAGCAGTGCAGAGACTTTACGTTGATGTACCTCACAAATAGCCTTCTATGCCTGGATCTCAGGGTCTTCGTACTGGTGCCGTCCTTTAGGCAGCAGCTCGTGGAGGGGACCTGTGGTGTGTTAGCCGTCGTGTGTGCTGCCCTGTCACTAACCCGCACAGACAAGTACCTGCACGTTGTCTCTTAAATTTGTGATCAACAATACACGTTTTATATATGCATATAAAAAATACGGCTGTTGTGGTTTGGCCATTGGTATATTGTGTTATAGATAAAACACGATGATTCCTTTCTGTTTTCAGCTTTATTTAGAGCTGTGATGCTAATGTAAAAAGAATAAAGGCCTGCAGTAGAAATTAAATAAAATACTTCTGTTAATATTCTGCAGACTAGTTTGCTGCTAGTCACGCTGCATGCTTTCTGTTCTACAAAAGAGCAATACATAAATGAAGTGTGTTTGTTTCTTTTTAAGGGGCTTTTGACTAAATTCTTTAATTTCACTGGCTGTCAAGGTAGTGTTAAGTAAAATGGGTTTGAACTGCTGCAGTTTTTGTGTACTGGACTAGATGTCAGAAACCTTTGCCATCACTGGAAATTCTGTCACTCTGGATTTACTATCTGTTTCCCACAGCTGAATTCTTAAGCAGTGTGATTTAACACCTTGGCTCTCCATCAGCCGGTCCTGGCATTTATTTGAATGCATTACACCACTGGTTTCCATAAACTATTTTACAATTGTTTCATATAAATGACTGTTTATTTCTACAAAAACCATCTGTATTTCTGCGGAGAGCAGCAGATAACTGTGTGTAAAATTTGGTAATGTCACAACAGTGCAAGTTAAGAAAAAGCAGATTGGGCTAAGAGAAAAAGTCTCATGCTTGTGCATATTGTTAAAAGTTTGTTTTCACTATTCAAATATCTTTATTAACAGTATTTGCATTTGTAATGATAAAATCTTTATTCCACTTCAGAGGTGTTGAGGGGCTTTGGAGATTTTTAACGGATAAACAGATTTAAGATGTCCTCATAGCAGTAGGATTTGAGATGTAAACATTCTGGCTTTACAGCTATTTCCTCTCAAACTGTTTACATATTTTCTGTTGTTTTATTGTCATTGCCAAGCACACAATGAAATCTTTGCCCCTTCTGTCACGTTCTAAGAAAAATCCTACAGCGGGAGGCCTGGGACCTCTCTGTGTTCTCAGTTTCTTTGCTTTCTGCAGTGTATTGATCCCTCTCCTTCAGTCTTCTTTCGTTTATAATTTTTGACCCATCCTACAACCAAAGGTCAGTGTCTAGCACTGATGGGAAACCTGGTCTTCCCCTGCGCCTCCTGGGAGCTGCGTTCCAGTGCAGACAATGTGATGGCACAGTTTGCCAGCTCCCAACCAGCATCGAATGAGTGTCCAGATTGAGCTGTTTTACTTCTTCCCTGTGCCACCCATGGGCTGGCAGAGCGAAAGCTGGAATCCAGCAGTCTTACATTTAGCAAAATTGATATTTTTTGACGGACTATTTGAAATGATAGAAATACATAAACTTCCTCTTTTTTATAACCTTGTAATAGCTGTAGCATATTTCCAGCAATAATAAGAAAGTGGTAACAAAAAATAAATACAAACATACTTTAAACTAAAAAGAAATCACCCTTTCAAAACCTGGGATTGGAGCAGTAAAGCAGTAAATCATGTATCCTTGTGAAAGAAGAAACTTAAAATAGGGAAGTACCACAGACATCAACATTAAATGTTTATCAGATGTTTTATTTTGACTACTTTCCTGTCTTACCTCTCTCACATTCATTTTTGCTTACTTACTGTCTGCCTGGCCTCTGCTGCCATGACCATTAGGCGATGACTGCCAAACTGTCCTTAAATTTCGCATTTCTTGTGTGCTATTTTGGAACTGCAACTGCACACGTGAGATAGTGCATGCCTGGCACTGCTGCAGGGACGTTTGCGGTCCTGCGCCGGCACAGGTCAGTGCCAGGTGCCTGCCACCCTTCCTGGTGGTAGGACGCTGCTCTGTGCGGGAGAGAGGCAAAGCAGGGTTTGGGAAGGCTGCGTGTGTGCAGGAGAAGGGAGAGCTGCTTCGTGTGCTGCGAGTGCGTGGCGCTGAGCGTCAGTGCAGCCTGACCCCTCTTGGTGCGCCTGGTGCTGGTCTCAGGGACGTGGAGATCCTCCAGCATCACTGCGTAAACTTCTAGGATTGTTTTGGGTTACGGGCCAAAAACTAGCATCCTTCACACCACAGATGTTCAGGCAGCCTCACAGCTCCTGGCACAGTGTTGGCTGACTCACTGGGGACAGTCTTCGTCTGCTGTAAAACCAGACAAGTTTTGCTACCTCTGCTGAAGCCCAGCAGCCTGCTCCCCTCCCAGCTGCTCCCGCGGCAGCTTCGTGTTCTGGAGGCTGCAGTGTCCTAATTCCAGAGCTTTTCTGTACAGAGGTGTCTGAGGAGCTCTGCCTATAGAGTAAGTTTTAAAACGACTCCGCAATGGTAACAGATCACCGTGACCGGACAGCAGTCACTGAGTTCTAGGAGAGCTGGGATATAGAAATGCTGCACTGTTAAATGTGACGTGCGGTGTGGTCCTCCTGCCGGCCTTTCTCTCAGGGGTGTGGATGGCAGCAAATACATCTCCTGTTCTTTGGAAGAGTACGAGAGACCAGCATACCTTGGCTTCCTTACTAAGCTCACTAAAATTTTAGCAAAAAACAGAATTAAAAGATAACATATGGACATATGCAGTACTCTGAGGAAAAAATCGGCACAGCCTTTGTAGAGGAGGTTGTGCCTCGCAAACGTGAGCAGCCGTTGAGGAAGCCAGAGACCATCTGAATGAGGCTGATGTGTTTTATATAGTATGCTTAGATTTCCAAAAAGATTTGACAAAGGCTCATAAAGCAATTAAGCTGTCACAGGATGAGAAGGAGGATCCTCACATGGATTAATAATTGATTAAAAGACAGGAAACAAAGAATAGGAATAATGGCTCTCCGTTATTAGTAACTAGGTTACTGGTGGAGTTCCAGTGGAACTGGTGGAACCTGCATTGTTCAGTTAATGTGCAGCATGGAAAAGGATGTGAATGCTGATGTGACAAAATGTGCTGTTGATACAAAAGAAGCAAGAATAGTGCAAATAAAAGCTGTCTGTGAAGTGCTGCAGAGGTATCTCACAATGCTGAGTGACAGGACAATAAAATGAGAGAGGGAATTCAGTGTCAATGAGTGCAAAATAATATACATGGTGAAAAGCAACCGTAACTATACGTATACAATGATGGGCTCTAATTACCTTCCATCAGTCAAGAAAAGTATCTTGGAGTCGGCATGGATAGTTCTCCGAACACTCCAGCTCAGTGCTTAGGAGCAGTCAGAAAGACAAATTGAACATTAGAAATTAGGAAAGGAGTAGGGAACAAAACAGAAAGCATTATTATGCCAGTGCATAAATCATGATGTGCCCACATCTTAATTATTATATTTTATCTCAAAAAGGATAAAACAGAGCTAAAGAGATACAGAAATAGATGAGTGCAGAAATGGATCAGACATGAAATGAGGAGTAGATGCTAAGCAGAGAAGAGCTTTTCTAGTTTGGAAAAGACATGACTGGGTACAAGAGGAGTCGAGTCTATGAAGTGCATGTGGTACAGATGGTAAATTGGGAGGGTTTTATCACTGCTGTTCGTAAAACAAGAACTACATGGCACCAAAAGCAGTGGGTAGGCAGTGATGTTTTGAGACAAAAGGGAATTCTTTTTCTCACACAGTGCAATAAATTATGGGAGTCGATGTTATGGAAATCAGAAATTCAAAAATGTTTTGAACAAATGCATGGATGACAAAGGGCGTGAAAATGGTTGACAAAAGAGTATAGCTGGAGCTGGGACTGTGAGGATTCAGGAGCTCATGAGAGCAAGGTAAAGATAAAGGCAGAGCAGGACATAGCGTGTTTTGTTGCAGACACTAACACTGTAAAAATACAGGTTCTGTTTTAAAACCATTTGAGGTTTTTGTTTATACTGATCTGGTTAGTTAAGGTTAGGTTTGACCTCCACAAACGTTAAATATTGAGGTAAGTCTTTCTATAATTGTTATTTTATCCTGCTAACTTGTTTGCAGATGGGGATGGCTTTTGTTCAGGGTTTTCCTTAAAGCCTCCTTCTCTTTTTAAGTGTTAGTATTTGTTTATTGTGCAGATTCAACCCCTGACCGTGGTATTCTTCATTGCTATTGAAAGTTAATGGGGGAAAAATTGCATTCCAAACATTTGAACCTGTAGTAGCCATGGCTGAACTTAGTTGATCTCTGGTGATCGGTTCAATTTAGTTACGATTTTTAGCCATTAGGCTGGGGCTGAATGATGGTGATTTGGTTGAGGCCAAATGTCTGTAGAAAATTGGCTGTTTGATAAGAGCCCTGTTATCAGAGGGGGATACTTTCTCATTTACATTTAGATGAGTATTGATTATTTATTTACTCAGAGAAGTGAGATTCGTTCCCAATCTTATCTCTCTCGTCTCTGCTTGTCAGCAGAAAGAGAGATAGAGCTCCTGACATCAGCCCAAGATAACAGCACTTTGTAGTGAAGATAAAAGTTGGAATGGGCCTTTTTCTAGTCTTGACTGAAAGGATAAGTTTTAAAAATTAGAACTGATGGGTCATGCTTTCAAAACCCCATTCTGAAGGCTTTGCTGCTTAAATGGCAACAGAATTGGTTTGTTGTTATGCGGATGGCCATTCGCCTTTTGTAAGAGAGCCGCTTAATTTGATTATGCTCCGTGATTCTTCCTGGGACACATTTGTGGTGTTCCATAGGAAAATAATGCTATGGATGAGTTATTGGAGTTTGTTTTGTTGTCTCGTTTTAATTCCTGATAAGCCTTCCTCTGTTGTAAGGGGTATCTTGAAATAATAAAGCACAATAGGTATCTGCAAGCAGAAACCAGCCACAAATGGTGTGGGTGGCTGAACAGGGCTTTCGGGGGAGGGGGTGTGCGGCGGTGGGGACACCCTGCTTCTCAGCAGCTGCTGTTCTGCCGGTACATTAAAATAAGCCTAGATGAGGGAAACCGCTGTTGCCAGTAGTATCTGCAGCATGGGGTTAGCGTGTGCTCCCCTGTGCAGGGTGCCGGCGGCGTGGCCCTGCAGAGGGCTGAGGGGCCCAGGCTGCTCTGCGCCCGCCCTGCGGCCTGGTTGCCGCTGGGGCCCTGAGCAAGTCTCTGTGAGCTTTTGACCAAAGACTTTGCTTGAGAGGATAGTCACTTTTCTTTCACCGTATTGTGGCTTGTTTCAAACAGCTGTCGTGGTTCTTTCCTACCTCTCTATATAAACTGCATGTTTATTTTTCCATGCCCTGCTTGCTTTAACGCAGCAACAGTTTTTCTCTCTCCAAGTATTGGTGACAAAATCACAAGACTAGAACAGGAGTTCACATTCATTAGCTTTGTCTTCTGGGTGTTCTGCCCTGGTAAACTCCACGCTGACGTACCTGTTCCCGGTTTGTTGTGGAGCGTAGCAGCAGCGGCTGGCTGCAGCCCCGGCCTGGTGCTCGACACACGAGGAGCTCGTGGCCCAGCGGGGTGTCCTGCTGCTGCCGCCCTCTGCCATGCTTTCCAAGGCTTCTCCTACAGCCCTGCAGAGCATTTGCATCAGGTTACAGAAACCCGTAAAATCCAGCTTTGGCATTATAACCTGAAATTCTGTTGGAATTCCCAGAGCAGTGTTCTTTTAGGAGACCATTAAATCACGTAATATTTCTGCTACAATTACATCAATTGAACTTGTGAGAGAAGTCCGGTAGTAAAACTCCCTTGCAGAACCAGCCTAATGTTTTTCAGCTGTTGTGAGGTGCAGGTCGTGTGAATGTGTACAGACATTTAAGATACGTTTTTTAAGAGTAGGTACTGCCTAGAAGTCCATTTATACTTTTCTGTGAATTTCATGGTATTTCGTGGTTTTGGCCTGTAATTCTGTTACTGTACTAACTGACAGTTAATACAATCTTGACACAAACTGTGCAAAACAATTTATCAGATGAAGAACAATTTGCCAAGCAAATGAAACGATGTTGTATAAATAGAAATGGTTCAGTGGGGTAGGCGATAGTGTAATAGCTAGGAGTGCGTTTTAGGGCAGCAATGTGGTTGTCTCACCAGACAGGTCTCAGGTGTGACCTGTGCAGACACCAGTGTTTCCAAGGGGGGCAATTCCGCTTCTTCATTTTATTAACATATTGTATATGTTTTTGGGATGGGGAAATAGAAGTGGAATAACAAGAGCTTGGGAAACGCGGGATCAGGAGAGTTGCCGTGATGAGGCAGGGAGCAGGGGCCCACCGTGTGTTGCTGACACGAGCAGATCCCCAGCCCTGCTGGTCACGGCCTGAAGGCCCTGTCGAGAGCCGGCGGTTCATCTGTGGTAGCAGCAGCTGGAGCGGTGGGTTCGGTCACAGGTGCCAGCAACACAGCAGTTCAGATCAGAAACAGCAGTTCTGCTGGCTTTGGCATTTCTGGGTATCGTTCAACATTTGGGTGTTTAGGAATTTGGGAAGCTGTATTTAACAAACGGACAAAGCAAGCAGGTTTTGCTGTCATTGATTCTGTTATCCTCACAAGTTTCTAAACCTATACCAGTTTTTAAATACAAATTGGCTTACTACTTTGATGATTGTTTCAATTCAGTACATTTTGCTTCTCCCCACAAGCCAAGCCTCTGTTCTTCATTTCAAATTCTGAGTCACATTTCCAGTAGCTGTGAGAAGATAAGCGATGGTGCGGTATATGCAGTATATAAGCAATTTGTGCCTCTGTGAGCTGTGTCTGCTGTTTCTTGAGGTGCAGTGCGTTCTGTAAATGCTTCAGCCAGCTGCCCGTGCAGGTGCTGGTCGCACTGTGCACGGAGGGAGAAGCTGCGCCTTCCTCCAGGCCTGCAAAGAGCCCGTCTCCACATCTGCTCCAAAAGTCACAGGCAACAAGGGAGGTCTATTTTACAGAGAAATGACACTGCTTCAGGAGCAGAACATGCTTGGGCAGCGCAGTGGACACTTCACATGGCTTCTGGGGGTACAGAATGGGAAGCTGTAATTGGAAGTCTGCTGTAGTAAATTCAAAATTAATTGTCTAACAGATTCCATTTCTTAGGCATGCCAATGGAGGATAAAATGCTTGATTTTATTATATGTTTTAAATATTTCATCATATACTATCATAATTCAAAGTCAGGAAAGCATTCAGAAATACTTGAGATACTAATAAGGAGGGAATAGATTTCATTATTTCATTATTCCAGTTATTTTGTTATATTAAGACATACATGTCCATATATGTTATATCTGGACATATACATGTCAGATATTTTGCTGTTAAGGTGCTCTGTATCACTTGAAGTTTTTCAGGGATCTGTTCAGCCTAGTAGGCAGACTGTTGTTTTTCACGGTGCCTAAGACCAAGGGGGTTTGCTGGGGTCCTCTCCCACCCTGTGGCAAAGAAATGGATTCCTTTTCTCCAGCATGAGGAGCAATGTTTTTGCTCCTGAAAATGAACATGTTTTCTGTACATAGAGCTACAGAGAGGGCAGAGCAGAGGGCAGCAACACATCATGCTTTTCGCATAAGGAAAAATGCCCAAATAATGCAGCATAGGTACACACCAAGATCTGGGTAGGAATTTCTTACAACAGGCAATGCCCCTGTCTTGCAGCATGGGCAGGGTATTTAATACAGGATTATTAATTAACAATCCATGCTATTTAGCATAGGAATAATACAGAAATGTTGGTTGGAATTTGCTTAGAAACATGGTGGGTAGCATTGCTGGAGTGCTGTAGATGTCTGGAATATTTTGTTTTCTCGCACACCATCCTCCACCTTTTCATGATAGGGCTCTTCCCTTTGGATAAGAACTTTAAAACATAAGCACCTACCTGCCTTACTTCTAGGCTGTAAGTAATCTCATATTAGTTGAACGTGATAAGCCATCACTTTGTTAGAAAACAGATGATTTTACAAGTTACTTTATGTTTCAGGTCCTCAGTATCGGCTGGAGAAGCAGAGTGAACCTAATGTCCCAGTAGATTTAGACTGTACCTTGGAGAGCCAGAGCACTTTGGAATTCTGCCTTGTCCGAGAGAACAGTACGTTTGCCCTTTTCACTTTTGCTCTTGTAAATTGCTTAAACTCACATAAGTTATGTATTTTGGAATACAAGCTGTACTGTCTGGGCAAGTAAGTTTTGATGAGACTCTTTCCTGAGGCATTTCTCTGTTGTGCCAAAAGAATATTCCAGAGGGAAATGATGGATTTTTCATACCTTTTAGTAAATAGTCTGCATCCTGTTTATCACTTTATGATTAATCTTTTTTCTGTTAAACTCTGCTCTGTAAAGTTATGACCAAGCCTGAAAAACACTGGAAATACGAAGTTTTTTCTGTTGCAGACACTATTTAGTGAATAAAGCGATTGGTCTGCAGTATATTTTGCCATGTCAATACTGCTGTAGGAGGCGCTGATATATTTTTTTAATTGAATTTAAAGAAATTAACCATGAAGCTATAACTAGAGTAGTATGATGATTTTTAAAAAGGTAGACAAATAGTCATCTCTCCAGCTACTCTGAAACATTTTTACTGTTACTATCTTAATGGTCCTAACATTATTTTCTGATTTGTTACTTTGCAAGAAATAATGTGAAACTTACAAAACGGACATTTAACATAGATTTGGGTTTGTCCTCCATTTCATTTTGCTCCATCCATCATTCTTTCCAGCAGTCATACTCTTTTGGTCTTTTTCATTGTGCATTAGCTGTCAAAATTTTGATAGTACTAATGAGGAAACTGATAGCATTTATGGTCTCAGTCAAGACCATGCCTGGAGTATTTGCTGCAAACAGTCATAGTAAGAGTCTGTTTCAAGAAGCATACTTTTTTTTTCTTTCTTGCAAAGATTAGACCCTTTCATTTATGCTTTTCTGATATAGCATTTCATATTTTATTCTGGAAAGACAGCAGAGCATCACCAAAGTAACTCCTAACTCCAGTGGCAAGCAATAGACTCTGTTCTTGTGTAAGGTATAGCAAAATTGAGACAGCTGCAATGAGCTCTGTGGTGGTACGTCAGTGCTGGAGCTGAGATTAAGCACTCATAGTTTTGGCTGCCATTCTGGGAAGTATTGAACTTGCTCCCAAAATATTCTTGGCACTCCTGCTTCATTTCTTCATAGAGTGGTTCTAAGAAACTGCAGGAGAGAATGATGTGAAAAGTAGAAGAGGTTTGTGCTGTGCATGAAGAAATGGAGCAATTTTAACCTCACTAATCCAGTCACACTCTTCCAAAGGCCAGAATTCCCTGACATTGGCATCCCAGCTATTGTTTTTGTATTGATTTTTAGTCTGTGAAAAGATGTGTACTTCCAATATTTTCATAGGTTTTTGCATATTTTGATCAAAAATAGAATTTTTGTGTGCAGGCTCCGTAATTAAAAGTAGGTATCATACACTGCATTTTAACCTATTTTCATAATCTGTGGAAGAATCCCTGCTGTGGTTTGCAGGTATTGTTACTGATGCTTTTACTTCTCATGGGTTACTAGGTTCATGTTGCATCATTACTTTGATCATAAATCTGTTGGAAGTTTGTAAGTAGTTTAGCAGCAGGCATTCATTCTGCTCTGCATCAGTCCCAAATCCGTAGCCCTGGCAGGTGCAGGAGAGCCTCGGAGGCCTGGTCTCAAAGTAAACATCAGTCAGAACGTTGAGGGAACACTCACCTTTTGCCGAAGCCCTTGTGCAGCAGCCACGTCCCTTCTAGGCTAGGCAGCACACACATGAACACAAGCTTCTGTGCAGAAGACAGTTTAGGAAGGGTGCGAGATAGATCCCTGAGGCTGTAGAGTCAAAAGCACTGTGAATTCGTGAGCTGTCCTGGCCTGCAAACCATCAGAGCTCTTCCAAGAGTGTGGCCTGGAGCCCCTGCTGGGACAGGGATTACCACTAGCTGGGCATGCCTGGGACCGAGCCCCGACAGCCTCCCTGTGCTGCCTTCTCATCAGGCTGCTGCAGCGTCATCGTGCAGGTAGTGAGTGGCTTTTTGTCCCGTGCGTGGGTTTTGTGTGTGTTTGAAAGTGAAACCAAAACAGACATTTCAAACAGTTCAAAAGCAAGTCACTATTTTGGTTTGCTTGGTGCTGACAGTACTCTAGGCAAAATAATAAATGTTTGCACATACTCCGTCTTCTCTGTCGTGCTGTAACTGAGCGTTCTCTGAACTGACACCAAACTCCAATAAAGAATGCAAGAGAAGTCTTCTGCTTGTAGTTTCTCCCCCCAAAAATGTGTGAATTTAAAGTCATCTTCCATTGTCCCTGCTGTCAGGATATATAGGAAACACCCATGCAGTGAACTCTCTACACACGTACATATTCAAGGACAATACAGTATGTAAGGTCAGTCATAAATTCATGCATTGTACACAGCCTAGTTTCCCCTACACAAACTGAAAAATTGGATTTTGTAGTGCTTAAGGAGCTATCTTTTGACATGGCATTAAATGGAAATAATAACAGTGTTGTGCTATAAATGAAATAACTTGAAAATTGTAACATCAAAATGAAATATTTTGTGCATTTTGTTTTTATTTAAATTATTTTAGCTTAAATATGCCACTTAGGAAAAAACTGTTATAATAACTATTTTTTAGAATGCACTCTTCATAGTCTCATATCATTCATTAATATAATATATATATATATGTATATGCACACATATATATGATGCCAAACATATGCTAGTAAAATAGCTGCCATCTTCCCTTGGGCAAACAGAAAGTTTATATTTCCATGTACTAAATGAAACAGAAAACTTTCCATTATTAAAAATATACACAGAGAAATCTTCTACCTATCCAACTTTTACTAATAGCATTCAAACTAATAAACTGCTTCCAACATTTAGAACTATTTAACTTGCACTAAGATTTATCTTTAAACTAAAAGCTTGCACTTTGTAATGTGAAATGCTTTTATGCGTAGTAACAAAGTATTCATGGCTAATTTAGTTTTGTACTTGCCATCTTACTTCTGGAAAGTTCCTCTTTCTGATTTTATCATTAGATAGTAATTAATATTCAAGGGAAATTGTTCTTAATATATTAAAATTGGTTTAGTGCCTTTAGACCTGTACCAAAGCCAATGTCTTATTGGAAAATGTAATTGGGGCCTCTGTGTATGTAATTAATTGTATAACAATTAAGAACTTTCATTAAGCAATATATAGTACATTAAGTAATAAGGGGACATTTCTGCAATGCAGTTAACTTTATATTTTGTTTTTTTATCAAGAAAATACAGAAAATTCTTTTGCTCTCGAATATGATCTTAAATATTTTAAGAAACTATACTACATGCAGCATTTCTATATTGTGATATTACTAATAAGTCATTTTTATATATCCCCTACTGCTTACAAGTGTCCCTTTTGGATAGGACTCGTTGTTTCAGCTTTCTAACTTTTTATGTTCAGGCTCATGCTTCTGGTCCCTGCTGTTTTGTTACTGCTCATCTCTTTCAACATTTGAAAATCAGGAGTTTCTATTAGGAGGGCTGACCAAGTTACAGATGTAGCTCAGTATTTCACAGTAATTCAAGTATATGAACAAAAATACAACCTCTACATTCAACCTGGTTTAAAAAAAAACACAGGTCTGCTGTTTCCAGACTGGAAAATATGTGAATTTTCTGAATGACAGTCAAATGGAGACTGCAAAATCAGTTCCATGACTGTGACTTCCAAAGCACCACAGTGGCCATCTTAAAGTGTAGGATTATGTAGTGCTTGATACCATTTTTGCTTTTTATTCAATTTCTGCAGGCAGAAAGCACCACTCATCCTTTCTTAAAGTCTGTGGTTTGACGTTTTGTTTGACTGTGCTACACAGGCAGACTGAGCGGAGATGAGAACAGTCCAGCCCTGGCTGGGAAGTCCCCTTCCTCCTCTGGATGGAGATGAGAGAGCTGATATGGATAAACAAAATAGACACACAGCTGCACGGAATGCTTACGCTTGTATAGGATGTTCCTCTGTCAAGCACCATAAGTCATCACAGTGTAACTTCATTTTTAGGGATTTCAAAACAGTTTCTGTGAGAGTAACATCAACCACGCAGTGTCTGCAGTTCTCTCCAGGAGACGGAGTCTGAAAATACAGGCTCAGCTGAACCAGGCCTAACTTAGCGTTACCTACATTGCACTTAGAATTCAGCACCGTGGGTCAACCTGCACTGTGCATGTACGGCCCCAAGCACGCCAGGGGGCTGGCAGGTGCTGCTGAGTACAAATAACTGTATGAATACAGCTCTTAATGATGAAAGGCGGTGGGAGGCTGGTCTCGGAAGGTGTCCTGGTAGTGCCCATTGTAGTGCTGAACCCTCGGTGGCTGTGCAGGGTGGGCTGGCAGCAGGCACCGGCTGCACTGACCTGCAGGCAGCTCCCGTGCCCACCAGAGCTTCAGCCCCCTTCTGGCTCCAGGCACATGCTCTGCAGGCAGGGTGGATCTGTCAGGATGCTGGAAAAAATCATGACCGTTCTTGTTTAGCTGTCATGTGTTGCTCTGTCCCTGGCTTGGGGACCAGGGGCAGAACCACACACTTCCTCTAGGCTGCTCTTTCCCTGCTCTCTGTTCATGGAGTTTCTACCCTGCTTCCCCAGTAATTAAACCCCTGTGATGGGCTTAGGGGACTGCCTGCCTCTCAGCTGGGCTTTGCAGTTCAGGCAGGTTCTTATCTCAAGCCTTGTCTATCCCATACACAACTTCAGCTTTTTTTGCCTTTTTTTTTTTTTTTTCACGAAGTAAATCTTCTTTGATTAGGTAGACTATTAGCAAAAATGCAGAGGTCATTGCAAAGTGAATCTCCGTGTCCTCCGCAAGCCCTTATGTGAAGGAGTTTGTTTCTGGCATAGGAATCTGCCCCACCCAGGACAGAGTGGTCTCTGCCTTCAGAGCTGAATTGCTGGATTGGCTCTTGGGCTAAATAACAGTCCTGGAGCATCCACTTTACTTGATTGTCTTCCCAAGCAGAAGCTTTTACATTCAAAAGCCACAGTGTGATCTCCATTACAAATACCCTGACAGGCCTGTAAATATTTGACAGGTTTATTCACAGCTGCTTGCATGTGGAAAATATTTTTATGATTTTTCCCCCAATCAGCTGGTGGAGATGGCTCTTTTCTCCTTGCTGAATTCCAGCAGTCTCGCAGACATCCTCGCAGAGCTGCGGGGTGAGAGCAATATGCCAAGCTCTGCAGTCAGGTTTTTCCCTGCAGGGCATTTCTCTCTGTTGTTACTGATATTACTGCTATTATCCAGTGCACCCTCAGGGGTCTGAGTGTCTTGCCATCTTTAGACAGATGATCTGTTTTGATGGTGGAGTTCCTGGCTGCTCTCCCAAGAGCAGCAACTGTAGAAATTCTGTAAACCTGAATTCATTCACAAAGCTTCATAAAACAAAATCAGCAGAGGTTATGTGATACGCAGACGATCTGAAATGCTTCCAGTGCAAAAGGCCACTGTTCGCTTGCTTCAGCTGCAGCAGTTCATACTCCTACAATTTTACACACTGCCAAGGTGTTCACGTTTTCAGTTGCAGTGACAGTTTTTTCCCCGGGATGTGATCTGGCAGGCTGCTAATTTTCTTTCTAATACTTTTAATTTGGGTGTACGCAGTCTGAGAAGACAGCCTCAGAAAAGCTGTGTAAGGTAGCCTACCATTTCAACAGTGACTAAATGCAGGCAGCGAGGTTAGGGACAGTTTGAGGCAGGCAGGGAGCTGCGAACACAAAGGCAGTGGTACCTGGCAGCGGTTTCTTGTGTGTCTTCATCTTTATCAAGTGTTTTAAGAATGATTTCACAGGAGGTGCGGGGATGAGGTTAATATGTTCTTTCCGTTGTTTCTGAATTTCTGATCGCAGCCAGTTTAGTGCATCTGTTGGTGCTAAAGCTTCTGGTAATAGCACTGTACTTGAAAAACAGCAGTATAAGATCCTGTCCATTGAGGGAGGGGTGAGTCTCCATATCCCCCATTAAAACACGGGCTTGCTTTGGGAGATGACGGCAGGTAGTGCGCAGTGCACCACGGCATTGGAAATGTCTCGGGAGAGGAGGCCTCTCCTTTTCCTCGCGCAGCGTTTCGTTAGGGGGAGCATTAATTACCTGCCTGCACTCGGCTGGGAGCGAAGCAGAGTGAGGGGGCTCTCCAGGGTTCCTCCCGTACAGCCCTGCGGGCTGTGACCCTGCTGCGCTATTTGGGTTCGTGACAGCTTCTGGGTGTCCCCTGTCACCTTGTCCCCAGGTCTCCAGTTTGTAATCCCCCGGGGGTGCGGAGGCGCCCAGGCAGGGTGGCCACGAGCTGTGCGGTGTAACAGCCTGGTCGCGCTGCTCTGCGGCTGGCATGGTGCAGTGACGGGGCAGGCTGCCTCCTCCGAGCTGGCACCTCGCTCGCCTCGGCCTGTCGGGGACCCCCCTCCACTCCCACCCGTCGGGGGCTGGTTTGCTTTCAGCTGCAGGCAGCCTGTGCCGGTGCTATCTTCCTGCCTTGCTGTCAGGCACTGCCATGCCACCCTGTTTCAAGCTGCTTTTAAGTGCACCAAAAAGTTTGACATATCTCAGTGTATCTTTGAAGTACTGCAGCATGAGAGTTTGACATGATACATTATGATAATCCATAGTATAGAGACATTAACACAGGGGTCTTTGACAAAATACATTGTAATGTCTCTGAAGGAGCCATTACAATTTATCTTGTCATTCCAGAGCATAGAGTGGTTGCAATGTTAAGATGGCTCTGCATAAATTCACATGTAGACTGTTTCATTTGATTTTTGGAACTTTTTCAAGTTGAATGGCCCAGCCCAATTTGTCGCTTAACCCTTCTGTATCCCCCCTTCCCCTAAGATGCGTTCCCATCCATGTTTCAGGAGCTGTGCTACGGGCGGTAAGGAACATGCATCAATCTCACCCGCTCTCCTGTGGGCAGGATGGAAAGCTTATGTGACTAATGTCTATGAAATGTGAATCTTCTGCTGTGTGCTTTCAACATGTATTTTGACTCATTTAGCAGCAAATGCTAACCTTACTTTAATGCAGACATGAATGATATTTATCATAAGCAGTGACATTTGTTACTGAATTAGCAAATAGAAAAGGGAACACTCTCGGCAAGCTGGGAAAATGCTCGCTGCTTGGGTGGTTTTTTTTCTTCTCTCTCCTACGTTTGTCCTGCTTATGGCCACTACCTTGACAGCTTCCCTCGCTGAAGCAAATGGCTTGTAGTTCTGAAACTCTAAATTGCCCTGTTAAAAGGGAGCCTGCTTCTGAATCAACGGCGGGGATTTGAGCCAAGTGCCAGGGTTTTCCTCCCCTGGGAGCTGTTGCTTTTCCCAGCAAGCAGTCCCCTTGTTGTCAGGGCCCAAATACAGAAACTCACCATAGCTCAGCTGTGAGCTGGGATCCCCCAGCGGGGCAGGAGTGTGCATCGCCAGAGTGCAAGGTCGGTGCGGGAAGCATTGGTACTGAGGCTGCTCCGGTTGCCTGTCTTCAACAAGTTCTTAGCCTGCTGTGCTGCAGCTTTAAGACCTGTACTAAAATTCCATCATCTCATCTTCCCATTATTAAAATTTCAGCAAAATATAAAGTTTTCATTAATCTCCTGCAGCAAATTTAGTACTCCGAACTGGCAGTTGATTCAGCTTTTAGGACTACATTAGCTGGGATATTAAACAAAACGTGTCATTCTTCAGTATCTTCTCTAAGAAGCTAAATCAGTTTTCAAACATATTTATACCACTTTATCTAACAGCATCGGAATGATCATTTAGAGCTGAGATGCTTTATTAGCAGCTGGCGTAGAAATTACTTTGTGCAAAATTATATATCACATTATAGTAATGTTTAAATTGGTGTTAATCCAACATCATAAAACGCAAAAAATCTTTAAAGTGTGTTATATTTTTTCAGTAATTGGTATTTGGGCTTAATGAGATGTTACCTTTTATAAAGCCGGTACCTGCAGTAGTAATGAGAATACTAATCAGTAAATAAAGTGCAGCATCCGTACCACGGGCCTGAGACAAGTGGCAGGGGCAGTGCCACTGCGGTGGGATGCCCGTGTTATACCCCCATCAAGGGATGTGCTGAAATACAGGGAAATCGTAAAAGTGTGTGTGTTGAACATGTCTGAAAATCCTGCTGCGGCCGGGGACAGCGAGTGTGCCGGACGGCAGGGCCAGTGCCGCGGGAGTCTCGTGCCCCATGAGAATCGGGCATCAGGGTGTTGCATTGCTTTTCACATGGGACATGATTTTGTACTGCATTGTCTGTAATAAATCAGTGATTTTATCTTTGGATGGAGGATGAGAGCTTCCTCCTCCCACAGACATGGGCCCTGAGCATTTTCTTCTTTCCTAAACAAATCAGCAAGTCCTCACGGTGTAAATCTTACTGCAGGTGCGCACATACAGCCGTACGCTAGCTGCATCGTATGCCGTATTTAACACCTCTTGTTCATTATTGTTGGTGTATTTTGCAGGTTCAAGAGGAGAAGAGATCTCGGAGGAGGACCCTCAGATCGATATAGCTACAGTTCAGGATATGCTCAGTAGCCACCATTACAAGTCCTTCAAAGTCAGCATGATCCATAGGCTTCGATTCACCACTGATGTTCAGTTAGGTAAATCAATCCCTACTAAAGCGCTTAGGAAAATGGAGTGGTTCAAACCTTTGGCCATCTCTAATAGCTAACTGTCCATCTCAGACGTTTTTAAAGCAGTCATTATTATGTTGGTCTGTTTTATCATGGAGCACATCACTTGAATATGTTGCTAGCATTTCAGCAGTTAAAAAAATTGCTTTTAGTTGAAAACACTTCTGTATTTTTATTATCTGCCATCAGCTAGCACATGTTTCTTCTGAAAGAAGGCCATTACTTAATGACCCCATCTCTTTTTTTTTTTTTAAACTACGATTCCTAATAGAAAGCTTCTTGCCAACCGTTTTGTTATTTTTAAATAAGGCTATGCAAAATTAGGAATTATGATGTTTTTTCTTTTCTGAGACTGAAAAATTTTAACGACCAAGTAGAAATTTGAGGTGAAACAAAGTACAAGTAGCATTCTCTAAAGGTTTTATACTGTCCTTATTAGCTTTCTGAATGCTTTTGAAAACCTGAAGGCCAAGGGATGACAGAATCTTGAATTATAAAAGCCCCATTACTGTTTTAAAATGATTGAATGGCTTTTTATCTTTGTGTTTAAATTGTGAAAATTTGATTAATGATGCATTGGTAGGTGACCTGTGACATTCCTGCAAATACCTTCCATAAAGAAATGATTCGGCAGTAAGATATTAAGTGCTGTAATGTTTACAAAATACGTTTATTCTTGATAATTCAGTAGAATTGCTAAATTTAAGCTATAGCATTATCTGTATTGTTGTCTTTACAATCTCTTCATTCTTCCGTTCTTAAGCAGATATAAAAGTATACGTCTCTAAAATTTGTACATGAGAGGCTTTCTAGTTTTATTTTGAACTGTCTTGTTAAGGAAGGATTTATATGCTGGTGTTGAAGCAGGACAGCACTGGGCATGTTTTCTGCTTTTGAGTAAACTATCTGGGTGTGATAGTTTGCTTGCAGTGAAGTTTGACTCACTGTATCTGGAATCTGTCAGAAATGAGAGCCTGAAAAGGTCATGACAGATCACTAAAGATAAATGGTTAAGGGAGAATAGCTGTTAAATGAAACAAATGGCTTAACTTGTTTGGTAGTGAAGGAGCTGACCCTGTCCAGTAGTGTAAGGACCATAAAAATTCCCTTTTTATAAAATCCTGCAAACATGTATTTTTTTTGATGACAGTACACTGACAATGGGATTTTTCTGTTCTAATTATTGTTTAAAAATCAAAGAAATCCCAGTGAGGTATTCAAAGTTTGGGCAAATGGGCAGCATCAAAGCCTCTAAATAAAGTTGAAATAATTGTATATTGTTGGTTTTTCTCCCAAATGTTTTTAAGATATTAAAGGAGCAATGCTGGTAAAATAAACACTGAGGTGCTATTTGCAGTAGTGCTGCAGAGTGTCAACATGTTAATCTTGTGCAAGTGACAGACTGCTCCGTGCAATCTGAAATGTAAAAAAAAATATTTTTTTTTTAAATTTCTCATCAGTAACTATGGTTTTGGAGATATTCTGCGTTGTTTTAGTGATGGTCAGTTACAGAGACTTTTCTCTGAGCAGTTTTGTGTGTCATCAGTTCTATGTAGCAGCCATGGCAAAGCGACGTTTTTTCTATAGAATTTGAAATCGTCGCCTTGCCCCCTTACTGACAGTACTGATGGTCTGGTAGCAGCACAGGAATGTATTGGCTGTCTGGCTGGCCGTTTGATGGTTGCACTGAAAATATCCATGTGGTTTTGGGAAAAAGAGTCCCAGTTTCATAGGCTGAACGCAGAAGAATGTTTAAGCGCATGCAAGTATTTATTTTATTTGAATAGGTTCTGTACTGTATTTTATTTTACTTGCATAGAACAAGTAGCAGTAATGTGAGCTATGTTTGTGAATTGGTGTTTGCATAGTGGTACTTTCTGAAACGTTTTTAGCTGTTCAAGTACTGTTTATTGAATTTGAGGCAAGATTTCCTGAAAATATCAGAATAAGCTCAGTTGTCTGTACATTGTGCGTAGCTCTTGGTAGAACACAGAGATAAGTAAATGACAAGGGGAGGAATGACCCTTTTGACTGACGTTTTTATTACAGCTGAAAGCTTTAGCCATGGCAGTTTAAGGTCTGGGTTTTTACGTTTTAGCTAATGTTACGGTGTAATACACATACAGTAGTGTTCCCAACATCTTTTACAGAGGCTCAGTTGTGTTGTGAAGGCACAAGATATATTTGCTTTTGTACTACATTAGCAAAACTAAAAGCAGCATATTGTCTTGGAAAACTGCTGCCAGAAAGTATTTCAGAAGGGGCAGGGGACAGTTGCAGACCCCAACAAGGGAAGCAAGAACAGAGCAGTGTTACTGGACTACTACAGCGATGACATTTCTTTTGCTAAAATGAATGAATAAAAAAATAGCTGAGGAAGCATTTTTACTTCTTTTCTGAGTATGACTAATTTGTGCGGTGATACCGAGACTGTAGAAACCACATATATAATACTGTTTTGATTTTAGGTTTCAATACTTACAGATTGTGAAAACAATAACACAAAAAAGACAACATTCTTTGTCAATGTGCTCTTCGGATGTGTGTGAGCTTAAGCCAGTGATGTCGAGATACAGAAATAATGGATGAAGTATACAGCAACAATTTGCAGATAAAAATAATAGAAGTTAAAGTGTATTTTACATGATAAAAAAAAGATGAAAGAGGAGGAAGTCTGTTACATCTGAGATGGGTACAAAATCCATGCTTGGTGAAGTAGCCTCTGCAGAAAAGATTGATGCAATGGGGAGTGACCTTGGCTTGGAGCAGGAGCTGGTGATGTATGTATGAGCATCTCTCTGCTAAATGGACCCAGATTTGTAGCACTAATATACATGGAAGCCCAGAACCAAACTCAGGATGGCAATAAATCAACAGCCACTTTGGGTGTCATTTCTGGTTTATATTCCACTATTGTTCTATCACTTTAATTCATGTCACTATCATCTGTTCATCTGGAACAGTTTTATATAATTTTCCAGTGGAGTTACCTGACAAATCCTATCAAATTAACAAGGTACATTAACAATATTGACTGACTATGAATTCTGAAGTTACGGGACCATACTGTGAAAATTTTTAAAGGATATTTTCCGGGGTGACTTCTTTTTTTTTTTTTTTTAAAGAAAGGTGTAGGGAGCAAACCTCACACACAAAGAATTTGCACATTTATTTTTAGAACTTGCTTTGACTTCTTTCATTGAGGAAATAAGAACTTATATCATCGTCACATATTTTCCTTAAACTACAGAAAATGCCATTTTGAATAATTAGCCACTACAGTGAAAAAATAAAGCTGATTTTAAATAATCTGTCCAAAATAAAATTGCAAACCAAAATGAGATCTGGTTACAACATCAGCCAGCTCACGTTACCTAGTTCTAACAGCCCTTGTATTAACTGGACTCTTGATACAATGCTTAATTGAAATGTGATAGCTTTGATGTGACGTATGTTTAATGACAGAGTGCATTCTTGGATTAATAGAACAGGGGAGGGAGTTGGTGGCATTCTTATCACCTGTCTTAGCAGCCAGGGTTAAAACGAAGGTTACCTTGTGTGTAGTGGAACAGACTGCAGCAAGAAGGCTGCTGTAAGCAGGTGGTGCGTGCTATCTGTATGCTTGGATTTTACTTACATAAAATACAAACGTGGTTTGCTGATTCTGCAGCAGTGACCAGACTTTAAGAAACATTGACTTAATTTTGGAGAGCTTGAGAGAGTTGTTCTGAGTGTGGCATCTGATGTTTATTTTGTCACATCTCTTAAAAGTTAAATCGTCGGCTCCTTTTAAGTTTTTTTGTGCTTCAGACAAGCCAAGTATAAGGTATTGAAAAGCACTATAGCCAAAAGCCTCAAGAGGGAAAGGTTCTCTCTGCCATTTTTCCAGAGGTGCAGAAGTGAAATTTAAATACTTTTTTTCCTCTGGTACTTCCTTTTTGCCACTGTATCATGAGCTCCACCAGTAAGTCATGACTTGAAAAATGTAATTATTTTTAAGGTTCCACACATCTGGTGTAAAAAGCAGACTGAGAAGTTTGTTCAGCCATGTCAACAGACACTACACAATGAGCTTCTGTTCACCAGTGCGGCATAGCAGGACGTTTGCTTTGTACTACCGTGATGAAAACTGCTGTAAATTGCAGTGAGCATCCCGGGGCAGGTTCCAGCACACGGGTAGCTTTCAGCCTGCTCATGCAGCATCCCACTGGAAAAACACTCCTTTCATGAGCTCGAGAGAGACATGCAGAGGGATAATAGGGTAGGAATTTTCTACACTCCCTCACAAAAGGTCTGCTGTATGATTCTGCGCATGGAAGCACGCCGTGTATCCAGGTCAGCCTACGCACAGCAGGAGCGAAGCCGGAGCCATCTGGGGAAGCCCGTGTTCAGAGACAGGGCCCGGTGCCTGTGCCAGGAGCTACTCAGATCCTCAGCTTGCTTTCAAAGCAGCCTAATTAGAGCTGGCTTTAGGATGCCAGCAGTGTAAAAATGCACAGGATCTCTGGGACTGGGCGCCTTTGTTTATGATTATCTGGTTAACACAAAGACCGTTCCTGTAATACCACAGATGTGTGTTGTCCTCTCGTATAGATTTTATAGTATAGGAGGTAGAATGGTGACGTTGTGTGATAGTGTCTCCTACATATAATAGAGATGATGGAAAAAGTAGCAGTATCTTTGTATAAATCTTGCAGTTCGTGTAGCTGCTGTTTCCGGAGGAGCTCTGTACGTGTTGAGAAGAATTTTTTCTGGGATGGTTTTTTTTCCTCATTGGTATGCTTATTTCCAAGCAAGGCAGGAGAATAAAATGCAGATTATCAATGCACTTTGATAATCATTTGCTTTTGGTTTCAAAAGCTCCCGTGCTTTCAAAAAGCCCAAATGGGCAATATACTTTCATCCCATTTAAGATTTATAAAGTGTGTCAAATGACTGATATGAAATCACTTAAACAGATCACTATTGTGGCTCTCTATTCTTTCTCATCTCAGGTATTTCTGGAGACAAGGTAGAGATAGACCCTGTTACTAATCAGAAGGCCAGCACTAAGTTTTGGATTAAGCAGAAACCCATTTCAATCGATTCTGAACTCCTCTGTGCCTGTGACCTTGCGGAAGAAAAAAGCCCAAGTGAGTAGTCCTTTTTATTTATGTTCTCTCTTCTCTCCCTCTCTGTATGTGCTAGATGCCCAAAGAATTATTGCTACCATGTCCTTTCCTTTTATAGGTGTATTTTATTCATTATAGGATGTTTTTAATCTGACTTGATTCTGTTGTAGAGAACATAACATAAACAGATACACATTTTATGAGTGTCCTTTAAATGCCGCTTGCAACTAATGGCATCATTAAGAGTGTTTCTTGCCCACTATCAGTAGCTGCTAATATTGTCATACCAAGGAAACTGGTTTTGCCTAGCTGGTGTCTGGCCCCATAGCTCGGTCGTCAAATGTAGGTTTCCACATAATTGCTTTTTTTTTTTTTTAATTCTTAATATCTGGAAAGGTTTTAAACAATTTCTTAGACACAAATGAGGATCTGAGACATACAGTAAATATCAGCACAGTCTACATTTGCTTCACTCGTGGCTACAGGATCAGCAGAATTTTGACGTGTCACACTGGGAGTTTTGTTTCATGAGAGTCAGGAGCTGCCTGGGCAGCAGTGATAGCTAAACCAGCTGGAGGATGCGTTGGACATCCCAGTTCAACCAGTCTCCAGAAAAAGGGGGGTAAAGATTGCTGCCTTCAGAGTACAACTAAAAAGCTGGTGCTTTTGCTTATTGTATCAGTAGAGTAATGAGAGTCTAAATTTGTAAAATTTGTTTTAAAAAAGCACAAGACAGGCCTGAGGGGAATCGGGCAATGTCTCCCTGTGGTGTCAAAATATAACTATCTCCTGTCAAAAAGTAACTGCAGTTCTAAAGCTCAGATGGATTTTATTACACTTGCACTTGTCCAGGGTAGAGATGCTAAATATTAAGTACTTATCTGCAAGGTGACGGAGAGGGAGAATTATGTGATACATATTTACAGAGGTAATGATCTGTTGGATTCTTTTGGAAGAGTAAATTTATGGCTGCCACAGATTTTATCAGCAATTATTGAACTATATCCTTCTCCCCTTCATTACCCCTTCCTATTTCCATGCTTTTAGTCCAGTCACTGCCTTCCTTTTCTGTCTCTCCAGCAAGTCTTTATGGTCCTTGGGAAGGCATGATCCTGGGGAAGGACATCGCTAGTGACCAAGCAGTCCAAATGTGTAACAGTTGTCTTTACAGGGCTCCAAGGGAAGTGATCTAGCACAACTCTATAACAGATAATTGGCAGTCAGCAAAGGCCACAGCAGAATCTGCAGTACTTTTAAATGCCTAAGTGCTTGATTTCCAGTTGCACCTCAGACCGATTTTTCTTATTAAAGGTGTAGTTTTGCACTTGTAAATACATCAACACCTCTGGTTTTGTAGCCATGTTTCATTTCAAATGCAAATACTTGTGGTAAAATCATGCCAGCAAAATGGGGCTGTATTTGAAAATGCAGCCTCGAAGGTCAAGGTTTCCACCTCACACTCCCACTAACACACTCACGTGAGACCTTCAGGCTGTCCTTGAACATCTCTGGTGCTGTGTTCTGGAGGGGATGGGGGCTTGGCAGCCCCAGAGGCAGCCCCCGCTCTTCTGGGAAACAACACTTGTATCCAAATGCAGCAACTGCCACCACAGGGAGAAATAAGGGGCAAAATTTCAGCCCCCAAGTGAAGTCTGGTGCCAGAAAGACAGTGCCTGTGAGTGGAGACCATTACATGAAGAATTGTGGTCACTTTTGAGAGGATTCTGACAGGTTATGACAAAGGTAATCTTTATGATACTGGGATTTTATTTACTCATTTTCATGTGGCCATTCATAAAGTTTTCGTGTTAAGTAAGCGTTCAACATAGTTTCAAAAGGAGAAAATAATTCCCCCTGAAATCCACTGACCTCTTCCAGATCCATCAAAGAAAAGTCATTATTTTGGGTCAGTAGGAGAGACTCTTAGTGTGACATCTCAGAATGATGCATTTTGGGGAACTCTTAACAGCAGATCGGTATCTCTTGAATTTTAAATGGAAAAAAGTTATTTTAGTAGCATAAAGGAATGAAACTCACTGTATTTCACAAGTTTTGTCTGTGATTTTTATCAGCATAGTGATATATGTTTGTAGCAGAGTTTACATCAAAAATTATTCCTGGATCTTTCTTGAATGAATTATTGCAAAGAAAGAGAGGCTGAGTGAAGATAAGGTGTTTGAGTTCTGCAATATATTTTGTTTCCATGTTTTTATCTCTTGTAACACAAACATGCTCCGTTTCATCTTTCAGAAGTGTTCTGCACATGTAACAGGGCTTGTACAGTTACACTGGGGGAAAACAGTGTATATTATTAAACTGACTGCATTCCCCAGACGTTAGCGATTGGGGTTATAGTAAAGTTGGGTGCTGCTTTGCTGAGCTGACATGTTGTATTTCTGAAGAGCAGGGAAGGGGTTTCTGGAGCCTCCAGTTGTGGCCGGCCATGCTTTGTAGAGGCTGGGCAAGGGTCCTTGTGAAGGGAGGCTGGTCACAGTACAGCTCAGTACAGCTGAAGCTTTATGGAAAATTTGTTTTCCTGCACATGGTAATTAACACAGTTTAATATTCAGTTAGGTCTGACTTTCTGTAGACTAACGAGATTTCGGAGGTTTTTACTGGTACTTGTCTACAGAAACATAAAAATAGAAATTGTATATAAACGTAGTGGGGGTGCTCATGCTTACTTTCAATTAAAGTTTTATCTGCAAAGACAGGTTTGTGAAGTGAAGCTTCAGTGACACTTGTGTGTTAAAGAACTTGACAACTTCGTAGATCACATGTTGTGAATATCTACAGGAAGACTTGAAGCCGAAGCTTTCCTTTACTGTACGTTAACAGGACTTGGAGCTGCACTTAGTGGAAATGGAGAATGGAAAGAGAAAGCTTTGGCATCTAATTTGTCATTAGTGGGGGTATCATAGGCAGGAATGGCTGATGATTTTTGTTTGCCCTTGTAGTAGGCCCAGGTTAGAATTTGAATTTTTATTTGTAAATTAAATCAGACTCCCTGAATTTAGACAGAGGGAAGAGGTAATGGCCCTGCTGGCTCGATCAAATGCCATTAGAACCTGGAAACACTGTGTATAAAATGCTTGTTTAAATCAGGTTCAGTCTGATTATCACGAGAGATTCTGAATGTTTTGAATCTTGAAAGGAAGCATCCTATCATTGAGAAATAAGATTTAAACCTTAATAAAGTAGTTGTCATTTTTATAGCTGAAAAGAGCTTTGTATCTCAATTAAGTGTACATAATATAAAGTCTTAAGGAAGCAACATAATATGTTTAATACAATTACATCCCTTTGCAATAGTGTAATTTAAAGGAAATCTGATTCTGTTAATGTCTCTTACATTATTTGGACAAGGGAGAAACTTCAGTGTCACTAACCACTGCCTCTCCTACAAAGTGCACTGTGGACAAAGCGCGGCTGTGACTGCCGCGGTGTCGCTGTCCTTCTGGGGGCTGGGGTTACCAGCTTGCCTTGGCACCTGGCACTGGTGCTCACGGGGTTTAGCAGAGCTCAGGGGAGGTCTTTCAGTGGCACTGAGACTAATTGGTTGGGCAGACTTACGGTTTTCAAAACACATGCGGTTTTTTTTCCATTAAGCGCACTTTATGACGGCTGCAGAAATCAGATTTATTTGATAATTTACTTGAAACATTGAAGAAATGTTCTCTGCAATCGTTTTTCTGTTTGTTTGTTTGTTTTTGTGGATTTTTGTTTGGTTTGGTTTTGGTTTTGTTTTTTTTAGTAAAGCATATACATCTCAATTGCTTGGTCAAAATATCCTTAATATTAAGGGAGTCTAAACAAAGGTGTTCTGTAGGTCATGGAGTACATTGGTAACTTCAGTTTGTAATTTAATTGCCTGCTTTGCACCCTGCAGCTTAAGATTTCCTTTAAATTCTTATTCCATTGTTGCACTGGGGCTTAACAGAGTGTTAACCTGGTAATAGGCACAGGGCCTCCCCATTATATGTCTTGCTATCGAGCGGTTCTGCATGACTAGTTAAAAAAGATGGCAAGAAGATTAATGAAAGCCGCCTAGTACAGAAGGGGGTAGGTACCTTTGCAAGACTTCTAGCGAGGAGATATTAGAGCTGAACCAAAGCTTGGCTTTTTCTTTATCCTGTGACCTTTGAACCTGCCTTACTGTCGAGAGCTGCCAGCGGAGCCGACGTTTTGATTGATGTTGCAACACGAGTCAGTCTTTCCCATTGAATTCCACATCTGCACGAAAATAGCTTTTCTAGCAGTATTCATACTGGCTGTAAGTGATAGCCAAAGTGATGGCTGAAATGCTTTTATGTAGTTTTCATTTAAAGCTGAAGGTATGTGATGTTTTAATTCAGTATCAAGTTCCTCCAGATTACGCACGTTGGGTAATACTAATTTAATGAATTCATTATTGGATTGTGAAAGGACTAAAAGCATACAGAATGTGTTGGGAAGCATGGATTCCTGCTGCTCAGGGAGCTTAAATAAAGATGTTGCATGTTTGTTCATAGCCCTGCAGTGGAGCCAGAGCAAAGAGCCAGCAATTATCCAGGCACTGTGCAAATGGTGCACAAAATATTGTGCGGTAGTTCCTAATATTAATGCTCCTGCTGTGAATAACGCAGTCTGTGAAATAATAGAAGAAAAATCATACTTGATAGAAGCCTAATCACAGATTCTGGTCAAAGGATAAAAAATAGATTCAGCAGAGAAAATGTTACCAAGACTCAGGCGTGGAGTGAAAGAAATCTCAGTATGCAACAGAAAGAAACGAGTCCAAATGTGTGTAGACGTGTTGTTTGCAGAGTGGCTAAATGCCGCAAAGGGAAGGGAGCAAAGTCACAGATGGTGCTTGGTTTTGTCGTATTTTCCATTTTCTGTGGCAGGCTCAGGACTGTGCCCAGGTTGTTGGCGGCCAGCTTGAGCCCTGGCAAAAGGTCAGAGTTATTGGAGACTTGCGAGCAGCCGTCCGTGGTCTGCACGCTGTGCCGTGCCGGGAGCTGCTCTGCCTTTCCTCTAGCGCTGGAGCTGGCCACTCAGCCGTGTGTGTTTGGCATCGGTTCGTACAATTTACACCCCCAGAGAAGCAGCTGGCAGCAAGGGAAGCTCAGCCGAAGGAACAGCTTCGGCTTGGTGACCGCTTCAGTGTCCACTGCTAGTGGCTTGGAGGCAAGGGCTGCTCCTGCCTGGGTACTGTACGCAAGGCAACTTATTAAAAACATCCACTAGTGAGTAGCCTCCTCATAAAAGTACTCTGGAGCACTATCAGGAGCGTGCATTGCCTCATCCTTTTAACAAATATGTTTTGTAGCCCTATTAAAAGGGGTCTTCATCTATCCTGTCAAAGCTATTCTGCTGGGGTTTTTTAGTTTAATTACACTATCCAATTAAAACTCCTTGCTGCATTTTGATTCGCTTCTCCTTGGGCTTGAGTGGATATGACATTTACAAGGCTCGCCTTTCAAGCAGACAATAGCGTGATTGATGAGGTGCAGACGCAATGAAGGAGGCGATTGCCATGTGGAAACACTGCTTAGTGCATTTTGATTTATTTATCATCTTTTTTCCAAAACAAGGTGCTGGTGAAAAGGTTTTGGGCAAGCCTGAGTTCCACCTCGATTTTCACCATTCTTGCAAAAATCTTTATTAGTATTCTGCCTTTGGTAATAATTCAATGAAGAAACAAAAGGCTTCAGAAAAAAAAATCCAGATGTGTGAATAGTTACCATAATTTAACATAAGTGGTCTTTTTCAGGACATCTAGAAACAAGACATCCACTAATAGCAATGTTTTATAATAAACTTACAGCAGAATATAAAGACCTGAGTTGTGGGAAAAGTGTTCTTGAAATACGCTGCTCCCTGAGAATGGAGCGGGCCAGCAGGACTGCAGCTTTCTTTTCGTAACATTCATAACATTTGTTCCCACTTCAGTAACGCCTGGTCTGAACTCCACATTTTTTCCACTGATGTTGGTGGGTTCAGGATTTCATCCATAACTTTGACTGCGTTTGCTACCTGTGGAGGACAAATCGCCTCTAAACAATGCACCTCTTGGATGAGTATGCCTGGCGTGAAGTAGGCCTAACCCGCCTTCATGCTCAGATTCCTGTTCTGTCTCCATCGCTGGGAGAGCCGCTGCTATGTCCCTGGCAATCCAGCCACAGCTGTGCTGCAGCTTGTGACATTCCCCTGCAAGAAAACATCTAAGTTTTCTTGTTCATTAGAGGTTGTCAGGATTGGTGTTTTGATGACAGTGCAACACTTGCATTTTTGTAGGACCTTCAGGCCCTGTCCCAGGGTCACGGCATCATTTTTTGATGTAGCACATACGGATTTAAAACAACAGAGTCCCTCCCCAAAGCTTTAGAATAAAAACCTCAGGGGCTGATGAACAGACATGCCCCCATTTCATACCACATTTAACTAAACTTGTCTTTGTACAGAAACATTGCTTGTCATGTGTTTTATTTTCATGGTTCCTTGCCTGTTTACTAGTATATTTTTAAGTCTTTGTAATCCCTTCTGAGTCTGTGAGAAGAGATTTCGAGGTTTGATACTGTGGTCACAATTTCCAAAGTGGTGAAAATGATGATAATGTGAAATGATGCCCATAAGTAGTTCTTTTCTTCAGAGAGGTCTTTCTCTAGCTCTTTATTATATATTATATTATGTATGTATCTTAATTGTTGACTTATACTTTATGGCCCTGTAATGACAAAGCAATCATCAAGGTGTATTGAAAAATTTAACATAAATTTGCATTTCCCTGTGTTTGTTTTCTATTTTGTTTGAATCATAAATATTCTTTTCATCCTTCATCTAATTAGTGATTTAATTCAGCACATGCTGTTTTAAAGATTGGCACGAACAGAGGCTTTTGATACAGTCTGATTTTGGCGGAGATGGGAAAGGAGGAGGACAAACTACTCCTCGTCTTGGCAAGTTCAGTAAAGAAGTTGTCTTTTCCTGTGCAATTCCACATCCTTTCAATGTTTTCCAGGCAAAAAGTGTGGTTTTTAGATGCTGATAAAGAAAGTGCATTACTTCAGTTTAAAAGTGAAAATTTGTTTTCACCTGTATAAATTAAAGCACAGTGGAGCACAAAGTTTTTGTGTATTTTCTGAGATAGAAATTTGCAGATTTACCAATGAGCATGTACGTATATTTTAGTCAGTAATTCTGGAAACTGTTTTCCAGCAATATTTCTCGTCTGCCTCATGTAAACACAAAACCAATGGAATTGTGTGTGTGTTGGGGGCTGACATGCAGTAGGGAGGCTGCTATTTACACAAGCACTGTTTCACCAAACACTGTGAGAAAGATAGGTTTCCAGCCACGACCAGTAGATCTGCATGCGGCTGTGCTTCTGGGTTTGGAAGGATTACTGTTTATACCGTAACTAGCCCCTTCCTTCACTTTTTTGTCAGTACAGTAATATTAAAAATTAGGAGATATGCCAAGCAATTAAATTTAAGACATCGTGCTGACAGTGAGCTCTCCTCCTTTTCAGTGAATTAGCATTTTCCCTTTCTATCTGAGTCTCTTGCATGCCTTTCTCCAGGTGTAACCGCCTGGGAACCTGTTAGCATTCAAAGGTTAGGAAAGATTTGTCAAAATACGTTCAAAGGGCACCAGTGATAGGACGCTGTTTCCCTGCTGTCAGAGGGACAACACCACCACAAGGCATGGCAGGAGCGGTGCTGGCGTGGGGCAGTGGCACAAGCAGGCCTGGTGCGGCAGGGCTGGTGGAGCCTGCACGTCTTGGCTGCAGCGTGCGGGGCGAGGGGCCAAGCAGATGTTCCTGCAGGTGACACAGGGACACCACCCTCAGCATCTCGCATGCACCCGGTCTGTCCGGGCACCAGGGCCGAACCGGGTGACTCCCCTGGCGTAGCAGAGTTGCCTGCAGAGATCTGTTGAGCTCATACTGTACACGTGGCAAGAGCATCTGATAACAGATGAGTTTCTGTAATTCCACTTATCAGATAAATTTATTTGAAAATAACATGTATTTTCTGTTGTCTAGCCAGTAAAATCGATTGCAAAATACTAAAATTTCCCTGTTCAGTTCCCTCTTGCCATCAGCCTCTGCCACCTCGTCGGTAGGTGACTGTACCTATCTACATGCACACGTGCCTTTGTCCCGGGGCAGGGCAGTGACAGCTGCTGCAGCTGAACACTTGTGTTTCAAACACAGACTAAAGGACACATTGTTCATGCAGCAGGCACTGCGGTGAAGTTGTTCATACAACATCTGCGTTTGTTTTAATTCTACCATCAAGTATGGCAGAAGCCACTTGAGCTACTGTGGTTTGTTGCCAGATATTCTTATATGGAAATATAAAACCATTGAAGTTCGTATTGATCTCTGAAGTGTCAAGGATGGTGTTCTATTGGAAAGTGGTACATCACATATTTAAGCACTCTTGGAAATGGAAATCAATCTCACAGTTCATAAATTCCATCTGGCTAGAACAGTAGCAGAGCAAAGTGCCAGTTATGATATCAATGAACTAATATTTCATGCTGTAAATAGTATAATGTGGACATGGGAGCACATAAACATAATACTATAATGGGGCTTTCTAAAAAAAAGTCTTTTCAGCTTCTTTCCACTAAATCACCTGGCAGGGTGTACGACGCGTTCCGCAGGCTGTGCTGCGGGCTGCGCACAGCGGGGCAGGCACCGCGCGGTCGGTCCCTGCGTGGGGGCAGAGGCAGCGCTGCCGTCCCGTGCCACGGCCGGGCAGCTCCGTGTCTCGGCCAGCACCTGCCCGAGAGGCAGGGACCAGAGCAGCTTTTGTCATGGATGGGTAGTGGGCAGGGACACCGTCCTCAGGTGTGCCGGGGATGGGCCCTGCTGCGTGCAGGGGGCCGCGGGGTGCTGGCTGCCACGAGCGCAGCGCTGGGCCCTCTGCGGTGTGTCCCCAGAGGGACGGGGAGCAGGGTGAGCTCTGCCTCCTGCTACAGGGTGCAGCAGAATTGTTATTGGCATCTGTTGCTCTAATTGTCATCAAAACAGCTGACTCTTTACAATCTTAAAATAAGTCCTCAAAATAAAGTTCTGTGTTCTGCTTCTGTCAGCTGTATAAATGCTTTTGCCAGAAAGGAGGAGCAGATCACTGGTGTAACAGAAAGATGGGGATACTGGGGAGGGTTTCTTCACCAGGCATGATGAAAGCTGTGGTCTCGCTTAATTTTTGTATTAATATTTCATTCCGTGGCTCTCTGCCCCACCTCCACTTGGTGATGTATGGCCGAGCAGCAGACTGTCAGCACGCTGGGTCTTTATTCTTTCCACCTCTGGTGCAGGTTGTGTCTCTACCAGAACGGGAGCGGGACTGCAAACCCATCCCGGGCTCCCCCATCTTGGTGAAGGACCCACTGGGCGGCGGTGTCCCCGCACCGCTGACTTCGCTGGGCAGTGGGGCGAAGGGGCTCCCAGAGGTGGACTGGTCTGGGGCTGGTGAGCACAGCCCCTGGCACGGTCCGTGTGCTGCATGGGCGCCCGCCCGCACCCGCTGGCCTGCCGCAGAGCACGCGGCTCCCCGTGCTGCCCTCGGGGGAAAAGGCAGCTTTTCTTGCACTGGGGGCGCGCTGGGGGTGCAGGCAGCACTAACAGACCTCCCAGCAGTGTAATCCGTGTTGGTAAAACCCCTGTGGGTTGGTAAAACCCCTGTCCTGCAGCAGCAGGGGGGGCGAGCCTGCCTCCATTTGTGAGGTAGATGGCAGGACTGGCAGCAGGCGGGGGGCAGCTGGTCGAGGGAGAGCCGTGGGGACTGCAGCCCTCGTCCAGCAGGCAGCGGGGCTAAGCTCCTGGTGCCCCCCGTCTCCCTGCCCTCCCCACCAGCAGAGCTGTCCCGGGGCCTGCGGCCTCCGGAGCAGCCGGGCCGGGCTGGGCAGTGCCAGCAACGCCTGCTCCTGGGGGAGGGAAGAGGGGAACGAGCATCCGAGCCAGGGGAAGGGGTCCTCGTTCACACGCTGAGGAACCGCCAAGGAAACTTCCAAAACCAAATACAAAAAACCTCTGTTGGAATGCTCCAGACCATGTTTTGTGTGATCTTTATTTTATTTTTTAGCACTTTCTGGAACTGTGCGTAATGCTAAGACGTCCAGGGGAAGCTGTCGTGGCGTGCCGGTGGTGTGCAGTGCTGTGTCATGTCTCCAGGAGCAGTCTTTCAGAATCGTAAAGATGCTGAATTCAGTCCCAAGCAGGAGTCGGGCGTGAATGCATTAACATACTGATTAGCTTGCAGCCAGGAATTCCCGCATTTTTAGTACCACCAAGGCATCATTTGTCAAGTGATTTAAAGGGTTTTTTTTTTTTTACTATTATTATTAGCCAATTTTTCAATATAGAATTTATATTCCAGATTAGTGCATCATAATGGTGTTTAATTAACATGCCACAATAAAATACGCACGTCTCAAATTTTCTGGCCACGGATCTGGGGCATATATCAGTCATTTTTTGGAAATCTGGAGAATTAGATAATGTAAATAAGATTTCAAATTAGCTTTCCTTCATGAAAGATGTGAATTTACAGTAATGTGGCTGTTATTTTATGGATTACTAACTTTGACCTTTGAACTGAATAAATTATGTGAAAACTGATGGAAAAGTATAATGTATAGAATATGCTTAATTTTAATTTTTGAAGCCATGAACGTCTGAACAAGTGAAGGATATTTTGCCTTCCTACATGTTTTGCATACAGAGCTTTATGCTAAAGCCGTGCCTCCTGTCCTGCCTGCAGTGCTGGTAAAGGTCACCAGTTTCTATGCCATTCTCCAAAGGCAGCCACGGAGGCTGGCCTGGCTGTCATCAGATCGAGTCCATTTAATCACTTAAAACCTCCATTTGGGACTGAGCAGTGAAGCCTGCCAGCAAAGCGCTACACAGATAAAAATTACAGTTCTACTTTAATTTTGAGTGTTCTGCTTGTAGGAGGAGAGATGCTTAGTTTCGTAGTATCGTCGCTGCATCCTTTTTGTATTTTACAGTGACATTTTTCCTTTGCCTTAAGCAACTTGAGTAGGTTTGGGTGTTGTTTTGGGGAGAGGATTTTAGAGTGATAATTCTGGGGTTAATTGACCTTTTATTTTAAATATAACACTTATCTTCTACATTTGATGATTATACAGTGAATAGTTACATAAAGTAGTTCTAATGTGGTAGTTTAACTGAAATATGGTCTTGGGCTGAATGGGAGCTAACTAGCCATTTGATAGATTTTTGCATTTCCTGCAGTGGGGATGTGATGGGAAAATGAACTTTATTGAATAGAGTTCAGCTGCTCCTGTAAGCCACCACTTGCCTTAAATTGAAATGACATGAGAAGCCTGTCAGCGTTTCATTACTTCCTTCTGTTGTGCTGATGGTATGCTAAGATCACCATCTGTGTTTTTCTTCTGTCAGGCACACAAGCTCTGCGGAAACTTTAGAGGAATATTCTGAACATTTTTTTCTTATCTTTGCAGGTCATGCAATATTTAAACTTACATATCTAAGCAATCATGACTACAAACACCTTTACTTTGAATCAGATGCTGCTACTGTCAATGAAATTGTACTGAAGGTGAGTATTAAATTTTAACGTGACCCAAAATTCTGAGTGTTTTACCACTTGTTAGACATGAAAGTATTTCAGGAGGTTCTAGAAATACACGGATGGTGCAGTGCCTGAGGAGCACTAAGGTGCATCTCACTTACCAGAGCATGCCCAGTGTCTGTTACTCACTTTTCAGGCAGCTGTGCAAGAGACTACCTGTTTTGTGTACGGGGCTGCCTCTTGGACTCAGTTTCAGTTAAGAGATGCCAATCTTTGGCTGAGTTTTATCGGAAGCTACCAAATTCCATTGTGTCTGGGTACTCTGCACCTTCAGACACGTGTCCAGGTCTGTGGGCCACCCTGCCGGGCCCCCCGAGGGCCGGCGCTGGGTCTTGGCAGCCAGTGCCGGTGCTGCTCAGCGGTCGGAGGGCTCCCGCGGAGCGGTGCGCTGAAGTAATCCTCAAGGCCGCCGGCTGATGTGGGGTTTATGGCGTCAGCGCCGGCTCAAGCAGAGGGCAGGAGTTTCCCAGGATGGCACTTTGTACAAGGCAGACGGGTTATTCCTCCCGCCCCGATCCTTTATCAGAGTTGTTTGCTTTTCTTGTGGCTCAGTGCAGAGACATACTGATTTACTTTCTGAAACAATTTTTCATAACACTATTGGAAGATTAAATTTAATTTTCTGCAATCTAGGATTTTTTAGCAATTCAGAATTTTTAAAATAGTAGTTTTTGCAATCTGTCTGTTATGTTTGCTTTTATCTTCTGTGTGAAGTTCGGAGGACTGCTAAATAACTGACATATGACAAAATATTTTTTATTAATAACACAGGTGAATGTTCATTTGCTCTTACTACTTCATGGATTGTTAGGCCAAATTCTTTTGTTCCTACTTAACCCTAAATAAACTGTTGCAGTCTTCAGAACACTTGACAGGTCTGAGACTGTTCCTATAAGAAGTCTAAAGAAGTTTTGCTGTGAATAGCATGAATATTCAAGAGAGAAATATTATTGAACAGTACTTTTTTTCTTAACTCGCAAATTGTTTATAGAGAATATTTTCTGGTTTCGTGCATAAGTTACCAGTTTATTTTCAATTCCATCAGCATTAAGAGATGCAGAGAAATCAGACTTTTCAAATTAGGCTTTTTACATGATCAAGTGAGAAAGACTGAGACTTTATTGACCATGAAAATTCCCTATATTTTTATGCCTTCAGCTGTAATATGCAATGAAAGTGAAACACTCTACAGTGCATAAAATTGTGCAAGTTTTAAGCCACAGCATATTAACCAGCTAATGGCAGACCAAAGGGCATTTTTATCTTTTTGATTCTTGCATTAACCTTCCATTAAAATTATCTATGTGATTATCACAAAGCACTGGAGATAATAAATTTAGGGAATAGCAGGCTTGTTAAATATCATTTAAAAATGCTTTCATCAAGTAAAATGTGCCAAAATACAGGGAAACTATGAGATTAGCTGAGTATGCAAACATCATAATGAAAGTATTATTTTTATTAAAGCTGATAAAATCTTTTATTGAAGCCCATTACTATATTAGACCAGCATTGTGGGTCTTCATGACTTGCTGCGTTCATCTGGAGGCTTGGTAAGGAGGGTTGGGTGAGCAGAGAGGGGTGCTCAGCACCCAGCCCCCAGCCCAGGCCACACTGCACCCACCCAAGGAGCCCAGGAGGAAGGGCCAGGACGCGGCCCCATGCAGCAGGGGGCTTCTCCTGAAGCTCCGAGCAGTTTCTGCTGTATTTTTGCCATTTTTACTAATGCCTTGTCCAGAGGTATGAGGGTCTATGCCCTCCCTGGGCTGCTCCACTGAAACAGCAAAGAAATGAAACATCACTTCGTGTCTTGCAGGTTAACTATATTCTAGAGTCACGAGCAAGTACAGCCAGAGCAGATTATTTTGCTCAGAAACAAAGAAAACTGAGCAGGAGAACAAGCTTTAGCTTCCAGAAGGAGAAGAAATCAGGACAGCAGTAACACCTGGCCGTGAGGAACGCCTGTCTGCTGAATTCGGAGGAGGAGACGCTCCATGCAGCCCGGGAAGGTGGGAGCCAGGACTGCGGTGCTCCGGCTGCCAACAGGCAGGAGCAGCCAGGAAAGAAATCTGAATTATCCCATCTCTCACAGTTGGAAGATTATCCCTCTTTGGTGATGGGAAGTCTCCCCTGTGACAAAAATAAAGAGCCATATCAGCCGGAAAGAAGACTGTTACGCTTCAGGTTCCTTTGATTAGAAATAAGAGAATGACGTAGACTGGCATCATTTAATTACTGTATTATGTACAATCACAAGAAGAGATGTGATTACATATTATTTCACAGCCTGGTTAAAATAAATTATATACATCTGTAATACACCCACATACACACAGGTATTGCTTGTGACATGATCAAATTTCTAAAAACAAAATGTAGGACAAATGTATCCATTTTTACTATTAATAAACAGATGTAATCTTTTTCAAGGTCCATATGATGCACAGTTCTTTTGGGGGGAGGCTGCAGTCCCAGATGGTTACACTTCTGTTGCTGAAGTGCAGGAGGCAACCGTGAGCCAGGGAACAGCAGCCATTGCAGGGGATCTGATCTGTGAAGAAATGTTGAGACAGTCAGGTCTCTTTTGCTTCATTTTTTTTCAAAAATATTTTTCTTTAACTGTGCTTTTCAGCTTCGCATACATTGTATGGAACATTATTTGCTGTAGTCAGCAGGATGTTTTGAAAACCAAGGCAGCGTCTCTGCAGCTAAAAGGAGAGCACCGCCCTGCCCCTGGGAGCGGCGGGGTCAGCGCCGTAGGGCCACAGACCCGCGGCCATGCAGGGTCTGCACTCAGCCAGACAGCTGGCACCTGGGCACTGGGAAATGCCTCCACCTTTCCTCAGAATTATTCTTTAAAAATAAAAACAAAGACCTACTTTGTACTGGGATTTGTAACTATTCTGGCCTTGTCTGTCTAACACATCAGGGAACATGTGAATGGGATTATGGGGAACCAGAGCTGCATTTTTGGTTCAGTTCACCAGAGGTGTCTTTCATAAATCTCTCAAAGCCACTGAAGCTGGAGCTCTCTGTGCTGCTGCAGTGGGTTTTGTATCAAGAAAATGCCTCCCATTCTGAGAGGCCGTTTAGAGCCCAGCTGACGCTGGCAGGCTGCGGCACGCCAGCTGCTTGGGGCAGGGTGAGCGCCCTCCTGGCCGTCTGCTTGCCCGCTGCAATGCCACCTCGGACACTTTCCTACCTTGCTTTTGTACAAAAAATACTTTCTGAGCCTTAACACGAAGTTTAGGAGTAAGCGCTCAGGCAGAGAGGTTATTTGTCAGTTGTCTGTCGCATTTAAGTTCTCAGTTTCAAAAAGGTTTAGCTTTGGAAGCACGCGAGTGCCGCCCTCCTGGAGCCAGAGCTGGGGCATCCGGGGGGGCCCTGCCTGCACCGCACGGGTCTCTGTGTGCAGTCTTCCGTGACTCTTTCTCTGCAAAGGATAAACAAGAGAAACAATATTTTATAGTACGATATTAAATTTTTAAATATTTTATATGCACAAATGCAGCACAGATGCAATGGGGAAAGCCCCTTCAAATGATGCAATGTACATGACTCCTTTAATCAGCTTTGTGAACTATTTAACATTAAAGTTGTTATGTGAATGTTCTTTTGCCACCTAGTTTCAATTCTTTTTAACTGAACTAAAAAAGTTGCCTACTTTGGTATCAAAAGTTACGCAAGTCTCCTACTTGTTTTCATGGCCATAATGCTGTGCCACCCACTTAGGTTTATTTATTCTAAGTAGATATTCAATATGTGCAGTATTTTTCTTTCAGGAAAGCCTTAAGGTTGACATAATAAAAAAAGAAAAAAAGAAAAAAAAAGAAAACTTTATCTAAACTGTGGTAGTGTTTGTGGGCGCATGGTCACTTGCCTGGATTGGTGCTGCGTTGCACGTGCATTTACAGCCTCTTAAACCCCTTCCACCTGCTTTATTTTTAACACAGCCTGCGGGGGAGCAGGGATGCTCACAGCACAGCCGAGTGAGCGGGGCAGGGAGGCAGGGACACTGCCCTCCCGTGTGCCCCGGGGGCTTGGTGGGGAACGGGCGAGCTGGGGAGCAGGGGAACGAGGTCGCTTCAAAATGTTCATTCACAGTTAAGAAACAAATTTACTTTCAAAACCCAGATCTGCTTGAATACGCAGAGTGGAGAAAATGTTTCTACTGTTTTGTGTTTGCTGGAAGAGTTAAACCAGAGCTCATGGTTGCAATCTGTGCACAGCCGAACAAAAATCCATCACGGGCTGGTCTTTCCCCGGTAGTTGTAGATTTAATTGATTCAGATGGGCATTCAACTGGGTCAGCAAAGCAAGCTGTTCCTTCCATGCCTTGTTACTAGGCTTCAGCAGGAGAGGGTGGTTGCCGTCTCACGTAACAAGGATGACTTCTCCCTGAAGTGCATCAGTCTGTACAGGAAGCATCTGAGTTTTTCTGAATTTTCTCTTTTTCTGCTTCAACAGGCAGGGACCTGCCTTGTTTGTGCACCTGAAGCTTTGTCATTGATTGCACCTCGTGTGTCGAAATATATGCCACAAAAATCACCACCAAAACCCAGTGACTTGGGGAGTACACAGAGTGAGCCAACAGCGGGGGCTGCTCTCCTCCTGCAGCACCAGGAGCCCTGGGACGTGGGTGCTGATTGCAGCCCGGGTGCTCGCAGCCGCTGGTGCGACTCACAGCCACCGCTGCCTGTCTTGCCTGGTTTTGCACAAAAATGTCCCAAATCCAGCACGGGCTCCCAGGGCTGACCCAGCCCGCTTGCAGGTGACCCAGCCCACCACCGGCCAGCAAGAGGAGCGCAGCACGGCCACTGGTGTCCACGCCTGGTCCCGACACCGCCTGTGGTCCCATGGCCTTTGTGGTGGGAGTGCTGGGGGGGGCCAGGCACTGCCCCGGGAGGGGCGTGAAAGGCCAGAACAGATCCGAGAGCCCTGTCCCTGCTGCCCACCTGTCCCAGCCGTGCTGCAACCTCCGGGACACGGTGCCAGGACAACACCCCCTGGGCTGGATAACATGGCCACTGATAACTCAAAGCAATGTATTATACCTCTGCGATTTCTGCTTCATGCCAAAAGTCTCTTCACTTAATGCAGCCAATGCAGCCTCTGTTTCAAACTGGGTTGATACCTTTCTGTACTTTCAAATCAGGCAAAAATTAGAGGCATTTCAGCTGCCCTTCCAGGCCATTCCAAGAGAGATAAATTCCTGCCTGCACAGCTCTCACTTCTCCTGAGCAGAAACAACCCGTGCTGCTGGGCGGGCTGACCTCCTTGCCGAGGGGATGGCGGCCTTCTCTCTGTGGGGACGGCTGCACCCAGCCCCGCGCTCTGCAGCCACAGCGAGTGCTGTGAGCTGGGCACGGGGCCTCGAGCACCCTCGTGCCTATCAGCCTGCCTGCGGAGGCTGCCCCAGAGAGGGGCACACCAGCACCTCTGACCCAGGCACGTGCTGGTGTCCCAGGCGAGGCCGCAGACCTGGCCCGGGCTCTCCACGGGCTCTGCCCTGGTTTGCTGTGGTCTCCAGGAGCGAACTGAGCAGAGGTTCCCCTCATGCTGGGGCTGGTGGCAGCACCAGAGCACCCGAGGGCTCTGCAGCAGCAGTGCTGGGGCCGGGGCACTGACAGGAGCGTGGCGGCTCCCACCCCACACCAGGGGCAGGGCAGAAGGCACTGCGCAGTCCTGGGTGCGGCCCTGAGTTTAATGGGGGGGGGGGGTTATTTATGGAGACGTGTTTGTAATGGGCGCATGAATTTCATGGAAACGCGCTGCTGTGGCAGCGTGTGGCATTGGGTGCCGCTGCTGCTGCTAAAATTAACACCCTTAAATCACATCCCGGAGCGGCCTCCCGCGTGCGATGGTGGGATGGGGATGGAGACATGCGGGTGCGATGGCTGCAGGGGCTGCGTGGTGGCAGCACTGTCCCGCGCCCCACTCGGTGCCAGCCCCGCAGCATTGCTCATATCCACCGCCAGCAGCCGGGGCGTGGGCAGGGCCGTGTGCAGCCCCATGCTGCCACTGTACGAAGGGTTACGCATGGTCACATTTCATTCTCCCCACACACCTCTTCTTAAATGCAAAAAAAAAAAAAAAAAAAAAAAGATGGGAAAAAAAATCTCAACAGGGTGTTGTTCACTCTAAAAACCCTAAGCATGATTTGTGAACTCTCACAGCCTTGGTAATCTCATCAGAGTAATGGGATTATATTTCAAATCACCATGGCCTGTTCATTACACATTTAAACTCCTTTGACAGAGGAAAAGTTAAATAAAATGTGTGCGTCAGCCCTGGTTGACTTTCCCAGTTCTCTTTCTTGATTAGACAAACAGATGCTGAGCTCCAAAATGAAAAAATAATGTGCTCATTTATTCATTTTTCTGACAAGTCACAATAGATTTTTAACTACAAATGAGCACCCTCCCCAGGTGGGGAGCGCAGGGGGTCAGCGCCCGCCGTGCCGCACCGCAGCGGGCACTGAGCTGGCGGTGCCGCGACCCACTGCAAGCGGCTGCACCTGCGCGGCCAGCGCCAGGCCGCTGCCATCAGTGCCCAGCGCCTGAGGAAGGTTTCCGAGGAGCCCTGCTGTTTCCGAGGAGCAGGGCTGCAGGTCGAGACATCCCCATGCCCTCACATGCTCTGTGCAAGGAGGGAAGCGGTCGGCATGGCCTGGGAGCAGCCGCTCTCCGCTCCCGGCTGGCGCAGTGACACCGGTGTCCTGCGTGAGAGCCGAGCAGGCTGGCGGCTGGGCCACGCACCCGCCGGGGCAACTTTCACACCAAGGAACACTGGGGCTCTATTAGGGAGCCGAAATGCCAGATAATTAGAAATATACCAGCAAACACCATTATTGTCAGGAGAATGCAATCGCATACAGTAATGAAGCAATTATTAATGAGCAACTGCAAGGCTGTCATTAATTTAAGCTTTTCAGGATCACAGGCTAAGGCAAGCTAAATGCTACAGCAGGACAGGGTGGTCAGAGGCAGGAACATGCGGGGCCACCCCAGGCCCACTGCCCGAACAGACCTGGCACCGTCCTCGTCCTGCGGGCACCCAGCCCACAGCGGCCTTCCCAGCCCCGCGCCCTCACCTCCCCCGAGGCCCTGCCCTGTGAGTGAGCCCTGCGGACGCCTTCATGTGGCGTGGAGACGGCTGGGGGTACTCCTCCGGCAGCGGCACCCGCGAGGTGCCCCTGCCTCGCGCCCCAGCTCGGTGCAGCCCCCCACCAGTGTGCGGCCCCGCGCTGCAATCTGTCACGGCGGCTGGGGCTGCGCGGTGCTGCAATCTGTACCTCGTGTCTGGGCTGTCATCTGACATAATTCCTCCCTGCTGGCATATTGCTGATTTGTGCATAAGTGATGCATGCAATCCACCTGAGTGAGGAGTCAGGGGTTTCGTGATCTGGGGCTGTCAGGGCAGGGTGTTTTAGTGCCTCCTGCGATTAGGTGGAATTGACAGGCCCTGAAAGCAGGGAATTGCACAACAGGGGAATTAACAGCCAGGGACTGAAGTGGAGCGTGGCACTCGTTTAATCTGCAATTTATCAGTTTACGTGGCTTCTTGTCGCAGGTAGAAGATTACACTCCAAAAAAGAAGGCTCCCTTTTTTTTTAATTTCACCTGACAGGGAAAAGGAAGAGCAATATTTAGAGGCCGACACATTCCCTGGCCCTGGTGTTTCACTGGCCTGTGCTGTGCTGTGCTGAGCTGCACCAAGCTGCCTCACAGCACAGTGGCGAGAGCAGCCCCAGCGCCAGGGGCACCCAGAGCACCCAGCCCAGGCTTCAGAATTGCTGAGTTTTGCCTCACCAGGACAAGCGGCTGCTGCCTTGCCTTGCATGAGGGTGGTGCCGTCCCACAGCCTCACGTCCAAACCGTGCCAGGGCAGGGCACTGGCTGAGCATCCCCTGGTGACGCGCCCTGCCTGCAGCCCCTCTCCTTCCCCAGTGCACGCCCTCACCCACCCCTGTCCCACCCCACCAGGAGTGGGTGCAGGTGCTCCCACGTGCCAGCCGTGCCCCTGGGCACTGGCAGGGAACGAGTGGCCCCGGAGCCATTCTTTGCTCTGCAGATTCCCGGTCCGTAAGTGCCGGGGCGGCTGCAGCCGGCTCCGCGCTGATCGACTGCCAGGCCATTAGTCTGTCCGCACGGAGCAGTTCCTGGAAGCAGAGCTCCAGCAGCGCTCACCGGCCGAGGCAGAGCTGAGCTCGTGCCCTCTGCCAGCTGCTGAGAGAGCGTCCAGCGCCGCTGCACCCGCCAGGCATCGCCACGGGAAGGGCAAGCCCAGGGCAGGACGTAGTGAGGATGGTGTCCATGTGCCGGGTGTCTCCTGTGCAGGCACAGGCACAAGGTGCCAGCACGGCCCCTGCGAAGGCTCCCCGGACCACGCTCAGATGCATGGCACACCGGCACCCAGCAGCACACCCACACGCAGGTGCCTGACCTGCTCCAGAGGATGCTCTGCAGTGCAGCAGCCCCGTCCCACAGCTCCAGCTGCCCTGCAAGGGACACAGGAGACGCATCTCCGGCAGAGGAAGCACCAGCCGCTGTGGTGCCTCCTCCTGGCCCCCACCACGCAGCGCACTCCAATTTTGATAATATCATTAGAGTCTGATAATGGTTTCCAGGAACACTGTAGCCTTTCTGCGAGGTGACAGCCTGTAAAGGCAGCATGACAGATAATGTATTCTACAAGGGTACAATAATGTGACTCCAAGCACATTAAACTCCTTTAATGTGGGTGACATACACCTTTCTCTTAACATACATTATCATCCTGGGGGCACACGCGGCACGCAGCAGCATGGATCCAGCACCCTGTGCTGCAGCCGGCCGCACTGGCACATTGCCCCCACACCCTGCCTGCCTCCCGCCTGCCCCTGGTGCCGGTGCCGGTGCCGGTGCCGGTGCTGGTGTCGGTGCTGGTGCCAGCACCCCACACCCCACCATGCAGCCAGGCTCTCCCGCACCCACCATGCTCTCCCTTCCCTGGGTGTGAGGAGGTTAAATCGCGTAATGCAAATGCTTTTGCTGCTTATAAGCAATCTCCTTGGCCTTCTTGGCGGCCTGCTCTGATACTGCAAACCTTTATCCAACCTTATGGTATCAAAGATTATTTATAATGAATTAAATATGTTTTTAGCAGCTTCTTTCCACACTTACTGCCACACTTTCACTGCCGCTTCAACTTAATTAGGGAGGCCTTGCTAAAGAGATGGGAGTAAATGCATCTAAAGAAATATATCTATGTATAAATGAAAAAAGCAGCCACCACAGGTCAAACCAGTACTTTCAATTTATTGCCCTGGTACATTCATTTGTAAATAGCTTTGCCTTGCTGGTTTCTAAGTGCAAGGCTAATGTTGGAGTGCTTAAATTAATAGTGACGCACACCTTTCATTATTGCTATTAAATTAGGTGCTGGGCTTTGATGGATTCACTTGTTGCTGAACTAAAAGCCTTGTAGATGTGGGTGTGCGTATCCATTTGGTTTTACAGCAAATTTAGGTCTTAATGTCAAGGCAGACAGAACTGAGAGAGTTCCTCCTCAGCACGCGCTAATTAGCAGGATGGGCACCTCGCCCCCGTGCCCCTGCTGCGGGGCGGCGGCGCAGCTCGCGCGGGATGCTGGCCGTGGTGGCTGGCACGGCGCGGTGGCACTGTGGGGCTGCCAGGGCGCCGAGCCACCACCCTGGCATCAGCCCCGCGGGCACCGCGCAGCAGCACCCTGCTGGAGCCGGCGGCCCCCAGTCCCCGCAGACACCGGGTGTTGTGACACCGAGCGTCAGCCCTGACACGTCCTGAGCGCCGTGGCTGACGCAAGCCGGCGTGAGGAGCCCCCCCATGACACCAGGCACGGCAGCGGGGAGCCTCCACGCCAGGAGGTTTGCAGCCAGCTCCCGTCGTGGGGGCTGCGTGCGCCCCTCGCCCTGCCCTCGCCCCCCCTGGGGGTGCCGCTGCCCCGGTGCTGCTCCCCGCCCGCTGCCCTCCCTGCTCCACTGCCGCTAATTAATCCTGAGGTTTTGCCAGTCGCATCGTGAAGTTCCCGGGCTGGGAGAAAGAGCAGCTTGTCTCCTTGACAGCAGAGAAGAAAAGGGAAAGAAATCGAAGCAGCAGCACTTAGTCCCTTCTCCTGTCAGCCAGACAAGTTGTTTTCATCTCCCTCTGAAGAAGATCATAATGGGACGGGCAAAACTTGGCCGCCTCGGAGCCAGCACCAGTGCTGCTGACGCAGGCAGGCCTGGCTGCTGCCCCGCCGGGAGCCTGTGGGCCCGCCAGGAACAGCAGAACCAGGGCGTCTTCACAGAGAGAACAGCTCAGCGTCCTGCGCGGCCTGACTGAGAGTCGGTGCTGATGCACACAGGGCAGGCTGGTGCTCGGCGCTGTCGTGGCACTGATGCTGGTGCCGGAGGAAAAGCGGCCGTGAGCTGATGGCCTGGCACTGGTGTTGCCACCGGCAGCGCCACCCAGCTCCTTGTGCACCAGGCGCTCATTGCCAGGGATCTCGTTTGTGACTCATCCATTCGGATAATCGCGGTGTTTGGCCACCAACGCTGCACCGTGCCCCTGCCCCAAAGCCGGGATGGGGCTGCGGGATGGGGCTGCAGGAAGGGAGGCAGGACGAGGTGCAGGACAGGAGCTGCAGGCTGGGCTCTGTGCAGAGCTGCCTTTGTTCTGCGGCGCAGTTCCCACTCCTAGCGTGCCATCTTGAGGCCGCTGACAGGAGCCCTCCGGCGCCGCACCGGCTGCGCGCCCACCACCGCCGCCACACTCCCTGTCCCTGTCCTGGCCATGTTCCCACGTCCGGGGTGGCTCTGCCCGGGGAAGTGGGGACCCCAGCACCCCCGCACGGGGCCGGCGGCTGCTCTGCCCCAGCAGCACGAGGAGCCGTGAGGGCTGCGGGGAGCCCCCCGTGCTCGCCTGTCCCAGACCCCTTCCCCATCCCATGCTGCAGAGCAGTGGTGGCACGGGTGGGATGCGCCTGCGGTGGTGCCCAGGGCATCAGTGCTGGTGGGAAAGCATTGAAAGTGTGCAAGCAGAGCGCCTTTGGGATGTCCCCGCTGCTGTTCGGCCTGGGGAAGGGAAGTTTGGGGGGGGGGGGGGGGTTGGTCAGCGTGGCAGGAGCCAGCCCTGGCATTCACAGAGACTTGGGGCCAGACAGGAGAGCTGGCCTGTTACGGAGCGCTGTCCCAGAGAAATGGACAGAGACTTCCCATAGGATGACGTGTCTTACTTCTGGAGAAGAAGCCTCACTGGCTCAGTTAAAAAAAATCTCCCATCTTGTCCCTGGCAGCCGAGGGGGCACTGTCCCGCCGTGCTCCCAGGACACCAGGAAGCCCCTCGCCCAGCAGCAGCACGGCACCCCGCTGTGGCGGCACAGGACAGGCTCCTGCACCAGGAGCTGCCGGCAGCGCGGTGCCCGTCCGTGCCGTGCCGCCCCGCAGCGCTCGTGTTGCCGCACGTTATGCGACAGGCATGCATAAGAAATATTTCAATGCTAATTCTTTTCAAAATGATAAAATTTGTCTGTATTGTAAAATATAAGTCTCTGGGTTCCTGAGAGCTAAAATATTTTAATATATTTCCATGTAAATCTTGTTTTAGACTTTAATATCCTTTTAACATACATTAAAGTTTCAGCATTCCTGAGTACTTGACTATTTTAAGGCACTGCTCTTTACATGTGGGATAAAAAGGCCTGCCCAGAGGAAAGAGGGGATCGAGGTGTGCAGGATGGCAGCGGAGGAGCAGCAGCCACCCTGCTGTGCCATCAGCACTGCACTGCGGCTGGGGACAAGGGGCCATGCTAGTGCCACCAGGCACCCGAACACTCATGGCACTGTGGTGCTGAGCAATTGGGTGTTTTCACACAGGCAATGAAATGTATTAAAAAAACTCTGCATGTGGTAGCAATTCCGTGATTTCTGGTGAACGAGGTAAAAAGTGTTCTGGACAAATAGGTAGCACAAACCTCTAACAAAGGACAAAGGACAGGGACTGCTGCTCTGCCACCGGGAACGCTCCCTGCCGCAGATGTCCCTCTTCCACAGCTCCTCTTCCCCAGCACCTCCCAAGCCCCGCTCTCCTGCCATGCCGTTTGGGAAGCTTCAATTGCACAGAAAACCATCTTCTTGGAAGCCATTTGCATTTCAGTTTGATGCTTCTCATTGCTTCGCTGCTGGGGGATTAAAATCATCACCGTGCTAAACCCTGGAATGCAAAATAAACAAACAAAAAAACGTCGCTGTGAGCCGGTCGCTTCTTGGGGCTCAGACACTTTCCTTTGGCGCAGGGCCCTGGTTCTTCCTTTGTAAAACATTATTATTAGTCAATAAAAGTTAAATCCCCTCGATAAGCCAGCACCCCTGCGGAGGAACAGACGGCCCCCCCTGGCCTCGCTGATTGACTCTGCGCAGCCCCGGGACTGCTCGCGCCTCCGCAAATGGGAAGATCTGATAAAGACCTAATCCAATTACAGCTCCGCACTTGCCAATGTTTGTTCTCTTTTAATGGGACTTTGGGGTTGTTTTTTTTCTTCTCCTGCAGAATTTCCTGCGGTTCTCTGCTCCGGACGACAAAGCAGTGCCAGCTGCAGGAAGAGTGCGGCGGTGGCTCTGCCGGGGCCAGCAGCTGGGTCACCGCCAGGCCTGAGGGGCCCGCGTGCCGGCTCCATCCCGCCCCAGGGCAGAGGTCTCTGTGCCGAGCAGCCCAGGGCACGGTGGGGCTGTGCTGGGGCCACGGAGTGAAGCCCAGGGCCGGTGCGAGCGGTTGCGGGGGTCCCGGCTGGCTCACGGGCTCTGCGCGTGCCCTGGTGCCAGGGCTTGCTCGCGTTCTCTGAACACAAGCGGTCACACCGCACCACCTGGCAGGGACACGGCACGTGCAACACGCTGCCGTCGGATCAGCCAGCACCACTACACCGTCGGGATGTGGCAGGGCAGGCAGTGGCGTGTGGTGGGAGCAGGATTGGGCAGGAGGTGCCGGCAGTGTGCTCTTGGCCACGGGGCTGGGCTGGCACGGCGGGGCCCTGTGTGGAGCCGGTGGTGCTGGCAGGGCCTGATGCTGTGCCGCGTGCCAGCCAGGGACCACTCCACCAGCAGCGAGGCTCGGTCACGGGCAGTGTCAGACACACACACACACCCACACCCACAGCCACACACACACACACTCCCTTCCCCATGGCTCCTTTGGTGTTTTAGAGAGAATAAATTGCTAATCAGCTGCCACCCCCTCCTCGGTGTCCTCTGCAGCAACGCTCCAATAATTAATTATAAACTACAATACTGATCAGCTTGCATGTACTCCGTCTGCACTGACAATCATTAACCATAATATGAAATTTATAATGTTGAGACGTGGAACCTGGTGAGATGAACTGCTCTGCTTTTTAATCAGTTTTATGGGATGATATAATGCATTGATCGACAAAGACAAGATACAGTACGTGTTCCTGTGTCTATAGCCGGGCAACCTTATTAATTTAGATTTACAAAGAGTTGCTTGATCTGAAGGGGACAGAGATGGCCAGGCCACCTGGCACAGGACAGCCCTTTGCCAGCCCCCCGGGAACAGCAGAGCTTTCCATGAGGCTGTTGTGATGCCAGGGACCCATGCTGGGGTGGCCCCGTCAAGGTCTTGGCAGTGGTGGAGCCGGCCCCGCACGTGGAGCCGGGCAGCGAGGGCCTGCCCGCGCCTCCCTGCGCCCGGCTGCACCCGCGGCTGGGCATCGCCTCCCGGCCAGCGCAGCCGTGGCAGCCGGACAGCTGGTAGCCATACGGGTGTGCCTTGGGCTGTCATATCGCATTTGCACGCCTCCTCTTGCGCTGCGCCCGGGAGAGGCTGGATTGGTTGTTTTCAGGTCAGGGGCTGCAGCCAGCATAAGAGGAAAATTCCCATTTCCCCACCAAGCCGTTAACCGTGACGTGGCCTGGCCCCGCTCCTGGGCCCTGGTGTGGGCAGAGTGGGGCTGTGCCGCCACCCCCGGCCCCACACCCCGTGGGGCGCTGGGGGCACGCGTGTCCCCATCCTGTCCCCAGGGCAGAGCCCAAGCCAGCCACGCACCGGGCACCGCCAGGCACCTCCCTGTCTGCCACGGGGACCCTCCACCACCACCAGCTGTCGTGGGACCCGTCTGATTTGTAAAATCCTACTCGGAACAGTTGGTCACACAGAGCAGGACAAGCCCATGGCACGTGAAGCTGTGCCTGCAGCTCTGAGGACAACCGAGCAGCTCCTGAGCGCACTCAGCGCTGCGCCAGTGTTTGACGGGCACGGCTAATCCCCTTAGTCCAACATCAGTCCCGCAGAAAGCAGCTGAAGAGCTCAAAACAGATCCAATTGGTACAGAAAGGGAATGTAATTAGTGCCAGTTAGCACAGCTTTATGGAAAGTAGGTCTTGTCAAAAAATTTGGTTTCATTCTTTTAATTTAAAAGTTTAACTAATGAAAGTAACTGGGAAGCTGTGGTATACTTAAGTTTCTGTTAGGCGTTTGATTTAATAGTACATGACGTTTTGATTAAAAAATTAGCTCTATATAATATCAATAGAGCACACATTAAAAGGATTAAGAATTGGCTGACTGACAGGTCTCAAAAAGTAGTTGTCAATGGGGAATCATCACCGAATGAAGATATTCAACATTTTCATCCACGATCTGGAAGTAAATATGAAATCACTGCCGACACGACTTGCGATGACAAGGACAGGGGAGGTGAAACCGGCAACGTCGGGGGGGGCGGCAGGGCCACTGCCCTGTGCACCAGCCCCTTGGAGGCACCTCCTGGGGGCCGGGGGCACCAGGCAGCCCTGGGTGGGGGTCCCTGAGCAGCACACAAGTCCTGCCCGGCCGGAGCGGTTTTGGGAGGCACAGGCCGGCCCCGAGCTGTGTGGGGCAGGGTTTGCTGGGTGCTGCAGCCTGGCCACGCACCAGTGAGCGGGAATTGTTCATGGGGGGGGCAGGGGAAGGGGGCAGTGAAGGAACAGCACTGGCAGTGCAGTGAATTGAATGACCGGCATGTCTCCGTCTGGTTCCACCTGGAGCATCGCTTTGCCCCGAGCACCAGGGCAGGGGCAATGGGGCGCTGGATCTGCACCCCCTGGGGCACAGCCTGCTGGTCCCCAGGGCCCCTCAGGGACGCAGCAGTGGTGCTGAGAAGTCAGGGCTCAGCCAGCTGCCCGACAGCCCCCGGGCCCGTTTCCAGCCACCAAGGGACACAGCTGGTGCCACCGCAATGGCCCTGCAGGAGCCTCACACCCGACACCTCCTCAGCCCCTCTCACCGCAGCACCCAGCCCCTGCGTGGTGCCAGCCTCCACCTCGACTGAAGATCTGGGCACCCCGTTTCTTACAGCAGCTTAACAGAAGGAAAACCTGCTGCTGATAGAGCCGTTTCGTCCCTCCAGCTCTGCGCTGTGAAGAGCAGCAGCCACCTCTGCTGGAGCGGCAGGCCGGGAGGACTCACATCGTGTCTCAGCAGCCGCTCTGCACCGAGCTGCTCCGGCGTGCCGGCAGTGAGGGCACTGCCCACGTCCTGTCCCACACAGCTCCTGTGCATCGCCTGAGCAGACAGGATTTCGGGGGATGGAGGGTACACGCGTGCCAGCACCGTGCCCCGTGCCGATGCCGTCCCAGCCCCTGCACCGCAGGAGCGGCCGAGGCACCATCCCTCCGCTGGCCTTCAGCAGACGGAGATTTTTGAAAGGCAAATCTTTATTAGTGCAGTGAATGTGTCTAACCCGCATTAATTCCCAATTGCGAATGCTTTCAATTAGCGACTGCAGGCACTCGGAGTGCTGGATGTGTTCATTAGTGACATGGCCTTGCGGCCCAGTGACAAGTGGGATGACAAACCTGTCTGAGGGACTCGTAAGGGCTTCAGCTGTGGCAAAGCTCTTGCACTAGCAGAGGGAGAGGGAAGCTGAGCTTCCCCGGGTGCCTGCAGTGGCGCGGGGACACACTCCCACCGCTGGGCGGACGGACCCCGCGGGACTGTGCACGATGGCAGCGCCGGCGGCAGAGCAGCCCCGCACCCACAGCCTGGTGAGGGTGAACCGGTGCCCTGACGGGTGCAGGCTGGTGGAGGAGCCCCCTCTGCCTGGGTCTCAGCACATCCATCACCAGCAGAGGCATTTGCAGAGCCTCTGGGGCCACCGCAAATGCTGAGTCCTCAAAATCCTGCCTGAGCAGATGGCCCTGAGTCACCTCCAGAGGCACCTGGGGAGCAGAAGGACTTGTCCCATCCCTGCCCGTGGGCAGGGGGCTGCACAGCCCTGGCAGGGCTGCAGCGCTGCCCGAGCTCAGCCTGCGGTGCAGATTTACCCTCTGGGCACCGCCGCCCTCAGCAGACAGCGGGGCTTAGCCACGCACCCAGCCGCAGCACCCGCAACAGCCCTGCAACGGCGCTGTGCTTTCACAGGGCTCTGCTGGCCCAATAAAAGATTATCAGCTAAATAAAACAAGAAGTGAGTGATGCCACTATGCCCTGCTGGATTGAAATTGTGTGAGCAAAGTGGTTTTCTCAGGGAGATTTATTTCCGCTGCTGGATGCAGGCAGCCAGCCCAGCGGAGAGAATAAGCCTTTTGCTCCGAGGCCACTGCTCCCTCCTGAAGTCAGCACTTGGTTTTTATCTCATTTTTGAGGGAATCAGAACAATAAAGGAAATATAAGCAGATATTCGCTCAACACTAGCGGGTGGAGGTGTGCACATGAGTGCACGTACACACGCACACTGCCAGGAGCCACGTGCTCCAGCTTCTGCCGCGGGTCCTGCCCTCCACCACACCAGCAGTGCCCAGTGCCCACGCTGGGCAGGATGGGGACTGAATCACCGTGATTTGTCTTCCCAAGGTGGGTTCCTGCTACCCTATTGTTGGGTACAAAACACTGTTAGCCAGCCCCCAGGGGCAGTTAGTGGGAAGGGGGCGATGCACTGACCTGGTGCGTGCAGAGCAGTTACAGAACTGACCGTGGCAGCATGATTTGGGCTAAAGCAGAGCCAGCTGTTACAGTATTTTAAATACCAACAACCCAAACTCGGCTTGTGCTGAGTTACAAGGGAGCACCTCCAGTCCCCAGCGCTGCCCCGTGCCTGGGGCAGTCTCCCTGGCCCCGTGCTGCTGCGGGGCACAGCCGCCCTGGCAGCAAAGCCCAGCAGCCGCTCACCAAATGCTTTGCTTCACCCCATGCCGGCACTCACTGGCGGCCACCAAGCAGAAGGCAGCGAGGCTGATGTCTCCTCTGTGCCAGCAAGCTCTGCACCTGACCGCAGATGCTGCCGCTCCTGCTTTCAGTGCTGAGCACCACACGGAGGCTGCACGTGGACAAGGATAAGCCCCCGTGGACGTGGAGGTCCTCGGAGGAGGCTGTGAGCTCTGCCCTGGGTGATCGCCCACGGTCAGGGACAGAGCCCCCAGGCTCCCCCACACCGCAGCCTGCAGGGAGCAACCAAGGTACCCAAACACCACATCTGAGATTATCAAATTTCTGCTGCTCAGAGCGATCCCCCTGCAGACGTCACAGCAGAACAGGAGCCTTAAACCGCTCGCCTTCACCTCTCCCACTGTGAGCTTCGATTTCAGATACCGTCACCCCATAATAAGTGGGCACCAATATCTGCTCCTGCACAAGTCCTGCTCGCTGGAAAGCATGCCATTATATCTCCAGTAATTGTAAATATTGTAAAGTGCTCGAGTCAGCAGTCTTGCTGAATTTTGCTTTCAACATCTGCAGCCCTATAAATCTTTGTCTCCTTCAGGTGAACTGTGCTCTCCACTCAGGCTCCCATTTACATCCTTCGGCACAGTCACCCACAGCAGCTCCCAGCCCCGACCCCACCGCCTTTGGCTGCCCTTGGGGATGGGGCCATGAGGGACCTGCTGGCCTCCCGGGAGCCGCGGGCAGCCCAGGCTCCACCAGCGCCGTGTGGCCGCGCTGCCATGGGCCCAGTGGCCACCGGCACCGTTCGCTTTGTGCCAAAACCCTTCCAGTCACCAGACCTTCACTGGGCTTTTTTTTTTTTTTAATTGTTTTCAAAACAGATTTCATGTGGTCCCAAAATGAGACCACGATTGTAAATTAAAGTGTAATTAGCCTTTACGCTTTTATATTCATTAACTCTTCTCTGTTAATGATGCAGAGGCTGGAGTACAAACCCAGCATTATGAAACCACATCCAGGAAATAAAATAGTGATTTAGATAATGGCCAGAATGTATTGCTACTTACACATAATTAAACAAATGCTCAATTTACACTTGGAAACATGAATGAATGTTGATTAACCCCAGCCCAACGACTCCGCTGGCGACGCGGGTAAGTGGCCGCGCTGCTGGCAGGGCAGGGCAGGGCAGGGCAGGGCCGGGCACCCGCTGCCCCAGCGCATCTGCCCGGCCCAGCTGCTGCAGCACAGCCGGACCCGCGGCCGCCCCAGCCTGGGCACACGGGCGGCTCCGGCGCTGCAGGTCAGTGCCAAAAACTGCCCTGGCACAGCGGCCGTGTCCCTGCTGCTGCGTGGCTGGGGCAAGCACCAGGACTGCCGCTGCCGGACCCAGCTCCTCGTGGGAAGCCGAGGGGCTGCAGCGGTGCCGCAGCGAGGAGGCATCGCCTCTGCTCCGCCTGAGCGGGGCTGCGGGGCCGCCGGCGGGCTCTGCCTCCACTCCTGCACAGGCTTTGTCTCCCAGTCCCGTGAGCCTCCTGCCCTCCAAATGTGCCAGTTACTATGGAGACGTCGCCTCGTTAGCACAGGAGGAGCTTAACGAAGTCCACTTGTGCAGGATAATGTTATTTGCTGCTGCAGATCCGGATGCAAGGAACACAGGTGGGGGCACAGATGGGCCCCTGCTCCATCTCCTGCCCCTCGTGCCCACGGCCACTGCGAGCCTGGCACCACGCTCTGCGTGGCCACGAAGCGAGCCCAAGGAAGGGACGTGGCCACACAGAGGGCTCGTGGCCCTGCCATAAGGAGCTGCAGGAGCTGGAGATGGTTCCAGTGCCAAGCGGGGCTCCCGTAGTGTTTCCTGATGCAGTCAGCCACGGGCGCCTGGCCAGGTCAGGGCAGCTTCTGCTCCTGGGGCTCTTACTGAGGAAAGGGGCTGGCAGCAGCCCTGCAGCACAAAGCCACCTCCATCCCGGGCCTCCCCCAGCCCTCCGCGGGCGACAGGGCGGAGGCGGCGGACAGGACAGGCGCTGGTGGAGACCTCTGCTCCCAGGAACGTGTGGTTCATGGATCGTTGACTCAACAGGCCATAATGGCTCCATCTATCGGGGTCAATACGGGTGCCTTTGACACATGATAGACAATAATTGCTCCTGCTTAGAGACTTTTTAGTTCATGGATCATTGACCTGATGGGCTGTAACAGCTCCGAAGGAGGCCGCTAACGCACTGTACACCCCTGCGCTTAAAAGCCCTCAGGAAAGAGCCGTGGCATGAAACCATGGCACTGCCACACCAGCGGGCGCCAAGGCCCGTGCAGGGCCGCCTGTTAGAGGTTAATGCCCAGGGGCAGGGTCCAGGCCTTGGCCTCTGCCAGAGCAAAGGCGCGGGCGTTGCTGCGACAGAAGAGCGCTGGCAGGGAGGAGCGCGGCGCTGAGCTCCTGGGACTCGGCCGCGTAGTGGCAACCAGCCCTCGCGGCCCCACAGCAGGCAGCCCCAGCACAGGCACCAGCCCGGCTCTCGGCCAGGCAGCCCTCCCACGGCAAGGCCAAGTGGGAGTAGCAGCCAGGGGAAAGGCCACGGCATCCCCGCAGTACCAGCACCCCTCGAGGGCCGCGGGACGCGACCAGCACATGGGGACGGGCTCCCCTCCCAGGGCCCGGAGCTCCCCTCTGCGCTGGCAACTTCCAGGTATATGATTTAATGAAAGGCACAATAAGAAGTGAAACAATTAGAATTTCTGCCTCATTATCATGGTAATCTTATCAGTTGGATAATGAGGTATTAATGGAGATTTAATGTGCCTCTCATAACAGAATCCCTTGGAGAAAACACATAAGGAAATTGCTGTAAATCCACTTAATGATGGAAAGGTCCCCAAACGCCATATTCCAGAGGATGAAAAATGCCGGATGCAAATGAGAGAGAATCAAGGTCAATAACGCTGCGGGGACCCAGCGGAGGGCGGCCGCGGCCGGGCGGCGGAACCGGCCCCGCTGCTCGGCGCCCCGGGGCGGGGCGGGGCGGGACCGGGACCGGGGCCCGGCCCGGCGCTGCAGGCGCCTCGCGCGGCCGCCAGGGGGCGGGCGAGGGCCGGCGGCGGGGGCCCGGGGGGCGGCCCGGTACCGCCGGGGCAGGCGGGGCGCCCGCTCGGCAGGGGCAGGGAGCCCCGGCCCTCCCGCAGCGGAGCCCTTTCGCAGGGCCCCGCCGTGTGACCGAGGAAGCGAAGGGAAAGGCTGGCTGAAGCGGGAGGAGAGCGGCGCCTCCCCGGTGCCGCCCGGTCCTCGTGCGATGGTACCTGCGGCACTGCCGCTGCTCCGGGGAGCGATGCAGAAAGAGGAAGCCTAGTCAGGTAAACTGCTCTCCTTTTAATCAGTTTTTTACAGAACAGTACATTAATAACCATGTTAGAGACAAGATGGGTTTCCTGTGTACAAGATTGTGCAAGCTCATTAATTTAGATTTATAAAGGCTTTACCAGTCTCAAAGAGGAGAGGCAGTACAAAGCTTTTAAATAGAGGTAAAGCACAATTAAAAGGTACAGAACACACATTACTAACGCAGCAGAGATTAATTCTCAAGTAGTACAGGCTCAACCAGGTTACCAGCTGTTACCCGAATCAGAGCATCCTTCCCCCTCCTTGTCCGCCGTTTGCCTGCTGCTCCAGCTCTCCCGTCATGCTGCCAGCCTCAGGCTGCGCAGTGGGTACAGCAGCACGGCCACATACGTTACACTCGATTTCACACACACATGCTTCACTTGCTTGAAGCTTTGCGGCTAAACAGGTCTGCCTTCTCCTGCTGCTCCTTCTCCGGCCCACCAGCCTTCCCCTACACGCCACTCGGCTCTACCGCGGCGGTGAGTTCTCAAACCTCTGCTGGAATTTTGCTTACAGAACACCGATGTTTTCAAGGGATACAAACCAACACTGTGCTCGCCAGAAACCCACCTACAGGAAAGGGGATCACGATAGTGGCTTTTTTTCCTGAAATTTATGGCAGTTACATTCAGCATTTGGTAATATAAGGTCTTTAAAACAAAAACCTTTAAACCTAAATGATTAATAGGTCATACACATTCCAATTCTCCTTAAAGAGGATCTAAAAAAAGCCTTAAAGAGAAAACTCCTGTAGAGTTAGGAGCAAAAAAGGAATCTCCTGGGGATGAAAGAACCAGCCCTTTTCTTTCACTCTGCTACCCCCCAAAAAAGGAAAACACCACCTTTGCAAAAATTAACAGGCGTAGTCATTGTTTAATTTGGCAGTTTCTCCAGACACGCTAACACCCAATGCTGAAGTCAATGACCAAACCCCAAGTCCATGAATGCAATCTACTTACTGCTAATGACCTCCCCCCAGCCCCTTTCCCTCAGGGTGTTCCATTCATTCTTCAGTGGTTGAAGTAATTTTAACAGAAAGCACCAAGTTTACAGAAACAGGTGTACATGGTTGGCTGGCACCTTTTGGCAACAGTTCTGTTACTTTTGGTCCTTTATGCACTCTTTTCACATTTACTATTGCACACCAAAATCTAACAACATCACTTCCTATACACGTAATTTATCATTTTAAAACAAAATGTTATGGGACACCAGGGGAAAATATTAAGATGACATTACAAGGTTTTTAATTCTTTGGAAAGCCTAATTCTCTAACTACACCTAGCAATACTATATAATGGACTTTCAGAGCAGGTAAAAAAAAAAGGCAAAGGACCATCTTGCAATGCATACTCTCAGCTAATCCGGGGCTCACCGAAACACTTCCCGGTTTAAAAATGTTTTTAAAAAATTACTCCAGTTCTTCTAATCATTTTTCTACACAGAAAAGCAAATTAATAAAAATAATGAAGAAAATGGTTCTTGCCACTTCCATGAAGGAAAGCAAATCTGAAAGACCAGATGATGCTGATCAAACTCTGTTTGCCAAGCTTGCAAACGGGACGCAATGCACGGGGTCATCACCAGCTTAGGTGTCGTTGTGCCATCTTTTAAACTAGTAAGATTTAGAAAAAGACTGATTTAAGGATCAAATATTATCCTCAACTAAAACCCAAACTTCAGGAGTAAAAGAATTTTCATACACTGGTCTTAACATCTCAGATATTCAAGTAATAATTATGTATTATAGGACACTTCAATATAAATAAATTTATATTGCTTTTAGATATGATCTGGCCATATCTTTTTCGAGGGCATATTTGTGCTTCACTGCTGTGTGTTATCAGTCAGGGCTGTGCTTGCAATATTAAGTTACATGTTCAGCACCAAAAACCCATCAAGGCTAAATAACCAGAATGTTGCAGTGGTACACACACTGAGTTTCCACAGTAAGGCAGATCAGAAGAATTCCATTTCTATTGAGTGTTGCTCCTCCACACAATCAAGTCTCTAATAAAGGAGAAAGACTATTAAAAAAAAAGTTACCATTCCACTCTTTCACCTGTGATTAGCTTGGCAAAAATGCTATACTGAATTACATATAGAGCCCTAGAAAATAAGTTTCTTTAATTATGCCTTGACAAGCAGCACAGCCAAATCAAGCACTTGATACTTTACATAAATTGTTCTAATTTCAGTTAACCAAGTGATTTTAAGTACTAGTTCCTTACAGGTTTTAATCATCAAAATGCACACACACAAACACGCACACAAAACCCAACAAAAAAAGCAAAACAACAACAACAAAAAGAACATATTTTGTAAAGAATGTTGAGAAAGATTTTGTTTCCTTTACCAGTCACAGACACCAAGTCTTAACACATCCCTCTGTCAGAAGTGCACCGAACACTCCAGGAAGAGCAAGGAATAATACTGACATGAAAAAGTTAAATGCTCACTGTCCTTTTTCAGCGTAATTCTAACTAAAAAAGAACAGCAATTGCTTATATACAGGTGACAACCACTGGCCATCACTCAGACCATTTCATTCATGAAAAATTTATGGGGTGTTGTGCATAAAAACGTCTTTGAATTCATAATTACCAGTTTAAGGGAAAGGTGGGGTGAGAAATCTATAAAACACCCTGACCTGATGTCATGATATGTTTCATAAAGAACAGTGTTATATTTTAAAATATTTTATATGAACAGTAAAACTTGCACTGCTGCATAGCAGACAACATGAAGAACATTTAGTAAAAACATTCACTGAAACCCCTGGCATATGTATTTAACGTCACTAATCAAAATATATATTACAGCCCAAGGTTTTGTTAAGGATCTCTGTTTGGGGTTTGTACAGTATACACAATATTTCAGAAAAAAATATTACAGTAAGGTATTATTACTCCTTTTTATATTAGACTTATCTATTGTAACTTACAGTCCCTCTCCTCTATATATTCAAACCTTTATAACACCCTAATGCCCTAGCCAAAAAGCGTTTAGCTATCAATTAAGCCCTGTCTATTATAAATTCCAGTTTCAGAAATTTCAGTAATTACATTTTAATAAATAGTTTAGTTTGTCCTTTTTTAATCTTGAGATCTCTCCTTTTGAGAAAGTCCTTTCATTTACCAAAACACAGTGCTTAACAACCTGTTAGAGGTCAGAGAGGCTTTTGCTTGTTTATTTAAAGGATAATGAGTCCAAAGATAATTGCAATGCATTAAATATAGTTATATAATATTTACATTGTCCTCTCAGATTTTAAATTTAGGTGAAATACAATTGGTAACTAATGTCACCTACTACAAACTTGCAGTGTGGCTGGTGTTTTATTAATAAAAGGTGTATTAAGCTAGAAAGTATACTAAGTGGTTGCCCTGATTCTTCTTGCTTCAGTATTCCATTAGAAATGAAGTGAATTATTCACGTGAGTGAGAATTCAGGAAAAGGGGTGATGAAAAAGAACATGGAGACTTTTCTGCATATTTTGAGATTCCAAAATACCTGAAAACTGTGGTCCCTTTTACAGTGCCAGTATCTACAGGGGAGAAAAACGCAACCAAAAGAGAAGAGGAAAACCTGTTAAATTAATTTGATTAGTAAAGGTGTGTTTTAAAATGCCGCAATTCTGTACAATATTATATACAAGGAAAGTTTCTTCTTAGCTTTTGCAGCTGTTGTACATTCTTATAGACTCTTCTGCTAACAGTCTGCCCGTGTATGTGCTGTTTGAGTTACTTGCGATCATCAATAGTCTTAATGAATTCAACTGCTGCTGTGAACTGCATCCACCAGTAAGATTCTTCTCCAGATAAACAGTTGGCATAGAAACTACTAATGTACTGAACAGTGGACAGCAAGCAAGGTGGATTTGCCTGAGGGTTAAAGAAGAAAAAGATAGTTTGTTTGCAAAGCTAACTGTAGAGAATTGTAAGATACATAGTAGTACAATTCTATTTCTGCAGTGATCCTCACAAATATGTACGTGATTATGCAATACATCCGTAGGATAGTGACTGCTTATCCAGACCACCCCCTTTTCACATCCTCAGAAGACATCTGACTTGGTGAAAGGAGCATTTTTCCAACAAGGAAAAACAACTAACAGGCCAAGAGAAAGAACAACAAAGGCAGAATCTATAAAAGCCATCACAGATTTCAACACATGGAATAGCCTATTATTTTAGAATTTTATACATCACAGACCATTCTCCAAACCCTCATGCTTCAAAAAAATGCAAGTCATTACTAATGTGGACCTTGGTTGTCGAAGAGGACAACATTAAGCATGCACAGATAACAGAGGCTGATGGACACAAAAAAAAAAAAACACCGCCCAAAACAACAACTACAAAAAAGAACCATCAGCATCACTCCAACAATGCCTGGCCCCAATTTCCTTGGTTCCAACTAGCAAAGTTTGCTTGGATTCAAAAACCGTAACTGTGATCACATTTCTGATGTTTCTATTTAAACATGCTGAATTTGTTTGTTTGTTTGTTTTAAGTTTAGCATGCTTCCAGTTACCCAAATGAATTATTTTTCTTCCTAATGTGTGCTTGCTTATTAAAAGAATTAATTGAAGTTTGTGATCTTTGCAGAAGAACTCACCTTTATGAGAACAAAGACCAGAACAGGAACAAAATCATCTGCCCCAGGTACTGAATCTTCATTTGCCAGACTAAGCAGGTTCATGATTGTTGAACACATTCGCAGGATACACTGTACTTTGTCTCGGGGGGTTTTGTAAGCGCTTATTGTGCGGATTTCAGACTGTGCAGATGGCCACGGTGCCTCCCGGAGATATACCTAGGAAAAAGAAACACATTGCCTGTTCTCATTTGTCCAAGCTACTAATGTGCGCCACAAAGGATCTGAGGTACCACAGACTTGCAGGCAGGAGCAAGGCTCCAGACTAGCAGGAAGCTCTAGGTCAAGATGGTTGCATTACACTCAGAAAAAAGGTCGCTTCCTGCTGTATTATAATGAAAAACTACAAGGAGACAATGCTGTATGTGCAATTAACATAATTAGCCTGTACTTATTACTGCCTTCTCCAGTACACTATTTTGAAAGAAGGTAGAGCTGTATGTCTCTGTCTTCCCTATGAGCAGCTTTATGAATGCTCACTGTTTGGAGTCACACAGCTCAAGCACTGAACTAGGAAGGCTGCAAACATTCAGCCTCTCGCAGACTTCTTAAGCCTACCAACCTGCTTTTAGTTACCTTATTAACCATGAGAAAATTGAAAATGCTGTGCAAATTCAGAGATGTGTCAAGGTTCTGTTAATGATGGCTAGTTCTGAAAGCTAACTTGGTAACTGCAAACCACAGCTATAGCCTATGAATCACATTAGAAATATAAAGGGTTGAAGTCTTGTCTTTTGAAGGAAACTATCAGAAAGTTACTGCATCTTAGTATTGGCGCAGTGTTTTTCCTGCAGGGGATTACAGCTGGCACAGATAGAAAAACAATGTTTCTAGATGTAAAGCAAAACAATCCTCCCCTCATCACAAACACCAAAATCAAAACCCAAGAACCTCAACGCACAAAGCAAAGGAAAGGAGTTGTTACCTCAGGTATCTGAAGTGCTTTGTGGTTTGCAGTCACTACTTTAGATAGCCTTTGTATATGTTCATGAAGGACCCTAAAAACAAACACAAAAAATAAGAGTAAGAGGTAAGCAGCAGCCAGCCAGTAGTCCCCTGGGGTTTCCCACTAGTTTCAGGTTTGGTATACTGTAAGAAAGATCTTCAGGAATGTATATCACGGTGGTCCCGGCTAATGGACATTAGGTCAGTAAGTGACACGCAGGATTTTGCCATACAATCACGTTCAATTATGCAGCCAGTAAAGCATTCAAAAAACATGTTCTAAAAAGCGGCAAAACACCTAAATGCATGGAGAGTGCTGTACTAAAACAGAAAATGGAAAGAGCAAGTCCGGAAGCAGATTTCAATTATTCTCAGCATACACACCTGCAGAGCTGAAAGTCTGTATCTCAAGTCATTATACTTAAAATTTTATTTCATTCTAGCTGTTTGCTGCAAACACAAACTTTTGCATGTGATGCTAAAGTACTTCTTTGGTTTTGTACAAAATGTTCTAAAAGAAAACAAGTTTGTATGGCATGATGGCCTTACGACAATCAAGTTTGTCACATGAAGACCGCAGAGCTTCCTTCTGCACCAACTGCAAAAGAGAAACCAGGTACTTCAAATTGCAGTAACTTACTGGTCGCGCAAAATATCTCCATCCTGATTAGGGTAGAATGCAAGTTTGAAAATGCGATTCATCACGCTGCGCTCTATAGCTAATTGTGCATCCTGAAGCTGTTCTTCACTGGCATTCTGCCATATGGCATCCTGAGCCATCGCCCCGTATAAGAACTGAAGAAAATCTTCAACTTGGGCTGTTTTATCATCTGCTGCCGTAAGTTTCTGGAAATCTGATAAAAAGCAAAAAAAGCACATTCAGTTAAAGTTTAAAAAACAAACAAACAAACAAAAACATTTCCTAGAAATTTTTCTGGAAAGAAGAGCTCAGAATACATTTCAGACTTCTCGCTAGGCAACACTGGGGCTCTGTTTTGCCCACACCCTGGTCAGGGAAATTCAGGCAAGAACACCTGAATTAAGCAAAGGAATTAAAGGAAAAGCATATAGACCATATTTAGCAAAGCATACAGACAAAATACTTGATAATGTATCAATCACTTCCTCTGCAGTACCAATTCTTGTACTTTCTTTCTCGCCACCCACAGAGATAACACAGAACAATCACTAGAACTGGTTGGAATGAGTGCACACAAAGTTGTCAGGGAGAGGGAAAAATAAATAAAATCAAGAAAACCCGTGTGTACTATTTTCTACCCCTACCTTTATTAAGTATGCATAGTTGCAACGTTCACATTTATCTACAAAATACAGAACGAGTGATGCAGCCAAGTTAATGCAGCGTGACCAAATCACTGGCCATTCATAAGCATCGTATTTATAGCATTCTGGATCAGAAGACAACTGCCACTCACATCTGCCAGCAGCCTAAATGCCACAGTTGCCAATTTCTCTTTTAGATCATCCAGAAATAGCTGCCTTCTTTCTGTCCAATGAAAGGGCTTAACTCCTTTTCTGGGTCACTGAATCTTGTTACCAGAATTTAATCCCGGTAGATATAAATTCTTATACTAATACCAGCCTATTCAGACAGATTTAATATACAGCACTATCTGCTCCAGGAACAAGAACTGACTCCAAATTTCTTATGTGCTTCATTAAGTCAGGTATGTGCATATATAACAGAAATAGTTTGTTCTAAGAGGCCCTGTTTTGAGAGTTGTCTTCCTGTGCCTATATTCCTTATGCTATGACATTTTTGTATCTTTGATTCATCTCATTCAAATTACTACTGTTCTCCACATCTTCTAAGATACAACTACAGGATCTGTACTGATGACTAAATGCTGCAACTTAATTTATCATTTCATAATTAGTCAGTTGATCTTAATTGCTTAACAGTGTTCTTGCTTGGAGCAGATGCTAGATAATATGACTTAGCATCACTTTTAAGGCCAGGTGAGGTGAAATTACTTTCATTCTAGCCCATGAAAAACACAGACAGTTACCACAGCTCAGCTGACACAACACAATGTTGAATCACAGTAGTCTGTACATTTGAGCCATTAATTCACTAGCTGAAATGAAGACTGTTTTAGGAATCCACTCCTCAGATCAGAAGTTATACTTTAAAATATTAACCCAAGACGGTACATAAATACAGAGTGAAGGAATATAAACAATCCACAGTCTGCATTAATCTTACCTTGAATAAACTCCCTTATTTTCTTTTCTTTGCTCTCGAGCAGTAACCTCACACATACTGTAGTGAAGTATCTGTTGGCCACTTCTTTATCTCGCAAAACTCTTTGCAACAGCCTTTCCAAGTGTGCTTGTGTTGTTTGCAGACCTTGGCGACACCGAGTTAAATAAGCGATATATGGAGCTCTTTTCCTAAAAGAAGTGTTCTACATTAGATTCACAGAGAAGATAGAAAATAATAGCTTTATAAACTGTTGAGCTGTAGTGCAAGAATAATCTCCAACCTGCTGTTTTTAAAACAAAGTAACACCTGAATTAGGAAATTCAGTCTTACACAGACTTCTCTGCTTGAATTCACTGCCCATGCAGCACTCCAGAATGCAAGACAAAAGCAAATTCTAAACTGCCTCTTTTGTGTGTTAAGAGCTGAACATTAGCCACAAACTGATTTAATTCAAGTTTATTTCTACCAGAACTGACTTAAGGTCCAAACTTTAAGCCATTCCCAGAAATAGGAGAAAATTTCATCATTTTGTGGGAAAGCAGAAATATAATACTTGATTTGGTAAAGTACAATTTAAATCAAAATGGATCTTTCCAATCTGTTAGTGAGTAAGTATATGAATTCATAAACCCACTAATAATGAGATACAGAACAAACCTATAGTCCTCTGCAATAGAGGCCAGCAGCTTTCGACAGGTCCTGTTATCAAAGCGGCTTACACATCGCATTGTTTCTTGCAGCTGGGCCATCAAGTTCTTGTCTTGAAGGTTAATAGCTTCAGCTAGCTGAACTTTCAAGAAGCACACTATTTCATTATCTAATAAAGAAAAAAGAAAAATTATTAAGGAAAAGGATGTAGGCATAATGAAAATGGAACAACGCTCTTGAATATGGGAGACACGCATGCAGTAGTTTAAACCAAAACTTCTGTACATGACGCAATGAGTGTTAAGTATTTCTGAACTTCCCAGGTATCAAGGGGTAAGTCTTCATATCACCACCTTACTTACTATTTAGAATTATTCTGAAATGTGAAGAGGACCAGACAAGAAGACAGATTGACCTGTCTGCAAATAAACCTATAACCTGCAGTACAGGCGTCATTAGACAGCAGAAGAGAGGAGATGAATACAGTACAAAACACTGGAATGCATAAAGAAAATTTACCTTCAGGGTCTGTGTGATCTGGTAGACCATTCCTTGTTGAATGTGTCAACATTGGAAAGGCAACAGAATCTGCTGAACAAAGAGCCAACCTCAATTTCTTCTTTGCATCCCTTAAAGAGGAAAAGTATTTTCTTAAATGCAAACACAGCTTCTTCATTAAGCAGTCTATGTTTTTTGTTTTTGTTGTTTTATTTTAAACTTACTAAGTGTTATTTAACATAATTTTAATACACCTATGTTGTCAAGACTTTCGAGTATCAGTTCTTTTGATATACCACCTAGACCAGTTTCACATGAGTTTTTCCAATGAATTGCTCTCTCCTCTCAAATTACAACATCCCTCACTACCTCAGTGGAAATAGAACAGTCTGAGATGCTCAAAACTAAAAGCACATAGAAATATACAATTAAGGAAGACACCATTATCCACACTGATATTTGTGGGAATCAATCACATGGCTTCAGCTTTTACTTCTGCTTTGTGGTTACGATTAAACTCGCAAATATGTTTACCTATAGGAGAAAGCAGAACTTTGTGGCTGGGCTACTTGACTTGCAGAGTCTGGTAGATCATCTGCAGACATGTTTTGCAAAGCCTCATCACGTGGAGAGTCATGCACGCTCTCACCATCCCCTGTAGTCTCTATGAAAATAAAAAGTTACACATGAGTGAAGGAGTCCGAAGAAGAACCTAGACTAATACTCTAGGAGAAACAAAGACAGCAAATAAAATAACTTGTTCTGAATAAGTGGAAGACCTATATTGAATAATACGCAATCTGCAAGTTACTAAGAAGAAATTGCAACAGTTTTCAAAGACAATATACTTCTTCAGTATCCGTTTCTTAATAGCACATCTCTTGCCAGTTTGCTTTTTTTAAACAGCCACCTCAATGGCAACATAGAAGAGTTGCCCTTGGGAATACTAATTTAATTCTCAGACAAACTACTCTACAGGTTATATGAGAAAACGTTCCTGTTTTAAAGCTCACATTGTTCAGGTGTTAGCACTAACATTTGTCTAGAACACTGAAGTGTTTTTTATCTTTAAGGAGGAAAAACTATGTCAGTGATGACTATAAAAGCCAGGTTCTCACCTCCACTGTCATAGTTTACTAAAGCTCCTTCACTAGGACTGGTTCGCTTAATTGCATTCCTGTATTTATCCAGAATATCTTCTGCAGCTTGCGCCTGTGCACTGAGCCTTGGGCTGGGATCATCTGAAAAGACCATTAAAAACAAAAGGAGTTAACCTTATATTGTGACAACTGAAAGCTAAATACAAAAATTTAGACCCACGCATCTGGACTCTGCCTTAGCCAAAACAAATAGCTGCTTGTGTTGCATAAAACCACAATTCAAATACATTTATGAGGTCTGAAGCAAAAGCAGGAAAAAAAATAAAGTGCAATGAAAGCGAGCAAATGAAGTCAAATCCTTGGCATATTTATACTGTATACACAAACAGTTCTTGTCTATTTGAAGACTTCTAGAAATGACTAGGCAAATAGAAAACTCAACACCCAGGTCCAAATTATGTTTAAATTTAGCACTGAAGAAATTATCACAGGAATGCGTCTGCAGCTAGCCTTACAGCTCAGCTATGATAAGGACGCAAGCCTTTTAATGGAGACAAAAAAAAAAAAAAAAAAAAAGAAGACTTGAGCCAAGGTTCCAGTACTATTGACAGAAGCATCATGACAATTTAAAAATCAGTCTTCAAGGAAACAAGTCTTTATCCACTTCCTTATTCAGAAAGCCAGTTGTGAACATTAACTATAATAGTGCATTTCTTTCTGGTATTGGACACCTAATGGGCACTCTGGAATTTTAAAGGGGATGTTACAAGCAAAAATTTCTATGATGATATTATTCACATACCTTGAAGTGTTGAGTATCTGTCAGGCACCATGTCATCTTTGTCTTTTTCCTGTTTTTCTTTCTTTCTAAATGGAATTGGAGCTGAAAATGCAAGGTAGCTTATCAGGGACTATGCTGAGATAAAATCCAGACTGAAGAAACTTTAAAAAAATGGCTAACGAGGAAATTTGTCACCAAATAAACATCATCAAAAGCCTATCTGTGAGGTGGAGCTAAACTGTATTATCACCATATGCAGTAAGCTCTACCGTTAACAAAAATACTACCAAGAGCCAGGCAGAGCGCTCCTTTTTTTTTTTTTTATTTTTTTTTATTTTTTAAAAACAGCTTTGCCTTCCAGTACATTCTGTGAAATTATTAGGAGTCATGTTGGTTTCCATTTCTATTTATTTTTAATTTGTACTTTAATTTAGCCAACAGTCATAACTCAAATATTGGTTGTAATGACAAGAATCTTTTCTGGCAACTCCTTCCCATTATTAAGTCCAGGGGGAAGATGTAAAGACAATACATTGTGAAACAGAAGACCAAATAAAGCAATATTAAAACACTGATATTGTTATTTATAGTCACACATTGATGCTGTGAGGATTATGTTATGAAACAGTAAAAAATTCTATGGAAGTGACTAAAGATAAAATAAAAAGGCATCATGTGCTAAAGCACCAAAACCAGACAGACATGATCCTACCTTTGGGCATGGCAGACACAAAACGTTTTCTCCACCATGGCTTGTTTCTGTCAGACTTCTCATCATCACTGTCTTTTCGCTCTTCAATCTGTAGAGGGATGGAATATGTATTTTAGTACATTACCACATCACGTGTAAAGACAGAATTTCTCCTCAACAGCTACAGGTTATGCTTTATCAACTGTAAAAACAGAACTATGGCAGAGTACAGAAAGCCAGAGCAGGTTAAGTTAGAAATACCCCTCCTGAGGAGGACAGCCAAGAATACAACACAAATGCTGTGAAAATAATTTATTTTTTTTAATCAATTGCTTTTCAGGAAGCTGCAGCATTTTCCATTTTAGCAATACAACAGAACTATTTCTGAAGTCCTACCAAGTCAAGTAAAGCTTATCCAGTAAATTTAAGAGGAAGCAGGTAGGTTTAAGTCAATCTGAACGCCTGTAGTTTTAGTTTGCAAATCATTGGCCAATTTTTAAGAAGTACCCACAATACATTGTAATTCCTTGGTTAAAAACATTTACTAACAGCTTTCTGGCATGAGAAGCATAATGATAGTGGGCACGCTAGGAAAAAAAACAAACAACAACACAAAATGATAAACAGGAACCTCACCTCTCCCCTAGAGGAGTCTTTACTGGGAGATGAAGACGACGACTGAGATGCAGCCACCAGAACGGCTGTCCCAGTGTTGGTGGTTGGCATTGGAAGTTCCCTCTCCTCGTTACCAGGACGTCTGTTCCACCCAGGATCGCTCATAGGTCTCCGAACTGATGACACTATATCTGAACTCCTGCTGCGGACTAGCCTTTCTGGGTAAGAATGCCTCTGCTTGAACGCTTCTAGATCAGTTGGAATTAAAGCGTGAGACCCAAAGTTTGGCAATCGGGCCTCATTACCTCCCATAGCTCCTTCCAAAATCGGTGGATCTGGTGGTGGGTGAGATGGTCTTGCATAGTGTACTTTAGGCCTTACTACAGCTGATACACCTGAGGTAATAAACATAAAAGAAGCCACACACATTTCTGTTAATATTCATCCAAATTAGCTGATACTAACATAGAAGTATTGAATGGCAATTTTTATTAACAAAGCTTATTCTTTACCACTTACCCTCATTTGATGACAGAGGGTCAAACAATGCAAGCAAAGAATCTGTCTGAGAAGGAGGAGATGTCAACTGACTAGCTCCTGAAACACAGGTTAAAAAAAAGTTAGCATTGTTCAAAGAACCACTTGCATGTGAGGGACATTGAAAAAACAGCCCTCACTAACAGTTCACAGAACTTATGTTCTAAAAAATCATTAAAGATATTCTGATACGGAAAGATTCCTGTCTAATGTGCCCAAATGATCAAAGAACTGCATCACAAAAATGGGGAAAATCTTGAGGAGCAGACCAATTCCAAAGTGCAAGAAAACAATCAATGCAATCGAACAGAATTAGCAAAAGGCAATCTTAGATCGAAGGATCAAGCTCTAGTGCTATAAAATACCGGCATCTCTTTGCCAAACAAATACAATGCTAGAAATAAGGAAAATACTGAACTTCTCAGCCACCAGATCTTTGAAACAGGGAAAAAACTAGGAGAGAAGGAGTATTCTCTAAGCTTCTACTGTGTTCCTACTACAACGTAAAAATTTGGGGATTCTCAATATCCACTATAAATACATCACTTTTACTAATGTTGTGAGACCTCAGTTATCAGAGTTTTTACTTCTCATTTACTGGTATCTTACTTACCATGGGCTGTTTCATCCATGTCAGGACTTGTCACAGAATCTTTTCCCCCAAAGTCAGAGCTACATTCAGACCTGAGATCCTCAATCTTATTAGGAATATCTTCAGATGTTGCACTAATACCTTACATATAACAAAAGAAGCACCTTAAATACTCTTCCAGACAAAAAGGATGTAAAATCCTGAAGCTGTTAAAATGTTTGGTGAACAATGCAATAATCAAGTTCTAACTGACAGCAGCACTTAAAAGCATTCCAAATTTCCATAACTGTAAAATAAGATTTTATATTTCTGCTTTACATATTCAATGGTTTTAACATACCCACGAATACACTTTGAAAACGTGCATTAGAAAGATATTTCACTCTGATAAATACTTTGTGGAAAACTAGGAACTCTAACTAAGTACATGTATGCCGATTTACTTAAAGTTATGATAATAAACTAAATACAAGAAAGTTAGGAGTTTCCTCTAAATCAATGCTCCACTACTAACCATTACTACTGTACCACACAGTATTCTATGCATTGCTACTTTTTTTTTTAATTTTCTAAGTTAAATAAAGAATTACAGCTTTGAAAATCCCAGAATGAGTACAAAAAGTTATACATAATTTTTTGCTCATGAAACTAAAGCAAATGCAGCAGAGCAGATGCTGACTATGTTCTAATATACCAATGTGTTTTCAGACACAATTAAACACACCTGATACAACGCTGAGGCCTGGTGTACTGGGTCGAGAGCTGACCTCCCTTACATCTGTGTCATCAGATGTGCTACCCAGCCCAGAACAGCTTTCCAGTTCTTGCAGTCTTTCTTCCTGTTTTAGGTCTGGGGCCTCTAAAAAGGGAGACAACATAGAGAAGAGAGGAAAAGCATCATTACTCAATGCTAGGCTCCCTTAAAATTCACATACAAAAAGAAGAGTGTGAGGCTTGATTTGGAATATTAATTTTTAAGCTAACTGAACCACTTCAGCAAGTTTTCTCCATACATAGAAGGCAGGACTCTGCACAGATAGCAATGCCCTATTTGCATAGGCATTTTGACAAGTTCTTATCAGTTTAAGTATTGTATTACTTAGAGACAACAGTATACAGCCAAAACAACCAAAGTAAATCGTGATCAAATATAGCACTACTAAACATCACTATAAAAAAGACCAAACAATTTTGCTTTGCATTCCCTTCTCTCCTTTTTCAGCCCTTAAGAATTTATTAAGTAACAGTAAGTCTTACAACACTTTTTATCTTCTCTCTGCCTAGGAATAATACATCCTTCTAATACTAGAAGTATTCACAAATATTAACTTAAGCTTACAACAAGAGTTTCTTGAGGAAACAGAGGAAGAGGTTGTTGCTTTGAATTATATGCCTCTGGTTCACACTAAAGTAATAAATACAAGCTACGTAATTCTGACCTGAGTCACTTGGTAATACTTCCACACTCCAGGCCTCGCTTGTGGTTTCTGATATGGTTGAACCTGTGCAAGGATCAAGCAACACAGATCCTGAACCTGGTAAACACAGCAAGCTGCCTAGCATGTTCTCTGCAGCTGCACCTGCAAAAGTAAAGCAGAAATGTATAACTAGATGTATACTTTCTGAAGATAAGTCTAACACAACGTGTTCTTATTTTTCTCTTGTAAGTGTCCTTAATAAACTAATAATGAAGACAATGTTACAAAGATAAAAATGGGCAACCAAACACAATACAAGTCATGCACACAAAATCCTCCTACAGAGCAGCTCCACTTTAATCAATGAAAACACCTATTTAGAAAGAGAGAAGGGTTCTGGAGCTTCACCATTTCACAGCAAGCATGAAGCATTTTAACATACCAGATGCACGACTGAGTTACCTGCAATTTCTTGCAAATGGTCTTCATCAATATTTGGATCAAAGTCGCTACCCAAGACATCTGTACTCCAAGTTTCGCTGACAGTTTCTGATATATCTCTGTCATCAGTCAACCCCATCATATCACGGATTTCAAATTTACGGAGCTTGTCATCAAGATTATCCTGAGTTGTGGCTATATAAAAATAAAAAGTTCTGAATTTTTTGAAAGGCTTCTCTGATTACTTCTAATTGAAAATCTGTAAGAGTACATTAAAGGGGGAAAAAAAAAGCACAAACACTAATTCTGTCACATAAGATAGTGTTTACAAGTAAGGCCTGTAAAGCACTATTATACAATTCAAGAGATGCTCCCTGAAAGCAATGTTTAAGTACATCTGAGATGTAAGAAGAATCTTAAAAAACACATGGTGACCTATCAACCAAACTGACAGATAAAGTAATGGATAAAATTTAACACATTACCAAGAAACTTATACAATTCCAATAAAAAACTTAACACAGAATTGTTGAAGCTGGAAGGGACCTCCAGAGATCATTCAAGTCCAAACCCCCTGTTCAAAACATGGTCAATTACAGCAGGTTGCTCATGGTCATGTTTTGAAAATCGCCAAGGTTGGAGGCTCCAAAACCTCTCTGGGCAACCCGTTCCAGTGTTTCACAAATTTATGTTAAACAGAAAGCTATTCAGCTGCTTTAAGACTACTCCAAGCTAGACCACCTTATTCCCTTAAAGGGAAATTAAGTATCAAACAAAACTTTACAAGCAGTTTCCTATAAAGGACTTAAGTCTCAAAATTCCATGCAATTTTCTTTTCCTGTGGACTGCAAGAAATATTTCTAGGAGGAAAAACAAAAACGCCACAGAAATAAATGCAAGACTGATTGCACAGGGTGAACATTTCCTTATTTTTTCCCCAAACTAGTAAATTTCTCAACCTTTTTCCACAGAACTTTGGCTTTAGCATCTACAGCACCTCATGCACTTGTTTCAGAGAATTAGCACCTGCCTTGTTCATGCTCTAACAGCTGCAGGGCTTCAACACCATTGCTCCCAGAGGGGCCTGCACCAAGCTCTGATACAGACTCTCCTTCTAAATCCAAAGATGATACAGAGTTGGAGCGATTTGAAGGACCTGTGAAAATACATTTTACCATAAATCTAATTTGAATAACAGTTTCCAAATATACAGGATTAACAATCCAGGACACAATTAACAACAACAATTAAGAGAAATTAAGTAGTTGTTCCAATACAAAATACTGAACTGATGAACAAAGTGTTTTGCTACTCTTGATCCCTACTCTGTAGATTCTTAATCTGCACTATGATTTATACTTCACATGTATGAAGGACCATACTGACTATCATAACCTACAAATAGGTTACCAGAGATATCTAGAATCTCACCATCGCCATACTTCAACTGAAAGTCAATAAAGCCTTTGTCTTTTATTTAATTATTGTTTATTTGAGAAGAAAGAGAGCAAGAACTACATTACAGAAGTTATAAAAAATAAAGCACACTAAATAATTTGTACAGACCTCTTCGACACCACAGATAAACTTCTGCTTTGTTGTGTCTGAGGTTAATATAAAGGAGTTGTCCTGAGTCCAGAAACCATTCCGAGATATGTAATAGTTTATTAAAACATTATGAAAAAAAAAAGTCTGAGAACTCTAAGTTTAGAGGAAAGTTAGATTATCTTTAATAATTAGTTGTGCATTTAATTAAAAAAACAACAACAACAAAAACGCTGTTTTCTTCTTCTAAATACACTTACTGTTTTTGGTCATAATTCTCAGACTAAGTTATGCCTTTGCAGGTCAAAGTTCAGTTCCAGACTTTTTTCTTTGAATGGCTAACAGAAAAGACAAGCTCTTAGCTTGATCTTTAAAACAGCAGAGATGACATTCTATATTTAACAGAAGTTTCTTTTACAGATAAGGGGAAAAAAAGTGACAAAGCTTCTTCAAGACTTAAGTAACCCTTCACCTTCAGATATTCCTTCCAGATTATCACTGCAGAGGGAAAAGCGCAAGGTTTTATCAGGTTTACCATGGAGTTTGTTTTCATCAACAGGGACATCTCCTTGTCCGCCATCTGCGAGCTGCATGTTTAAGACCTGGAGAGTTGGGGGGGAAATAAACAAGACTTTCTTAACATAATCTATTTTCCAGATAATTACACAGTGAACAAAAACTTGCACGTGCTTTTTGTACTTTTTTTTGTAGATGTCAATGGTACAATCAAACTCCTAACATTCCATTTGAAAAAAACACATTTATCTCCAAAGTTAGAGCCTGGAGGAAATGTAAGGTAACCAAGATATGAACATAGGGCAAACCCTGCTAATAGCAGGCCCACCAGCTCCCTCCTTACTCCATCAGTCTGATGTAATATGGAAACTGATGGTTACACAAGGCTGCAGAAGGAGATAATCCCAACTATCAAGCAAAGCAGCGAAGATGAAAGCAGAATGCTGTTCTATGCCCGATGAAAGAACAGGCTAGAAAACCAGCCCTAACCTAAGTGACATATTTTGAAGCCATTCATGGCAACGCGACCACAGCTCCACCCTCACAAGAAGCTGGGCTTGTGTGATTCAAGTCTGAGCTGCCAAAAACATCAGGATCAGCGTTCCTGTGCTGTTATTCACATACGTCACTTGATGCAGAGGACAAAGCACACAGGGAGGTAATAGAATTAATTTATTCATGCTCAGAAGAAACAGCCCCAGTTTGTTAAGCGTGTTAGATGACAAAGCCTCTTCATAAAACTGCCAGCCTCATTTTTCCTGTGTTAATATACTGTTTTTCACAACTTGCAGATATGCTAAGGGAGGAGAAAAAACTTCTAACACGTGGAAATTGGAAAGCTAAAATACCCAAGTTCAGTAAAACAAACAAACAAGTGAAGATTTTAATCACTGTTTTGAATGTATTATCTGAATTCAAGCACCACAACTTCATTGTTCTGCTATTAAAGAACACAGAGGCTGTATTTTTCAAAATATCTAAGCTGTAATAGATTTTGCATACCTCATTTTCTGACATCATTCCTGGAGTAATCTGTGGACCTGTTCCCAAAGAAATCACCAGCACTTCTTCCGGCTGAACTTCTGGGATAGTCTCCTGCGAGGATCCTTCGTGATCCCCATGCTGATCCATCAGAATATTTGATCTACTTCTGCTACGAGTTGCTAAGAAAGTGTTTTGAAATATCAACATTAGAAAGCTGTTCCTTGTTTAGGGAGAAAAAAAGACAATACAATGGAGATACAGAACTGCAATGTTTCAAATTAATAACATGCATACTAATAAATTTATAAAATGCCAAGTCTTAATAGAATTTGAGAGATGGAACCAGTGTTTAACATTGAGTACTGAACTGTGAAAAAGGAAATAACATAAAAATTGAGAGAAACAACGTATGTCACATCCTGTTTACCTGCACAAATTTTTACACCAAAGATGAGCACAAATTTCAGTAACTTTAAAGGGTCCAGAGTTTTGACATGTGAAATCAAAAATGCAACCAAGTAGTAACAGTGAATTTGATGTGGTGGTAGCTGCAGAGGAGCTCCCCAACTATATACGCTTGGAGGTGGGAAAACGATGTCTGCACTCATTTTGTTAAAAAGACTACTCCATCCATATAATTCAAAGGAATTGAGGAAGATACTTATGTTTGAAATATTTTAAGAACCATGTGCTATTTCTTCCCTCTTTAAATAGTAGTCATACATGCCCACACAACCTAGAAAAAACATCTATCCTTAGAAGAGATTGCCACTGATCTAGTAATAGGCAAAGTTTAAAAAGCACCCAAAGAGAAACAAAAAGATCTCTTGAAAAACAGATTCTGCCTTTGTAAAATCGTGTGTTCCAATCACAGAAAGACCCTTAATAAATTGGTTGATAACATTAGGAAGTCTGTTACCAACAAAAAAGGTCTAGGTTCCTGTGGCTTATAAACGATGTTTAATTAATTTGCATTTTAGGAGGAAAAACTTCTAAGTAGAGAAAATTTATTCTAGTATGTGTCTCAAATGCAGATCCACAAATTCAACATCAGGTGTTTTATTCTGATTATTTGGTGACTATTTATTAGTCTTTTCAATTAGCCTCATTTTCATGTTTGACACTGTGGAAGGAAAAACACCCACAGGGAATTAACATTGCTAAGTATGGCAACGTGACACCAATTATTTATTTATTTGATCCATGGAAAACAAGGCAAGTATGCAGAACTAACAGCCAAATTTTGATTTTAAAATCATCCACAAATACACATACGGTATTCTTAAAAACTACACATACATAACGAATGAGTTTCATATAGAAATCAATTACCAAATCTGAAAAAGAACTGATTGCCAAAGTAAACCAAAAGCATGCTTAAGTATGACAGTTGTGTTATAAGTAAGTTTCACAGAAAAGAACGGAAAGAGGGCATTACCCACCAAAAGGGGTTACTAGAGTTATATGAGCTGAAAGATTGGTAGCAGAAGTATCCCAGGCAGTAATGGCTGCCAATTGCTGTCCTGGATTTCGAAAGCATTAAAGTAAAACAAAAGAAATCAAAACTTTGAGTAACAAAACTATTTTGTATCATAAAATAAATCTTGTTGTGTCACTACTTTATAGGCCTAAGACCAGAACCATTCAGCAGCAGAGTTAAAACAACATGGGATAGGTTTGTTTTGGGGTTTGTTTTTCTGTGCCACTTATCTGTCTGTATGTATTTTGATCCTACTACAAACTAACACCAAATGTCTCAAATGAACAGAAATATCCCATTTGGTCATATCCGCATAAATACACAGTGACGAAGAGTACCACACTTCTTATATTAAGAGAAAATATTACTGAAATGGAAAAGTTCAAGATTCGGAAAACCTATTCAAAAACAGGAAAAAAAACATAAAATTGCATTACAGTATCTTCACTACTGAAACTAGATTGGACAAATGATGGAGAACAAAGCGAGATTCTCTTCTCAACACATACTCAAAGTTCTACTCTTTTTCTTCCTCCTCCACATTTGCTCCCTTCTATGATACAATCATTTTAAACTTATTTTGCCCCACTATTTAAGTGTCATAGCTTCCATCTTACCACTTTCCTAAGCAATCTTCCCTCCTAGATCTGCTTCCCATCTTCAAACTTTCCCTTTACTATCCTTGCATTAGCCTAACAACTACTCCAGCATTCTTCTCCAGTTCAGTCCAGAGTGGGGAAGCTCACGACACTCATACCAGAAAGTAATAAAGATACCTGGCTATCTATGCAAAAGAAAATTCTCTATCATCTACAGACTAAAAAGTAGGACCTGAAGGTGTAGCCAAAGAATAATCCTAAGAAGATGATTAAAAAAAGGTAAAAAAAAAAATAATATATATATATATATCATGGTATCAGAAATCATGCAGGAAGTCTGTTTGCTGTCCTTACCTATTGGTAAGCGATTTTTTTTGTTAGCTGGAGTGGTTGCAGGAGAGAGCTGTGGGGTATTATACGGAGTCATTTCAAGGCTGCTGCTTTTTCCTGGTTTGTTCTGGGGCAAGTTTGCTAGCAAGTTTTCCAAAGCCATCCGATCTTCCTTAAGTTGATCACTTGACATCACATTCCGCATAAAACCAACCTACAAGTTTAGAAGTAGGGTGGGTAAGAATTGCAGTGTGAATCATCAGCCCTGTTTACCCGATCTGTAAATGCATGGGTGCAAGTTTATATTAATTCTATTTAGGAACTTAAAATATTACCAGACTAGTTAGCTGGCTGTATGTCATGTAAACCACTGTTCTACTCAGCCCCTCCAGGAGATTAACTGAAGACATTGGAGGAGTTTCAACTGCACGCCCATCAATAACTACGTCCAGGAAAGCAGCAACACAGCTCTGCAAGGGAAGAAGTTTTGAAACGACAGACCATTTACCAGCGGTTGAAAAGAACGTAAGTTATGACAAGAGCTAAATAGTTTACATAATAACATTAAGTTTTGCTTCCTACTTCTAACATCTTAGGATAAAATACCATGCATTATTAAACCCACTGAAAGACAGGTTAGGAAAGTCTGCAGTTAGTTTTAGTACTTCCTGCAATCCTTTTCTGCATTTAAAAGTGCTACTTAAGTGTTCTTACAGTTTTTAAAGTGTTTCATTGCAGAGCAGCAGTTTCAGATCTTAAATATGAATTAAACTGTTTATGGCAAATAAGCTGCCCCTTCCTGAAGGATCTGCTGAGCACAGATTAAAAGTGAAACAAGGAAGTAACACACAGTATCGCTTTCTAATCTGACTGAACATTACCTGTACAATAGATGTGCAACTTCGTATGATGACTGAAGAGCACTTTTAATTAACCAAAACCTGGAAGTTACACAAGCAAATTAAGTGTATGGGGTTTTTTTGTTTGTTTGTTTTTACTATATGGCTGTACATAAAAAATCATTAGTTTCATTGTTCTGATGAAGCTAATTGCTATGGAGGAGTCATACTAACACAGGAAAAGGCAAACAAAAAAGCAAAAAAAAAAACCGAACAGAAGTTCCTTGTGCCAACAAATGACTTTTTAAACGCTAGATTTCATAGAAAAGTTGCCTGCAGATCTAAGTGTTTTCTTTCACATCAGTAAAAAACAGACAGTAATTCAGCATTTCAGTTTAAAAGGTAACTTGCTTTAATTTCTTTTCTGCATTTTCTTTTAAGAAGTATGATGTCAAAGTACAAGTGAGAATCCCTGAGCCTTAATTCTAGTACTCAAGATTTTGTTCCCAGCTCTGTGCAGGATTTAATCTGCTTTTCAGTACACGGAAATCCTAAGTTAACTGCTCAGCAAGTCATTTGCAATGTCAGAAAAAAGAGGCTGCAGAAGGATGAAGCATACACAGGAGTCTTGGTTTTTTGAAGTCTGGACTCTTACTTTGTCAAATTTAGCAAGGTTGTTCTTCATACGTGGATCCCCCTCTTCGGAACCTGTCATTGCCAATTGCTGCAGAAGTCTCCCGACCTGAAATGAGAAGAACTATGAGGAATAAATACTGCAAAACATCATCATGATGGACCCTGTTATAAAAATTAGTTAAGGCAACTCCTCCGTTCTACGTTCATTTTAATTTAACACTATAAATACTTTTGGCTGATTGGATAGTTTTGTATTTGCTTTTAGGGCAGAAAAAATGCAAGCATATTAAAAAAAAGCAGTCATCGCATTTAATAAGAAAATCTGCATGCACAGTATGCCATGAGTATCCATACTTCCTTCGCAGGAACAAAGCATGCTTGTTTTTACAACATGACCTAGATTCAACTCTCAATTCCGATTATCTCAAAGCTAGAGATTTTAAAAGGCTGTATGTACTTTACTAAGTGTAAGTGGGGAGAAAAACAAACCAGGAAAAGGTCCAACTCTTGATCAGAGAATATACTCGTTATAAATCACCAACTGCAACCTACTCTCAGTTTTAAAGAGTCAACAACTGCAACCTCTGCTGCAACACGCAAGCAGCGATCCTGGACAGGACTGCTAACGTATCTGAAAACCAATGCTAGGCCCTGGCGGTAAAAGTGTAGTGAGTAAAATTCACAGGAATGATTTTCTGTGGGGATCACTGTCCACTTCGTAGACGTTTAAAAAAAGTTTTGTTACTTGTGTGGGGCATATCCTCAGCCAAATGAGCCTCATTTAATACCCACAGGCTCTATATACTAGCATTAAATTGTCCAAGTATTCGCACAGACAAAAATTTGCCGTGAGGGCTGGGGAATACTCTAATAAAAGAGTAGACAGCTACACAGCTACATAGTGGTCACTACTGCTTGACAAGAGGTTTTTTTGTCAGAAAAATATTTCATTATTTTGTTAAATACCTGGCATAATACTTAACATCAGAAAGAACAGCACTGCATTAGTTTACATACATTCCAGAATTCATCTTACAGTCACATTTACACTTTATAAAAGCTACTATGAAGAATGGAAGCTAAGTACATTTGCAGCTCTTGTAAGAGAGAAAGGAATACACCCTGTAACATTTTTAAAGTGAATATTTTAAGCAAACAAGCAGATAAACTTTAGAACATGCCTTCTCAGCAACAATAAATACTGTATTAGCATTTATCTTGTAGACCGGAGGTAGAGCACTCTTTAACACAGTACCACCCTGTTGCAGTAGAGGAAAAAAAAGCCAAGGACATTTCTTTCAAAATTTTTTTTAGATTAGCTTAGGAGGAGTCATACCTGCATCAGATTAAATCTTGCCACCTCGTTTATAGGAGCATCAGAAATTATCCCGTACTGTTCTGGGTTAACAATCGCAGGACAGATGAAACATGCTAGAAGGAGATCCGTGCACATTGCTCTGACCTCTCCGACCTCCAGCCTGTCTACGCATGAGAGCGTTTTGTACATTTGTGACACGATCCATCGCAAGCTGTGTGGAAAACAGTACGTGTTTTGTTTGAGATAGCCTATGAATTTGTTCACCAAGGTCACCAGTTTGGCCTCATTGGAGTCGACCATCTCTTGAACTCTTTGCTTGAACTTTTCCGTGCCTTTCTCTCCAAACAACTTTTCCTGTTGTACTGGAGAGAATCTCTCAATTAATTTGTTTGGATCAGTTTCCAGGTGGTCTTCGTCTTCAACCAGAAGCTGCATGATTGGCTCGTGTAAAGTTGCAGTAAGAAAAAGTTTTGCAGAAAAAAGTCCTTCAGAAAAAAGTTTGAATAAGATGCTGAACGCACAAGTACCTCGTCTCAGCAGCCGCCTAGGGTTGTCACTTTCCTTAAGCTCAAATTCGATCAAGTAGCGAAGGACCTGGAGGAGGTAGCTCTCGTCCTCCTGCATGATGCAGTTGCCGTAAATGGAGGTGAAGACTGTGTGGATGACGCCCTGCGTGTTGTCCTGGTTGAGCTTCTCTCCGGCAACCAGACAGGATGCAATAAGCCTAGGGTTCTCTCTCAGTCTGTTTAGGAATTCTCCATAAGCAGTCTCCTGAAATCCCAACTGCTTGTATCCATCCACAAACTGCGTGTCCTCCAGGATTTTTGCATGCTGACAGCATTCAGCAGGAGAAGCCTCAGCACTTTAAGGAAAAACACAGAAACAGTGTAACTCGTAAGCAAACAAATTTACCTGAAGGCATCACTGGGTCAATCTGTTAACAAGGGTACACCAAGGCAAAAAGCCTTCCCATACAGTTAACCCAAACGATTGCCATATTCGGGGACAAGGACAGTTTGCTCCCATAAACTCTGAACAGAAGTAAAACAAATACACATACGAAATGGGGGTAGCTTAAACAGACAACAAGCAAGCCTCAGGTGAGTCAGATACCCTAGTTTAGATTTGTTTTAAAACTTCGCTATTTTGATAGTCAGCACAGCAAAGGACTCGAGATAATAAGGGTGAAAAATCTGATAGATTTGCTGCAATTCACAGAAGTTTAGAGTTTTTTCTCCCCACAGATTCTCCACTACCACCCCTCCTAGTCACCTTGTTATGATCAGTCTGTCCAAATTAATTCTTTGCTGCTTGGAAATCCATGCTGTGCGGTACAGCTTTTCAGCTGTCTTCAGTACATCCGCATTGAGCCTCTGAATCAGTTGCTTTTCTGAGTTCACATACAGTCGTTCCTGCTTGAGGTGATGAGCCAGCGTGTGTATATCCAGCTTCACCATCTTTGACAGTGGACTACACAGCACTCACTGAAAGAAAAGGGGAAAAAAAAGGTGAATTCCAACACTTCCAGGAACTAGTTTTGTTGGCCCCGATGAAGCAGTAAGAAGGCTGCAAGCTCAGCAGTAAATATTTCCGTGCCCATCCTGCCTTAATGTAAGCTTTCCTAACAGCCGGTTTCATTAACCCCTTGACACGTCAGCACATCAGGGACACTCGCACAGCAGTGAGCGGCATCTTCAACTCGCACATCACCTGAACCAGCAACGCAGTACCCACAGCCCTCTTACACCGCACCTCCAGCAGGCAGGGTGAGAAACCGGCCACTACCTGGAGAGGGGCAGACATTCCTGCCGCTTCGATGCCACGAGCTCGGGAGATGAAGAGGAGTCCAATTCTGACTACTGTCTGGTGAGCATGGAAAAAGAGTTTTGTGCTTGCTTCTTTGCTCTAAAGCATGCCCACATAACACAGCACCGTGCAGGTATCTGGGGGTAGTTACCTCTGGTCCATTAAAAGAGCAAAAAGCTGTCCCCTAAAAAGGAGACCCTGTGTATAAGGGGCACCAAGCTCTCAATATATTAATTGGACTTTTCTGCTAACTAACAAAGAAAAAAAAAAAAAGAAGTATTACCACTACCTAGGGAAGGCAGAAGTTGGAAGTAAGTCTGGAGATGCTTCTCAATGGTACAACTCACCCAGAAAACGTTCCTCAAATATTTCCACTCAGAAGAGTATTGGGGGGGGTGTGGGGGGGGGCATGATCCAAAAAAAAAAAAATTTTTTTTTTTAAAAAGAGAAAAACCTGAAACAACCAAAGGTTTTCCTAATACGCCAGTGACAAAAAGAGGTCAACACTAGCCACTGTTCTGTCTCAACATCTTCTCCTTATGAAGTCAGAGCTTATACTAAATCTTAGTTACTAGTTAACAGTTACATAAACACAGAGTACCATACCACTCACAGCAAGTTCAAGCAGCTAATCCATCTAAAAATTAACTCCACGGACAAAAAAAAACAACCAAACAAACATCAATTGCATTAATGCTGACAAGGGAAGGGGTAGAACCACATAGATCAGATCACGTCTCCATAGCATTAATCATTAACTGCTCCAAGGCTTCTTCACCAGCAGCATTAAGAGCCATGCTAGGTAATTTGGGAAGAGAAGGGCTTTGATCCAGACCTAACAGCTACCTGTCGGACATCCTGGTAACGGATGGATGTCAGAGCTGTCAAGGGATCTTAGGGAGAATCCTTCAAAACCACGCTGCAGTGAAACAAAAGATTTACTCCTCATAAGAGGCACCCTGCTTCACAAGACCGTTTATTCCACGCTTGAACAACTACAAAACGTTTACCAGCCACCAGTCTAATGCTCCCTCTCTTTGCTGTTTTAAAGACCTGTGGCTCACTGCTCCTCATAGCTAGCAGACGATCCTCTCTACACACATAGATTACAGAATACAGATTAGGCCCAGGTTTTACATTCGTTGGCGGGGTTGGCTTTTTTGTTTTTGTTTTTTCCCCGGTGAATGGAGAAAGCCTGCTAACCAGGTGCACCGACAACCATCACTACTCCTTGAGCACACAATAAAGTTCTTTCATCTATGGTTTTTTACCTGACAACAAAAACCCTAGCAGAGATGGAAAGAGATGTTGTCACAAGTCTTTATGCATAAAAAAGCGTAGTGTTATTACACCTGGTGGTTTAAAGGATGTTCTAAGCAAATATAGACAAACACGTATACAAAACTCTCCTTAAAAACAAAAAGCAAGCAAGCAAACAAAAGCCCAAACCAGCAACCCTAACCAGTTAGAGGTCATGCATATTTCCTATCAGGAGATGGAATTAAGCGAGGAACTTCAAGGATGCGGTAGTTCTGATGTTCTACCTAGGGCAGTCTCAGACAAACGATTAGTAAAAAGAAACACTGACATTACTGCCAAAGTTCTTTGAGAAACAAATACCAACTTTTTGCAACAATTTTATTTTTAGCCACAGAATTTTAGGGCTTGCAGAAAAATAGCATCAAGCTTGATATTGTCTGTAAAGAGAGTAAAAACTTGTTATTAGACTACCAGCTGTTGATATCAACCGAAAAAAAAAGCTGCATGTGTATAAATATACCTACTCTGAAATCTGCAGAACCATCTTCTGCCTTTTCACATGCTTTCCGCCATAGGGCTGGACTTAAAAGTTGCTCACAGTTTACCAAACCGTAATGGTTTTAGTTGACGCTTTCCATTTTAAGTTGTTCTCCCACTTATGAGCAAGTTTTGGGAAGGAACAGGGGACTGCAGGGAGGACCCTCATGAAGAGCCTGCGTTCCTGTGCCTTTGCCTTGCCAAATTTCCCAACTGGTTTCTATTTGCGTCACTCATTATAAAAACATTTAACAATGGACATGCTGATTAACCTGCTTCTGAGATGTCTCGTATACTTACTAGTAAAGTTATTTCTCTCACAGAGAGTTTCACTGCCACTTTTTTTTTTTTTTTTAAACAGAGAAGATGTTTTCAGCATCAGGGATGGGCTAAGTACTCTGAAAGCTTTCACCCTCGAAGGAAAGACTGTTCTTTTCTCCCCTTGCCCACAGGTGGGAGCGAACTCCAAAATTCCAGTCAGCGAAAAAGACAAAGGTGGCCTGGAAAGAACATACTATTTCTAGTAAGTTACAGTTCTCAATACAGCAGTTACATTGCCCATTACTTTTTCTGAAGCTGAGGGCAATCAGTCAAAATAGATATATAGTTAATGCTCAGAAAGCAAGTAAGACTCCCACCCAGTCTGGAGTCCTAACACACACACATATAACCTGTCTCTGTTCAGCAAGCAAAAAGAGCAACTTTAGGGAAGACCAGACTACCACAGAACAACGCTGTTATCGTTTGTAATGCTGCCTGAAAAACAAACAAACAAAAAACTAACCAAACAGTGTGGGTCTTGCAGAAATACCACCTAACATACAAAGGAGCTGGGCATCTCCGCGTGATACAGTACCACAGCCATTAAATAAGCAGAGACATGTAAGCACTGAGTAACCGTGGCAAGTTTCACGTTGCTGTGCAGGTTTTTTTACTTCTCCAAATCACCACAGCAAACCTCAGGCCCCGAACAGCACACAGCTCCGAAGACTGCTAGCACCTGCAGTGGCACTTCTAAACATCCTGGTGCCAGGACCGCTCGCTAACATCCTATCAATTTGCCAGGGCCCACGTGTCTCTTACCCATTGCTACTGCAGAACACCAAATATAACGAAAGAGGAGAACCGATCTGAAATCGAACCGTGGGAGGTTAGCAAGTGCCACCATTTTGTCAGGAGCTGTGAAAATCCAGAGGGCAGGAAGCTGACCGCACGACACCGCTCCGTGCCCTGGGTACGAGAAAAAGGGAGCAGCAGCTTCCGTGGCTTTACAGTCCTCCCAAAAACTTAAACGTGTTGACAGCTAACGACTGCTGCTGAAATACACCTCTGCAGATGAGGAATGTCTCATTCGTTCTTATTACCAGTTCTTACAAGTTAATTATTTTGAAATCGCACAAGCATAGAAAGTAACAGTGCAAAAAACTTTGTCTTCACCTTCAGCGTCTGGCCGACGTCTGAGAACACCAGAGCTGTAACGCTGGTAGTTTGACACATACGGCGCTTCAGCAGGCTTCGGGCTGGCTCTAAAGAAAACATGCAGCACAGTCAAAGAAAAAAATTTAAAAATCCCCAAAACCTACTTAAGCGAGACGCAGATGCTATTACTCTGTTTGGATACTGATACGAACACAGCCTAACCTGAAAGGGGAAACTCTTCTACCATGAATACACCTATACAGTGTACTGCTCCCCTCAGAAAACCTCTTCCCTTTACAATCGGTATAACAGGACAACAGCTGTATTCTCTGACCTTCCCACGCTTCACAACATTCACTCCATGCCAGCGCTCAGGACAAGAGCTTTAAAAAGCAATTAGCCACGCTTACGTACTCGGTAACGCACTGCAGAAGGCAATGTTAGACAGACAGAGCGGCAGCAGCTTCAGCTGGTACTAATTCCAGAAAGTTGTTTATCAGATCGCCTTATCAGTTTCTCACAAATAAAAAAGCTGTCCATAATTACCCAGTTATCTAGTTTAAAACTATCATTCATCAAACTTGAAATGAGAGGTGTCCGTACGTAGTTGTGTAAAAGAGAGTTTAGGAAATTCAGGTATCTGGCAATCTGATGTTTCTGAAGAAACAACAGGTACTAAATAACTCCTGCTATCTGCCAGCTATTTTTCAATCCCAGTAATCTCATTTTGATAGGAAAACACTTCATAATTCGTAAGGCTGCTCAGAAAGCTACTAAAAGCTGTGGCACAGTATGAAAAACTTCTCACAGCAATTCAAGCAATTCCGCTTTGTGATGCTCCAACAAAACCACAAAGATTGTGTGACCCGACAGCTTCTAAGATGTTTTGTCCTGCCACCAGCACAACCCAAGTTTATTAGAACCCAAGACAATCTCTGCCTTTGATAAATATGGGACTAACCATGGGATTGCTTCCCATGTTTAGAATTCCTGGAAAACACTCTCATAAATCTTCAGGTACTGAACTTACAGAGTATGTGGTTTGGTACCGTGGCATACAGAAACGAGCGACACCTCCATTAAATATTTCTGCGATCCAGTTGACAGAAGAGAGATTAAGCAAAGCCACAGATACTGCCAGTACACCAAATTCTCCCTCCTCCAACGCTTCCTGCTCAAGGTTATTTGCTCCTCCTGAGTCTAGCTACGCAAGACTCAGCTTCCAAAGCAAGTTTGGGCAGATCTAATGTAGGCAGGGCAGGGCAGGGCAAGGCAAAGCTGAAATCACTCCATCTTACTGAAAAAGAATTCCAAAGCAGGGCTGAATAACTTCCATGCTAGTTTACCCAGATGAAAATCTCTCTCTCTTCGGTAATATTTATAGTAACAACTAACAAGCCTTCTTTATACAAGCTAACAACTTATCTCCCAACTTTGAGCAAAAACAAACAAAAACCCATTTTTCAGCAGGATAGTTCACCATGACCTCGGATTTACCCGCTGAACTCTCACGTTACAATACCCACCATCTCAAAACACGTCCAACATGCAAAACGCATTTCAATCTGCTATAATTTGGCGGTCAATATTAAGCTGAAACTCCTTCTTCAAGTTTGTGTCTTTGTTTGGAAGTGGCTGCTCTGCAGCCAACACACAGCATAGCGCCTATGCAATGAGATCTACGTGCAACAAGCTCCTCATTTCTCATGCCCCTTAACAGGACTTATCAGGAATGCTCAGGCTCAGCTGGCTCCTGAGCTGTCAATTGTGGTATGATTGCATTGCGCAAAAATCCACAGGAGCATGCAGCTAGGCTAAAATGCACTCTGGCTGCCTGTGCTGTTAGAAAGAGGGGTTCCCCTTACATAATGAGTCACACTAATTAACTTTCAGTCATACGAAGCGCAGAACTTGAAGTCACTGACAAAAACAACCTGTTCCCAGCCTCCTTTCTCGAGACCAGTTCCTATCTTCACCTCGAAACGTCCCAACGCTGCAATCCACCGTAAAGGGGGACTGACTGCTGTTCAGCACAGCCTGCACGCTCCGGGACCTGACACATCACACTCTGAAACCTTCACGTACAGCACCTCAAGCACTCTGGAACCCTCCCCAGGAGGAGCAGCTCCTAGGAGCGTTTCCTAAAATCACCGTCCTGTCTGCTGCCCATTTTTTGGAAGCGCACCATATTGGATTTCACGTATTGTCTGTGCCATGCCCCCCTCCATCATCTTCAAACTGCAGCTTCCACTCGTGAGTCAGCTGCATCGTCCACAAAAATAGCCTTCTACCTATCGCTAAGTAGAGCATCGCACGCTCCGGGTGAGAGCCTAATCTCAACGGCACGGACGGTGCTTCCCTCGCAGCACAGTATCATGACTTTGCAAGAAAAAACACAGACGCTCGCTCGGTCGAGTTCTCCAGCGTTAAGACCCTACTAGAAAGAATTAAAAAAAAAAAAAAAAAAAAGAAAAAGAAGAAGAAGGAAGTCACGGCGCTCTGCAACTTGCAAGTTGTAAAGCTCCGGAACGCGAAAGGCGCCGCGGAGCCGCGCTGCCGGGCCGCCCGCTGCCTGCCCGCTGCCCCCGCCGCGGCGAGCAGGGAGGGCCGCGGGGCAGCCCCGAGCCACGCCGGGGGCCGGGGGCCGGGCTCCAGCCGCCCCCCTCGGGGCCAGCCCGGCCGCGCTGCCCCTGCCCCTGCCCCGGGGACGAAGCGAGACGGCACCTCCCGCTCGGCGCGCAGCCTTCCTCCCGCTCGGCTCCCGGGAACGGGCAGAGCTCGGCCAGGCCCGGGCTGCCGCCTTCCTGCCCTGCCGCTGCCCTTCCTCTTCCTCTCCCCTTCCCCTTCCCCTCCCCTCCCTTCCTCCCCTTTCCTCTTCCTCCTCCTCCTCCTCCTCCTCCTCCTCCTCCCCCCCGCCCGGCGGCCCCCGCAGCGCGCCCCTACCCGGCCAGCGCCCCGGCTCCGCCGCCGCCCGGCTCCCGCTGCGGCCCCGAGCCCGGCGCGGCACTGCGCAGGCGGCGGGCGGCGACGCCGCGCTCCTGGGACCCGGGGGCCCTGGGACTTGTAGTCCCGACGCCGGGGCCGCTCGGACCGGGGGCCGACGGCGAGCGGAGCCATCAGCGCGCCGCGAAAGCACGGGAGAGGCGCGGCAAGCCTGCCCCGCACGGAGCAGCGCGGCCCGGACAGCTGACCTAACAAGCGACGCGCGCAGCGGGACTCTTACTCTGCCCGTCCTCCTCGCCTGGCACGCCGTCCCCAGGGAGCACGGAGCTGCTGGCTGGGCGCCGTGGGGCCTCGCACGACTTCGCGGCCCGACGACCGCCGAGGTCACGGCGTGGACGGGCATCGAGTCCAGCGCCGGGACTGCCAGCCCAGCCGACACGGCTGCTCCTCCCAACGCGCGTACCTCCCGGCTTGTGCTTGCAGGAATGCTGAGGAAAACTGAAGAGTTGGATGTCACTTATTATGTGAGAATTTGTCCCGACAGAGGATTTAAGAAGCTTATTCCCTAAGAAGAAAAACCGGAGGTAATCGCGGACGTGTCAGCGGTGCCATGTGCAGCGTAACCGCTGCAGACTCGCAGGGAGTTCACCTGGGCACAGCACCTCGTCGCGGCGCGCAGTGACAGCTGTGCTCCACGGCTCCTAACGTCCCTGGTGCTGCGAATCCCCAGAGCTGACAGACTCCCAGGTGCCCTGTGGGTAAGGACAGGGCATCCAGGCCTCAGCACGGGGGCCGGTGGTGGCTTAGGTAGGAAAGCAAGTCCCTGAGTCACTGCAGCTGCTCTTTCTATGCCTAAATCGTCTGTAAAGCTCCTCCAAGGGCCAGCTCAGCACAAGAGCCACCCATTTACGCTTTATATCTGTTATTCTCTGGACTATTACGTGTGTGCCTCTTCCTTACTGGCACAGGTACCGTCTTGCATTTTCTCCTCTGATGAAAGAGAACGCCGTGTGTAATTGATTTCTAAAAAGCCAACTGACGTTTTAGAAACAACCGTGGCAAACTGAAATACAACAAGAAAACGTTTATCGAGCGTGACCACACAACGCGTCAGCCAACTGCTGCGCCTGGTACCAGGCAGCCGGCTGTCAGCATTGCTTCCAGCAGCGCCACAGGACACCAGGGGCGTTTATGGCGTTACTCCCCCAGGAAAGCTGACAGCAATGAGCCTAAGGCCTAGCAGCACGCAGCTGTCCCCTTGCCTGCACGAGGCCTCCTGGGAACCCAAACGGGTTATTTACAGCTCTCGGACACACGGCCGGGCTGACGCTGCCCTCTTCCACGGGCTGAGCATCGCTCACCGACGAACTTTAGGAACCATCCCCCCCGCACACGGGGCGGCTCCGAGGCGAGCCCTGCCCGCAGGCCGCTGCCGGCCCCGCTCCCCGCGGCTCCGTGCATCGCCCCCAGCCGCTCCCTCACGGCTCGGCCCCGGCACGGCCCAAGGGGAACCAGCAACCTCGCGGCCCCGTGACACCGCCCGAGCCCCCGGCCCGGCCCGGCCCGGCCCGGCCCTGCCGCTGGGCTCCGGGACGGGAGCTCGGGGGTGCGCGGGGCCGTGCCCCCACCCGCCCCGTTCCGCCCGGTCCCGTCCCTAAGGCGCGAGGCGCGGCGGGCGGGGCGGGGCCGCGCGGTCACCATGGAAACTTCCAGAACGTCCCCCCCGGCCCTGCCCCGGCCCCGCCGTGACGGCTTCCCGCGACCAATGGGCGCCCTCCGCTTGGCTCACGCTTCTCCGCTGATAGGCCCGCGGCGCCAGGGCACGAACCAATCGCGTGGCGGGAGGGGCGCGCGCCCGGTGTGTCAGAGCGGCCGCGCGATCGTCGCCAATCGAGGAAGGCCAGCTTAGTGGCAGCCGACCAATGGGCGCGCTCCAGCGAGGGCTCTGCAGCCAATGGCGAGCCTCCACGCAGGAGTAACGGAGGGTATATAAGGGCGGGCGGCGCGGCCTGGGCGCTTAGCGGCAGTTGGCGGCGCGGTCGGTGTCACGGTACAGACGGGAAGGGAAGGGGAGGGGGGCCTGGGCCTGGGCCTGCGCCTGCATCGGGCCTGGTGGGGGGGGCAGGGGCGGGGGGCCGGGGGGTTTCGCTGGGGGCTGGGGCCGCCGCACCCCGCACGTGGCGCCTCCATTTTGTGACCCTTGGCTCCCCGACAGGGCGGCGAGGGGCGAGCGGCCGGTATGAGGCACCTCCTGTGGGCGCTGCTGGTGCTGGGCGCCGCGCGGGCGGACGACGAGGAGAAGAAAGAGGACGTGGGCACGGTGGTGGGCATCGACCTCGGCACCACCTACTCCTGGTGCGTGGGGGGCCGGGCAGGGGGCTGGCTGCGGGCTGGGGGCCCGGCTGGGGGCCTGGGAGAGCGGTTGCGGGGGGGGGGGGAATCGGTGGAGCACGGGGAGGGGCAAGGGAGAAGCGGAACTTGGCGGGGGGGAAGGGGGGCAGGCCCTTGTGCCGCCTGACGGCTCCGCTTCTCTCGCAGCGTGGGCGTTTTCAAGAATGGCCGGGTGGAAATCATTGCCAACGACCAGGGGAACCGCATCACCCCGTCCTACGTGGCGTTCACGCCCGAGGGGGAGCGTTTGATCGGTGATGCCGCCAAGAACCAGCTGACGTCCAACCCCGAGAACACCGTGTTCGATGCCAAGCGGCTCATAGGCCGCACCTGGAACGACCCCTCGGTGCAGCAGGACATCAAGTACTTGCCGTTCAAGGTGTGCCTGGTTACGGTATGGGGGGGGGGGGGCAGGAGAACAAGCTGCAGTTGCTGCTTGCTTTCTCTCTTGCCTGAGAAAAGCAAGGCCATTAAATCAGCGTTTCTATGAGCAACCCTGTGGCTTTTATAGCCCTCCTTTCAGATCAACTGTTTTAAAGGATTTACTGAATTATCAGAGAGAAGGAAGCAATCTGACAGTTAGGAATAACTTTAGGAATTGCTGGAATATGACATTGTCCTTTTCTTCTCAGGTTGTTGAAAAGAAAGCCAAGCCCCATATTCAAGTTGATGTTGGTGGTGGACAGACAAAAACGTTTGCTCCTGAAGAAATTTCTGCTATGGTCCTGACAAAGATGAAGGAAACCGCAGAGGCTTACCTGGGGAAGAAGGTGAGTTGAGTGCTACTAACAAGAACTTAAAGCAGCAGCTGCCTTACAAAACTAAAGATAACTGGGCAGAATCTGAGGATTAAGCTTGCTGTCATAAACTTTGTTCAGTGCTTAGGTGGCTCAGCTGATTGTGGGGTTTTACTAGTACATAAGGAACAATGGGCTACTCGTTCCAGGCATTGCTGCACTCATTTCTAAGGTGTGTAGCCTTTCCTTTATTTTTCTGATAATCTTCTCTCGCTACTTCTGCAGGTTACTCATGCTGTTGTTACTGTGCCAGCCTACTTCAATGACGCTCAGCGTCAGGCCACAAAGGATGCTGGTACTATTGCTGGGCTGAATGTGATGCGGATCATCAACGAGCCGTAAGTAGCCTAAACCACTTTGCCTGCTGGTTGGCTCGGGGTGGGGTCTTGTGATCAGTCTCCTGAATTTGTTACTCCCTAAACAGAACAGCTGCTGCTATTGCTTATGGATTGGACAAGAGAGAGGGTGAGAAGAATATCCTCGTGTTTGACTTGGGTGGTGGGACTTTTGATGTCTCCCTCCTCACAATTGACAATGGAGTCTTCGAAGTTGTGGCTACTAATGGAGACACTCACCTGGGTGGAGAAGACTTTGACCAACGTGTTATGGAACACTTCATCAAACTCTACAAAAAGAAAACTGGGAAAGATGTCAGGAAGGATAATAGAGCTGTGCAGAAACTGAGACGGGAAGTGGAGAAAGCAAAGCGAGCCTTGTCATCTCAGCATCAAGCTAGAATTGAAATAGAATCCTTTTTTGAGGGAGAAGACTTCTCTGAGACGCTTACTCGAGCCAAGTTTGAAGAACTGAACATGGTAAGCTTAGAAAACTAACGGTAAACTTCCTCAGCCCCTCCCAAAACTGCTGCTGGTGAATGCACAGGACTTCACATTGTGCCTTCGTTACACTTCAGCAGAATATAAGTAACTTAGAATTTAAATAACTTGCTACTTGAACTAAAAAGTAGAAAGCCATTGCTTCCTCGGGCATCTGGGGCTGCACGTGTTACTGACAGCTGAGGTCTCATCGAGGCTGAACACAAGCCTTGTTGATGATCTGACTCGGTAGTTCTTAGTACCCTAAGCCTGCGTAACTTGGGGACTAGGCGTGTGGGAATACAGTCTCACTGTCCTAACTCTTGTCTTTTCAGGACCTGTTCCGTTCTACGATGAAGCCTGTCCAGAAAGTTCTGGAAGACTCTGACCTGAAGAAGTCTGATATTGATGAGATTGTTCTTGTCGGTGGCTCTACTCGCATCCCCAAAATACAACAACTCGTTAAAGAGTTCTTTAATGGGAAGGAGCCTTCTCGTGGCATTAATCCGGACGAGGCTGTAGCCTACGGTGCAGCTGTTCAGGCTGGTGTTCTCTCTGGGGACCAAGATACAGGTAACTACATCTTCACTCACACTTTGTATCTGCCTCAGATTGCTCTTCACAGTGGCGCACTCTGTCAAAGAGGAGCTGAAGTCGCTCACGTTCTGCCCCTTGACCTGTCTGTTACAGGTGACTTGGTACTGCTTGACGTGTGTCCTCTGACACTTGGTATTGAGACCGTTGGCGGGGTGATGACTAAACTGATCCCAAGAAATACTGTTGTTCCCACAAAGAAGTCTCAGATTTTCTCTACAGCTTCTGACAACCAGCCGACTGTGACGATCAAGGTCTATGAAGGTGAGTGCTCCTCTGTCCCCTGCAGCAGCTGGAATCTCCTGGAGACTCATACTTGGTACCAGTCAGACAGCTGTAGGTACTCTCACGCTTACGCCTATCTCTGGCTCTGGCTGTTACGAGACTGAGGCAGCTCTGAGCAGCATCAACGGCTGTTCTGCAGATCAGTTCCCAAAAGATCGGCTCTCAAACATGGTTATGCCATGGTTGCATTCTGAAGAGCTTCTCTTCAGAGTAAGAGGTGATACTGTAGGCATCAAGATCAATGTAGAGGTGGAATTTAAAACCTCAGCTTTGAAAAGCATGTAGCTTAAAGCTACTGGTTTTGCAAAAAGTGCAAACCACGGGTAGCGAAGGAAAAGCATCTAATTGCGTAATCGTGTCTTCTAGGTGAGCGTCCCCTCACCAAGGATAATCATCTTCTGGGAACTTTCGATCTGACGGGAATCCCTCCTGCTCCTCGTGGTGTCCCACAGATCGAAGTTACCTTTGAAATAGATGTAAATGGAATCCTCCGTGTCACAGCTGAAGACAAGGGCACTGGGAACAAAAACAAGATCACAATTACAAACGATCAGAATCGGCTAACACCCGAAGAGATCGAGAGGATGGTTAATGATGCTGAGAAGTTTGCAGAGGAAGACAAAAAGCTTAAGGAACGTATTGATGCCCGCAACGAGCTGGAGAGCTATGCCTATTCTCTGAAGAATCAGATCGGGGACAAAGAGAAGCTGGGTGGCAAGCTGTCATCTGAAGACAAAGAAACAATAGAGAAGGCGGTGGAGGAAAAGATTGAGTGGCTTGAAAGCCACCAGGATGCGGATATCGAAGACTTCAAATCAAAGAAGAAGGAGCTAGAGGAAGTTGTTCAGCCCATTGTTAGCAAGCTCTACGGAAGTGCAGGCCCCCCTCCCTCGGGTGAAGAAGAAACAGCAGAAAAGGATGAGTTGTAGATACTGGCATCCCTGAATGTGGTGTGTGTATATATTGGACTCAGGAACACTTGTTTAAAATATTGGACTCTTAATTTGGAATGTAACTGAATCTTCACTCGTGAGTGGAGCTGGAAATGCTAGCCCGAAGTGGCTGTTTACTGCTTTTCGTTAGCAGGTGCTTGATGTCTGGGGAGGGAAGGGCAGCGGGGGGGCGTGTAAATGAGAACAGGGGCGTAGAAGTACTGGCCATGGAAGCGTTCTATTTAACAAGTCGGTCATGTGAAGCTGGTGGAGAACTTTTCTACCTGAAGTGACCACAATAAATTTGTTATTTACACTGGATTGTTGTAGCTTGTACTTCTGCCGCCTAGCAGCAGCTGCTCCTTCTACTGAGGAAGGGGAGGGGCCCTAAGTGCTGCGGCTGGGTAACCGCTGACACCGTTCTTCCTCAGGGTAACGCTGCCCTGGGAGCGTGTGAGGTGTAGCAGCTCTGCTGCAGAACTTGAGTTTGATACAAAGAAAGCTGCCCAGGAGAGGTGCTGGCTTGAGAGCTGCGACCAGGCTGCTGGCGGGTGCTGAAAGCTGGCTTCAGGCCTCTCCTTCTGTGCAGGAGCCGCCTGTTCCAGGGGTGGGGAAGCGTCTGGCAAACACCTCCAGGAGCCTGACAGCTCCTGCCCTCGGCTGGCTGAGGCTCCTCACGCTCAGCACCCGGTGCTGGCGCAGTGCGGCTGCGTAAGCACGTGAGGGAGCCTAAGCTCACAAGGACTGAACCCCGCTGCAGCGCTCTGAAAGCTCAGTCCTAGGGCGTGACAAAGCCTCTCGCCCTAGAGGAGCAGAGTCCAGCTCTTGTACCTGCTCCCTGCCTGGGGGGCTCTCCCTGGTGTGGGGGACAGGTGGCCCTGTGCCTCTCGCTCACTTCCACAGTACGGGCAGCTGAGCCCCTTTAATTAACCCCCTTCAATTATCCTTCAGGAAGCTGTAGCTAACAGTAGCGCTCTGCAGGTTCCTGTGGCCGAGCAGGACCCTGGGAGCTGCTTTAGGGAGAAAGCTGCCCAGAAGCGATGCGCAGGCCTCTCCCTCCCCGCCGTCCAGCGCGGTGTTCCCGGAGTTCGCTGCTGAAGCTCTGCCGCAGCCTTGCAAAGGGACGCGAGGCGTGACTGCGCAGAACGAGCGGGTGTACCCGGGGCGGGCGCGGTGCCACCCGTCTGGCAGCCACAGCTTGTTTATTGGAAGGCAGGAACGTGATCAGACGCCGCTACAACCCCTTCCCAGAAAGGACCGCCCGCGGGCTACTCGATCACAGTTACGAGGCAGTCCCTGAATATCTCCCCTTGCGTGTCCATGCCCCCAAACACGAACAGCAGATGCGTCGCTGGGTCCTCGCCGCACCCCTCCTCGTCCTGGCTCCCCTGGAGGAGGTCGGCCTCGCCACCAGCTGGTGCGGCCGGCTCCCCCTCAGCTTCCTCTTCCGCAGCGCCCGCCGCAGCGCCACCGCTCCCACCGGCCCGCCAGGGAACGACGCACATGGCGTGGTCCAGCCTCCCCGCGGGCAGAGGGGCGTCGAACTGCAGGAGCGTCCACCGCTGCTCCCCTGCAGTGCAAAGAGACGCGTTCACATCTACAAACAGCGCGTCCGACTCAGAGAAGCGTGCTGGAGCGGTGCCATCACCACCGACTAGCTGGCAACATCATACAGCCTTAAAAAAGCAGCAGAGAGAAGCAGCCGCAGCATTTAGTCTTGTGCTGGTGTAGTCCCAGGGCAACGACACCGACCGCTACGAAGACGAAGCCCGGGAACGGAAGGCGTTAACGTTTTCAGACAGACCGGTGTTTACCGCTACGTCCCGAGGGCTCTCCCTACCGATGTGGTACTTGTGCGCGGTGTCGAGGGTCCCGGCCGGGCCTATCCCCCCGAAGATGTACAGGTGGTCCCTAAACACCGCTGAGGCGTGGGACGCCCGTCCTCCCGGGACGTCACCGCTGGCTGGTATCTTAACCCACGTCAGGTCGTCTGTGGGAGGAAAACAACACATCTACGGGTGCACGGTATTAAAAAAAACCGCAACGCAAAACTAGTCACGCTTAGCATGACTGAAGTATTTCACGGCAACTACCCAAAATCATGTTTCCTTTATTTTAAAAAGGGTTCCTGTAGGGTTCTGCTTTTCTGAGCTCAGGGAATAAATGTTTAAAAGAGAAAGCAAAGGCAGCTGCAAACAGCAGCAGAGCCAAGCTGAGCAAGATGCGGCAGCACGCGGGCCTTGCTTTCCCTGTCCACTACACTTCAGAGCTGATCTTTTAGTAAAAAGGCCTCCCTGAAAGCAAACCGCACCGCCGCAGCTCTTGCTCCAAGGAGCCTGTACCCATACTTACTTGTATCGATGCAGAACAGGTCATTGTAGAAAACATCGCCGGCCAAACCTCCGTGTACGAGAAGTTTGGTCCCGACTGCAACCACGACGTGCCCGTGCCGGGGGGACGGGGGATCACCGCGGGTGTCTGGCTGGGACCAGGTACAGGTGGCTGCAATGGGGCACGGCCCTATGAGGGAACGGCTCTGGGGCTCCCCAAAGCAGCGGTCCCACAGCCTCGCCGATGCTTCCCTTTGCTGCATGCGGGGCCGGGGAATGAACGGAGCAATAACGACACTGGGCGAGAACACCCGTGGCGTTGCCATCCCACTGCCACCTCGGTCCACGTTCCCCGTTACAGTATGAGGATGAGCGGGCGCCAGCAGCAAACCGCCCGCGTCCACCCAGTTAAGCTGGCAGCCGAGGCGGGGGCCCGGTATCTGTGTGTCCCTGACGAGCTCAGAACGCAGACCTGCAGCCTGGCGGGTGCTCGTTTCCAACCTTTGACAACGACCCAGAGGTACCTGTGTCGAACACGTGAAGCTGCTGGTCTTGGACCGGCTCTGCTCCCTTGTCTCCCCCTCCGAAGACGTACAGCCGGTCCCCGACAGCTGCCGAGGATGTGTGGAACGTCCTGGGCAGCGGCGGGGTGCCAGCCACCGCGGGACTCTCCCAGGTTCCTGTTTCTAATCGAGACGTTTCGTTAAGAAGGCAACACGGCAGTCGGGTGGGAACGCAGAACACCCCCGGGCCTGAGCCGGGGGGGCTGCCGGGGCTGCCCGCTGCCACCAGCCCACGGCCCCGGGCCCCCACCCGCCCTGCCGGGGCCGGGGCCGGGCACTCACCGGGGTCCAGCGCCTGGACGCAGCTCCTGTTCCCGGCCCGGTGGGCGCCGCCGAAGACCCAGAGGCGCGGGGGGCGGCGGGCGGGCAGGAAGGTGGCGTGCTCGTAGCGCGGCCGCAGCCCGCTCCAGCCGGCCTGGGCCCAGCGCAGGGACCCTGCGGGCACCGCCGGCGGCGTCAGCGCCGTGAGGGCGCCGTGAGGGCGCCGCGAGGGCCCCGCGAGGGCCCCGCGCCCCCGCCCCGCCCGCCGCCGGCGCTCACCCAGCTCCAGGACGTGCGCGTCCGCGAAGGCGCCGTCGGGGTCTGCGCCGCCCAGCAGCAGGACGCGGCCGGGCCCGCCCGGCACCGGGAGGCAGCCGTGGCCCACGCGCCCGCTGGGCCCCGCACCGCGCGGCCGCAGCCGGTACCTGCGGGGAGGCGGCGCTCAGTAGCGGGGCGGGGGGGAGGGACCGGGGGGTGCCGGGAGGGACCGGGGGGTGCCGGGGGCAGCGCTCACCACGCGCCGGGCTGCGGGCGCCGCCCCGGCTCCAGCGGCGGCAGCGGCGGCCCCATGGCGGGGCCGAGCCGGGCCCCGCCTCACCGCCCTCCCGGGGCCGCCGCCGGAAGCGCGCCGCCCTCCGCTTCCGCTTCCGCTGCCGCTCGTACCGCTCGCGCCGCTGCCCGGAAGTGCCGCGCTCCGCTTCCGGCCCCGAGCCGCCGTCCCAAGATGGCGCCGCTGGACCTGGACAAGTACGTGGAGATCGCGCGGCTCTGCAAGTACCTGCCCGAGAACGACCTCAAGGTGCGGCGGGGAACCGGCACCGGCACCGGCACCGGGGCGGGGGGGGGCGGGCACCGGGGGGCGGCGGCGGCGGCGCTGCTGACGCGACCCGCTGTCGTCGCCCCGCAGCGGCTGTGTGACTACGTGTGCGACCTGCTGCTGGAGGAGTCCAACGTGCAGCCCGTCTGCACGCCCGTCACCGTCTGCGGCGACATCCACGGGCAGGTAACGGCCGCGCCTCGGCGCCCGGCGCCGGCCTCGGCGCCCGGTGCCGCCCGCCCGCGCTGAGCCCGCGCCCTCCCCGCAGTTCTACGACCTGTGCGAGCTGTTCCGGACCGGCGGGCAGGTCCCGGACACCAACTACATCTTCATGGTACGTGCGGCCCTCCCCCACCGCCCCGCCGCCCCTCCCCTCCCCTCCCCTCCCGCCGCCGGGCCCCGCAGCGCTGCCCCGGAGCCGCCCGCAGCGTGCCCGGCCCCGCAGGGATGCGGCGGGTCCCAGCGCCCCGGTGCCGCTGAAGGCACGTCGGCCCCGGCGCGAGCCCAGTGACCGGAGCCCCTTCCCCCCGGGCGCGTCCCTCGGGCGCTGGGTGCCTCGCGCACCGGGGAGTTCCCGCGCTGCCTCCCTCGCCTCTCTGTTTGTCCATTCACCGATGTTTTTTTGACTTGCAGGGTGACTTTGTAGATAGAGGTTATTATAGTCTTGAGACTTTCACTTACCTTCTTGCGCTAAAAGCTAAGTGGCCTGATCGTATCACACTGTTACGGGGCAATCATGAGAGCAGGCAGATAACGCAAGTGTATGGATTTTACGGTAAGTCCTCATCCCAACGCTTTCTGACTGGGGGTTAGCGTGCAGTGAGCGAGTGCCTCACCTCTCCCTTGGGAAGCCCGCTTTGAACTGCGTGGGGCTTTTCCAGAAGTGGGGGGGAAATGGACTCAATAAAACTTAAACGTTAACGTTGTCAACGCGGTTGTTGTGCTCGTGAAGTAAAGGTGTTTTAGTCCAGACCTCGCCCGTCCTTTCCTCCAGTGTCTGTGTTTTCTGTTTGTGCTTCTGCTCGGCAACGTGCTTGGGTGTCTTTGAATGAAAGGTCCTACACCAAACGCTGCTGTTACTGCAGTTCTCCTTAGGTATGACCAAAAACGTCTGTGTGTAGATGTCTGTGCTTTGGGGGCCGTTTATTGCCAGCAGTTCCCATTTGGGAGAATGCCCCTGACAAGAAGTGAGCAGCAGAATGACTGCTCCGAAATCTGGGGGAATTAAGTTGCTTGGGAACTTATTTTTCCCTCGGTGTGAGGCTTCGATAAAATCTGAGCAAACCCTGGGAAGTATCGTAACGCCTGCAGCAGCGAGCACAGTCTGCGACGTGCGTCCTTCTGGGTAACCGTCACCAAGAGCACGAGTAAACGTTCGCGGGTCAGCCGAGCTCAAAAGAGACGTTTGTCTGTCAGCTTCAGCGTCACGCTTGTACAGCTTTAACCAGAGCTGCCCTCGCGCCGAGGGGTCTGTGGGAAGCAGGGAAAGCATCGGCTGCAGGGGACCCCGATGTCTGTGCGTGTTGCTCTGTAAGCAGAGCTGCAGGCACCGGGGTCTGCTCCCTGCTGGTGGGCCCGAGCACCAGGGAGGGGCGGCTCCCACCCGCTGCTCGCTGCTGCTCCCGACCGGGGTTGTGTTTGCTTGGTGGCTGGTTGTGTGGGTTTTTTGTGTTGCTTTTTTATTATACACCTGACTTTTCAAGTTCTGTTGTGTTGCCTCTGATCTTACTGCCTGAACTTGTTCTGATCCGTTGAGAAGGAAAAACTTCTCTGTTTAACAGATGAGTGCCAAACCAAATACGGGAATGCTAACGCCTGGAGGTACTGCACCAAAGTCTTTGACATGCTCACAATAGCAGCTGTAAGTGTAAACGCCGCAGTAAAACCACGAGTAGATTGTCTAAATGCGACCTCCAGAACAGGCCGTTAGGGGCCACACCAGCAACGCTCTGGGTCTGACTGAAATACTGAACGTTTTGCGTGTCTTTTCCCCAGTTAATAGACGAGCAGATCCTCTGCGTGCACGGCGGTCTGTCTCCGGACATCAAGACGCTCGATCAGATTCGAACCATTGAACGCAATCAAGAAATTCCTCACAAAGGCGCCTTCTGCGACCTGGTGTGGTCGGACCCAGAGGACGTGGACACGTGGGCCATCAGCCCGCGGGGAGCAGGCTGGCTGTTCGGAGCCAAGGTGACCAACGAGGTGAGGGCGCTGCCGCGTGGCACGCGCGGCAACTGCGGGTACGAGATACGGGGCTCGGTGACAACGTTGGCATTTACCCGAGCGGTGAGTGGACTGGGGCACTGCGAGAGGAGCTTGTCCTCGTGGGGGAGCTGCAAGGAAGCTGTGGAGGAGGAGCAGGAGGTTTGCTCGTGCCTTATTGTTGTCCCTTCGAGCCCACTTGAAAAGAACAAGCTGTTTCACCCTAAAGGCGCGGATAAAACTGCCAAAGGAGAGAACAGTGATCTCGCTTTTAAGAAGCGTAGTGCAGTGCGACTAACCGGTGTTGCTGGGGAGTGCGTAGGGTACTTGGCTGAGGAGTCGGGAGAAGACAAAAATACCATTTCCTGAACAATTCTTCACTTAATTTTTGTTACTCTGCAAAACAGCGAGCAGACTTCTCGAGGCTAAGACATGTCGATGTTCCCAGGCTTCTGAGCCAGCGACGTCACAAAAGCCTCGTGCTGCCCCTTGTTCTCTGAGGTCCTTCTACAGAGGAAGGACTGACACCTCTGACAGCGCAGCCTGAGGCATCCCGACCGCCTCTGAAACGAGCGGTTTGCACCGCTGAGGGTTCAAAACCCCAGCGTGCCCTCAGCGTGCTCCCAGAGGAGAGGTTCGCTCGTGGCACCGCTGGCGCTGCGCTGCCCCGGCCGCGCCTGGAGGGCCAGACCCCGCTGCTGCCGCTGCCTCCGGCCGCAGGGGGACCCGTGCGCCGGGCTGGCCGGGGGCGTCCGCGCAGCCTGAACGTGACAGAGGGCCGGGAAAGAGCGGGGCCTCGGGGCGGGTTCACCAGGCAGGGCTGCAGCTGGGGGCCGGGAGGCGGCTCCTGCCGGGAGGGGGCTGGCCGTGGGCGCCGGGCGCGGCGGCGTGCGGAGCACTTAGGTTCCTTTCCCTCCGCAGTTCGTTCACATCAACAACTTGAAGCTCATCTGCAGAGCGCACCAGCTGGTTCATGAGGGCTACAAGTTCATGTTCGACGAGAAGCTGGTAACGGTGTGGTCCGCTCCCAACTACTGCTACCGCTGTGGGAACATCGCCTCCATCATGGTCTTTAAGGACGTAAACACGAGAGAACCAAAGCTGTTCCGCGCCGTGCCAGACTCGGAGCGCGTCATCCCGCCCCGGACGACCACGCCGTACTTCCTCTGAGCGCCCCGCGCCCCGCACTTACTGCCCAGCGCAATACATTTTTATTGAGCACTTTGCTGCTGACGCGCTGCCTCCTGCCTGCGTTATTGACCAGCTGCCGAAAGTTGCTGCGTGTTGCGCAGCCTGCGGCGAGTTTCCCCCTTCCCCCGGTTAATCGCGGAGTCCTCGCCCGAGGCCGCGGGGCCCCCCCCTCGCTGCCGGGCCCGGCCCCGCCGGCCGGGGGAGCTCCGGGGCCTTTCAGCAGCAAAGGCCCTGCCGGGGCCGCCGGGGCCGCGGTGCGGGCGTTACCGCGGCGCTGCCCGGGGCGGGGCGGGACCGGGGGCGGGCCGGGGCCGGGGCCGGGTTCCGGTTGCGGTTCCGGATGCCGGTTCCAGGGGGCGGTCCCGTCTCCGACGGGCGGGTTCCGGTTCCGGCGGGTCCCGCTTCCGGTTCCGGCATGGCGCGGAGCACGCTCTCGTCGCGCTTCCGCCGCCTGGACGTGGAGCGCTTCGACGGGAGCCGCTTCGAGGACGAGCCCGAGGAGGCGCCGCCGGCGGAGCCCGAGCCCGGCCCCGAGGCGGAGGCGCTGCTGCGGCAGTATCCTTGGGGGCGGCCCGGGGGGCGGCGCGGGGGGCGGGGGGCGGTGCCGCTGCCGTTGGGGTCCTTGACTCGCAGCGCCGCAGGGGGGACGCGGTGCGGGCCCTGCAGGCCGCCCTGCGCAGCGCCCCGCGCCTCGCCGCCGGCCCGGACGCCAAGGTGAGGGGGGGCGGCGCGGCGCGGCCGAGCGGAGGCGGGGCTGTGCGCGCCCGCAGGAGGCACCGGCGGCGCCGGGGGGAGGCGGAAACGCCCCGGTGACGCCTGCGCGGGGCCCGCAGCGCGCTTCGGGGCGGGGAGGTGGGGCTCGAAGCGCGGGGTTTGCGGCAGCCCAGCGGGCAGTTCTCTTCGGACAGCGGCTCCGGGAAGGAGGCGTCAGAAAGCCCACGCTGAAGGAGCTCCGCTTCTGTCTTCTCCCCGCCTGAAGCGAAGGCCGACAGCCGGCTGGGCTCAGCAAACAAACCGCCCTCTGGCGCAGCCGCTGGCCTCTGAGCACGCTTTGTCCAGCGCGGGCCCGGGGGTCGCTTCCAGCTCTGCGGGCTCTGATGTCGTTGTTTTCCGTCCCTTTGCAGGAGCAGGCCCAGGGAACCATGCTTAAAGTCCTCACGTCTTTTAAAAGCAGTGAGATAGAACAAGCGGTGAACTCCTTAGACGGAAACGGCATTGACTTGTTAATGAAGTATATTTATAAAGGATTTGAAAAGCCAACAGAAAATAGCAGTGCAATATTACTTCAATGGCACGAAAAGGTAGGTGTCCCCTCCGCTGCCCTCTTGGCACCGCCAGGAGAGCCCCTGGGAGGAGAAGTATGTGAGGGCAGGAGATCCCTCCCTGAGGAGGAGAAGTATGTGAGGGCAGGAGATCCCTCCCTGAGGAGGAGAAGTATGTGAGGGCAGGAGATCCCTCCCTGAGGAGCGCAGTCCTTGGTCTCGCGTTTTACCTTTGGTCTCTTCGGGCTCGGACTTTTGAAGCGTTTGCCTGATTTCAGAGCTTTCCTCAGCCAGGGGGAAGAGGTGAGACTTGTGGCAGGGCAGCGACTGCTGCAGGAGGCGTTGCACGTTCTGACTAATGTGTGCGGTGGTTTCGCCCACCAAGGAGAGAGGACTGGGAGCAGGGATGTAACTGGCTGAGAGGTGTTTTGTTGGTTTGTTGTAGCTGAGTGTTTGCCTAGTGGGGGGCTCGGGTCTGACGCTTCCCATCAGCCAGGTGCTTTCAGCACGCTGGGACCCAGCTCAACGGGATTTCGTGAGCCTGCTTAGTTTGCACGGCGAGGGCTTCTGCCAGCTCTGGAAGGATTCCGGTGGCAGCTGCAGCGGTGCTGCCTGGAGTTCCCGTGAGTTGCTCGTAGCCGGGTAGGGGAGGGTACGGAGAGGACAGGTGTGCTTGTGCTCATCAGCTGACTGGTTTTTGTGCTGGGGCGAGGCAGGTGAAGCAAGTGTTCTGTGCCACCGCTGCCCGGTGGGAATGCTACTGAAACGACTGCAGACTCCCCCAGCTGCACAGGTTTTTAACCGCAGCACCGGCTGCCAGCGCCTCTCCTAGGAAAAAGGACCGGCGGGAACGCTGCAGTTCAGGGAGCTGCCTGCGCCGTGGCACTGCAGCCTGCTGCTGAGGCCGGTGTCATTTCCCAAAAGCGTGCTGCTTTCCCGCGGTACGTTCTGACAGAAGTGGTGTAGTAGTGGCTCCAGCTATTAGCAGCTGTCACAACCTTGCAGAACGTTGCCAGGTGAGGAGGAGGAAGAGGAAAGTTCTCAGGAAGGAACAGGTTTCTGCTTGACTTGTTTTTTGTTGTTGTTCTTACTACCGGAGACTTTTTGGGTAACCGTGGGTTGGCGCTCCCAGTGCGTAACATTGCACAAGACTGTCCTGACTGGAAAGACGTCTGCATTCAGAGCACGTGGCCGCATGTAAGCATCTCTTCCTTGTTGTTTTGAAAGGAACAAGGCGGGTCAGAAGCAGGCTGGGCAGTATTTAAAACTTTGCCTTTGTCCTGCGTTGCGGCAGTACAGGTAAGAGGTGGCTTGCTCAGACTGGAGGCAGCTGCGGGAGTTGAGCGACAGACGCGCACCCTTTGTGTGATGGAACAGCTGCACCGAGAGAACCGCTGCCCAGCCTGGCAGGCTGTCGAGAACGATGCGGTTTGGTGTCTGAGTGAAACTTTAAAATGTCTGGAATGCCTGCATAGTCTAGAGAAAACAAATAGCTTTTCCCCAAATAACTGTTTTAAAGAGCTGAAAGCAAAAAAGGGTAGAATGAGGTGCAACCTGCCCGTCTGTGAAAAGCAGTTTTATGGAGAAGAGCCATCTACGCCTCGGTTACTAAACACACACTTGTTCCTTTACGATACCGTTCGGGCACGGCGCGGCGGCTGGCTGTGTGTGACTGGGAGTAACACCTCTCTCCTTTTCCCATCCCCACAGGCATTAGCAGTAGGTGGACTAGGTGCCATAGTAAGAGTTCTTACTGCAAGAAAGTCTGTTTAAAGACTATTAACGAACCGAGATGACGATCAGTTTTGGACCCAGAAGAAGGAATTAGCTGAAACGACACCAGTCCATCCTCATTAGAGATTGCAATCTACTGAACTACTACGGGAGCCTCCTCTTGGAATGCTTTTAACCTTAAGGTGGGGAAAGAGCCAAGGTATTCCTGTATATTCTGACTACCACGTACAGGAGCCAAGACATCCTCCTGATCACTTTAAAAAGGCAGAGGGAAGGCAACCTCCTGCCTCCTGTTACTGTAAGTGAACAGGTGTTCGCAGATGCTGCTTAATCTAGCTGTGGTGATAGCAGATCCTGTCTGTACTGCTTATTTAAGAGGGCCTTAGCGAATGCAAGATTCTGACAGCTTATGAATGGGAGAAGTGTTTATTAGAAAGATGGTTTTGTGTGTATACATACATATATATATGTGTGTGTGTACATATATATACATATGGTCAAAGGACTAGTTGGGCTATGGGGTTGGTTTCATTGTAAAGTGCCTGCCGCGTTAATAAAGTTCTTGGATCATACAAGTTTAGTAATGTATTTTTGGCTTAATCCTAAGTATGACACATTCAAAAACAATACAGCACTTCTAAGCTAAGGGCCCGCCTCTACAAGAGCGCTCTGATCTCCACTTCCCTATAAATTCTGTCATTAAATTAATAAAGATGCAGCTGTTCAAACCAGCGTTGTCTCCAGCATCAGTTACAAGCAGCCTAGGTAAGAGCGCTCCGTTTGTAGGGCCCCTAGGGGCTCAGTTTGCAGTGCAGGCAGAGTCTGGGCCTTGCTTCTTTTGGCACAGCCCTGTGTGCTCCACCTGAAGCAGCTGTGAAGGGAGGCGGTACTCCCTTCTTTATCAGCTCCTAAAAGTGCAGTAGCAGCTGTCCCTGGTGAGATGATTTTAGGCACTCTGCCCCATTCCTGACCTAATTCTCTACGAGAAATAGAGGCCTTGATTACCTAACTACCCCTTCTTATGATGGGCAGATGATAAGTGTTGTTTCATGCTTTAAAACTCCCAATTTTAATTAGCTACAGCATCCCAGGGGACATAACCAGGACTATAAAGATAAATCGAGATTAGAGTTTTAATCCAAAATGTATTGCACCACAAATTTCATAGTGTTTCAATACAATCCATATTTACAGCATAGAAGGAAAGAAATCCATTGGCCATAGAAAGGATTGTGTATACCACTGGTTTTATACAAGGGAAAGTGCATTAGTTTTTTTTTTTTTAGTACACCACACACACACACACCATTCTTGCTCTGGTATCTGAAGAAAATTCAACACTTAAGAACTAGTTCTTATGGTAAGTTGATCCTGTATGAGCTTTGAGATCTTAAATCAAAGTGTTAGTCAGTCTGTTATCTAAGACACGTATCACGCTTTCTTCTAGGGTACCTGTACTGCATTTGTTACTATTCAGCAGTAACTTTTCAACCCAGGCTCAACTTAAAACAATTTGTCATTAAGCAGGCATCAGCATGAGAGAATCCTGTCCCATGGCCTTGGGTCCCACAGAAACAGGGCAAGGGGACATGCTAAAGAAGGCCCTTCCCAGAAACAATGGGGTTATCGGCCTGCCCCCACTTTGTTTCAATACAGGAGCAGCTGATAGAAATATACCTTTTGATTGTCTGTTTTCATTATTAGAGTTGTACTCTTCCCCTAAACTTCCCTACTCTGTACAGTTAAGTGCCACAGATCAAAAGTTGCTAAAGACTCTGTTTTGACAAGTTTAATGTACTAAAAAGTCCTGTTGGTTTTACTAAACTTAAATAGAGCCTAGCTCTAAACTGAGGAGTGTCACCTGTGCCGAGGTAATAGCTACTGTGAGTACCTATGTCTTGTATATGGCTACTTAACCAAAACTGAAGATTTGCAGCAGATTTACTGCTCTATCAACTTGACCTCATGTAGGATACTTTCATCTTCACCACAGCGTCCGTGTGCATGGGAGCAGTTCACGTGCTGAAACTCAACACTACATCTTGACTGCCACCACCACGGTCATTCAGACCCCTGTTAGCAAAGCAAAGTTAAAATTCTGAACAGTGACCATATTTCCACTAAGGACAGGTGGAATTTTCTTGACTGCATTTAACATTGTTAGTAACACAAACCTCAGTGTAAGAGAATTACCAGAATTGCAGCCTGCTCAAATTCCATACATGCATAGTTTTTTTGAAAATATATCCAAATTTTAAGGAGCCAGACTGATTGCTGCTTCCTATTTTCATCTAGAGCGTGTGGTGGTGCTGTAACTAAAGGGCAAAATTGTGCTTCCAGTCTGTGCCAGCCTGGTCCCTTCTTCCTACGGCAGAAGAAAGCAACCTGCTGGGACCAAGATCTATTAAGAGTTGAATTTTGCCCTCAAAACCAAAAACCTCATAAGCAGCGTTCCTTTTACCATGTAGCTTGGACACAGTTAACAGCCCACTACATGTTCATAGCAGTTTTTAAGCATCAGTATCTGAACTATACAAAACCACAACAAGAGAGGTGGAGACTGGTTATGAAATTTTGTCACTATCAGACTTGGAAAGGAAAAAAGATTAGTACCAATATTCTTCACCTTTTTTTTCTTCTTTTTTTTCTTTTTTAAATAAAAGCTATTTTCAGTGTGCATTTACAATACCTGGAATTCAGCTTTAAAAATTTAAAATAGTTTACCACCCCTTCTTCCCAATGCTAACAACCTATAGTACATACTAATAGATTAGTTTTAAAGGCGACTGAGTATTAGGACTATAATTAAGACCATTTTAAATATTATTTTTCTTTAAGAAAAGTAAAATCAGACAACTCTAAAGTTGTGCTCTCAAATTAAATAATCGTCATCAACATGCAGCCTTCAGGACTGCAGGCCAGGATATATGCACCTCAAATTACACAGTGATATGAAAAGATGCAAATTATTAGTTATGTCAGTATAACAAGGCAAGGCAAATTTCTTTTTTTGGTTAAAGCTCCTGCTCCTGTTCTCTGAAAGCCTTCTCAAACTGTCAAAAGTTCAGTACAGTATTGCCAACATTTTTCTTCCATTGCTTGCTTTCCACAGCGAGACAAGGAAGCTTTACTGTGCCTAGAGTTACTCAACTCTAGCACTCCATGACAGAAGCCGGAGCCACCCTCATAACAGATGCACGTGTTAGAAGCTTGAACTGCCAGCACCGGTGTTAGTGAGGTTAACGTTACCCTTTGGTGCCAAGAAAACCAGATTGACGAGCACAAGGAGCTGACTTCCTTTGAAAGACCATCGAGACAATGGTCCCCGAATCCAACCCAGCAGAGGTGTTTCAGTTTGTAGTGAAAATTTCTCCTTGCACAGTATTACTTTTGTAAACAGCTTCAACGTTCTTGTACAAAATACTGCAATGACAGTGATTAAGACACACCTGAAGTGGTGTGTTCAGTGTTCTTTTCACAGAAAAAAAAGTGGCTAGATGCTGAACGCCCATTTTCAGGTTCCCTTAAGACCACAGTGTCCTTGGGCTCGAGATAGATGGCCGGATACTGCCTTTAGGAGATGGCTTTGACCCAAACCACGACATCTAGGACAGGAAAGCACAACACGCATTATGCTAGGTACACACTTTTAACAAGCTGAAGACCTAAAAATGAATACAGTACCTATGTATCTCCCTATCATTTGAGGGAAAGAGCTATTTACAAAACAACACTGCGCGCTTCAGATTAAGAAACTGAAAAGAGTTTCACATAACCAAACCTGGAAGGAACAGCATCCTGTTTTCACAAGTGAAGATTACTGAAGAGTACACTTACATGTATTCTTTAAAGTAATAACAAACCTACAGTCCTTTAAACGGTACCTGTAGCCAATCTAGTATTAAGCTGCTCTCTGAACAAGATGGCAAGGGGTACGTAGGCTGAATGCGTTCAACCTACCAAGTCAGCAGAAATAAATGCAGGGCACATTGGAGAAACTGAGGCGGCACTCGTTTATGAACATCCACTAACAATGACATAGCCAGGGGCATACAGCAGATCTCGTTTTATGCAAGGCAAAAGGAGAAACAGATCTAGGAGTCTAAGCCTAATGTCAAAATGACAAGACCAAGAATTCAGTTTCCTCTTAAACATTTGACTACTCAAGTTGCTTCTAGCTTCCTTCCTGTCATGGACTAAGTCCACTGGGCAGAACTGTGCTCTCACTCCTCTGCAGCACTAGAAAGTTGCTCTGTATTTCCCTCACTGACAGACTATTTCCAACACGTATCTATGCGACCAGCTAACATTTTAACAATAAGTTACGTCTTATGGTACCTAACATTTGGAGAAGATATTTTTCGTGATCTCCTAGCATCTAAGAACATTCATGCCTTTTGCTCGGAATCCAGTTAGAGATTACAAGTGGAACGGAATCCTTACCTTGTATTCCAAAGTTTCTTTAAGCATATTTTCTTCCTCTTGCGAAAAATTCAGTAACACAGATACAGCTTTAATTAGATGGAATGCCTAAAAGAAACCACAGAGTTTTGCTGCTTATGATGCTCTCAGGCTCCACATTTTGGACTACAGTGCAGCACCGTTTTTCTGTAGGTTTAGTCACAGACATTTTAGTCACAGCAGTGAGAGGAAGAGCAACAGCTTTCCGTTATCCCCAATTCCAATAGACTAGGACAGCCTGTACCTTATTTCTTCTGTTTGCGTTTCCTGGCTTTCTGTTCTTTAACAGTGGTTTGCATATTTGGGGGAAAAAAGACAAATGGGGAGCCTAGTTAGTAAGAATAAAGAAGCCTGGCTCCTGTGGCATCCTAGTTTTTTTAAGCTTTGAAAAGTTGACCAAGCCAGCATGCAGGCAGGTAAGAATCATGGTGTTTTAATACACACGTAGGTGTATTAACTGCATAGTACTAGTATTCTAAATGTGACACATCATGGAGAACTAGTAAAGGAGTCAAGCAGTCAAGATACCATGGAGCTGCACTATTATTTCCTTGATCTTACCTACTGTCTGACTTGCAAATAAGAAAAGTGTATTTTGTCATGACTTTTACCTATATTTTTTCCAACATAATGTGGAGAGTATAAAGGAGCCCCAGTGCACACAGAATTGCACCTCATAAATATCACCTTAATAGCAAGTGCTTTATGTCGTCCTTTTTTGTTGCTGTCTTAAATACACAGCCACTTTACACTAATTGCATATATGCTTTTTAAGAACAGTGCAGAGAGAACGTCTTGTGGCTTCAGATCTTTAACTTCCAGACATAACTACCTCCTACCTTCCATTTAGTTCCTAAAAATCTGTACTTCCAAACATACTACTGTTAGCTAGTTTGTGTTACTGTGCTGAATCAGTCAATTACTTTTTAAGTGCAAAAGTACGGAACTGGCACAGAAGTATCCTTAGCGGGTGCCAGTTTCTAGAGAATGAAAGACTTAAAAGACAAGCATACATTTTTACCTCAGACTCCCGGCAGGACATGAATTTTAGCACAACGTGTTTAAGGTATTCAAAGTTTATCTCCCTTGAGTCATTTAAATCAGAATTGTTTGTGACAGTCACAGAAGTATTAGGCACTTCAGAATTTGTTTTTTCACGTACTTCAGGTACCTCACTGTCAGGCCTTATTTTCTGAAAAGGAAAAGAGAAATACATTGTGGACTGTGTCAGTTTGGCACTGGGAGAAGGTTTGCGTCTGAAATATCTAACGCAGAGGGCTTGTATCCACAAGGTGGGTAAAACCTTGGCATCAATAGGATGAGCTTCTCATCCTTCATGGGATCATAGCAGAGTGGCGTCTTCACCTCTCCCTAGACTCTAGGACAGAAGCTAGTTGCTGTTAGTGTTATGTCTACATGACACAAACCAGCAGAATTGGCTTCAGCCTAGAAACTGTCATCTGGTCGTCATCTTTCACCACTCATCTGCTCTATGCTTTTCAAATGAGGGCTTTCTCCAAACAATTCTCAAGCTCAGAACAAAAATCACATCATCGGAATATTTAAAAATTGCTTTTAAAATGTTTAAAATAGAACTTCTTCTCAGAGAGAAAAGCCATTGTACAAGGGATTAAAGAAGAGCTTTCCCTGAGGGCTGACATCACTCCCATGGGAAAACTTCAATGAATGGCAGCTAAGTAGCAACCAAACCTCAGCCAATTGCTCCACAGAAATGTACTGGATGCTGGACACTACCAAACACAGGTCATCTATAGCTAAAATTTGGCGTTGCAATAGCTCAGTGGTGATGGCTACCTGTCACACCATCCATTCAATAAATAACGACCTAGGATGACGTATTTCTTAAGTTAAGGGTTCACAGAACTTGCCTAAAATGCAAGGAAACTGCAAGCATTCCCAGTAGAAAAAAAATTACACTGTAGCTAGCAGTCAAGTTTTTGGAACTACTAGTTCAAGTAACTGTCAGCAAGTGGCAGCTGGAGAGAGACTGAGAAACACGACCCTTACCAGTTCTTTTTGGAGGGTTTTTTTCAGTTCCGTCATTCTTTGCTGCAGCTGCTTTATCATCTATAAACAGAGCAAAGACAGCGCTAACATAGCATTCACTGTTAGGACACATTTTGACCCACAGGTATACGTAAAAACCCATGACAAGTAAGTGTAAGGAACAGAACAATAATTAAACACGGACAGCTCCAAAGAAGCAACCTGAATGTCTTGCCTTTCTAGCGGCACACATTCACAGGCATGCAATAGGATACTTGGGTTTTAATGTGACAGCACAACGGAAATTAATTCAATGAATTCAAACAAAAGGGCTCTGCAGGAAAGCTGTACGTGGTATCATTTGGTGCTTCTTTCCTCCACAACAGATAAGGAGCAGAACATGCCACAAGCAGAGATTTCCTTAAAATTCTGGCTGCAGTTTTCATTTACTGTTACGATACCCTTACACAATCCAGAGGGGAAAAAATTACTCATAGAACATTGGATCCAGATCGGATCTCTCATTTGGGGAAGCCTGCTTAGGCCTGTCTTTCTAAGGCTGTGGCACAGGTAGCTCCAATTATTAGGCTTCCTAATTAAAATGGGAAAGACTAACAGCTGTTTCTCCTGTTTCAGTTTACCTTGTTTTTCTCAGCAATTTGCTGTTCCAGCTCTCTGTTATCCTTCTGAAGTTGAATGACATCTGCAGCTGCTATCTCTCCATTCTGTTCCATCACACGGTTTTCTGGAGGATGTAAATGCTCATCGTTCAAGGCTCCTGCTGATTCTTCTAGATCTGAAACCTGTAAAAATGAAAACAGTGAATTGCAGAGATACCATGGTATTTGCAGCCCATAATCACTCTTCAGGGAGAGAGCTGGACTTTCCTACTTCTGGAGTTTTTTTGTTTTGTTTTTTTGTTGTTTTTGCTTGTTTGCTTGTGTGTGTGGGTGGCAGCGGTTTTCTTTTTGTGTGTGGGTGTTCTTTTAAACCACAAAGCGTTAGTGACAATCGAGTTGGCTACATCATCTCTCAGTGGCCTCTTCGGAGCTTTTGGGTCTCTGCCTCATAAAATGTCTTGAGGGGATTGGGTAAGTCAAATAAAATAAGGTGGTGTCCTTCATGAACCAGTCACAGATCTGACAGCAAACAGCTTCCTTTAGGAAGAGAAGGAGCAACAAATAATGGTGTATAACCAAGGCATGAAAGAAGCAGGATCTCTTGCACAACTACTTATTTTCCCCAAAAGTCAGAACAGAGTAGCTTTGCAATTGCACTCACATTTTTCTCATGTTCTCTGGCCAACATGCATTCCTGTACCTGCAACTTCAACTCATCTATTTCCTTTCTTGCCGTTTCTTCTTTCTCCACTGCTTGGCTATTACATGCCTCTATCTCAGATTGCAGCTGGTGCATTTGCAGCAAGACAGCTTCATGATCTGAGGAAGGAGAAATCTGCTTAGTATCAGTCTTCTGAATCAAATGGGATTTTTTTTTTTAATTATTTTTCTTAGACAAAGCAAGATACACTGACAGTAAACCCTGACCTTTTTGTTCTGCTCTGTCACAAAGACAGAAGACAATGAAATTTAAGCCACCCAAGCTCATGCACATATTTTTGCAGAGGAGCACTCTAGCTGTTTAAAAGTCAGGGTGATTTTAATACTTAAAAGTATAATTATAAATTATACCTGTTCTAAAAGAACACGGACCTCCACCAGAAGTCTGCAACTTGTGTTCTGACCATGCAGGAACACATGGGGCTGAGCTGCAAGCACAAATGGCTAGCTGGCACAGATGGCTAGCCAACGGAATAGTGCAACAAGAGGCTAAAGTTTTGTTCCCTTTCTAAATAATGACAACACACAAGAGAAACACAGAGTGTCTGGAATTGAATGAAGATGACTGCACTTCATCTTTTAGTATAATTGTGGAATATCGGCCTACAACTGCTCTTTAAGAATGTAAATAATGTATTTCATGCAAGTGCAGTTTTGAAAGTGGTACAACAAAGTAGCAGTTTTTGAACTGCAATTCTTTATTTCACGTGTTTTGCACAATACGTTTGCCTACAGAAAGTACAGCAAGACTGTACTCAGATGAAGCTGTCTGGAATACAGTAAGCTCGTTTGATCTAACCTTGTCTGAGTTGGTTTAGTTCTTCCTTCTGTTTCAGAAACACATCAGATTTTTCACCAATAAGTCGGTCTTTTTCCTTTATTAAGGAAGCCAGATGTGAAACCTTCAAAGCAGTCAAACAAACAGAATTCATTAAAGACATGCAACCAGAAGAGGCTATGGAAAGATTTCAACATATCTCAGGTTCAGAATTTGGGGGGGGGGGGTGGTGGCGAGGGGGGAGGACTGGAGAAGAATTCTCCTATCAGTGGAAGGTAGCGGCTGGCATCTACAACTAGGCAGGGGCTGCCTGAGCTCTGTGCTAGGCAATACAGCACCTTAAGAAGTAGTTTGTGCAGCATTAGTGTTACAGATAATACAACCTGGATGTCTGTGATCTGTCCCAAGACTCACAGAAGGCATCACCTCCACACTGTCCTCATTTAGAAAGCACTGAAGTCAATGCGCTGCCGGAGCTAAAACCACACTTCCACTTCTAACAAGCTCCATGTCACAACTACAGCTTGCCTCATAACCAGCAGGTGGCAGCTGTAAAACAGCCACTGTGCAAAACCAGAGATCACTGTACCCCTTCTACAGCTGGATCGAGCAAGCACATTATCTACAACTGATCTAGAAGCATGAAGAAGCCGAAAGATCAAGATCAAACTAAATTCAAACTTGCTCGGCTGACAGTTCCCAGCTTAAGAAAGCAGGAGTTCCCATTATCCACTACATTGCTTTGAACAAACAGAACAAAATAAGACTACCTAGAGTTTACATTTGGTTACTGCATATAAACTCCTCCCTGAAAGGAAACTTAGGATTCTAGAACTGCTGTGCTTAAGAGGGACAAAGATGTGATACAAGCACTGAAAGGAACAACAGAATGATTAAAAAAAAAAAAAAAGTCAGCTAGCCAGTGTCTCAGGATGACTGGCCCACTGGGACTACACGCCATCTTACAGATTAAAGGGGTCTGAAATAATCATCTTTGTTCTGAGCAAATGTGTTCGTTTGCTACCAACTGGTCTTCCCCTCAGTTTTTTTATAGTAAATGTCACAACCTGCCCTAATTCTTGAGCCTACGAACTTACAAATATCTCCAACTTTGCAGCTAGCAGCATTTTACATTTTCCCACTGGAACAACTTGCATAAGTTGATAAGATTCCTGTGCAAGCACTTACATATTCACCCCAACTTTCAAGTTTACTGAGGCAACCCTCGCTGTCTTGCATGCTGAAGATGATTCCAATCAATTAACATAAGTCAGGAACATTACGTCCAAGTCTCATCTGATCTGTGCACCTGAACATATTTTAGACTATTGGTATTGACCAACCTGCTGTTGTAATTCCTCCCTCTGTTTTCGTGTTTCTTCCAGTGCTTTGGCAATTTCAGTGCTGACAGTCTCTCTGCTGCTTAATTCCTTCTGCAAAACAAAGGTAATTCAGATGTTACTTGAGACAACTAAAATCAGGTCAGTGTCTCATCTTTAAAACCAAATCCATTAGCAACTACAATTTATCGGTGTTCTAATACACTATGATTTACATTTATTTCCAATTGCAAACCACTGTTTTGTTTGACTGTACTACTGACACCTGCACACGTAGGAGCAGTACAGAACTGATAAAAGACCCCAAACACATCCAACACTTAAAAGATCTTTTATTAGCTTGAAGTATCTATTACAAAGTGGTGGCTCCTTCCTACAACTATCTTTAAATTTAATTAAGCATCTAACAGTAGCTACAGAAAAAAAAAACTTTCAACAATCTAAAATTAGTCAGAAGACTAAGTATAAGCTGTAAATACCTAACGAAGTTCCACTTATGTTTATGACTGCTTTTTTTGAATGCTACAAGTGGAATTGATGTTGAACTACTCTGCGTTCATTGCTGCCAACAAGATTTAAAAGCTCTTCATGCCTGACAATATGGGAATGTATTATTTCTGCATGATTTAGGCAGATACAAGCATTCTGTTTCAGGAAAGGATCACCCATTTGTAATGCTCCTCAAATGCGTTTCTACTGAGGACCAGAGATGATTTACAGCTTTAAGTACACAGAACCTAAATGCAATCTGATTCCAAGTATTGAGAAGGTAACACACTTTGCCAGGAACGGTTTCTCGAACTAAGCACAACATTTAACCAGTATCACTAACCAATTGAGCCCTTACCTTTAGCCTGTTTAGTTCAGACTCTTGATTTTTTAAAGAACTCTCGTACTTTTCTCTGCTTTCATTAAGATGTTCATTTTCCTTCTCCAACTGGCTCTGTAAAATAAAGATTGCTTAAGTACTAAGCACAAGTATTCCAATGCTTTGTTTAAACACATCTAGTGAGTTGCCCTGTCCATATTTAGTTTCTCAAAGTATTAGATCATCTATTGGAATGCTTAGGAGCTCTAAGTAAGCACATTCAGACAACATGAGTATCTACTAGCTTCGTTAAAATAATTGTGAAGACTCAGGTGCCCCCTGAACAGTATGTGTACTTACTATCTTGTGCCGAGTAGATGTTTTATCAAATTCCCAAGCTGTTTCAAGAGCAGCAATTTGAGACTCCAGCTCAGTAACTTTCTCGTCATATTGATGTTTCTCACTTGATATCTGCTGCTGCAGTTTATTTCTTTCATTTTCCAGATCTGTTTGCTTAAGAGAAATAAAGACCACTGAGTAATAAAACGGTATTTTATTAATTGTATTATTCTCTGATAAGAATTGGACATCATTTCATGTGACATATACTCAAACTGAATTAACACTTTTTCTTTGGCAGCAGTGCCATGCACTCTCATACAGACATTATTAGTTTAGGAGACAAACAGCAAGAAAACACTGGAGCAACGAATTGAACACAGGGAAAACAGTGCCACTGGAGATGCTGAAAACTGATTCGCTACTGGTCATGAAAATATTATGCAGCATACTCACCAACTTCTGGATCTTCAGATCTTGCTCACCAGCTGCTTCTTTGATCTTTTTCAACGTTTCTGTTGTGATCTGCAGTTTTTGTTCCAGTTCTCTATTCTAAAACATAACAATACAGTAACTTCCTTATCCATTGGTGTCTACATTACTAGAAAAAAATAGTAACACACAGAACGTGGGATGATCCAGTAAATATCAAAACAATGAAACCACATAGTTCAGAGAGAAAGTCTACTTGACACATGCAGCTTTCTTTAAAAACTCTTCACCATCCTAGCCCTTCCTCAGCAATGCTTGCACTTCAGCTACTTGTTTCTTCGGGTAGGAAAGATATGCTTGAAAACTCTCAACTTCAGAACCACTAGGCACCTCTCCATCACTGTAGGTGGGGAGATGACCAGAGCCACGGATCAATTAAACTTTCCTTTCAAGACTAAATGGGACACACAGCCTCACCTTTGGTCAAGAGCACAAATACAGTGAGAAGAAGAGGTATTGTGTATAAAGAGGATGGAAATAGTGGGAATTTGTAGGAAAAAAATATTTACCTGTGTTTCCAACTGGTTCACAGTATCAGTGTGATGCATTCTGTCTGTTAGTATCTGCTGTCTGGTTTCATCCAGTTTTAGCTCGAGAGCAGCTTTCTGAAGATTATATTGGGTTGAAGAACAGGAGGACACACAGAAAGAGGATTTTAATTAAGATTTGTCTTTGCATTTCATTAATAAAACAATACTAAAATGGACCCACATGCAAAAAAAAAGTTTCCCACTCCCATCTTAATGCTTTGCCATTCATGACAATAAAAAATGAAGACTAAGAAAAAGTGCACACTGTTCCCTGTAAGGATTAAACAATATAACTTTCCAGTTGCTCCACCTTTTGTGGGCATGTTAAAAAGCTCTTCTTTCCCTTCGAAAGAGATAGATACATCGCCTGAACAGACAATTCAGAAAGACCAATGCAGACATCTGTGCAAAAAGTACATAAATAGGCCCAATGTAGTCATCCACACAAGCGTGTCCAGCACAGCGTGCCAGTATACACTAGAGGAACAAACATGCCTGCATTACATCATCATATATTCTTTCCATATGTAGTAAACAATGTATGTTCTAAAAAAATCTCCTTAAGATTGCACTTTTAAGCAGTCTATAAATGTAAAACTACCTCCTTGAGCAGTTCCTGCACATGTTCATCCCCTGAGAGGTTTCTTTCTAGCTTCTTTTCCAAAGAGGACACTTTTTCCTGCAGCTGTTCGGTAAGTTTATTTCTCTCAGCAAATTCAAAAGTCATCTGTGGGAACACGAAATCATTTTTATTTTTTTTTTGTAGCCACACTTTCATCCAATCCATTGTAGTTTGACTTGAAAAAATGCCACTAGAAAGAGAAAAGTTCTATTTGAAAAGACAATACAATGTTCAAACACTTCATGAACACCAAATTTCAGACTAACAGTGCGTTTCCAAAGTATACACCTTCACACCAGGCAACAAAAGATGCATCTGAAAACTCTTAACCTTTAGCTTGTGTTGTTCATATTCCACCTTCAGAGATTCATGCTCCACCTGTAACATTTCCAGTCTCTTCTCACAACCAGAACCAGCAACTTGAGCCTAGAAATTTAGAGAAATGACTTGCTTTGAACCTTAGATTTCCAAAAACACAAAACTGATATCAAATACAACTTCTGTAAACAGCGAGCTCTTTGAATCAAACCTCACTTATCTGAAACTTACATTTTGCAAGTCTACAGAAAGCTGCTGAATGACAGTTTGTAGTTCCTGTTCTCGTAACTCCAGAGCAGTGATCTTATTTTCTGCATTTGTCTCAGCTGTCCTTAGTTCATCTCTTCACAGAAAGAGGGCAAAAAAAAGTGATATAGCATTCTAGAATAACTACCTTTGGAAGATAATTCTGCTTCTTATGAAAATGGACTAAGCAACATGAACAACATTTTCTTGCCTTCAAACCAGCCACCATCTTGATTATACACTTCCCAAAGAGGTAATGATTAAGTATTCAAACTACGCACACAAAAATTGTAACATTCTTACAAAATCCTAAACCAGCACTGCTTTAATTGGCTTGAAAATCAAGATATATAAATTTGGCATTTGCATCCACACTGGCACACTAGAAGCAATTATTCAGTTAATGCAATTATTGTTCATTGCATATATAAACTCTTCCAAAAAAGACAGACTTGGGCACAAAGGTATAGGGGAAATGAATACACCCATCATGAAATACAACATCCGTACCTCTGTGCTTCTAGCTCCGAGAACTGCTGCTGCAACTCCTGAAGATCTTTTCGTAGGCCTGATGACTCACCGCTTGCCTCCTGAAGCACCTCCTTAGTGTGGGCTAGCTCTTGAGTGCGTGCCTCTAGTTCCTGCTCTGCTTTGCTCAGAGATTCTTCCTTTTTCAAAAGCTGGACACCAGAACGTTATCTTTAACAATATATATGAACTGGTAATGCTGACAGAGTCTTCTCATTTAAACCTGTCTCCCTTACTAAGTTATGAGCTGAATTAAATGAAATAACTCCCAGAAAAGTCACTGTTGTAATACTCTATACAGTACTGTATGCACATACCTACTGATAGGACTTGGACACTGAACAAGACTGTATATAAGCATTAGGGCTAAAAATAACGCAGTGCTACCACTGAGTAGGTATCCTAACAGAAATTTTAGCAAAAAGTCATGTTTAAAACAATCTTACCATGTGTTTAACTTTGGCCATTTCCTGCTGTTGAAAGCCTTCCAGTTCATCAATTTCATCTCTCTTTTGAAAAAGGTTCAAACTCTGCTCTCTCATTTCTCGTAACTGCTTTTCAAGCATTTTTTTTTCCTGATAAACAAAACAAAAAAAAAAGAATCTGAGAAGATCTGAATGCTAATTTGAAGTCAATATGAGTTTAGTTAAATTCTCTGGGAAAGAAATCTTTTCTGGCATCCCCAAGGCGCTCTGACAGTGCTACATATAGAACTAGAACCTCTTCAAATTTGTGTTGCACTAGGCAATGTGGAGCAAATTACTGAACTTCAAAAATCTTTTTTTAAAAATTGTCTTCATTACAATGCAGTCAATGAAAACGCAACTCTAAAAAACTGCCAGCAAATAGTAACATGTTTAATGTCTTCATAGTCAGAGGTACTTTAAAATAGACTAAGTTAAACGGCCAGAACTACAGCAAAACTGAACTCCCATACTAAAAAAATAGGTTTATTTCTTTTATGAAACAGATGACCCACTACAAGACCTCAGACTAAGTCACTACCTCTTTCTACATCCCAGCTGCCTCCTCAGTAAGATTTTTCCTCTTGCAACCCATCGTTCTTTTTTTTCCGCATTGAAAATTAATTCCAGAAATATTTCATGAAGCACTGGAGCTGGTAAATCCCTGGCCCCACCCACCGAATGATGATCAAATATTAAAAAGAGCTGAACAGAGCTGAGCTGTAGAACGCATGTGGGTGCTGTTTAAAAATACAAAACAAAAGAAAAGCTTAATTACCTTTTCAACTTGACCCAATTTTTCCATCCACTCCTGAACAAGAAAGAAAGAAGAAAAATCAAAACCCAGCTGCAGACTTTAAAGGAGAGCAATTATGGTTAAAAAAAAAAGAAAAGAATTTGTACTGACACTGATAAGTTGTGGAAATAATAAAAAAACACACAATAATCACCAAAAAATAACAGGTAATATTTCAATATATAAAAACCGTGGAATAATTTATGTTACCTGCATATATAAGCATTATTCAAGTAAAATAAAACAAAAATGACAGGAGGTCTACTACAGTGGAATCTTACAAGTGTGAACTTGACATTAGAAAGTTTTGTGGGCTCTTATTAAAAACACGAAGAAGACTCAGAAAAATGATAAGTACTACACCATTTTAATTAATTTTTTTTTTTTAAACTTTGGCACACTAATAACACGATGCAGAACAACTACTTTAATTAATGGCGACACCTGTTTAAAACATCAAAGTCATGCACTCAGGTCTCCACAGCCAGTCAAAACCCGAGCTGTTCAAGCTCCGTTACCTGGTCCTTTTTTTCTAAGGCCAAAGCCATTCCCTCAGCCATCTTGGCTCGGTTGGCCTGGTGAGCTTCATTCTGCTCTTGAAACTTCCTCATGGAGGCTATCAACAGAGAATCACCAGCTGTGTTAAAAACCCACCAACGGCTTCTGAAATTTCTGTCATTTACATCACGCTGCTTGCACATGAAACAAGTTCCAGAAGTAACAAAGATACAAGTATTGTTCCTCACAGGATTATAACAAAGCTGTAGGTTTCAAAAGTCTCTCCTGCACGATAGCCCCAAATTTTCCCAAAAAGAGTGTATTAACAATTTCATTCATCAGCCAATAAACTACTGCTGCTTATCATGCTGTAAATAGGGCAAGAACTTGGGTTCTACTTCTTGCAACCCACAGGTGCACAGTTTGAAAAGAAATGTTTAAAACAACTATACATCAAAATTGTTTCTTTTCAGCTGTATTTAAATCATAGCGGTTTTCAACAAAAAAAAAAAAAAAGGAGAGAGAGAAAAATACGTACAATCCTGATGCTTTTCTAATGCATTCTCAAGCTTCTCTTTTATCTTCTGCAAGTTTCGGATCTGATCAGCATAATCTTGTGTGAGGAGGGAGAAGCACAGACCAGGAATGGACAGACATTAGGGAAGGAAATCAAAGAGAAAAAAAAAAAAGAATAAGGGAAAAAAAAAAAGAAAAAAGGATGAGTGGAAAATGACAATGATTTTCTCAACCAGAAAATCATTCCTGCTGAGGAAAACTCGGGTGACCGTAACAATGAACACAAGCAACTAATTCTACACTGTCCATAGGGAAAACGACCGGTACAAACAGGAGGGACCTGTCCCAGGCACGCTAGTTACTCAAAAAAAGGGCAGTACCAGAGAATGGCAAACTATCCCCACATCTGGCTATAAAAAAACTATCTTCATCTGGCTATAACCTCTCCTTATTTCCCAAGGCCATCTCTGACCTTCGGGAAGGAGCTGCACAACAGCTCATCCTGGTCTCTGACCCACTCCATGCAACAGGAATGGAAACAGTCTTGAGCAGAGCCCTTCCAACAGCTCCACAGATCAAGGTACCATCTTAGAAAGAAAAACAGCCTCAAGACTGTTTTATGCTCAATTCTCTGCTTTTTCTTCACTTCAACTGTGTTACTGTCAACACCACATGTCTTAGATACTGAGAAACATGAACTATCACATAAAAATATATATTAAAAAAAGTGGGAAACACTGTTTGAGGCACGGGGAGAGAAAGCTACCCCAAAAAGGAGTATATAAATGCTGTTCAAAAGGATCACATAAATGCATTGAGGAATCAGTAGAAGAGTCATCCATCAATGTTCAAACCGAACGTACATTTTAAATAAATTTAAACACTTAAGTTGAAAGGAAAATAGTTTCTAATAGGATTTTATATGCATCAAGACACATACCAGACAGCTTGATCTCCAGCTTTCTTATTTGTTCATTTCTTCTGAACAACTGGGATGAAAGATCCTCTCTAGAGCTGCTTCCATCAGAAGCCTTGACAGAAGAACACTTTTGTAACGTATAAATATAGACAAAATGATCCTGTCATATACTAACTCTACGATGATAAACACTGTTCCACCAAGGAACGATGCTTCAGTTTTTCACGTAAAGGGGGGGGAGCTGTACTAGCACAGCAGAATGCCCAGAAAATGTTAAAGAAGAACGGTAAGGAGTTAAAACAGTCAGCTGTGCAACACTGGCCTGTTCCATGAAATATAATGCTTTTAAACAAAGCTATAGCTGAAAACCGTTTGTTCAAACTGATCGCTGAGGAGATGGCATCATAGACTTTTTCACTTTTACTCATTCTCTGTGCTCTAAACTCACAAGAATGAGCTTTCCTTCAATTTCAGTAAATGAAAATTCCATTTGAGAATCTGTTAAGTGCAGAACAGAAACCAGAAAAATAAAAGGCTAATATATATTTCCATTGGAAAGTGTATTTAAACATCAGGAATTGCAACTTTCTGCACAACGGAACTTGCATTTCAACTACGTGAGCTTCAGAGCAACGAGTTAAAACTCCACTGGGTAAATAACATCTCAACTTTGCAGACAGCAAAATGGAAGCACAGAAGTGACCTGCTGTACGAATGCAACAAATACCGCAGGCACTAACTATAGCAATGTTACCCTGCGTCTTAATCTGGGGGTTGAAAAACACAATGGCCATCAAGGGGCAGAGGTGCCAGAGCATTGCAGCACTCATTTAATCCCTTCACACCTGGAATTATGCAGATTGCTTAAGCAACGTTGTATAACAAAAGACAGCTTGTGCATAACATGGGAGGTGCTACAGTGCCCTGGGTGCAACCATACCCAACGCGCGCTCTCAGCAGTTACACAACGTGCTGGCTGGTCAGGAGGCAAATGCAGGCGCACGGCGAGATCACAGCTAACCAGCACCCAGCTCGCTTTCCTACTGCTTCAAGGAATTAACTTCGCGAGCAGGTATCTTACGTGTTCGTTCGTTTAACGTTTGTTCAGTTTTCTAACCGCTCAGCAACGCTCTGTACTGAGACCGCTCCGTAACTCACGTTTACGTGAGCAAGCCACTAAGCACTGTGGCAAACACACAAATATTTTCTCATCCGTATTTGAGTTGCCTCAAAGTAACGACTCCTCCGCGCACTAAGGCGCACGCCTACAGGGACACAACACGCACGCAACGCGCGCGGCAGACCCAGAGCTTGCGGCCCGCGAAGCCGCGACAGAAGGGCCGCGGAAGAAAGCAAAATCCGGAGCGAGGCGCGACTCACGAAGTCGTCTCCCGAGTCCGCCCCCACGGACGTTATCGACTCCTTGCTGACGGACCTGGGGATCCTGGCGGCGCCCCCTGCTCTGGGAGCCACGGCCGCCTCTTCCGCGATCTTCTTCTTCAGCTTCGCGAACATCTTACCCTCCGCGCCGCCGCCGCAACGGCCGCGTGCTCCCACCGGCCGCCGCGCCCCGCCCGGGGGACGCTCCGGGGCTCCGCGCACGGCCTCCCGCCGCCGGGCTTCAGCCCCGAGCCCCGCCCGCCGTCACGGCGCCTCTCGGCCCATGGGAGCCCCGCGGCCCGGCAGCGCCCGCAGGGTACAGCCGGGGGGCTCGCACCGCGCGGGGCGGCCGCGGGCCGCGCGCGGACACCGAGGGGCCCGCGGCCCCCCCGCGGCCCCCCCCGCCGAGCGGCCCCGGGGCTGTGCGGGAGGCCGGAGCTCGGCGCCGCCCGGCCCCGCCGCCCCCGCCCGGCTCCCAGGCAGCCGCGGGCCCGCGGACACCGCGTCAGCCCCGCGTCAGCCCCGCGGCCCGGCCCCGCCGCCTGCCTCCCCGGCCCCCCGGTCCCCGGCCCCGCCGCCCGTGGCCTCGCCCCGCCCCGCCCCGCCCGCCACCGCCGCCGGGACCCCGCGGCCGCCGCCGCCGCTCCCCTGGCGACGCCGACCCGGAAGCGCCGCGCGGGCCGGAAGCGCCGCGGGACGCTGCGCACGCGCCGTGGGCGGGCGGCGCCACGGCGGGCCCCGGCCCCTGCCCACAGCCGGGCCCGGCCCAGCCCCCACGCCCGGCCCCGGCCCCCCTCGGCCCCGGCCCCGCTCCCCGCCCGCCCCCGGCGCAGCAGCAGCCGCCTGGTCGCCCACGAGCACTTGCCACGGTTTATTGACAGCGAACGCGGCGGCGGGCGGGGAGGCAGCGCGGCGCGCCTCAGGCGGGGCCCTGGCTGCTCCCTGACGGGGGCCGCAGCCGCACGAACGCGCTTCTTTCCTCCCGCAGCCGCCGAAAGCAAGGGCAGGATAGGCTCTGGTATTACAGATCCCTGGCAAAGAAAGGCTGTTTGCTCCAAAAAAATGTTTATTGATATAGCTTTATATTTTAAAGTAAAATATCTGTTTTTTACCAAAATATGATATACAGGCACATGGCTGTAAAATAACTTTAAACCAATTCACTATAAAATTACTTTGCGTAACAAATCATCTGGTTCTCAGAGGCAAAACGCTCCTTTTACCTTTGCGGGCGGACGGGCCGAGGCCCAGCTCCTCTTCCCTCCCCGTTCTGCTTTTGCAGAACCCTGCCCCTCGCTCTCCCATCCGCACCTCCCTGGTCCTGGCTGAGCCTGGGGCTGGGGCACAAGCAACGTCTGCTTTTTAGGCTGCACGATGCAGAATCCTGCTCCTAAGAAACCGGTTACAACTGAGAAGTGATAATAAACACATGCCAAAAGAAATCTGCGAAGTCAAGGGGGCAGATATTCAAACCAGGCTTTTATTCTTGAACAAAGAGCTGCTGCTAGATCTAGAAAGATCTAAATAGCTAAAGAACTCCTTTGGACCAGCAAGTAGCAGTTGAAATCTGCTCTAAACATGAAACCAGGATCTTTAAGAGAAACATCTATGCATGTCCAGGGCAGCTGGCTCATTAATGTAGCAATCAGAATGCAGAGACAGTCCTTGATTTTCCAAAAGATCTGTCAAATTCAGAAATCTCAAACTTAGTCTTTTCTGTCTTGGTTGAGGAATGGTTTGGTGTTAAGGTAAAAAAAAAAAAAAAAGTAAAAAAAAGTAAAAAAAAAAAAAAGTAGCTTTACTTTCGTTCTTGAATATAAAGCAGACAAATTTGTTTGATGTATTCCTTCCTGGTTCTATTTGTAGACATCTGAATCTTGAAAGCACTTGCAATAGATTTGGTCACAGTAACAAAGTTGCTCTAGAATTCAAAGATACTAGAAAACACAAGAGCCATCTCAGGAACATGTATTTTCTCTACTCCGCGGATTTTTGCCCCGTCCTCTGCACCAGTATCCCTCACGCTGAGGCTGACACCAGGCTCATGTCAGCAAGGTGTACAGAAGAGCTTCCAGCTCCGTACGTTAGCTTTTCCCCTTGCTGGTAAGATTCCCTTACTGTCACCATCTGCAGAGCTCCCTCAGTCACAGGAACTGCAGCAGCCGTCGCAGATCAGCTGCCGACACCGAAGCAGCCTCTGGGCCTGTAATGGGCAGGACTAAACGAGGGCTGTGCCACTGCCATCATTAGTGATCTGTAGTAAGAACATCTACTGAAGAATCTAATGTAGCTAAAGATCTTACAAAAGAAGCCTCAAGAGGGGGGGGGGGGGAAAAGTTGTTCAGGCAGATTCCAAGCTTTTTTTTTTTTTTAGCTTTCAGACAAAAGCAGATTTCAGGCATAGCATGGAGTTACAGCGCAAGGAAGAAGGCAAAGCAGGGGGAGGCACTTCACAACAGCATGCCTATGGATGAATGATGGAGCAATACTTCCATCCTTAGAAGGGAAGCCTGACCAAAGCTACTCAAGTTGCAGCTTTTGAAGATGATTACCTTAAGTCTAATTCCCTTTCCTCATCTATTTCATATGGTCTTTAAAAGACATCTCTGCACATCTCCCTGTCATGAGAGTTTTAACAAGTCACAACCTTGCAGATACTGTTTTGACAAATTACCCAAACAAAGTCCTGAAACTTTTCCAGAAAGCACTCCAGGGAGCAACTCCAGTTCACACAGCCCACAGAAGCTAGTGCTCCATTTAGCTGTGCATGGAGAAAATGATACATGACATCCCAAGAGTAGTTAAAAACAGAGCTGTAAAGATTCATGACCCTCTCTTCCCCTCTCATTGTTATTCTGAGAAGTCAAACGGGAAAAACAGAAGGCAACAACACTAACCTAGATGTTCTAAAGCCAGTTTGAACAGAGGAGTAGGAATAGAGGTGCCTCCTGTGGAAGTAGGATTAATTTGAATGTATCACATGCAGTAAGTAGGGAGCTAGGCAGAAGGAGCCCGACACAGAGACATTCAGTACAGCTCACATTTTCCTCTCTTAGTGTATTACATACAAAATTTACCCTCGTAGTTCAGTATTGCTTGGTGGTGACTAGTCTTATCCACTAACATATGCAATATAGTTATATGTGAAGAAAGGGTTAATGAGACAAGAGGGAAGGCATTAGGCCTGAGAAGAAAAGGATCTGTTCTCTTCTCACTTAAAAATGGCTCAGTCTTTCCTTCGTTTCCAGTGAGGACTGCTAGATACACAAACCAATTTTTTTTCTTCAGTACATACAAGCATACATAGAGAAGGTACCTACAACCACGGCACACAGCACACAGTAGCACAAGTTCAGAATGACTTAGTAAGTTCAAACAAGACAAGGAGGGAAAATAGCAATATTTTCATCTTGAAAGCAGTTGTTTTGGGCCAGAAGGGAGGGGGCTGGCTCAAAATCCAAGATCAGATACTCATCCTATCTACAGCTACAGCAGACAGAAGGTATCAGCCTTTTTCTTACAAAGTACAATTTTGTACTCCTACTAACACAACAGGAGTAAAATCAGTATCTTTGAATACTCTTGTCAGCAGCAAACCTTCTGAAGCAAAGGTCAGGAGGTTAAGAAGAGAATGAGGGACTTCCAGAATGAATTTTTGACTTGGACAGTCAACGCTGTTAAGAAGTTCAACTTCTGAACTAATTTCCAAAGACTTAAATTCTCCTCATGTATTCTCGCTTCTTCATCTTTGCTTTGTTTTTTTAAAAAAGCGCATTCTCCTCTGATTAGATCTACGTTGGTAACAAGCAAACAAAACCTCTTCTCAGGGCTGCACAGTGAATTAGAAGCCTCCCAGATCACAAGCAAGGACTCCTCGCTTCAGCCCAGCTAAAGTGAAGACTCGCAGTCTGCCAAGGCTTCCCCAGTCAGGTAACACGCAACATCCCACAGAGGGTCACCAGCCCACGCTGATGGAATCATCACTCCCATGCTTAGAATTAGCATACTATTGTCCAGATACACGGAGCCAAAATGAAAGCAGCTTCATCAAAGCAAAAGCTAAAGCAAAACAAAAGCATTTGACTGGAAGGGAGTGAGCTGGGGAAACCTGAATTCCCCTCTCCCGTGCAAGCTGAACACTGCTGGAGGAGGAACAGCAGACGGGGTAACAGATAATGCGTATCTATCCCTTGCTGCTGCATTAAAGGCTTTCACTATTTTCAGCTTCCACATACAATCCCACGTTTTAATATCTGGGGACCTCCTACCAGAAGAAAAGGCAGATCATCAGCTTCACAGTTAAGAATCTATGAATCTAATCACTGTCATACATACAGGAGTACTCATTCCCCCTGGCTAACTGAGGCCTCCTGTACCTGAAATCAGATCTGAATTCTTCAAGGACCAAGTGCAAGTCCATGAAAACAGAGAATTACAATGGCAGAAGAGCAATAACCTTTACTACAACCACAAATGATCTGGTATACTTTGCGGAATGCACCCAGAATGGCGTATGTGTGTATATATAAATTTTGTATATAGACATTGTACTGTTTCATACTTTTTAATACATATACAAGTACCTATACATATATACATATTTACAATTTACACCAGCCAGTAGATGTATGCGTATTGTACATATACACACAAACGCCTAGAATACACATGCACACACACAAACACACACTCTTTAAAATAAACTCCACATTCCATGTAACAAAGTCCTGCCATAGTCCAAGAAGAGCAGCACCAAGTGATGGTGGCGGCAACATAATAGCTTCAAGACTGCTTAGAACAAACACGTTTTTTCTTTTTTAACACTTGGGAAATTAAAGAACGGGTTGCATCAGCTACAGCCCAGATACAGAGAACCCTCATACAAACTTCAACTCCAACCTACACTCCAGCAATTCTTGCTATTCTATACTGTGCTCTCTTCAGCTGAATGAGGATGTATCAGTGCTGACCTGCTGCCCTGCACTATTCCAGCTGAGTACATCATACCTCGTATGACAGCACTACAAACAGGTCTACTGTAGTAACTATGGTAGTCAGGTAGTCACCAATTTTATTTTATTTTTCCCAACAAAAATGGAGGCCTGGCTGGGGTTCAACATTAAAAGAACTGATCAGACTTGTTCTTTCACTTCCTTTCTAGTATATGGAACAGTGAACATTGGCTTATTTAACTAAAATATTTTCATTTCCTTCCCTCTGATCATGCCTTCACTGTCAGGAGTTGCAAGAGGTGCTCTAGCTTTGCAAAGAAGGCGGTACAGTCCAAATGAGGCAGGCAGTAACTTTTCCCAGCAGCCAGAACAGCCTTCTCCAGCAAGTGCCTTTGCAAAGGCCACTGTACTCCTTAACACACCAAGTCTGAGGGAGCCCATAGTTCTGCCAAACGTAACTACAGCCCCCCAGTTTTACTGGTTCAAAGAAAGGACCGAGATGCAATGATGGGCACTCAAAACATCAACAGGGCTTTATGGCAGCACCCACTTTGTTTAACCTGCGAGAGGAGCACCCGCATCTCTCCTTGGGCACTGGGATCCAGCACAGACTGGTCTGATAAGTGAGTGACAGGAAGGGATTGTTTGTATTCAGTGCTTTTTGGGGCATTCTTTCAACTCCAACCAGGGACTAGTAACACTGTGGGAGCCTCGCATTTCATCCACACAAAGAAAATAGGGTAACACACCTGCTGAAAATTTAAAGATTTCTGTCTAGTATCTCAAAATGAAGAATCCCCTCTCCTAGAAAATCATGGCAGCAATACAAGTGGCAAGATGATCCTTATTACATTGAGAGAAGGGGGCTAGCTTTCTTAGTTTCTAATTTATTAACCTGCTAACCACCTACCCAGCCAGGCAGAGTGGAAATTGTGTTCTTGGTCAGCAGTACAAATTTACATATAAATTGCTGTGTCGAATTTAAAGGGAGCATTGATTTCTTTACAACTTCATTTCAAACCTGCTGCCTCCAAGTACAACTTAATCTTCCACAGTTTTGTCTACTTACTCGCCTAAGACTGAAAAAATATATTTGTTATGAAGGACTCTGTATTATTGCTATTGTTGGTTTGCACTGTGTTGTTCCACCTTTACCATTTCAAATCCAGACTCTTTGGGGATAAAATACTGTGGTTTTTTTTCCCTATTGATTTTTTTCCAATTTCTTAAAATTTGTATAAAAATAAAGAATTTCCACAAATGTGGGCTAAAGGTAACCAATAATACGTATATGCTTAGGATCAGCTGTTGGAAATGTGGTTGATATCCACAAGACCACAAATAAACCTCTAGTGATTCTTTAGTTTAACATTTACAAGACATGAAAACTTCTGCTTATAAAATTGACCCCATACAGAATGGAACAGCTAACCTAACAGCTGTTTATTGTTACTTTTTAAAATAATGGTCCTAAGTTTAAAAATAAAATCAAGTACTTCCTTTTATGATTTTCACATTAGAAAACTGCACCATTCAAAATCTGTGGCCAGGGAAACCCCTTTGCAGTAAGACAGTTTCTTTTAATAGTCGTCGAGAGTGTTTTCCATGAAAACATTTCTAACATCCAGTATGGAAGCCAGCTCCAAAATGTGCTTTTGGAGGTGAGGGTTCTCCACCGTTTCATCTCTTGGCAGCTGAGGATAAGATTCTGGATAATTTCGTGTTTCCTGCTAGATGACAGTGAAAACAAAGAGAATCAGACATTCATTTATTTTTACAGCCTTTCAGAAGAAGATTGCAAAAGGTCAGTGTCACGTAAGAGATACCCTAATCTGTTTAGCATGCCACAGAGAGAAAAGATTCTAGCAGAAATAAAGCCACTTTCAGTTTTCTTTTCCTATTGACTCAGAGATGGTTGTAGCGGCAATACAAATGCCCATTCATCTAAGATGCTTATTCATGTTCAAAGAAGCTTTACAAATAGAATAATAATTGAAAAAGGCTTGACATATACTTACCTACTAGGCTGGAGTTCATTTCTTGAAATTGTAGACATCTAAGCATCTCCACTGGGAGATTCATCTCATCCTAAAACAAATATCTAAGACACGGGGGGCGAATCCATCCCCGCTCAGAGATAACCTACTTTTCCCCGATACCAAGGAAGCCAAGGTAGATTAACTTAGGTTTGGAAAGCAAATAGATGTCTGCAGTTAGACGAGAAGAATACTGCACCTTTCTGTGTTTTGACTTTTGTTTTTTTTCCCCTCTAATGTTTAAAATGCAGCAGGCAGTTTATATGCCAACAATTAGAAACAGAAAATGATGTAGGACTTCACTTTTGACACAGCACTAACCAATAGGGAGGGAAAATATCATCTTCCTGTTTAGTTTACTCAAACTTCAAACACCTTTCAAACTCTATTCGTGCTAGAATACATTCCAGCAATAAGGTACCACTACTCCCCACTTCCTCTTATTCTCTTGTTTTACAGCTTTTTAGTTGCATAGAAATAATAACCTTGACTTATTAAGAGGAATTTTTCTACCAGACAAGGCTGTTTAGAGTGACATAAGTGAATCAGAAGGTGTCTGCTACTTATGTAGAAAAATAAGACTGAAGCAAGTCAAAGGCTTCATGCCTTTGGAGAGGTACAGAGGCACAAATTCAATACAAGCTGAAGTCATTAGCACGTGAGAATCAGCTGCCTTTCCAAACTCACAATGATACGCTTAGCCATAAGACCCTTCCAACCTGCAGTTCTATATGCACTCAATTGTTGCTCTCACAAAGGCATAGAAATCCCTGCATACCCGGAAAATTTTGTGCATCCTCATAGTAGCCGAGCAGAAAATAAATCTTGTTAGAAGCAAACGAAGAAATTCATCCCCAAAAAATTGAAGAAAGGACTGATCTGTAAAGGAAAGCAACAAAGAAAACTCAATTTAGAAAGGCTTTAAAAACAAGAAAAGACCTGGAGGAAACCACCACAAATACTTGTGCATTCACTTTATTCACTGTTCTGTCCCTTGGAAAGGCTGGGCAAGAACAACCAGCATCTCCCGAAGCAGCATAGTAAGTCTTAGTTGTACATCTGTAGGCACATACCTATGGAGCGGGAGTGGGTCAGCAGCTGGGCAATATCTCGATTGATTTTTCTAAGGTAGTCTTGACACTTCTCCCACAAACCTCTGCGCATGCTCGATAATCCAGAGACAAATAGGAATGCCATTAAAGGATTGTTCAGAAAGAGTGTGAAGAGGCTACCCCGCTGAGACTGATCTAAAAATCAATAGACAAAGAGATACATTTGGCACATGAAACAGAAAAGAGGTCCCTGCCACAGAATGGAGTCACTCACCCACTAAATTCTCTAACAGCAGAACTACTCGTTTGTGTTAGTTACATATATTCTGCTTTTGTGGAAGATCTGTTCTCAAGGTGATGCACATGACTAGCAATAAAGGCTCACTGGAGATGTGCATTAACACCAAGAAAAATGAGATTCTCCCATGAACTGTAGGAAGCCTGTGTCATCATTTTGTGCACACAACTTGAACACAGAAGTTGTAAACAACTGATAGAAGATACCGATTATAAACCCTAAGAGGAATTGTTAGTTAAACATGGACATTCTTATTCCACTCCCAGAACCAGACAGTTGAACCTATACAACCTCCCAAAAGTCTACACAGTTGCTCTTTTATTGGGCAATGCAATATCTTAAAGTCCATTTATTCCATGCAGTTCAACATAATATGCAGGGGTCCAAGCTTCAGCTCAATAAACTGAGAAGCCAAAAAAAAGAAAGGTAATGCACCTCGTGTTCCCAAACACTGCTTCCTCAGCAAGGCTTACTAACTCGCTTTGATGCAATTCCTCCTTCTTCAGGACACAGGCACACGGTCCTGCATGATAAAATGCCACACTGGCACAGGGGCTCAGTTAGGTTCAGCTAAGAAGTCTCTGCATGGCGCTCTAGTGCACTGTGCCACATCTGCAGGACTGCTGCAAGACATTCCTGACTGGTCAGTGAACACCACATAAGCATCTGGTATTTGAAAAAGAATTAAGCTCTGTTTTTCAGAGTTTGTTTAAGCGGGATTCATTATTACAGTATTTACTTTCTACTCAAGTTTCAGCTAAGTAACAGGACTAGTTCTAAAAGAAATGAGAAGCTTCTATTTCTCGTACATTTGATCATGATACTTGCTTAACTCCTCTCTACGTGGCTTGAGCTAGATCTTCATACCTGTCTTTGTGACAAAGAGTAACCTTAACATGACATATTCCAATAAGGAAGTTCGGAATTATTTATATTTTGTAGTAATCACAAAGACAGAAAAACAATGTTTTGTTGCCCATTCCTACTATAAACCCACCTTCTCAGGCCATACAAATCCAAGCTTTCCTAAACTTACCCTCCAAAATCAGAACCAGATCTGAGAAGATTTTGCTCTACATCTAGTATTTAAAAGCTGATAACTTAACTGACTCTGCTGACTTTCCGGTACTAGTAAAACTACCCCAAGTACTAATAATAACAATGATAAATAAACATTAATACAATAATTAGAATCCCAACACTGAGCAGGCAATATTCTGAGTCTTCGTGTAGGAGCAACTTTGCCTTTTAGCACTTATTGAAGCTGTCTGTTGTTAGAGTAAATTATTTGCCATAAACTTTATGTCAATTCTATCATACTACTTTAAGAATGTTAACATGATTTAGGGAATACATAATGATAAAAAAATATCTTTTCCTGAAGAATCTACACTACATATGTTTGAGATGGACAAATGACGCAACCGTAACTTGTTAGGAAATGCAATGTACTACACATACCTTGTAATGCTTTTGGATATGCTGTTGGAGAAAGCAAGCACACCAATGGTTGTCCAAATAAGTTTGTGAAATTCTGTAACAGATAAGAATTTTGAAGTATTGATTGTCACTCTGCTTGCTTTTGAATATTTAACAGGTTAAGGGTACAAAGACTATTCATGACAGAGAACGCGCTAACGCCTGTCACACAGTTAAGCATTGACAGTAAGGCTGACAAATTGACTTACTCCTAGAACACAGCACAGAAGGAATATAACCCATTACATATTTAAGGATGTTTAATTCTCTCATTTCACTGCTATTGATAGCAGACACCGATTTCATAGAAATACGGCTTTCAGTAGTAACATATTACTTGAAAAAATAAACAAAAACCCAACCACCTTCTGCAATAAAAATGAAAGCCAATGGTTTTCAGGTCAAAACAGATCTACTGTCTTTCCTCAATACCAACTGAACTATCCAGTCAAAGTGATTTCTTTACACTTTTCTTTCTGATGAAACAGAAGAGATCAATGGAGAAAAGTTTTAAAATACATTTGCTTTAAAACAAGTAGGTCATGACCTTAACATCTGCTATACTGAAGTCGTATTGTAAAATAACCATTTCCTGGACCAGCATCTTAAATATTGCACAAGTGTCCTGTGGCACAGAAATTTCTCCAGAAACCTCAAAAGAAGCGTGTCTAGTTTCACCAACAGTGACCTGGTAATAGTTCTACTATGTATCTAAGAAGTATGTTCATTGGTAATAATGATTACTAAGGAAAAAAAAAAAAACATTTTTCATTTAAACAACCTCCCTGTATCACCTCTCATATCTCTTGTCAACAACAGCTTTCTTAAAACTGAAGGAGGAGTTTAAAACTCCAGAAGGAGTCACTCAACATTGCCAGTTTGAACTGAATAGGCACTGGCAGGTCACACATTCTCAAGCAACATACATGCTTAGGATTCATGAACAGATTCACATGTTGAATTCAATCTTGTATCATGCAGCTAGAGACCAAAGTAGATTTCCCATACACTCCCTCAGTAAAAATAACAATGCTATTAAATGCTGCCTACAGCAAAACCAAGGGTCATTCATGTATCTCAAAAAGGCTATTATTCATTGACAACATCTGAGAACATTTTGGACAAACGTCCCATAAGAGGTTAAGTCAACAAAACAACTACATCCTACAAAGAAGAGAAACTACTTGGTTTACCCTAACTCACAACTCTCTGGAAGATGATTGCTTATATCCAGTCGCTACATCTAAACTGTAGATCCAGGAGAATAAGACTCTCAAGCTCCCAGGTACCTGTTCCAGGTCTTGCCTGGACACAACTGCCTAGCCACAGCCCAAGCAAACGCCAGGATTCACTCTCCACCACCTTAGCCCCTGACTTCAACAGAAAAGAGTTGTGTGCACACATGCAACAAAGGAAAAGGAGCAGGTTACAGCCATGATTTAGAGAGTAGAACCGCAACGTAAACAGGAAAGAAACAGCCCTGTAGGGTAGATGTTATCAGCAGTTCTGGGTAAGGAACAACCTACCCTTCAGTGCATGGACAACTCAAAAAAGGTGGTTTTTTTTGGTTCAAAATTGACTCTTTTTTGACTTCAGTATTCAAGTTTTCCAAAAGAAGCACTGCTGCTTTTAAAAATACATTTCACATCTCACAAACATCTCTTTCCAAAAAAGAGCTACCTGTCAACACCAAAAAGATCATTTCACAAGTAAGTTTTACTGAGTATTATATCACATCACCAACAAAGACTTCGCTTTCTTACTAGCTGGAGCAGTACTCTTTAAGCCTTTGGATTTGATCATAATCTTAGACAACCACAGCTACAAGAACATACTGAATTTAAAATATTATTTCATCCACATACACGGTGGTAACCTTCAAAAGCACAGCCATCTATATTTAAATGGAGGTTTAAAAAATATTCAAAGTTTTACGTCGATATGCTTGATTTGCAGTTCTCTTCCACTTTCAGCTAAATATATAGGGGAGGAAGCTATTCAAGTAAGTGCTGCTGATTTGGCAAACTGGCAAATCACTTCCTGGCAAGACTGACTCTCAGTCATCACCATTTAAACCTTCAGGAAAGACAGTGAGAATGAGAATGCACGCAGAAGATCAGAAATGGGTTTAGAAAAAGATGTGCGAGCAGTTGCTGTTACTGCCGGTATTGCTAGCAGTGACATTTAAATGTCAGGATAGCTGCTGTCCTATCAGAAAAGATCAGAGCAGCCATGTGGAAAAAAAGTCAGTACACTGACTTCAACTTTTCACACAATTGCACAGAACCTCTTTGTTTGTGCCAGTGCTCGAGTCTACAAAGCATCTCGTAACACACCCAGAGGGTATTCGCAGGACAACACTATCGGTATATTCTGGCTATGTGAAACCAAGCATGTAAACACATGCAGAACAACAGACAGGAATTTACAAGGGCTAGGAAGTACTAAGACCAAGAACTCTGTCACTGACCTTCAGTTGAAAACAAAACAAAAACCTTATACCCATTCCCACATACTCATCTGCCTAGGTGCAATGGCAATCGACTGTGAAGGTGAGTGCAAGTTCTTAAATGCTAAATATATATATATTTTTTACATAGAGGACTATGCTTTTTTTTTTTTTTCATTCTGTTCTTAGATTCCTCACAATTATACCCACACCATTCGCATTTCTGTGCTCCTTAATAAAGGCAGGAACTACAGGACTACTGGAACTACTACTCTCTTACACCAGCTGTTCTGTGTGCTTAACAGACGGAGCACTGGGGTATTTTACACCACTGATGGTCAGTTTACCAGAGAACAAGGTGAAAAAATTGGAGACTTAAGTTTTTACACACTGTGTGCCCACAAAAAAAACCAAAACCACAAAAACAAAACAAAACAAAAAAACACTGCAATCTGAAGATAATTCAATTATCAACTTAAAATTTAGTACAAGAAGTGAATGCTACTGAAAAAAAACTTGGCAGTTATACTCAAAACAGGTTCAAATCTGCATGTGGGAATCCATGACCTCAAAAAGATCCTTTGCTCTAAGCTATCCACAGAAGCCAGCTATGTCTAGAGCTGTATTGGAACTAAGGATCTCCAGAAATCCCTTACTCTCTCTTCCAGAGATGATCTACTTGACCACTTTCAGCAAATCTAGTAGAGAGAAAGGGGGGGAAAAAAGTCCATACCCAAGCTGCTCTTTTTCCCCTGAAGCAAACCTAAACTCCCCTGTTGTTATACCAGAATCAATGTCAAGAAAGAGCAAAGGAAAATAAATCCCTACCAAATCCTCATTTTCTCTGAAAGACAAGGAAACCATTCTAAAATAGAGAAGGGAATTTAACAAAAAGCAGATTTGTGTTGATATCTAGTGCAGCGAAGTTAAATGCAATAGTGGTTAAAAAGCCTTTTGAAATGCATTACAATACAACAAGCAGAAAAACCTACAGAGAGGGCCAGATCATTTTAAAAACTATTGGGTAAAAATTCTATGATACAATACTGGACGATTCTGAATTATACTGATCACTAATTTAGTAACTTGTTAGCCAACACATGCCTTTAAAACAAATGACACAGACTATGGATACTGAACAAAGAACAAGTTCATCTGGCCACTAGACGTCCCTATTCCTCTTCAGAAATGCAGCTGTGAATGTTCACTTTTCTCACTGCAAATAATGGAGCTACAAAAAAGGAAGACATAAGGAAGTGGCACTTTCCCCAGATACAGCATATTCTTAATATCCCATTCAGGAATTAAATAATTGTCATAATGCTATCCAGATGCAACTGGCAACTGAGATTGAAAATGCCTGCTTCTTTATTACCCGAACTGCAGATTCCCAAAGGTGATTTGGCATGGAGTAATTCTACTTTAAGTCGATAGCCCCCTAGAAGGAGACTCATTGTCCAAGCATATACCACTCTACAGTAACACTGGATGCTAATTTGAGTCTTGTTATTTCCTTGGTTGAGACACTTTTCAGACACAGACACCCCGTGTTTTAAAAGATCAGGCTCAATGCTTTGACTCGTTTCTGTTGGTTAAAAGCAACTGAGTGCTGGACGACTGGAAAAAGAAAAAGCAGATTAGTTAGCTCCCTCCCCCATGCACACACACCAAGATTTGTCTTTGGTATATAACAAAAATAAACCTCCCACCAGAGATCTTGGAAATCTTGAACCTTTTTTCCCTCCAGGAGGATTTATTACTTTCCAATGAGCGGCTGTTCATGTGGTTCTCCTTCTTGTTCCTATTCATAGGATCAGATCCTGACTAGCATGCACAACCTCAAAAGAAAAGAAAGACTGAATACAAAGTGTTTAAAAAAATAGCCCATTAAAAGTGTAAGCTAACTAGGGGTTGACACTGTATCCTATCATGTAAGTAGCTGCATTCAAGAGCCTTACCTTATAGGCGACGCTATTTGACGAATCCACAATGATAAAGAGAGGCTTTCTTGTGAAAGGGTAGAGATCTCCAGGGTGAAGACTGAAAAGAGAAAGAGATGCTTCACAGAGCACTAGAATCGCTACAAAGCTGTGACAGTGCAGAAGTTTCTCAGATACACAGCTGCCCACGTCCAGATAAAAAGAAAGCAGATTCCTCTTGCCCTGGTCTTCAGGCGCATCCTGAGAAAGTAACTGCAGAATTAATTTGGTATTCTCTGTAATATGGGCTACCAGACTTGTTATTAGCTCCTTCCCAAGAAGAGATGTTTATCTTCTTGCAAACTTATCATCCATTACCTGAAGTTTTCCAATAAAAAGAACTTACCTTAAGTCACAGTAATACTTTTCAGTGCTTAAATCATCACTCAGAATTGCATATTCATTTATAATTCTTGAAATTCAAGCCAATCTATATTTATGATGTTCTACAATGACGAGTTTGAATTCAAGAGGCTTTGATGTATTTTTCTCTACTAAAGACAAATTCTTCCCAGTTGTCACATTCATGAGACTTACCAGTGCATCTCCTTGTAAGATTGGTTTCGCTTGTGGATAGCATCTCCATTTATAACATCCCGGTTACTATTTGTCAGAACACCACCAAAATCATATGGACCTACACATGGCAAAAAAAAAAGTTAAAATTAGCAGAGGTAACTCAGCTCTGTTATGGACTTAATGAATATATGAAAGGAAAGAAGCAACCAAAAATCCCAGAGAACTAAGTGAATCTGAACTACTGTAACTGTAGAGACTTTACTACCTCAATTGTATGCATTTTAGTAGTTTCAGCATCTATCAAATAGAAGAAAACAATGCAACTTCGTAATTTCTAACTTACTATTTATCCACAAATATAGCACAAAAGATCCAAATACTGTCTCTCATTATACTACATAGCAAGAAGTTTAAAACTCATCACATGTTTCATACAGGAAAATCAATACCTCTGTTAAATTACTATGTAAGCTAGTATATTCTAGAATCAGAATCTGACCAAAAACTAATGCTAAATCAGTCAAAAACCCTTTTGCCTCTCAGAATGGATATAATATCTGCAGTAAGAAGTCTGCAAAGGGGAGAAGAAAAAGCTCAAAGAATTAATAAGCTTTTAATACTTCTAGGAAGGAAAAAACATTTTAACTGGGTTTCAAATCTGCAGCAAAGATTTATTTTTAAGATTTCAAATAAAGAATTCACAGTTTTTAAATGCACACACCCTGGACATGTGCTCCTACAGCAACCTAAAGAAAGATTCTGCTAATCTTATACAGCTGAGCACCTGCCTATCTGTTTGATTTAGTGCAAAGATGAAAGTGATAAAAATACCAAACCCTACAAAAAAAAAAGCACTAGAAATACCAAGAAATATTTCTGCCATTGATACAGTTATGAAGCATCATTAACATTAGTAAAAGACAGTATTAGTTTTTCCTAATTCTGTTATGTATTTGCAGAGTTGAAAGACTAGTATTTGGCCACCAAATGCATTTTTTTCAGGCTTGGGTATGTCAGACACCCTTCCATTTTAAGGGAAGCTTTGGGAATAGAAAATTAGGAGCAGAACATACATTTAGTACTGTTACAAATGTTTAATGTGATCTGTCAAACTGCTTACAGGCAATCAACAGAGCAGCTTGCAGCTGCTCTTCCTTTTTAATAAGGTAGAACTTTTTGGTCTTTGCAGACTACACTACCTTATTAAAAAAATGCAGTTGTAATGAGATTCATTTAATAAAAACTAAAGTCTGACTGTGCAGATTTACAGAAAAAGGAGCCTTGATGGCTCTGTGGTAAAGTACTAAGCTGAAATAATACATGCAGTGAAGTGAACGTAATACTGTAAAGAACACAGTTCAGTTAGAAGCCACCACCAAGTCATAGCAAAAAATAAAATGTTAAAAGCATTTAAAAAAAAAATCACTGCCACAATCAGAAGTTGACAGAGATTTTTTTTCCTTTAACATTTTGGGAGCTCAAAAGTCATGCATGAGAATGGACAAGGCATGCATCTTATAAAGGAATGCAAGTCTCAAACAGATGAGGCGTGTACAATATTTAGGATGTTAAAAACATTTTTTTTCCTTAAATTATATAAACAGATCTTTTGACTGTTTGCTTCAGCCAACCAGTTTTCAACTTTTAGACTGCAGCTGCATCCAAATATTCTGCTAGATTGCAAAGAATAGGAGGATGAGGTGAGGGGAATTGTCAAAAAATCATGAGAAGGGCTTGAATTGTCACATTAACAAACACGCAAATAGAACAATCCCTGCAGACGCTTCAGCCCTTTTACCATCCATTTCCTGACCATATGTTCTCCTGGTACTGGAGATTTGAAAGAATCACAAAGTGCCATTTAGCCATTTTATTAACTTTGCACAGATGCATCAGTAGAGACATTTAGTCTTCAAAACTGGTGAAGCTTTTAATACTTCAGATGCATCAAAAACTCTCTATGTCCCCTGAAAAGGTCTCAGGTTAATGAACGCTAATTAAAATACATGGAATTAACTACTGTTTGTGCAAAGAAAAGACTATCTGACTAAGTGGACAGGAGAATAAAATTGACTTGTCTTTTAAAAGGAGCTTTGTGACATCTTTCTTGGCCACTTGTCCTGGAACACATAGAGAATTCAAGCCCTGTTCATGACAGGGAGCATTCCTTTATTGTACCTTCACTATCCGAACGACCTGATGGGAACACGCCCGTGGCAGACAAGTAAATCAGCAGTACACTGTTTGCAGGCAGCTCCTGAAATTCAAATAGAGAGAAGAGTAGCAAGGGAGAAAATGTATAAATTTATTATAATACACTACCATCACCTTAGTAAAAATGTCATCATTTAAGATTGTGCTACTTCTGCTTCTAGCTTCCCTTCATTCTATTATTCTTAGGTGTATATACTTCGCCCCACTACATACACCCCTTCAAATAGGTGAGTACATAGACAAAAATGTAAACTGGAGACACATTAACACTTTTTTTTCTTTTTTTTTTTACATATTGACATTTAAGCTGACATCAGAGGTTCAAGCAGCAATTAAAAAAAAAAAAAAAAAGGATTTTCAAGATACAGAACGGAAACCAAAAGATCCATGCAGACTAACTCCCAAATAATTCAAGATCCTGAGGGAAATTCTTTGTTTCCAAATATCCCAGGGTCTGCAACATCTGCCTCTTCCCCCTGACCCTTTCAACTTCTCAGCTGGATAACAAGCACAACACATCCAGGTTCCTGTATAGACCTGTAAAAGAAATCTATTTTCCACCTGTCTACGGACTGGCCACATGAGGAAGCAGAAACTTTTAATTTCTGCAAAAGGCTGAGCATGCAGGCAGCCAGAAATGACCACTTTCACAAACCTTAAATGATGCTGCTAAAAACGTATACAGCTGGCTGAAAGTTGGTTTATAAAGTAGATATTTATGGGGGTTTTCCCGCCTGGCTGGTTTCTCTGTTGACTCCTGTTGAAAAAAAAAAAAAAACAACAAAAACTTTATATTTACGAAGCAGCTTCATAAGCCTCTAAATTTATATTTATTAGAATGCTCACCTTCAATGTATTTTTCATACAAATGGTCTGTCTGTGCAGCATTTCCTACTACATAGTAAAGTATGATGCACAGTACTTGCACCAGAACTTTATATTATCCCTCATTTTATCTAGATCTTTCTTATTCTCTAAAGCATAACCCATGAGAAGAATGGAAAAAAAAACACTCCCCATGTCACCTGAATAAATTAAAATCTAGCTGTTTAATTCTGCCTACAGATAAATAATTTTTTGTGCTTTCTCAGAAGGGACATTTAAACTTCCTATGAATTAGCAAGCTGATGAACTTGTGTGGCTGCATGACTGCTAGAGAGAAAACAAAACAATGGGTGAGTGTACATGGACAAGGATAGCCATTACACGCCTTCAGAAGTACTCAAACTATACCAGTGTAAACCTTTTGTGAAATGATGCCCAAATATTCACTTCGGATACTTTACCCACCAGTGAAGGTTTCCCCAAGAAAACAACAACAAAAATTGATTACTTGGGTCAAATTCCAGAGGTTTGAACTACCCTTCATAACCTGCATAACCTCTGCACAGGGACACTACAGAAATATTACACCCTTTTTTTCTTTTAAATCTATTTAAGATCTGTTGTCAGATTTGTCACTGAAATAGAACTCACTTGCATTCCAGGTTTGTTCATCTGTGAAGCTAAATTCATTGGTTCCCTTTCAAGTGCTTGTAGCATTCGAAACATATCAACTGTTAATTCACTGAACTTGACCTGCAAAAAGAGTGAAATGGTTTACTCTGCCAGACACAAATTAAACAGTGTCTTTCTTTACAATTACCCAGATAACAGCTTCAACTGCATCCCAGACAGACTGTTTTCTGTCAGTATCATCTCTGAATCTCTAAAGACCCATTAACATCTTAGAAGAGCTCATAGAGGACAAAGTCTATTTATTAAAGGTCCTCTAGGCCAGTTCACTGTCATGCAGTCTCTACTTCACAAGTTAGACTTTTCTGAGGTGTTTACAAATCAAGTGCTGGAACCTGCTATGTACTGTGAATCTAGACAAAATCTGGAAGATACACAAACTGTACTTTAGATACAACTTGCTTACCTGAAAAAAGAGCTCAGAGAAAAGTCATGACGTTTGCACAACTTCATTATCATCATCGTGTAAAACACAAGACCTTGAATATCTTTTGAAAATCCCTTCCTGTTGCAACAAGCTGGGGTATATCATATGAAAGCCCAAGTCAAGGTTTTTCTAGACAGCCTACAAGCCCTTCGTGCTTGAACATTACTAAGACTGATCTGTTATATGAAAAATCATTTGTATCTACTTATTGACATGATGAATAATAAGCAATATGAGGTGAGTACCACAGGTGTAATATCTAAAAAAACCTGTCTCTTATTTCTGAGAACCTCTTATGTTTGCTGCCACTGCAAACATCACTTCCAAAATATTTCAGTGATCACTATTGCAATCTCTAGTTTCTACTGTATGATCCAAAGGGATATCACAGGAGGAGGGACTTTGTGAGGCCTTGGGCTTGTATCTTTGGAGTTCAATCTCTTTTACCTGGTTATTGCAGTTCCCAATAATCAGTGCATCTGCAAGAGCAAGCTGTCCCACTATCATTCCCTGCTCTAGCAATGGAGCTCCAGTTTCAGAAAGCCTGTTGGAGGTGATTACAATGGTGTTGTCATCATTTAAAACCATTACAGGGTCTGCCTAAAAAGACAACCAGAATAAATAAGGAATTCAACGGAATGTACAGATTTACAGTTAGAGAGAAGATCGAAGGTCTCGCCACTTACAACAAACCTTTCATAACCGAGGCAGATTTTTAAAATTAATTTGCCATGCAGATGTTTGCATGCAAACCACACAGCAATGCCTTAGTGCTTGGAAAGGAAACAGCTTTCTGAGACTTCAAGCAAATACATGGTACAAGTACTTGAAGGTACAGCAGATAGAAAAAATGTATTCCCTCAAACAACACGAACTCCGCTTCCTATACTATAGCTTTTCTACACCTGAGGAACCAAATGTCATCAACAACCTGACAAATTGATGCAGAACAAACTACACATTCCTAGAATACAGAAAAATCATGCACTATTTTACTGCTTCTTCCCTTCCTAGAAGGAACTAGGAAGGGAGATGAGTCAATCAATGATAATGCTGCCATCTATTCTGGCAATATTTAAATACATAATCATGCTACACAATGACGTCTTGTACAAAAAGAGGAAAGTAGAACACTGTCTTGTTTGATAGAATAAATACATTTATTTTAACAAACTTCAGAAGTTGGTCACATTACAACTTTGCTACGAGGCACTATCAGTTAACTGCCATGATTACATTATATTTTCCGACGGTTTATGTGTTGCCTGTGTAAAAGGCCAGTACTCCAACAATCAAAGTACACTTTAAAACAGTCAAAACGCCAGCAAAAAAAAAAACAGTCAACAACTGACAACTAAGAGAGACCGCTATTCTCACCTCAATAAAAGCTGCCACTTCCTGAAGAACCAGGTTCCACTCCACCTGATCTTCAGTATTAAAACGATGAGTGTAGTCTTCAATTTCATCTGACAGCTCCTGATGTAAAAAGTTCAAAGACACAGTTACTTCTTAAACTAAGAACTTAACAGTCAGTAACGTTACAATTTGGTTAGCTGTGCTGGCCTTTAAGAAGGAAAAAAAAAAATCATTTTACTTAAGAACATATGTAGCACGCTTGTGACTAACATGCTAGCCAAAGTGTGCTCTTTCAAGAGACAGAATGCCAATGTTGCACTGAGCTTTGGCAATGAAAAGTGTCTTTTCATCAGGTCCCAATGCAAAGAATATCTGGAGTTAAGTGTAACTATCACACTCCCATACAGCTACGTCACTGGTTATTACCTGAATCTATGGACACAGAGGACTCAAATTTAAGCTTACAAGCAATTTTAAATACATTGAGAAAGTGAATGGTATGGCTTTTTTAGCTGCTACTGCTAGTTCAAGTAAGCTTAGACAAAAAGACAGTAATGCAACCTACACAAAACTGTCAATGCCAGAAGTTGCTTGCATAAGGTTGTTAGAGGGGTTTGGGAAACATATGCTGTCAGGAGAAGCATACTGTTCCTTTGGTGTAGTTAAAGGGTACCTCCCAATCTCAGTTGTAACTATCAGAATATTTTACTTGGTGTTCAAACAATACTGTCAAATCATTGGAACATTAAGTGTCATTATTAAATGTCAGACTCACAGAGGATATTCATTGTGTTGGATGTCAGATATACCAGAAAGTCAATGATCAACATTGGTCAGTACTTTATTCATTGTACCTAAAGACTTCAGTTTATATGCAGTCAGTACTTTACTCCCACAGCAGAGGCATATGCAGACTCAGCCTCTCCAATTTCATAGTAATATTTATATCCTTTAGCAAGGTTTTATTTTGATGGGTCTCTGGAAGGTGCAAAGTATATTCAGGATGTGTCCTAGACATGGGACAGAGTGACAGCAGTTTGGAAAGAAGAAAAAATAAGCCCAATATCAATCTAGGAGATACTGGCTTTCACAGCAATACAGTGTCATAAAGACTTTCTGGGGAAGATTTCAGCAATGTCTTAAATGAAGTACAAGAATGAAGATGTACTCAGAGCTACCGGATGATTCCCACACTTTCAGATTACTAACATGCATCTTACAGTTTATTCCCAGTAACTATATCAATTTGTATTTTTTTTTCTCTAGCCGAATGTTCACATCACACTGACATCTTTCCATAGATCAATCCACATTATTCCTTCCTTTTGTGGCATCCAACAGCACAATCAAGTTAAATTTAAAAAAATGAAAAGCTATGTTGTAGCAGCAGCAAACATCATAAATCTAATGAGTCATATTTCAGATGAAATAGACTAAATTATAGATTCCTTAATTAGGAGAAAAGCCTTTAATAAACAGCAGCCTCCCACCCATCACCTTTATCATCATTTTAACATACCTTTACAAGGTCCTTTACAACATCCATTTTGTTGAGCAAGAGACAAACCACTATAAACCTTGCATAGTAACGCAGCTTCTTAACCACTAATTCAGGCCTGAATACAACAAGAACACCACAGTCAAATTTGAGATTGAAATACAATATAGATAGGCAACTATGGAGCCAGGGTAAGGGAGAGGAGGAGGTTAAGATCAGAAAGAGATCAAACACACTGCAAATTAGGAATTCTAACTGAATTCGTGTAGACATCAACGGGTACCTGGCTCAGTTTATTTGAATTGAATACAGATACAAAAATCAGAAAACCCCTTTCCTCACAGGCTCCTTACATGAGAAGAGGCATGGGAATCAGTTATAATAGCTGTCTTTAAGCCTTTTGACAGTTCATGGGCAGTATCTGACCCCACTGCATCAGATGATTATCACAGCTGGCTCAGAGTTCACCCACCCGGGACAACTTAAGAGACCTGCAAGTCAGCATACCCTGTAATTACTTAACCACTTCTAAAATTGCCTGACAGCATCTAGAAACATGCTTGCTCAGTCCTATCTTGTCTGAAACTGCTCAAGCACTCAGACTGAAATTGAGAGATTTTTTAAGAGAGAAGATAATAGGAGCAACAGACACCAGAGCAGAGCAACCTTCATCTTTTTGTGGCACGTAGGTACATTTAGAAATCTGCAAGACTACAGAAGTGCAAAGAAGTCCAGAGATCCTTGAATACCTTGCAGGAAAGTCCCTAACTAAACCTCCTGCATTATCTTGATGACTTCAGATAATTTCTTCTTTACCTTTAATTTGATAATGGAACCCAGGTTTACTCTCTAGAACGTATTATCAGGATCCAGAATTGAGTTTTCTAGCTATTCTTATTTATACCTATGTTCTTGGCAGTCAGTCAGTCTTGGCACTGCCACAACACATCCCTCTTTTGAATACACCTTCAAGACACTATACCAACAAAGGAAGATGTTATGCCTTCTTAAGCTCTTGGACCTTGTCCCAGATAGTTACAGAGGGCTGTTGTACAGCAGTACCAAACGATGCTCCCTCAAAATGCCTGATTAGAAACAAACAGTTCCTCTGCTTCAGCCCAACTGATTTATCTTCCAGGTGCAGCATACTAGGTCCCAGCACTGCCACTGTGCAGGACTCAAAATGACAAAAACCTTTGGGCTAACAGCTTTCTAGCCAGGACTACACAATAGAATATTCTTCCAGTCATCCTGAAAAGCTCTTATTTATCCTGAGGTTTTTAATCATTGCAAAAGGGTTGAAAGAAACTTCCTCCAAAAACATTGATTTCATCTCAGTTTTGATCCTACAGTCTATAATTATTTGCTACTTTCATACATCGTCCTAGCCTTGGGGAAGAAAAGAAAAAAAAGGAGTGCATGCATTCAGACATACCTGTCTTCTTTGTTGACTTGGGAGTAGTATGACCTCTGCCTAATTGCCGAATAGAAGGAGAAAGCTTCATTGAGATAGCTGGTTTCTGAAGTGCGCAAGCTGTAGAGGAAAAATCAGATTAGCTCACTGCTTCAGATGAAAATCCATGCCAGACCCTCCCTTTCTGCCCCCTCAACCATCTTGTGCATCAATGGCAAAACTCCCTCCTCAAGTAACATTGTATGAAAGCCAGACTCTCATTCTTTGTGCATGCTGGGAATACAGATTTCAGAGCTTGGATTCCATTTCTGAAAACAATCAAATCTGCCTATCTTGTGCCCACATGTACAGGTGACAGGTTAATTCACGTTTAAAGGAACATTAAGCTCCCAAACTTGTAAATCACACTTTTGCACAAGAGTCAAATGTAGCACACATGGAAGACTTAAAGACACTTCTGAGGGAGGAGACAACTCCTTAGGCAGTATCAGTGTGACTCTCGCAATATCACATCAGGCTCACAGGTGCCTTTCTCTGCAGCACCCCCATGCAGTCCCAAGTGTGTTCTCATTCACAAACAGACATCACAACTCAACTGACATTCATTTCTACCTCAGCAGGCTCCTGACTGAGTATCCAGATAACTGGCGTGAAACTGCCACTAACGCTGCATTTCCCTACCGAATCCTTTTCTGTGCTTACTTACTAATAATGGTAATAGAGCTGCCCAATCTTGGAAGCAATTTCCCCAATTTGCCACCGCTTCAACCCATACCGATTGTCCAATACTTGTCTATTTCGCAAGAGAGAAAAGAAAGATTAAAAGGCATTCCAGAATTTCTCAGAACATCACACCAGACAAGACAAAGAGCCATTGTAGGGCCAAATTCAGCTTTCATTCCTGGTGTGGCATTCCCAGTAGCAGTCCCTCACAGAGCCAACAGCACTGCATACACACACCAGAACAAGGACCATTTATGTTGCAAAAACTTGCAAGAGCTAGACATAAGTATGTTGCACAAAATACACAAAAAGGTCACCACTTCCCAGGAGAACACTCAACAACACAGCCAACATAAGGTGTGAAAGATCGGAGCCCACACTGCAGCAAGGCGCTTCACACCATTCCAGATGGGTTCTGCACCGCAGAAGCCATCATCTCAGCTTCTCCTTGGCAATATATTAAAGCAACATGCATTCAAGTAGAGCAAAAGGTTTTGTTCAAAAATAAAATAAAATGAAAACTCTGTAACATTTTAATTCATTAGACTGTGAGCACTCCAGGAAGTGACTGTTCCCTCCCTTCATGCTTGAATAACAGTGAAATCACAGTCTTAACTGGGGCCCCTAGGCATACCGTAATACCAGAGATTAAAGTTGCCTTTAAATCCATAGAAAACGGCTGTCTACAACATTCTCTTACCGATGTTGCTGTTGGAACTTCCAGAGTTTGGTGTAAACATCGAATGTTCGCCCGAAATAGGATTGCCACTGCTTTTGCCCATACTGAGGTAAATCCCTGCAACAGACAAGCGACAAACACAGAGTTACTGAGTAGATTCTAGTCAACTCAGCATGACGGCAGCGTATTTGGATCAGTGTCAGAATAGCTTTGTTCAGAATTGACTTGAAATATTTTCAAATTCTGCCTGCACCCAGAACTACAAGAAGCATGATTCCTATAGTTTTTCAAAACCTGTTCTAACTGGAATCTCCAAGGAAATGCTGTTTGGCTTGTAGGAAGTACATATATCAAGATCTGACTATATTATCCCCAACACGTTTACCCCCAAAACAGCCAGGCAGCATAATCACTTAACATGTATACAAGACTGTGTACTCATATATACAAGAAAGAAGCACGCATGGGCATGAAGAAATTCTTCAGTACTGTCTCCTAACTATGGCTTTCTACTTCCAGATGAATTCTCTAGTCACTTTTCAAATGAAAAAAGAATTAAAGTTGTCAGTGTTAATAAAGGTCACATGCATTTTGCAAATGTTCAGAATGATTGCATAAAGGTAATCACTGTTTGGGGATACAGAGAGCCAATGTCATAAATTGCCCTGGTTTTACAGATTCCATCCAAAAAAGGACAACGCTGTCATGTTAAACTGAAGGTATGCAGCTTAACCATAAGTGTCTGAGGTAAAATTTTCTGCTAAGACAATAACTCACCCTTCATGTGTGAACTGTAATTCAATCACTTATTCAAAGAACAGCAGAATTATTCTACTCATTCTAGTGTCTAACACCAGTCAACACCCACCCGTCCTTAACACCCTACCTGAGGGCACCTGTCCAGCTACAAATCAGACTGGCCAACAATCCCGACACAGCAGACCCCTTAGGAAAGGCTGACTGTCCGGGGTGAGTTGTGTCCCACAGCTTCCACCAGTTATACAGGTAGACATTCACTTTCAAGTCAGCTATGAAACATACGGTATATTTATGATGCATTCATACCGTATTTGTTATGAACATACGATACACTGAACACATGCGCCTGTTCTCTCCAGATGTACCTGGAATGCCAGAGTGGCTACTCCAACACGCAGAATGGCAACAGATGGAAGTAGTACTCCCATGAGCGAGCTCACATGAGTCAAGTGATTGGATATGCACAAAAACATTGTCTAAGGAGTAGAAAGGAATCCATGCTAACCCCATAAACATGCCTTTATCAAGGCTGCTCAGTATTAACAGGTTCTCAACAACATTAGAAAAATAGGCCTACAGTCAACCCAAAGAACAGACGACCATGTTCCTACATGCATTTTTCAACATGTGATTGAAAACATCTTACCGTCTTGCTAAGAGAAGTATTTTCATTGGTCACATGCACTGAAAGCTAAACTGGACTCTTACCCATAATAAAAAGAAAAAGAAATTAAAAAAAAAACAAAATAAACCACACTACCCAAGAGCAAGCAGAATAATCTAATGGTAATTAGTTCACTTAGACTCATTTAGATTGATAACATTTTTTGCTACCCATTAAGGAAATTTCCTTTTTTAGATGGATGAGGCTGCTCACTGTTTCAGAAACAGACCCTATTATAACATCATCCATAACTCAGCTGTGCATGTGTCACCAGGCCAAGCAAGCAGTTCAGATGCTCACGGCTAACATTCACTGGGTCAGGTTACATCATCAGAGCAACATTTGTCACCCTCTAACTCACAGTTAGTGATAGGTTGGAACCCGAGACACTCTTTTCCACACTGGTCTCCAGTGCAGAAAGACAAGTTAGTCAAGCCACTTAACTCTCCTTGCGTACATTCATTCAAGTTCCAAGCTGTATTTCCCCCCAGCTCCTCCCCACAACGATGACGTAGTCCTAAGGATCTTAGCTTTAAATACACATGCTCTTAATCCTAGTAGAAGGCCTTCATCTGGGAGTTATTTGAGCCTTGGAACAAATGCAACAGAGGAGACCAAAACCCATCAGTCTCACTGAATGCATGTTGCTTACTAAGTATACTGAAGCTGATTCAGAGGAGGTATACAACCCTACACGGAACTGGAATCACTTGTTCAAGATGGCATAATCTGTCATTTGATTCCAGAATTATTCCTTCAGGGAATGCTCTCTCAGATCATTCGGCTGCTTCACACACCATGCAAAACCTCAGTCTTCAGCAGACTTGCAGACAAAAGCAGCATATTCTACCTCCAAGCCTGGGATGCCCAGACTGCTGCAAAAGCATTCCAAACCACCTTTTGGAAACCACGCCATGTCCTCTGGAAGAGTAAGACAGGCAAAGCACCACACCACAATTTCCAGAGAAAAAAAACGTGGTGCATTTTTGCTAGCTGGAATTGCTTTAACAGCACCCTGGGTAGAAAAGTAAATTAATATTCTTTTGCTCATCAGCCAACTATACTTCCCACACAGCTTGAGGGGACCTAGCTTAGTTACTATATGCAAAATGAATCTGTTATCAGCTATGACACTTACGAACCCAGAAAAGCCATTCCAGTACCTGCTGCTGCTATTCTATGAAGATGCCAAGGTAGCATTTTATTTAAAAAAAAAGAAGATCATCTCAAACTGCTCAACATCTTGGAACATACTTTGTTGTAGCGAGGGGTAAACAGGAGTATAAGCATGTGCTTCAGGGCACCAACACAATATACGTCTTCATCCAAATACAGATTGATACCAGAATACATACATTTAAATAACTTACTGCAATGAAAGATTCACCACTTTCTATTGTAGTAATATATGCAAAATATTGTAGTAATAAATGCAAACATTTCAGCTAAACAAAGAAGTTAATAAATTGTCCAAATACATGACTAAGATATATTGCAAGCTTTGATATAGCAAGAGGTAATGTTAAATTTAATTAGCATGTCCACAAGTTTCAATGTTTGTGGGGTTTTTTTTGAAGGGGTAAAAAAAACAAAAAAAACACAAAATAAGATGCAAACTGATCATTTAAAATTAAAAAAAAATAAAAAAAAAAGTTCAATGACACTGTCTTAATGACTGAATTAGTAAACTGACTCCAAGTATTAATTTGAGCTTTCTAGGCAAAGTTGCTCAGGACATTTGAGCAGAGGTCTGACATAAGGAGAGAAGAAGATGCACCCTTCCTCCCTTGAATACTGGGAAAAAGCAGGTATTTGCACAAATTAAGAAATAAACATCTGTTTGCTGATGATGCTTACGAATATATCCCACATCAGTAAGCTAAAATGTTCTTTGTACCTCACCTGACATCTTCCCTCATGCAACTGACTCCTCTTATTTTGCACCTTCCTCTCTATACAAGCCTGAGCATTCCTCTAAAACCGAGTTCAACTCACTGTGCTGCATTAGTTTGGGATACGTGAAAATCAATGATATTTTAAAAAGCTGTTAGTGCAGCGTACATATGTTTGGCCACTGTTGTCCACGGTCACTGCTGGGTGTCCACACGTATATTTCTCAAGCTTTATGCTCGCCTAATTGCAGCTGGCATAGCTGCACAATACCATGCGATTCCTCAGCTCCCCAGGGAACAGGAAAGATCTCCATGGAAACAGACAGTAGCACTTGTTCTTTTGATAGTATTCTGACATGGCTGTAATAACACTTCATTTATGACAATACATTACCATGGTTCCATCACGGATTTTTGCAGACAAGCCCTGCCATTGCTACCATCCATTTTCCTTCCCATTTGCTGTTCTGTGTTCTGATCACGCATGTTGCTCCCATGTATCAAGAAATTTTGCTGTGAGAAAGCAGACGGCATAAGCAAGAGAGGACATTTAGTGCACGGCTTCTTTAATGAGACCAGAGGATCTGCCTTATTTGGTGAGAAGTAATAGCCCAAAAGAATTTTAGAGACTCGGTTGACTGCAAAGTGGATCATTAATACAGCTTCTCCCACTGAAGGAGGCAGGGAATATATGATCCAGAATTAACTACACACCCAAACTGAAAGCAAAAGACCTACAGTATAGCAAGACATTTTGCGGCTTTCAGATCTAGAGACGGATAAAAGCCATACATAGAGAAAAAGGCAACAGCTCCCTCTTCTTCCAGGGTGCGCTTGGCTCAGGACGCTGGGTAGGGACCAAGCAGCGGTAGGGGCACTCACTCATGCTATTACTGATCATGATCAGCTTCAGAGGAGGGACAAAGGGGCAGCAAGAAGCAATCCCCAGCAACACATGGAGACACATCGGCCTCCAGCAACACACGGAGACTGTTTCTGATTTGTTGATGTCTCAATATTCCAAACCGGACATGAAGACAAGAACTCCCGTGTTGTGAAAGGATGGGTTTCTCACCCCGGGCACAGAAGACTGGTTCCCTTACCACACTGGAGTGGCTGGTGGGTAAATTCCACAGAGAATTTTATCCAGTATTGCTGCATAGTTTTAGCAAAGACCAGCACTACTCCTGTGCTTGTAATTCATTTTCTGTCAGAAGTTTGTTCCATCCGTGCTGTTGGCAGATGCCAGATAGTACAGGAAAGCAATTAAAGGTGCTGAGATTTGTTTGGCCAGCACCTCGTGGCAGTTGTCACACAGGGACATAGCTCACAGAGACACAAAGACACTGAGAAAGTCCTAGAGGCTCAGCAGCACACTTCGATTCAAAAAGAAGGTTACAGTAAGTTTAACATTCAGAGCTTCAAACACATTCACAGTTTTGACAGGTGATAAAAAGGACAATTTCCTTTTATGTTCACATGCTTGTAGTAATTATAGGCTCCTGTTCCCAGAACCTAGACAGCAGTGGGATAACGGGGTTTCAGCACAGCGTCCCCCTGGCCTCTACCAACCCACAAAGGTAAGCACACCAGTACAGCACGCAGTCGCCCGCCTCACCGATGCCGTTGGTGTGAGAAGCCAGTCCCTTTCCCAGCGTGAGACAGGGCTACAGCCCGCTGCATTACCTGAAGCTAGCAGGGCCCTGTTGTTTCTAAATCAGCAGCATCTCATAAAACTAAGAGGTTCAATTTGCATCTTACTGCAAGTCTGAGAAATAACAGCTAAATACTACCAGTTCTTTCCGTGAAAGGACAGCAGTCATGATTTTTGCAGCCAACACAATGAGTAACAAGACTTCGTAGTCTGGGAAAGTACAATACATGTGGAAAGTCTCCTCATTTAAGTTTCAAGCTTCTCTATGATACTGAACACACTGAAGCACTTTTTAGCATCAAAAAGAAGATAACAGGTGACAGCACACCATGAAAAGCTTCTTTGTAACACACTCCCTCTCCACATTTCGATGAGAAAAGCAAGTGGGAGTGGGGAAAGGAGGAAAAAGAGAAACTGGAACACACTTCATTAACAGTTGTTTATAACTCATAGCTCGTCCAAAAACAAGTATTGATACTAGGAAGACAACCTCTTTTCTAAGTTATTCTAGTAGGTATGGCCACAAAAGGACGGTATCACTGGCAGTGTGAGCATGAAGTATACTTTGGAGCAGCAACCTTGGCAGATCATCGTATGTTTTCCTCAAATGCTGTATTTGGCATCTGTATTGGGAAGAGAGGAAGGAAATGCTACTGAAACAAAGACGTGGCAGGCTGAGCCCTTGCATTTTTGGCAGCAGCAATAGCTAAGCAGCTGCCAACACAGCTATAGGCTCAGTTCCCTGTAGCTGAAGTGCCCAGAGGACATTTCGGGAAGGAAATCATTGCTCTCCTCTCCCTCCCCCACCACATTTTTTTTTTTCCATGAAACATGTTAGGGACAAGAGAATGGCATCAAATACAGCAGCAAAGGCTACCATCATCTTCAAAACAGAAGAGGGCAGGCAGGTATCAATGTATTTATTATGCTAAAAGGAAAAGCAAGCAACTGGACTAAGAATCAGGATACTTGCCAAGTCCCTTCCAGGTGAACTATCCAGAAGAGAATAAGCATTAACAGACGAGATACCTGAACGCTGCTTTACCCAGCTATAGCCATAGGAATCACAGGCCTTGTAGGTGAAATGGCGGTGAAGTTTGGTGCAAGAAGCACCTACATTAACTGTGCCAAGTTACAGCAAGGACAAAGGCAGCTAACCACTCTAGGATGTTTTTATTTTCACACAGGAGAGCTGGCTGCTGAAGCCCATCTCTCTATTTTTTATTGCCCAAATTCCACCCAAAGGTTACCTCCTATCTTCTGTCTGGATAAGAAGGCTTCTTTTTGTCAAAGTACCACGGATGCACATGAAAACTACATCTCTTATCTGGTAATCCAATAAAAGCGCTAACTCTGCCCCTAAAGAACAGACAGAATGGCTGTAAGTACTCTGCTATCTTTGTGATCTGCGCTTGAACAACATGCAAACAGCCCATGCAAACTTCTACAGACGTTCTTACATATATGGTCCAAAACTACCCCTACACAGGTGCACGCTGCTCTCTCCTAAACAAACTTGCTGGTTTCGAGATTAAAACGCTAATTGTACGTCTTACTTCACATTCACTCACATACTCGAGCGTGTGTTCCAATGCTTTTCTGAAGGAATACTATCAAATATGCAATGCACTAACCTTAAGCCATTGAAGAGCTGTTTAGATTTATCCAACAAGTAGCAAAAGTCTGTAACTGTTTTCCTCTCTGCCTGAGGAATATCATCTTCAGCTCCTCCTGATGACATGATTTCTTTTAGGGCAAACTCAGTCCTACGAAGAAGAAAATAGACATATTACTCAGCAATTGAGGGCTACTATGAACTCACCCAGATTAGATGCATGTTCCACGGGGATGGTGACAACAAGCATGCAATGCTCCCTTGGGTGACTCTTCTTAAGACTCATTAAAAGCAACATCTGAGAATCAAAGCATGGGACTTATTACTTCACAATGCACTAGCTAACAGAACAAAATTAAAAATAGAATTGGCACAAGAGTCATAAAATAACTGAGGACTGTATTCACAAACACAAAAATGCTAGTAAAAGGATTTTAACATAAACATTTGAGTTTCATACTTGGACAAAGACATTCTGAATTTGCCTTCCAGTTTGGGGGGATGGCCGTGAGTGTGCACTGCTGACCGAGAAATTCTGTGATTCCCAGGGCAGACAACATGCAGACACATTCACCTGAGTTTTGTACACCCACGTGTCAGTGCACTAGAGCACTATTGCAAGAGCACAGGGTGCAGTGCACCAGCTGCCTGTTGAAGAGTTCCAGAAAAAGAGGAAGTTTCTGCTCACTGTCAGGAGACTGCGATATGGGTGAGTATGGGTGCCAGACCATGTAAGAGTTCAAACATACCAACCAGATGTCGAAACCTGTCGGTATGAGGCCAGCAAAGCAGGATGTGAATATTGCAAAGCACCGGCCCACGTCTGAGATCCCTACGTTTGCGATCACACAGCATGAAACACAACAGCCAGCACTCAGAGCACCAACACATGAAATCGAAGGGAACAATGAGAGCTGAAAAGCAGATGTCAGAAGCAGCCAGGAGGTGAATCAAGAATTTCAGGAAGAGGGACGATACCCCAGCTCCCGTGTGTTCTGCAGCAAGCTTGACCTAAATCCTGCGGCGAGGCCCCCGGGTTCTGCAGCGCTCCGCTGGGGACGATCGGACGCTCTAGAGCAACTTCAGACAGATTTCTAAAAAACGAGGGGTTGCTTAAATGGCTAAGTATGTTTCATACAGTCAGTATACCATTCCCCAAATTTAATTTAATGGTACAGTCAGTTTTATCGTATGCTACCTTTAAATTACACTACTCATCTACCCCAACCATTGCTAACATTGGCCAACTGAATCTGTGTTAGCCCTGGAGCAGGCAAGCAAAACCAACCACAGTCCTCACATTAGAGTTGCCAGGCCCTCTGCAAAGAGGACTGTTTATGCAATCACTAAAAGACAAGCTAGCAAATTCCCTGCCTGCTGCTCTGAAAGGTATCAGGCGGCAGACAAAATACTTGCAGAGAAACCATAAAAAGCTGGGGGAGAACAAAAAATGGGAATGAAGGAAGGAAAAAAAGACTTTTCAGATTGTAGACAGTTAAGACATACTTTGAAAGCCTATGCTAAGCCCTGCCAGTTCCTAATTATTTAGCATAAAACTAATTTGTGGAAAGTCAGAAGAACTGCAGGGGAGTTGGGGGGAGGAGGGGGAGAAACGAAGAGATTCCCCAGCTGAAAACAAAAAATTTTGGAGAATATTCTGTATGTTCAGCTTCATGATAAGGCTACTGGCATAAGGCTTTGGACTCCTTATTGAAGCAGAGGGCCAAAGCACCTTTTCTACTTATTGAAAAAAATGCCTGAAAGCACAGGGAACAACCTGTCTTCTTATCCAAGACTCCTGCTGAAAGAGCCCAGAAAACAAACCGCATTCCAGCACACTCTGACGCTGCACACAGACCTGGAAAACTAGTACACCCCGGAGACAGCCCGCTACAACATTCACAACATTTTTTTCTCCCCCTCTATACAGGGGTTCAGGAATGAAAACAAATGCATGTTGCAACCAAGCCACGCAGGCGGCATCGAGGCAACCATCAGCCCGAGACCAGACTAAGTGGTGGCACTGCGAAGCCGGGACGAGGAGCGAGGGGCAGGCTCACCCGCAGCAGCACAGCACCCCCACCACTGCCCCCACCACCTAGTGTCAGAAAAGCACCCACCCTTACCCAAGAGCCTTTCAGCCCCCGTGACAACAAACTGGTTCTGAAGTCTGTTATTTTGTTGTTTCACAAGATCCAGACGCCGTGTAGGTCGGCCGGCCTCCCGGAGCAGCACGGCGTGGTGGCCACGCCGCCCTCCCAGCCGCGGCGCAGGGCGCCCGAGGCTGCAGGCAGGCTTCTTCTGCAGGGCTTTGGGCAGAAGTCTCTGTGAGAAACTAGGAACGACTTGGAAAAAAATCCTATCTGCCAGCTTTTCAGACACGCACAGCCTAACTTCATTAATATTTGTCGAACATTTTGAGGGTATTCCTCTCACCCAACCTTAATCATTACCTCGTGAGACGAGCACGAGAACTTATCTCATTTTCTACTCATGCTTTAGAGGGAGGGAGGTGACCAGAAGACAGTTGGTCTAAGACATCAGAATGAATGGGTAGGACTCAGGCCTTTATAACAAGCTATTTCATTAGTACATAATACATTAAACACAGAAGTCTCAACGTGCCCTGTTTGTTTTAGGTTATTTTATGATGAAACAGCCAAATCGCAGTTAAAAGGAGAATGAAACAAAACTGTAGTTATCCACACAGTCACAAAACCACCAAAGACCTGAAGATGCAAACATAATCGCCCGTGGGACAGAACAGACACAACAGACACACCACCTCCGTGGGAAGAGGGAACGAGTACGCCCCAAGTATCGCCGCTGGACGGTGCCTGTGGATGAGCTCGAGTTTCACTCTCTTGCAGGATAATTAAAGGCACGTTTTGGCTCTGCCACATCTTGCATTCAGAAAACTGGAGTACTTCTAAACCACCTGGTGCATTTACAGATGGACACGGTACAGTGGAAAGTCCTCCTGAAATTCCTTAAGGAGATGCTTAAGGAGTAAGATGAGGCTTGCTCAGGATGGACACGTTTCTTACTCACTGCGCATCAAACCTATCTTCACGGTGATTATAAAAACAACCATACAGAAGTTACGTTACCAAAACATTCGGACTGAGCCACATAATGGGCAAGCAGAGCCTTCCTTCCAGGGAAAAAATAATGGAAAAAGAAATAAGGATTTCAACCAAGAAAGAAGTAGAAGCAGAGAAAAAATAAGTGCAGTTGTAAGAAGCATGACAATTTCCATCTGTGAGGTATCTTTAGAAAAGCTGCTAGAAGGTAATTTTTTCCACAGATCCCAAGTTCAAAGCAACATTTTGGTTACAGGCACGAGCTGAGTACTGCTGCAATTTAAATCCTAGTTTCACTCAGCCACAGCATGTGCCTGAATATGAAGAGAAGATGGGAAGGGAAGATGGACAGAAAAAGGAAAATGAGCAGTTAAGTGACAGGAGAAGCTGGCTTTTCCTTTTTAAATCAAGAAGAAAAATAAAATTAGTTATCTCATGCACTGGTTTTGGCTTCTCATGCACCAGAGAGGGTGGCATTTGGTGCTGTACAAAGAAAGAACTACGATCACAGCAGCGCAGGAAAGGAGGAGGTCTTCCCTGCCTTACAGACTGTGTTGTAATGCAGCAGCATCACAGACAGAAGAGAAAATTATTATTAGAAACAGCAAGTGGCACAGCAAAGGGAGGAAGATAGCTACTGACATCGCCGTTTCCTCAGGGACTGCTGAGCTACAAATGACAAAAATAAATAAAATGCAACCAGTAGTATATCCACAATGTAGACCTCTCCTCCTCGATTCAAGAAGTAACCCCGCAGATCCGTGCTCCTCTTCTGCAGACAGACAGTTGTCCCAGTTTTCTAAGCCCGGCTATATTAGAAATATCACCTACTTATATTTTTGTTCTTGCGTTTGATGTTTTTTGCTTTTTTTCACACAAAAGAAACCACTGGGCTGCTCTGCACATTTCTTGTTTTTTATTCAAGTAGCACATTTTAGAACGATGCTGCTGGGAAAAAATATGTATATATATAAAAATGTGGATGTAGGTAGGTAGGTAGGTAGGTATCTCTAGAGTCTGAAGGAGACTCTGAAACATTGATTTAAGACTTAAAATAAGACAGAAAAATGTGACTTTCAGCAGACGTTATTATTCTCTCAAAGGTTTTGCCAACTCCTCAGGCTATACAAGGCAGAAAAATTGTGCTAGCCAAACACAGCACTTCACATGCCAGGTTCTTACCAACACGCTCTCAGAATGCACAATTCCAGGTTTGCTCAGTACAACACGTTGTTGTATTGTGCAAACGCATCCCACTGCAGCATGGAGGATAGCAGAGAAGAGCTTACAGGCATCCCAGAGAACACCAAGACCATGCAGAGCAGTTGGAGCTGAAAGGCAGTAGGAGGAGGACGGGTTGTGTGGGAAACGGATGAAAGCTTCACGATGCTAGCAAGTAGTTTTTAAAGTTATGTGTCACTTACATCACACACATTTCCACTTCCCTGTGGTTTGCTGTCTTTTGGCTAAGGTTTTCCAGGCTCGGTTGGAAGGGAAAAAAAGTCTGCTCGAGTCAACGGTACGCGCTCCCAACCGGCCCTATACTCAGGCTCAAGCTTGCAAGGCAAGGCATGCTTTGTGCATGGTGAAAGAACACCCTGGTTCACAGAAACCAAGCTGACAACGGAAGTCAAGCACAGATATGTTAAACAACGGCATTACGTGCACGTCTCCCTAGCCAGATTTATTGCTCAGCCAGGGTAACTGTAACCTGCGATTCATCTGTCTGGTAGAAGAGGGAGGTCACAGCCTCACGCCTGACACTCGCTGCGGAACAAGCGGCGATCCTGGAGCAGGATGGTGCCCGTGACCTGGGCAAACTGCTGAGCACGGGCACGCCAAACGAGGGAAGGTCCCTGGAGCTGCACCAGCAGGGTGGGCTGGACGTGGCACCTCGACCTCCTGATGTCTCCTTTGGCAGGCCATCGCTCCTGCTCAGCAGCGGGCTCAGGAGCCCAGCTGCCTTCCAGTCAGCCCGCACAGCTCCTCACACAAATGTTTACGGGATAAGAGCCAAGAGTGCCCATTAGCAGTGCTTTATCTACTTCATTTAAATGGTCAATTGAAAAAGCAACTCTTCTCACTAGACAATCAGCATTAGACTTAAAACTCTCATCCTGTACTAGGAGAGGCACTATCTCATTACACAGCCTTTAGCTGCACATCTCTCCTGTATTTTAAGAAATTAAAGTCTGTATTACTGAGCACAAGCGCAGATACTTCACATACGTGATAACCAACCAGTCTTTCTTACTTCAAATCAGAGGAATTTAGCCCTAAAGCTTTAGGCATTTATACTTCAAACCATCACTTTCATTACAAAATCCTAATATTTCCTAAGTATAGGCACAAACACATCTTTCGGAAGCAGCCCTTCCTAAAAGCAGAACACATCGCTCGTGTAGCAAGTGACTTCACGCACCTTACAAATACTGATCCCCGGGGAGTTTCAGCCTTTCAAAGATTAAGTCTGGACGTTGAATATTCACACTATGCAGAGAAACATTTATTACAACCCAGAAAAGTGATCAATATGACCCAGGGAAGCTTCGTGGTGAAAATTAGAACAAGAATCTGTATTTTATTTCAGGCTCCAGCTGTTTTGATTACTGAGGTTTCGACTCTGTCCCTTAAATAACCCCCACAGGAGCTTCAAAACAGGACAGCAGATGCAAGTCTAGCATGGCAACCCGGGGTGGTCAGTCTTGGGAAGAGGAATAAGAAGAAGAGTAACATCTTATGGCAAAAGTGCTGCTCTAGCGTTTTTCACCCGCGCAACTGATGACAGCAGGCTGCAAACCAAGCAGCGAGCTAGGCTGGGCTGGCTGTCTTGATTAACCCTTAGCCTGAGAATCAGAACTTGCATTTCTGCAACAGATGCAACATGAAACAGCACACTGTCATATGAACGGCACGTCCTAAACTCTTGCTGATCTGGAGTTTCATTGCTTGCACCGAATACAAATGGCCTGGGGTTTACAGTTGAGGCTCTGATTAATATTCAAATGCTGGAGTTGAGCAGGAAATATAATCATGTGCTTAGACAAGTGAGCTAATGATAAGAGTAAGTTATGGTTGCATCCTGATTCACAGCTTCATGGATAGTTTTACCATTTTAATCAAGAAATCACAGCAGAGAAATATAAACTGCTTTTCAAATGCTTCCCACTCCTTGCACAGAGATGCAAGTAATAACCAAAAAGCAAAAGCAAATAAACTTTCTACATCTATCTTGTTGAAACAGGAACTTCCCCAGACTAAGGCATTATTAGAACTGCTCTCCACAGAAACTATTGGTGGAATTCTATTTCTAACCATTCTAATCTGTCAGGACTTGAAAGGTTTCAAACCCTGAGTCAGAGAGAGCGTCTCTCTTTTCACTTTTCATCCTGAAACATCTCCCACAGCATCACTGCCAAAGAGAATGCAATATAAAGCCAGACACCCAGTAGGTATTAATCGGCTGATAAGAAATAGGTAACAGACAAAACTAAGCTCTTGATCACTCATACCCAAAGCCTGGTACCACCACAGCTTGAATCTCTACCAGTAAAGGTCTGATTAGCTGTCCCTTACTTCCAGATCAGATCGGAGCACCATTCTGTATCCAGAAAGCTTCAAAGTTCTCGCTAGATGATACTGAATATGGTGCTGGGCTCCTAACAGCCCGCTAACTCCCTGTTAAAAAGAAAGGACAGATGCCAAGAATCTTCCTCATGCTTTACTCTGAGCAGCTGGTTGTGGCACCTCCCCTGCTGAGAACTTCCTTCTGAAAAACCAAACCGAACCACTGCAGATGACAGCAGCACCCATCAAAAGAAAAAAAAGAATCCCACCCCTGCATTATGCCATCGTTCTTTCCCATTTCATCCTTTAAGGAAAAACAAACAAAAAATTACTGGTCTACAATAGACGGACCAGCACCACTCTGCTGCCATTGGCTAGGAGAAATATGAGCATTTTTGCTGCTGTCAAGCAAGACGTCTACCTTTGCTATTTGCCTCTCTCTTCCTTCTGCAGACTGGCATACTCGCCTCTTGTGTTTCCTTTCAAAGCTACGCTGCACGTTTTGGGAAAACCATCTGTGTGTTTCCACGTACTCTGCTCAGAGCGCTAGTCCTGACAGAGCTGCAGACAACACAAAATTAATTAGAACCCAAATTCATTCTTCTTGCCAAAATACCTAATTCTCTGCTGAGAGCCACCGTCCCCAAATTCCTGAGCCGCCGCTCAGTTCTGTGCAAGAACCACTTTTCACATCAGTAAATACGTGCCCCTATTCACACGTGCACGCCAGAAGCTTCACAGCTCGCTGGCGCCAGCACTTCGGGGGGAGCGGCGAGGGGCAGGCATCCATCACAGCCATTACAGGCTGACAGGCAGAGGAATCGGGCACGTCAGGTACAGCGACTTTATAAAGAAATATGAGGAAAAAAAATATACATTCCCTTATCATTCCAAGGTTTGTAGTACGAGTTGGAACCAAACAGAGGCATTTCTCATCCCCAGCCACTGCTGACCCCCGGGCACGCCCGCGCTGCGGTGACTGCAGCTCCCCGGCCCCATCCTGCTCTTCCCGCGCCGGGGCACGGCCACCAACAGGCCGGGGGCTGCAGCCTGCGGGACGGGCCCGGCCTACACCCGGCCAGGCTCCCCATGGGCTGCGCCCGCTGCTCGCAAAGCACCCCCACGGGATGCACAACGAACAGGGCTTGCACAGAGCCCGGCCTGCGGAGACATGTTTTGTCTGACCACAAGAACAATCAACTTAAAATGTAACTTCAGACACAGAAGCAAGCACCTATTTCGTTCAGCTCGGAACGCCGGTCAGATCACGTTCTCTGTGCCTGGATGTTGAGTTACTTCAAAAGGGCACTAAGGGGAAATGCAGCACGAGCAAGGAGGGTGAAAAACTTCTATTTTGTCAAAAAACGACAGTGTGGCTGACTGAAAATCACCTGCAGATGCAAATAGCTCTACTCAATAGGGAACTCTCCAGGAAAGTATTTTTCCTACTAAAAATGTACCGACTTTACAGCTCACTTGCAGAAGTAGCAAGCTCTGCGAATCAAGCAAGAGGTGAGATATGTTAAAAAAATAACAAAGCCACAAAGCCAAGGAGTCCTGTGGCGCTGCCCTCCACGCTGGGCCAGGCCGGCGCCTCCCTGCGCACCGGTCAGCCGACGGGCCGCCCTCCGGTCCTGCCCCTCAGACGCACGGAACGTGTCCCGCTCCTTGAGCTCCGCCATGCTGTGTGGAAATGACTGGCTCGATAACCGTCAGGGCCTTCGTCCCGCAACGCTGGTGTCATCGGACAGCGACCCAAGAGTTACTGGGAGAAGCAGAAGGAGGCCCGACTGCAACCGCACAAGCCTTGTTTGCCACACGGGGCGGAGGAGAGGGAAGATGCCCGAGAAGACAGGACGCACGCGTAGCGGTCTCCAGACCCACAGCGCTACAGCACGTGGACGTGGCAGACAGCAGGCACACAGGTGCACAAGCAGCAGCCACCGCAGGCTGGCAGCGCTCTGCCTTCACGCGAACGCGCAGCCCGTTCCCGGCCCGCCGGGCACCCAGCGGCTCGCCAGCAGCCGCCGAAGCCCGCAGGGACGTGGGCTGCCAGCCCCGCGCTGCCTCCCGCCCCTCCGCAGGAACTGACTCAAGACTCCCGCAGGGAAACAGCCAACGCCACAAATTCTGCTCCGCTCGGAGGCAAATGAATTTGAATACCCAGAACAGAGGGTCAATCTTGTTATTTCAGTTTCAAATACGTGCCTAGGCTATAGGACCACGTTTTTTACAAGCCCTTTATTGCTTCCAGCACACCTGCCTGTACCCGGAACTGCAGCTTTGGCACCGTTCCCCCAGAACAGCGTGGAGCTGCCCACCAGCACCATGCCCTGGGAACAGAAAGCTGGCCCTTCCCGTCCGCTACAGCAAGAGATCGTCTACGTCACGCCTTACCAGCAGGCTCTCCTGAATTCACTCCAGGCCGACTCACTTTAAATACGAGCGACACAGTATCACCACGGGATGCATATGTGGCCTTTTTCAATTAACTTCATAACACGAAACTTTTGCTTCTCTTCTTTATGCTCCTGCCACTCGCAATCCGTTCCACATTTGTCCGCTCCGTGCCCTCTGTGATCCCTCTTTCGCTACAGTTCACGACCCTCTGTGTACGGGATGAACAAAGGGCAAAGCCCAAAAACGCCATCACAGTTGGGTCTCTGCTCTTGTACTGACTTAACCAGCTTGCAGCTTAAAATGAGCCCAAGCTCGAAGTCAGGCTGATGCAGAGCCTCCGGGTCGCCAGAGTCCAGGAATCCCCAGAAGATGGTTCAGAAGCAACGTGGAAGAGGCTGCACCTACTTCCTTTCGTCCACGTTTAATTCAAATCGTGACTCTGCAGTGGTGCCTGCATACCACCTACATGATGCTTAGCAGTCATTTGCTTTGTATGAAAGAGCACGAGAAAAAAAGAACATCAGGCTAGCCTACTCTTGGCAGGGGTGGGAGGGGAAGAGGAGAGAGAGAAAAACACCATCAGCTGCGGCGGGTTGAGCTGTGTGTATTTACATTTCACAAGCTCAACTATTTAGTGGTTTATTTACACACAATGTGCTTGGAGCAGCTAAAATGCCAGTTGTGTTTTATCTTGATTTGGTGGCAACGCGCATAAGCCACAAAATCACAGGAAGAGCCTGTAAATGAGACGTGAACCTCGCACATCTGGAAATCTGGAAAAGCACGTAAGCCACTGCGAGAAGGGAGGAGGATTTTGGAAGCACAGGCACAGTAAGGGCTGAAATGCATCAGTTATGACAAGACACCAAAATACAACCCAGGGACTCAAAGGCAGCTCCGGAGTCACAGCAGAGCAGCACGCGCTGCAGGGCTGCGCATCCCCACGTAGCTCCCGCGGCCAGGACAACCTGCAGCAAGGCGTACCGCGGCCCCGGGACGCGCGGGGTGCCCCTCCATATTGCAGCGAGCAGGGAGTTGCAGTCAGCTCCATTTTATGCACGTTCGATGGCACGACGCCAACACAACTGTTGACTGAGCCAAAGCTGGGCCCCCTTGAACTAAGCCATCACCTAAAGCAGTGTGGAAAAGCACATGCCTCTCGCATCTACAGCGGCCAAGTTCCTGAAAAGCATCCGAGCTACACGATATTTTTTTTTCTTGACTCAGAAAACGACCAATGTTTTAACTCCTTTATACACACTCCTAATTCAAAACGGTAAGGTTGCCATACAATGGGACTTGATGTTAATGCGGTGCAGAGAATTCGGAGACCTCTTTAGGCAAGCCATTTACTAGACAGTCCAAATGGCAGTTGGGGCCAGCATCCGGCCCGGAGGGCAGGACTCATCACATGCTACATCTTGTTAGCATTCTTGGCCAAGGTGTCAATGGCTGCTTTCCAACAGGATCCTTACCCTGACAAGAAAGAATGCAGTGCAAGCTCGGGAAAGCTTTTTGATCAGCTCAGTTCTCCTCCTCCCTCCAAGACGGTGTTTGGCAGTGAGCTGCCAGCAAGCACGGGAATTGCACGGAGAGCGTCACCACTCCGGGAATTCACCCTGCAGAGCACAAACCGCTCCTGGACCATTACTCTACCACAAGGCAGAGAAATCCCTCTGCTGATTTCTACCTTAATTATACAAAAAATTGAGCTTCTAGTCTGTGTTCCATTATAATAATAGCAATAATTAAAAATCCTTCAAGCGAGGAGTCCTCCAAACCTGCTGTTCCATCCAGGCTTTTTGGCATCACACACTTCCTTTCTTGACTGATATCCTGAGGGAACCAGACTGATGGTTATTCTATTCTATTCCTGTTGCAGGACTGTACTGTGCTCTCTCAGCACATGTAAACTGCTAGGTAATATTTGTGTTGGCAACTAACACACATACTTTATAGAAACAGACCTCTATTTGACCCTCCATGCAGCTCCCACGTACAACTTCGTGCACTCCTTTAAACAGCCTTCCTCTGCTGCAACACATACCCCATTCCATAACTCTGTTTCCAGCCTGTTTAAAAACTACATATCCAGAATAGGGCTTATGTGCTTAAAGAGAGCAGCCTGGCTATAAGAGCCAAGCCTGCAGAATGTTCTTAGGCAAGAATACCAAAGAAAAGGAGTGTAAAAATTGCTTGTACAAGTCCTGGTTTTCCTCCTGCACAGCTCGCTCCAACTAAACATTTCTATGAAAAGAACTATGAAGAGTTCTGCGAAAAAAAGACACCAACACAGATTTCTGTGATAAAACCGATGGCTGTATTCTGCTTTTTTTTTCCCCTTCCAAATACTGCCTAAATAGCTAAGACTTAACTGTAACATCACTTCAGAACAGCCTTTCACACCAGAACTCTTCCTTCTGGCCTCAAAGTCACCATACACGGCAAAAGACAAGCCAAAGCAACACGTCCAGATGATCAGATTCATCTCCGTTATTCATTTACACTGCTGTTTATCAACAACTCCTTTTAAAGCCAGCAAAGCTAAATCAGAGTAGAACCGATGCAAAGGTGCAGTGTTCGCGGGCTGCACGGGGCGAGCACAGCGGCGACTTTCAGCCTTTTATCACGAGTAGATCTAGTTTCTCTAGTGACCACTGCAAACAAAGAACAGGGTGCTACTGTCTGGATGGATCTTACACGCTTAACGGAAGCATGTTCTTACATGCTCACCCCAACCGGCCATCTTTGTGAGAAACCTCCAGCGTTCATAAGGGACACGGATTACCAAGTGACTTTTGTCTGTGCATTGTACACACGCTTTAAAATAAAGTGATGACGACAATTGTCTCTATAAAGCAGTAATATATTTTTCCTCTACATATGGTTTCTGTGAATAATCGCTTTTATATTTTCTGGAGCAAAGTACCTGGCTATCACGTTTGTGTACGCTGTCTGTATTATTTTGGCAGCCCAGACTGACTGGCAAATTATATTCTTCGCTTCTCGTTAAGCAGCTCTTTTTTTTTTTTTTAACAAGCATAATCCAGTTTATCAAAATATCTTAGAAGAGACCGACTTATCCGACTCCAAAAAGAAGCAAGAACACGATTTAGGGGCAGGTGTCACGCTTCTTCACCGCTCCCTGCGCCGCCGGAGCGCGGCGAGTCGCGGCCGTTACACAACGGGGTTCGCCCCGGGTCGCCAGGCAGCGACTGCAGCCGCAAACTTCCGTGGCGAGAGCCCCGGCAGGCCCATCCTGCCATCCCCACGGCTGCTCCCACCACTGCAGTTTCGTTGCTCGCAGGAATGGTGGGAGGGCATGCGCATGCTGGGAGATTCACTTCGCCCAGCGTTTTCATCATCCCACCGTCCGACAGCGCTGCTCCGCACTGAGACGAGACGCCGAGAACCACGGATTGCGTTTGGACAGCTCTTCCAAACCTGGCCATTTTTTTTACGATAACGGATCCGCTCTGCAGGCGGGGGGCTAGAACTGCCAAACTGAGACACGGCACGAGCTCGGAGCCCGATCGCTACGGCACAAAAGCGCAGCCGAGATGCTGACACAAACGAGCCCCGCTCTACGTGCCGCAGGAGCAGAGCCTGGGAGCTGACAGCCGCCTCTGTCTGCGGCCTTTTTTTGGGGCCGCCGTCAGGTGCTGGAGCCCTTACGGGCAGGAATGGGCAGCACGTCTGGGGGCAGGAGGGCACAGCCAGACCCCAGCCAGCCCCAGCCGGCCCCGGAGGACCCCCGGAGGGCACAGCCGGACCCCGGAGGGTCCCCGGAGGGTCCCCGGGGGGCACGGCCGGCCCCAGCCGGCCCCCGGTTTCTCAGCGCCCGCCGCCCCGCGCGCCCCCCGCACGGACCCCGACCGCCTCCCGCGGGGCGAGCCCGCCACGCACCGACAGCCCCGGGGGAGCGCGGCCGGGCCCGGGGGCAGGCAGGTGCCGGCCGGGGACCGCTCAGCGCCCACCGCCGGCCCCGGGGGAGCGCCGGGGCACCGGGCACCGGGCGCGGCGCTGTCACGGCGCTGTCACGGCCGCGGCGCGCACCCGCCGCCGGGGCCGGCCCCGCACCTGCCGCGGCGCCGCCGCCTCACCTGGGCCGGTCCTCGGCCTGCGGCGGGGCCTCTCCGCGGGGACCGGCGGCGGGCGGGGGGCGCGGGGACGCCGGCCCGGCCCTGCCCTGCCCGGCCCCACGCCGCCGCTCCTGCCCTCCCGCCCCGCCCCGCGCACCTGGAGGCCGTGCCGGTGCCGGTGCCGCTGTCGGTGCCCGTGCCCGTGCCCCTGCCGGTGCCGGGCGGGCGCCTCCGCCCCCAGCCCCCTCGGCTCCGGCCGCGGCCGCCCAGGTCCGGGGGCGCGGAGCGCGGCTGCCGCCTGCCGCCGCTCGGGGCCGGCCTCGCCCCGCCCCCCCGCCCCCATTGGGCGAGCGCCCGGGCCGGCGGCGGGGCGGCGCGCCCTGATTGGCCCCGCGGGACGTCACTCGGGAGCCCGCCTCGCCCCCCCGCGGGGCCGGGCACGGCGGGAGGCTGGAGCCGGGCGGCGGCGCCACCGCGCGGGGAGGCGGCGCGGCGCCACCCGGGGCCGGCCCAACGCCGCTCCGCCGCGCCGGGACCGGAGCCGGCCCTCCCCGCGTCCCGCCCGGCCTCAGCCCCGGCCCCGCCGCGATGGCCGCCTCCCGCCCGCCGTCACGTCCCCGCCGCCCCCACGCGGAGGCCGCCGCACCTCGGCCCGCTCCGCACCGCCGGCTCCGCTCCGGGGCAGCAGCGAGGCGGGGCGGCGGGGCGGCCAGCCAGCCCGGTACCGGCGCCCAGCCCCGCCGCCGCCCCCCGCCCTCCGCGGCCGGTACCACGGCGCGGCCCGCGGGGGTGTGGCGCGGCCCAGGGCCCTCCCCCCCCCGCGCCGCCGCCCATTGGTAGGCGCCGGGCCGCGGCCCCTCCCCCCCGCGCCCGCGCCGCTTCCGGCCCTTCCGCCCGAGCCGCGCCGCCGCCGCCATCATGGTGAGCGCCCCGCGCCGCCATCCGCCAGCATCCGCCGCCATCCGCGCGGGCGCCGGGACCCCGAGCCTCGGCCCGGCGGCCCCGTGCTCTGCGGGCCCGGCCCGGCCTCACCGCGGGGGGGAGAGGGGGGTGGGGGGCGGATGGGCCGGGGGGCGGCCGGGGCCGGGGGCGGGCGGGGGGGTGCCGGGGCTGCGCGGCGCCCGCCTGACGCGCCGTGACCGGCTGCCCGCCGCCCGCAGGCCAAGATCAAGGCCCGGGACCTGCGGGGGAAGAAGAAGGAGGAGCTGCTGAAGCAGCTGGAGGACCTCAAGGTGGAGCTGTCGCAGCTGCGCGTGGCCAAGGTGACGGGCGGGGCCGCCTCCAAGCTCTCCAAGATGTAAGCGGGGCCCGGGACGGGAACGGGGCCGTGAGGGGCCGAGCGCAGGGACCGGCAGGGACCGGCCGCCCCCTGCTGCCCGCGCTGGGGGGCGGAGGGGAGCGTGTGGGCTCGGTGCGTGGGGCTCTGCTCCGAGGCGCTGAGGGGAGGCCTGCTGGGTGGTGCCGCGCCGCAGCGCGGAGCGGGCGCGGTGCGAGCTGCGTGGTTGTCCGGTATCCCTGTCATCTGTTCTCCGTGGGATGCTGGTTGTTTAAAACCGTGGTGGTTGTCCCTTGGTGCGTTCTGAGACGTCCTCTTTTTTTTTTTTTCCCACCTGCAGCCGTGTGGTGCGCAAATCTATTGCTAGAGTCTTAACTGTGATCAATCAGACTCAGAAGGAGAACTTGAGAAAGTTTTACAAAGTAAGTCCAAACTTCCTACACAGTAATTTTGGTTATTCTCAGACACACTAAAATTTTAGAAGCATTCTAGCTTTATAGATTCTTACTTGTAAAGCTTTAAACTTAAGGAAAAAAATGTTCACGTATGTATAGTTTAAAGCTTTCTAGTCATGGTTCATTTTAAAATACCGTTAAGAGACTAACCAGGATTCTGTAAGTTCAGTGTGAGTATGTTTTGCCAGGAGTTTTCTGGGCAGCACCCTTTCTCTGAAAGTCTAGTATATTTTTTAGAAGGTGCAGTTCCCAGAAATGCAGATACTCTGCTTGCTAAATCTTAATTATTAAGTTGCAGGTGAGTGAGTAATTCTCTTGCTCAGCACATTCCTGTAGTTTTTAGAATAATACTTGTTAGGGGTGTGGGTTGGTTAGAATGGGAGAAGAAAATTTCCAAAGGTCTTGGGAAATTGGGACCCATAAGATCAATTACTTACCTCTAACCTGAGTGAAGGTTAGTAGAGCTGGTACAGAAGTTAGTATCAACTACTGCTTCCCAGCGGAGAGAAATGCTGTAAGCTTCTAGACTGTGATGATAGTTCTAGTGCAAAGAAGCCTAAAGTACTGCTGCTAATGTTTTTATAGGTACCTCAGCTCTTTGTGAGCTCATGCATCGATCTCTGCATTGCAGTCTTTAAAACTCAACTGTTGTATGTTTTTGAAAATAGGGCAAAAAGTATAAGCCTCTGGATCTGCGGCCGAAGAAGACTCGTGCCATGCGGCGCAGGTTAAACAAGCATGAAGAAAATCTGAAGACCAAAAAACAGCAGAGAAAAGAACGTTTGTACCCTGTCCGGAAATACGCCATCAAGGCATAAAACGGCAGTGTACTGAAAGTTCTTAACTGTATTGCCTGGGTATGTCTCATTAAATAGAACTTTGTTTGGAAGGTGTTAGTGGTGTTCTTTTGAGTAGCAGTTATATAAAGATGTCTTCAGCTTTATGGAGAGAAATCAGAGGATTCTCAGAAAACTTGTTTGAACTTTTATTGGTAATGAATATGCTAACATAACTTGCAGCTTGCGATTATCTTTTCTCTGTGAAGAGCAGGTAAATGAGTACAGATCTGTGGAGCTGGCACAGAACCCGTTAAATGATTTCTTTTTCTGTCCCTTGCTGCAGTTCTTTGGAACCCAAAGTCGTGATTCTGAAGGCCTTTTTTGGTTCTGATGTAGTGAAGAGTTGCACAGAGCTGTCCAAGCGTTATTGATGTAGTAATGGTTTGTGTTAGTATAGCTAATGTATTCTAACATGAGAAATTCTCTACGCATCGGGGAGTCCTCACACACAATTGGATCCAGATTCTGTTCAGGGAAAAGATCTTAATTCTGCTCGCTGAACTCAGCGTAGATCTGAAGGATTTTTAAGCCTCAAGCAAATTGTAACCAGAGAGAGGTCTAATTACGTGTGGTAAAGTGAATTTCCCATATATTGAGATATTAGGAGGGATAGCTTTACAGTGATGCTAATGTTGGCTGTGTGATAGCTTCAGTAAGGGCTTAGTGCGGACCTGAACACGATGCACTTGGCAGTGAAGGAGGCGCAGCCTGACAGCTCTGGCCCAGGCCCTGCAAGGGGCCAGGCTGCTGAAGCACGCTGCCAGGTTGGAGCGTTGAGCTGTGGCTTCTGTAGGCTAACGCGTTACCTAAATACGCGCAGCGTTACAAGATGCTTTGCTTCCTGCTTCCGAATACCCTGCAGTGGCCAGCAGTAGCCTGTTCGGGATAAGCACGAGCTTTCCCCCCAGCACGCGTGGCCCTCCAGAAGAAAAACAAGCAGACCGCTGGGAGGATGCAGATCTGCACACTTCTGTCCCAGGAGCCTGATGCCGTTGGGTTACAGATTGGTAACATGGCGCTTACCATTCAGTAAAGAAAGGGGAAAAAAAAAAGGGGGGGGGGAAAGCTTAAGTACCAGGCACTGAGAGTCTAAGGTGAAGCCACAGGCTTGGGCAGCAGCATCATGCCCAGGGAAGACTCTCAGCGTGTTGGCCAAGCTGCACAGATAAAATGAATCGCGGCTCGCAGCTGACACCTCTGAACATCCTAAAGCCATTGCTGAGAATTTGTTAATTCTGTGCTGCGCTTCTCCAAGGTGCGGTTCCAAACAGAATGGTTGAGGTCAGAAGGTACCTCAGGAGGTCTCCAGTGCAGCTGTGCTGAGAGCAAGGCCGACTTTGCAGTTAAATCAGTTTGTCCAACTTCTTCTGTGTTCTTCCGTATCTAACGGGTTGTAGCTGCAATCTGCTGTTTTTCAGAAGCTTTTCTGTATCCGCCTGTGAAACAACAAAGCAGAATGCTCAGCTCGCCTCAGCTCTGCCCCTTTGAGCTCCCCTCAGTGCAGCGTTCAGGGTGAGGGGCACGCTTTGTTTCTGCATTCTTACACAAGCGGTGGTGGAGCCAAGTGTGTAACTGCTGTGTGGGGTGGGATTCTCGTGCTGTGCTTTCCCGTCGAGAGGGGCAGTAGGTGACCTGTTAAATACTTGGCAGTGAAGCCCAGAGTGCGAGGCAAAGGGATTGCCACGCTGCTGCGGGAGTTAATAGGGGACAACACCGTAAGTTTTTGCACAGTCTGCACCAGGTGCGTAGGGAGAGCCAAGTGTGTTTCTGGCGCTGCATTAAATCCCGGGGCTGAATTGCTCCATCTGCCTGTAGCAGGGTGGCAAAACGTGGGAGCCCGGCCCTTTCATCAGAAGCGCCCTGTGCTGTTACAGAAGACAGCCTGCGGACAAACAACTCTCAAAATATTGGGAGTAACGTGCTGTGGTTCTCTGAATGGATGCAGGAGTGACGGGCTGCAGGTGGGGAGCTGCACGTTACAGCTGTCGGAACAAAAGGTGCTGCTCCCCGCCCTTCGTGCCACGCTTTGCAGGGCCGTCAGCGCTCTGTGCTGCTTCCCGCTTCGCCGAGCGTCCCAGCAGCCGCCGGGTCGTCCCGGCCCCCTGCCGGCAGCCGCGGGCTGGGGGGGGCCGACGCCGTCTCCGCGCTCCCGCAGCGGCCCGAAGGCAGGGGGCGGTAGCGGGGGTTGGCTCCCGCCGGCAGCCGCAGCGAGCACCTGCTGCCTGCACCCGGCCGGGGAGGGGGGCGCTGAGCTGACTCGGTTCTGGGGACGGACGGACGGACGGACGGACAGACGGACGGACGGACAGACAGACAGACAGACAGACACCCCTCCGGACCCCGCCCTGCCGGCAGCTGCCGCTGCCCCGTCCCGCGGGGCTGGGCGGGCGCGGGCTGGCCCCGGCCGGGCTCCGCGTCCCCGCCGGCCGCGGGGCGGCACCAGCGGCACGGGCAGAGCCCGCGGGGAGCGGGGGGGGCAGCGGCCGGGGCCCGGCGGGGCGGCTGCGGGGAGCCCCGGGCACGGGGGGGCTCCGCTGCACGCGAAGCCCGGCGCTCCTGGCCCTGCTCCCGGTGCTGCTCCCGCTGCCTCCCTCCTGCGGGACGTCGGCCCCGCAGCTCCCCTGGGCGCTGCCCTGGCTCCTGCACACAGCGGGGGACGTGGGGACGCGGCGGGACGTGCGGGGCCATGCGGGGCTGTGACCACAGCCCTCGTGTCCTCGGCCGCGCCCGCTGCCCCCGCGTGCCACCATGGAGCCGTGTGAGCGGCGATGCCATCGTCACCCCCGGCCCGGGGGGCAGAGCCATGTCTCGCCGTCCCCGTCCCGCCAGCCCCGTGGGCAGCCCAGGTCCACCCGGGGCAACCGCCCGCTGGCCGCCCTGAATGCTGGTTTTGTTGGCCGGGCAGGGGGAGGCCTTGTCCCCACGCCGCCCCCGGCCCTGCTGCTCCCGTGAATGCAGGCAGTGTCTGCACGCAGGCGCTGCGCCGAGGGGCCCCCTCCCGCTGTCCTGGTGGCTCCCGTACAAAGGTGGCACCGGGGCTCCCAGACCCGGGGGTGCCGCGTGCCGGGGCCCTCTGACTCCCTGCCAGCCCGGGCCGCGCACCCGATGAAGGGAGCCTCTGTGCGAGGCCGAGCAGAGCCCAGCCGGGGGAGCAGCACGGGCGGCCCTCCTCCCCCCGTGCCGTGCCACAGGGCGCTGTCTGGGAGGGAGCGTTTGTAGGGTGCGGGGGCACCCCGAGCAGCAGGAGCCCCTCCTGCAGCGGGCAGGGAGGAGAGGCAGCGACACGGCCACCGCGCTGCACGGGCACCGTCCGGCCCCAGCGTGGCCCCGCTGCCAGCCGGCCAGTGCCAGGGTGCGCAGCAGGAGGGCGCAGACCTGGCCGGGCTGCGAGCAGGCAGTGTGCGCGCTGGGCCAAGGCAGCAGCGCACGTGGGAGAACAGTAGCAAACCCCGACATCTGGAAAAGTTTTGCGTCCTGCGTTATTTCTTTAGTTCTGGCCCATTTTTGCTGAGATTCTCCTTGGCGGGGACTGCAGAGCGCAGGCTGGCCAAGCAGAGGAGCTCCCCGGGAGCACGACACCAACGGAGGGGTGGAGGCTGCCCCGGGGCTCGCAGTGGGGGCTGAGGGTCCGAGTGGGCGCCGTGGCCCCTCTGCGCATCCCCCCTGGTCCTGGGGATGCCTGGCGGGGGGCTGCTGCTGCCCAAGCAGTCAGCGGGACTGTTCTGGGAGCGGGTGCTTTGTCCCAGCATCACCTCTGGCCCCGTCCAGCCCTTAGGGCACCCCAAGGGGGCTGCCGTGCCCGGCTGCCTCGCCAGGACGGTTTGGAGCAGCAGCGGTGAGCCTGGGAACGGATTTGTGTTTCCACTTGCGAGTGAGTCAGCCCCGGCACCGCCAAGGCCAGCGGCTCCCTCCCTTCCCTCCGGCCGCTGCCGCCTGCCGCTGCCCACCCCTGCCCTGCAGCGTGCGGGGTCAGCAGGGCTCGGCCCCGCATCACCCACGGCTCTGCGGGTCCTGCACTGGGGCCTGTGGAGGCACCGACATCTTCCCACCAAGCGAGTCCCAGCGCAGGCGGCCGATGGGGTCAGGGCACACAGAGGGGCATGGGCAGGGGCTGAGCCTCCCACCCCCGGGGGTCCTGGGGGCCGCTAGGCTCTGCTGAGCCCCAGCCCTGGAGCCCCGGTGTGCCGGCAGGGACCGGCAGCCCCCCGTCCCCCAGCCCCACGACGCAGCTCCCGGCCCCCTGGGCCTGGGGACAGTGGCTCTGCTGGGCATGATGCCGTGCTCCCTGCCGAGCTGCGCTGCTTCCTGCAGTGACTTAGTCACAGCCCTGTCTTCTGCTGGCCCTGGGGACCATCAGCTCTATTTTAGGTACAGGGAACGACGGTGTCTGATACGGCACAGGGAAGGGGGGCGGTGGGGCCCAGGGCAAAGTGGGAGGGGTGAGGGGATGCCCCATGCCCTGTGCTCTGCCCCTTCTGCCCCCTCCTGTCCTGCAGTGTCTGTGCTGGGATGTGCCCTCGGTGCCTGCCCAAGCCCAGAAAGGGGCACTTCGGGGGATGACAGAGGCTCCCTGGTCCTGGGGTCAGTTCATGCCTCGGCTTCCCCTCCGTGCCGTTCCTGGCAGCCCCGTGCAGCCCTGGGGGCTGGGAAGGTGTGTGGGGGCCGGCAGCGCCTGCTGCTCGCCTGACCAGCCTTGTTTGGGTTGGTCGATATTCGCATCCTGAGCCTCCTGCTGCACTGCCAGATGCGGCTTCATCGGTTACAAGAGAAACAGCTCCCTGCTGCGAGCACAGCCCCGCCAAGGGGGGGCACTGGAGCAGGCCTGGTGCTGGGCAGCGGGGTGCTTTGGGGGGAGCCCCCCCCTCCCCGCCAGCCGCGGGTGCAGCGAGCCGGGGGCTGCCAGGCAGCTCGCAGCGGGGACGTGCCCCTTGCAGGCGAGGCGCAGCGGGGAATGCCTCCTGTGCCGCTGGCAGGGGCTGCGCCCAGGCCCTCACGTAGCAGGGACAGTGTGGAGGGAAGGGTCAGGGAGGGCGATAAAAATAGACCGATGTGACACTCGGTACGGCTGGCTCTGGCTTTGAAGCATGTTTGCAATGTGGGCACAGCACCAGGACACGCTTCCATCTGCTGCCGGACACACACTGCTTCATTCCCCGGGTCAGCAGCTCTGGCCAGAGATAAGAAGTGAGGGAAGGGCCCAATTCCCCGGCTCAGATTCCCTGAGCACCGCCAGTCCCATCTGTGCAGCACCATGGGCACGCGACCCTCAGCTGTCCATGGCCAGGGCAGGTGGGTGATGCCCAGCACAGGGCCATGCAGGGCGCGCAGCCCCGCGTGCTCCAGTCCCCTCGGTGCCATCCACAGGCAGATGTGGCCCCATCCTGGTGCCCGTCTCCCTGCCAGCCTCCCCCGTAGCTGATGGCTCTTCTCAGGTGTGGCGAGACTTGGAGGCTGGGGCTGGGCTGGTGCCGTGTGCTGGCACAGCCGCGCTCAGGGGAGGATGTTTGGGCAGCCCCGCCGGCTGTTTCTGAGGCTCCAGCAGCCGGGGCTGGGGGCTCCCAGCACAGCCAAACCCCCGGGGGCTGGAGGTGGGACAAGGACTGAGGTCCGTGGTGCACGGCTGATCCCCGACAGCGGGTCCCGGCGGTGCCCAGCACAGGAGCTGGCGGGCGGGAGGTGCGCTTGGCACGGCAGCAGCTCCCGGCACAGCAAGTCCGGGCAGGCTCCGGCCCTCCGGCAGCCACGCTGCAGCCAGGGCTGGCTCCGGCTGAGCCACGCCTGGAGCAGAGCCCGTGCCTTGCTCAGCACCCCTGCACCGCGCCCTCGCCCCGTCCTGCTCTGCACGCTGCCCGCTGGGCTGGGCTGCTCCCCGCCATGGGGCTGGCGCCCTTGGGGGTGCCTGCAGCCCCGGGCAGCTCTGTGCTGAGCAGGGGCCCCAGCCTGATCAGCTGGGCCAGCAGGGAGGCAAAGCTCCCGCAAACACACAGAGCCGGGCCGGTAACTGAGAAGGAAGCAGACGGGGTCAGGGGGGAGTTGGGCCTTTCCTGCTTCACCGCCTGCCCTGGAAGAGGGGCCCGCAGGGGGCAGCCCCCCAGGACCCGCCTGCGTCCCGCTGACCACAGCGGGTGTTTGTGGAACAGGGCACGCGGAGCCCGCAGCCACCCGCCCCCGCTGGCCTCGGCCGCCCTTCCCCAGGTGCCGCGTTACCGTCACCAACACCAGGCCTCGGGCGCTGCCACCCCGCTGCGTCCCCATCTCAAGCTTCGTTTGCTGCTTGCTGCTGCATGGAGGGATTTTTAATCTCTTAATCACGTTATGAGCAGAGGTGGTGCTGGGCACGCACAGGAGGAATGTCTGGAAGTCAGTGGCGTCTGGCGCGGCAGGAATCCGGCCTGTCCCCAGCCACATGTCCCCACCGCGTCCTGCGCAGGGACCTCCGTCCTGCTCCGCCTGGCTGGGGACCAGCAGCAGGAGCAGGACGAGCACAAGCTGGCACCGTGCGGCCCACGGGCTGGCAGGGCTGCGGTCCCCACATGCACAAGCAGCCCGGCCCCGTGGTGGTGGCAGTGGCCCAGGAGGTTTCACGTGTCCCCGAGCCGTGTGTCCCGGCTGCATGGGCAGCCCCCGGGCAGGCGCCGAGGGGCAGCTCCATGGCCACGGCCGGGGGGGAGTCCCCGGCACACAATAGCGGAGAAAGGCATCGGGGTGACTTTAGGTTGAGAAAAAATCATGGGGTGGTGGGGGGCCGGGGAAGCCCGAAGAACCCAGCATAATGACCCCTCCGGGAGACAAAAGCCCCTTTGTTTTTGCTCGCTGCTGGTGTTTCGTCAGGCTGGAGTGGGGCAGGGCTGCTGTGGTGCTGAGCTGGGGGTCGGGGATGCTTCCACAGCCCCCGTGGCCGGTGCAGGGCCCAGCGGTGCCGGGCACTGGGCAAGCCCTGGGGACGCCGTGCGCTGTGGCCAGTGTCACCCAACCACCGGCGTGTCCCCCAGGGCTGTGCCGAGCTGTCCTGGCCATGGGGGCCGCGGGCTGGGGGCGCAGGGTTTGGGGAAATGCCAGCAGCCGTCGGGGGAAGGACTTATCTTGTGAAATGTCTGTCATTTGGGTGTAATTAAAGTTTCTCGTTATCGTGGTGTTAATGGCAGCCAGGGTGTGCTCACAGAGGGGCGCCTTTGCAGGAGGCCCCACAGCTGCAATTAGGCAATGCTGCTCTCCAGCCACGTGGTTTTAATTAACCTTGCCCTGGGACCCCCCACTCCCTTCCCCTTCGGGCCCCAAACTGCCTCCTCTCATCGCACCCTCTGCTTCCTGGGCAGCCGTGGCTGTGTCTTCGCCTGCTGCCCCGGGCACGGGCACAGGCAGCGCTGCCGGGGGCACCGGGGGTGCAGGGACAGGCCCCAGAGCGCTTCGGTGCAGGTGCCTGCGGGTCCCCGTGACGCTGGGTGCGGGCGGCTACCCCCAGGGCTCAGCCGGGGCCGTGCTTTGTTCCTGATGTTTTTGTTCCCAGAGGGAATCGAGGGACGCCCCTAACCCCAAGCCCAACACTGGTCCAGCGCAGCAAGACAGCGCAAGGCAAAGCGGCAGCCCCCGCAGAAGAACAACAAAGCCCTGGAATTAGAGATGTGCTGGGAGTTTACTTTACCGCAAAAAAATGTCAGAAATCCGTATTGTTTAGACAGGGATTTGCTGGGGATCGTTAGATAAAAGCCTGGCAGAGACCCAGCCAGGGGAAAAAAGTCGGCCAGCTCCTTTCCCCTGGCGGGGGACTGGCGGATGAGCAAGGGATGTGCTGCACCGCACCGCACCGCACCGCCAGCGGGGCACCGGGGCAGAGTCCGGGCTGGGGCTGGAGCAGAGGCGGCGAAGGGCGTCCCGCAGTCCCAGGGCAGCGCAGGGCTGCCTGTGCGTGGTGCCCGCCTTGGGCGTTTCCAGCAGGAAGCGTCATTTCGGCCATGCCCAGGATGTGTGCTCCGCTGGGGGGGCTGCTCTCGCCCCTTGGCCCCTCGGGGGCCCCCTGGCAGCTCCACGGTTGCAGAATTTCGCAGCAGGGCTGGGGCAGCTGCTGCCGCCCATGCCCACGCTCAGCTGCTCTCGTCTCTCTGTGTCCAGGTTACAGTGAGACCAGATTTCCTGGCAGCCGGTCCCGGCTCCCAGATGTTCCTCCTCAGGCTGCAGCTCAGACCTGGAAACAGCAAATTCCTCTTTTTTCCCCAGGACTGAGCCAGGCCGCGCTCCCGGCCCTGCTCTTGGTCCTGGCCTGCCTCCTGCACCGCCAGGCAGGGGCCCGCGGGACGCAGCCGTGGCCACGCCGGGTGCTGCAGGCGGGTGCTGACCCCCCGGTGCCAACCCCAGGGCCCCACAGGGCCAGGCTGGGGAGGGCTGAGCCCCCCTGCCAGAGGGTGGGAACGAGCAGCATCGCAGCACGGTGCCCTCCCCGGGCACAGCCAGCGTGTGCAGGGAGAAGCCCCCATGCATGCAAGCAGCCCCTCCACGCCTGGCTGTGGGATGGGCTCACCCTGAGCGGGACTGCGAGCACCCACACCGCCCCATCCCGGCTTCAGGAGAAACGACAGAGGTACACAATCTGGTTTTACGTCTGTTACTTTTTAATACTGTTCACTTCTAAAATGACAGAAACCAAGCAAAGCAATCCTGGGCCCTCACCCTGCCGTGGGAGGAGCGCAGGAGGGCCTCGCGCCCCCTCCCCGCCCGGTGCTGGGCGCAGGCAGGGCGCAGGACACACACCAGCGCTGCAGACAGGCTGCTCCGTGCCAGCGCACGCCTCCTGTGAATGCATTTAAATAACAAGCTAATGAATTGCAAAAGCATAGGCATCTTATTTGCATCTTCTAAAATAGCAATCAGCGGCTGTTCCTGCCAGCGAGGCAGCGCCCGAGCTGCAGCCACCCTACAGGACAAGGTCCCGGGGGTGCTAAGGGCACCAACGACTGCAGTGGGCACGGGGCCAGGCCGCGTACAGCGGCTTGGGGTGGGAGAGGTGCCGGGCTGCCCCGTGCCCTGCCGCAGCCCCAGGGCCTCCAGCAGGCAGTGCCGGACGAGCGGCCAGTGGTGGCACCCGGCCCTGCAGCCTCAGCAGCCACCGTGTCGTGGGGGTGTCCCCGGGGCGCTCCCCGCACCACAGGGCCCTGACAGCCCGGCCCTGCTGGTGGCTGCTGGCTGGGAGAGCCCTGGGGTGGGAGTCGGGCTCTTCCCGTGGCCCCGGCCCAGCTCGGGTGCCGGCGCCAGGCTGCTGCCGGGTGCCTGGACCCGGCCGGGCGCTCAGACCACGAAGTGGAGCCTGTAGGTCATCTGATGGCCGTTGTCCCAGGCATAGAGCACCTTCTCTTTGGGGTTGTAGTCGACCTGCGTGGTGAAGGCATACTCGTTGAGGAAAGGCAGCCGGAGGTCCGCCTCTGTGTCCGTGTGCGTGTCGAAGGCATAGGAGATCTGCCCTTCCTTCTGGTTGTAGGTGTCCACGGCGTACAGGATGCCGCAGATGATGAAGCAGTTCCCGTAGGCGTTGCGCTTCAGCCCCGTCTTCCAGGTGGTCTCCCTGCGCACTGACAGGTCCCCGGGGTCGAGGCGGCTCAGGACGATCACCTCCTGCTGCGAGTAGTCGTAGTCCACTGAGGGGTAGATGACCCAGAGCCCGCTCTCATCCACTGCAAAGTCGATGTCCGAGTGCCCCCTCCACTTCCAGGGCGTCGTGTCCTCGTACACCACGTCGTGGAGCAGCGCCCAGCCTGCCACGTAACGCTCCTTCAGGTCGTACTTGATGATGTTCTTGGTGAAGGCACGGTTGTAGTAGAAGGCGCCCCGGTACACCACGTGCCCGGTGCCGATCCAGTTGTAGGGCAGCTTGTAGAGGTTGCTCCAGCGGCCTGCGGGCAGGCGGGAGGTGTTGAGAGCTCTGGGTGGCCCCGTCCCCTCACACCCTGTGCTCCCTGGGGCCGGGCAGGACGCCAGGCACAGGGAACCAGGGGCAGGTCCCCGTCCGCTCCCCACGCAGGGAGGCAGCGCCCAGGGCCTGGCACAGCGCCCAGCAGGAAGCGAGGCCCTCCTCCATCCCCAGCCTCACCCTGCTTGAAGTTGTCCAGGCTCCTGAACTCCACCAGGCTGTTGCCGTAGTAGTAGTTGGTGACATAGATGCGGTCATCCTTGGCCGCCGGGTCCTTCATCCAGGCCCCCTCGTTGCGCCCGTAGCTGTGGTGCTCCGTGGGGGGCTCCACCGACTTGATGGTGCCTTCACACTCCACCTCCTTCACTGCGGGAGGGAGAAGGAGGAGGAGGAAAAAGAGGAGGAGGAAGGCTCAGTCCTTGCAGGGCCAGGAGCTGGGCCACCAGCCCACAGGAGCCAGGATGGGTGCTGTGGGTGCCCCCTCCCTGCAGCCCAGCCGTGCTCACTCACCTCTGTTGGGCGCTTCGGGGCCGCTGGTGCTGTCGGTCCCGTCCCTGGGGGGGCTGCGGGCGGCGGTGCGAGGGGCCAAAGCGGTGCTGGGCACAGCCGTGGTGCTGGGCACGGTGGTCTCTGCCCGTGTGCCGGGACGGGACGGGGTGCTCTCGGCCGGAGGAGGCGTGGGGCCCCTCTCCTCCTGCCGCTCGGGCACAGCCGCCCCCCTGGCGGTGCTCTCTGTGGGGACACGGGAGGGGTTCGGTGTGCCGGCAGCGACAGCCCCTGGCCCTCGCCCCACAGAACAGCCCTGCACTCACCGCGGCTGCCGGCCGCCCCCTGCGCCTCCTCCGCCTGCCCAGCCTTGTAGTAGGTGATGCCCCGGACCACGGTCTGCTGGTGCGCGGGCGGCTTGGGCTTGGCCGTGGGCTGCGACCCGCCTCGCTTCACGTTTTCCTTCTTGGGCTTCTCGGGCTTGAGCGGCTTCTCCTTGGGCGCTCGTGCAGCCGCCCTGTCCGCCAGCGCCTTGCGGGGACTGGGGAACCGCGCGGCTCCCTTCCCGCGGCCGCCCGCTGTGTCCTGGGGGAGCCCCGGTCAGACCCCTGCGGCCCCAACGCAGTCCCAGGAGCTGCAGGCACCCCCGGGGCAGCTCGGCTCTGCAGCACCGCGGGGGCGGCCCGGCGGGGGGGTCGGGTACCTGTGCCTTGCTGTCAGGGACCGCAGCAGCGTCCTTCTGCAGCAGCTGGTAGCCCAGGTTGGAGATCTCCTTCTTGATGCTGATCATGATGTCGGAGTAGTTCTCGTAGCGTCTCATCTGGTCGGTGAGGTGCAGCACGCTCTCCTTCATGAAGTCGTTCTCCCTGCTCAGGTTGGTCTTGATGGTCTGGAGGGAGGGGAGGATGAGGGAAGGGGAAGGTGGGGAGGAGAGCGGAGTGGATGGAAGGGGGGCGGCCCTGCTGGGGGGAGCCCATGGCACCTGCCAAAAGTCCTAAGCGACCAGATGGGGCCAGGCCACCCGTCGAGGGCGCTGCCGGGCTGACTGTCAGCATGCAGTGGGGAGGGTGCCCCGGCGCTCACTCACCTCCTCCAGGGTGTTCATCTGGGCGACCACCTTGCTGATGTAGGAGTGCACCTTCATCAGGTCCATGCTGTAGAGCGTCCCCTCCAGCAGGTCCACCATGGACTGCAGCTGCAGAGGGAGAGCTGGGCTGGGGCAGGGGCCACGGGGCAGCACCCTATGGGGCGCCCCATGCATCCCCTTCCCCGCTTGCGGCTGCAGCGCAGGAACCGCGTCGCTGACCCCCCAGGGGCCTGCCGCTGCACGGGGCGGGGGGCCCTGACCCCCAGCCGCGGTCCCACCAGGCCTGCAGGTACCTTGAAGAGCTCGGGCGCCTGCTTCTTCAGCTTCTCCATCTTCCACTCGTTCTCGCAGGGGTTGAGCGAGGAGGGGGGCGCGGTGCAGGAGCACTTGCAGTCGGCCCCCGAGCTCACCGTCTCCACCGTGTAGAAGTCCTCCACCCGCATGCTGCCGTCCCTGACGCGGCTGCAGGCGTCCTTGCTGAGCGGCCGCAGGATGCACTTGCAGCGGCAGTCGGAGCCCTCGGAGGTCATCCGCACCTGGTCCGCCTCACCCAGCGCCTGCGGGGGACGCGGTGCTGGGGGTCCCGCGGGGCCACCCGCCGCCACCGAGCCTCCCTCCCGCGGCAGTCCCGAGCTCTGCGGGGTCTCCCCCTCCCCAGGGGCTCCTGGCCGTGCCCTGGGAGCACGGGGCATGGCCCAGCCCGGGCCACCCTGTCTCTCCTCTCTGCATCCAGCTGATGGTGACGGAGACAAAACCCGAGCAGCCTCTCACCCCGTGGCCGCCTGAACCTCTCGTGCCCTGGGGACGTGGGGCCGGTTCCTGCTGCCATTTCCCAGCTGCTGGCAGGACCTGGGTGAGCAGCGCTGATGGCGAGGGGAGCCAGCAGCGCCTCCATCCTTGCGTGCCTGCAGCACGGCCGGGGGGGCCGCTTGCACACCCCGACCCCACACAGGGACGATTGTTCGTGATGAGATGCAGCCACCTCGGGGTGAGCTCAGCCCCTCCAGACGGGGACGGCTCCCGCGATGGCCTCAGGCCCAGTCAAGGACTCCCTTGTTTCCACACATGGCCCTGACTCACGCAAGAGCCCGGGGTGCTTTTCGGCTGTTTTTTCCAGATAAGGAACTGCTCTCTCCCCGGCTGTGCTTGGGAACAAGGCCCCCAGTGCAGCAGGCTTGGAGGGACGGGTGGGCACGGCCGTGTGTCACCCAGCACCCACTGTCATGCCCAGAGGTGGCTGCACCCCGGCACGAGGCCGCTCCCGCTCCTTGGAGCCGCTGCGCTGTGCAGCCCGGTGGCAGGGGCACCGCTGTCTGGTGGCAGGCAGCTGGCAGCCCGTCCCGTGCTCCTCGCCCCGCTGCTGGTGCTGCCCACGCTCTGGTCAGGAGCAGGGTGAGAGCAGGGCTGGGAGCCGCAGCCGAGCAGCTGCTGCGGAGGCTTCTCCAGCCCGGGGCAGCGGCCGGCAGCAGTGACGCCAGCAGAGCAGTGAGAGCTGCTTGTTCCCTCTCACACCCATCTGTGTGAAAACCCATGTCAGAGCCTGGTTTTGGCCAAGCTGCTGAGTTGGAAAAAGCAGCTTGTCTGTGCTCCAGGCTGCCTTCCCGGCCGGCCGGGTTCATCTTCCCCCGGAGATCTGGGGCAGCGGGAGGCAGGAGCAAGCCAGGGACTTCCCGTGGGGGCTTGTCCTGGGAAAACGCCCCCAGCGCCTGGGGGTAACGGGGAAGGAGAGCACCCGTGGTCACGGCCACAACGGTCGCTGCTGGCTGGCACCTGCCCGTTTGTGGACGTGCCCTTGGTCACATCCCAGGGGAGCGGTGGGGACGTGGGGGCTCAGCTCCCCAGCAGCCAGCGGGGTCGCAGCCCACGGACAGGGGACGCCCCGCGGCTCCTGGCGGCCCCTCCGAGGGCAGCCTGCTGCAGCCACAGGGAACCTCCCCCTGCCCACCGGGCTTCCCTGCCACCGGCCACACCTTGCACACACAAACCCCGGCGTTTTTGTGCCAGTGCCCTAACGAGCGCCTTGATTAATGAGGAAATGCAGAGCTCGAGCGCTGCTTGGAGGCTCCAAGAAGAGAACCCCCGGGTGACGGGCGGCAGCTGGGGCTCGGCTCCTGGGGCTGGGTCAAGCGTCAATGTGTGGGCACCCGGCAGTGCTGGCGTCAGCCCCCGGCAGCCAGGAGAAGCCCGCCGGTGAGCTCAGCCCGTCCCCGCAGCCTCGGGGGCAGTGCAGGGGCCCCCACCTCGGCTGGGTCTGCGGGAGCCCTGGGGAGCTGGGGACGGGTCCTGGCGGGGGCAGCGGCCGTGCTGCGCGGGGAGCGTCCTCATGCGGGGACCGTCCTCATGTGGGGACCTCATCTGGGGATCCTGCTCCACGCACCACGAGGCTGGGAGAGGCAGCGCCGGGGGCCTGGGGGCAGGAGGGCTCCGCAGCCAGGGGCCAGCCTGACTCACCCTGGGAAACCGAACGGGGCAGGGCTGGGAGCCGAGTTTAACTCTTGCTGTCCCTTCCTCCACCCCCCGGGAGCACGACGCGGCGTGGGAAAGGGCAGAGGCACAGCCCGCAGGCAGCACCCGCGGCTCCGCCGGCACCGTCCCTGCCCACGGGGCTGGCGGTGGCCCAGGACCGGCAACCGGGGAGCCGCGTTCCCTCGGCCACTGCGCTCCCGGCCCGGCCCCAGTGCCAGCGGCTCCCCCGGCCCCGGGAGCTGGGGGCTTCCCTTCCCAAAGCGGCGGCGAAGCCTCCCTGCGTTTTGCATTTCAAAAAAAAAACCCCTCTCCCTTTTCACAGGGAAACGAAGGTCTCACTAGCCGGGAGGAAAACATCAGGCTGCTGGGGAGCGCTGTAAATTTAACAGGATCTCATAAACCTCCCGGCAGGGTGCCGCGGGCAGCGGTGGCAGAGGGCTGGCGGGATGTGGACGGGGATGGGCAGGGCAGCGCGGGGAGCAGGATCCTCCTGGGCAAACACCGCGTCCCCAAGCTCCCGCGCTCGCCCCTGGCTCCCTCCGACCTCCCCGTGGCAATGCAGGCGCTCGTGCAAGCGGGCAGGAAGGTTCGGAGCCCAGCTGCCAGCCCCATCCCTCCACACCCAGGGGCCTGCGCGAGGTCCCTGCGTGCACGTGCGTCCCCGTGCCAGCCCCGCGAGGGCTGCGCCAAGGGGCTGGGAGAGCAGCGCTGCTGGCACAGCCCGTGCGGGGCTCCCCCCTGCCCTCCAGCACCCCAAGACCAACCCCCAGCGCAGCCCGGCGGCCGAGCCCTGGGAAGCACGCTGCGGTCCTGCCCGCGCCAGCACCTTCCGCGCGGCACAGCTCCAGCTCCTCGTGCCGGAGGCTCGTTCCCGTGGGAGCAGGCGGCGGCGGGCGGCGCGTTCCCTCCCATCGCACTTGGCAGCGCTGCTCCAGGGAGGAACGGCCTCGCGCGGAGGCCCAGCGTCGCGCTTAGGTGGGGCGTGCGGGCTGGGGCCGTGCGCAGCAAGTACACCCGTAGCGCTGCCGCGGGTTGTTTACACTGCACAGTGCATGGGGGGCTGAGCAAACCAAGGCTCCCCCGCGGCACCAAGAGGCAGCGACCTCTAAACCAGGAGACCGAGTGATCTCCCGCCCGCGTCTCAGCAGCAGCCCCTGCTCAGGGCAGCCTGCCCGCAGCCCCTTTGTCTCACAGGGGGTCAGCAGCAGCGAGAGCCGCTCGCCCTGGGCTGTGGGTGAGAGCGGGTGCTGGGGCTGCGGCGAGCCCGGCGGTGCACGCACCTCTGCGCAGCAGCCAGGGCACCGCGCCTGCCTGCGCCCGGGCGGTAACATTAAACCCCGCTCTGCCTTTTAAATGGCTTCCTTAAACAGGAACCATATGTTCTATTTATACACAAAAGGCAATAAACAAGGAAGTCTTAAAAAAAGGTCCCCGCACAGCCCACTCTGCGAAGGTCACTGCCTCCGAGCATCGCCCGCGGCGCTGAACCTGCACAGCCCTGCCTGGCTCCGCGCTCAGCGCCCAGCCCCGCACCGTGGGGGGCACGAGGTGGCTCCTGCCGCAGACCGGGGGACCCCCACCCAGAGGCTTCCCCAGAGGCGTTCTGGAGGTGGCCGCAGCCCCGGGGCCGGGCTGTGTGCTGGCGGCCGGCAGGCGAGAGCATCCCTGCGCCGTGCCGAGGGTTTCCTCGCTCCCAGCTCTACGAGTTGGGTGATGTTCCCAGCGCTGCTTAGCTTCTGGGACCTCTTGCAAAAGCGTTCGTGCGAGCACTGAATTTGTGCCAGCGTTTGGAGGAAGAAGGGCTTTTGACAATGAGCCCGGCCAGCTTCTGAGCCGGCCTTTGCTTTCTGCCAGAGGACCTGTCCTGTCCCGCAGGGAGAACGCTCATCGGGAAGCTCGCTGCCGTGCCGCGCTCCTCGCGTGCAGCGGCTGGAAGGCGTCCGTGCCAGGGCAGGGCACCCGCGGCACCCAGGGCACCCTCACCCTCCTCCTCCTCCTCCTCGCCACACGCCGTCCGCACGTGCCCACGGAGACGACGCCGGGGCCGTGAGCGAGTGCCCACCGGCGGGGCCCCGCGGGCGGCCGAGAGCCGAGCCCTGCGCTCAGGCCCGGGGGGGCACCGCGGGGAGCTCCGCCCGCGGATCCCGGAGCCGGGCGTTGCGCACCGGTGCCCGGGCACGTCCCGGCTCTGCACCGCCCCTCCTGCCCCGGGGCCGCTCCGGGCACCGGGCGCTGCCGGCCCCGCTCCGTCCCGGGGCCGCTCCCGCCGCGGGGCTCCGGTTGCGGCGCCCCTCTCCGCCCGCCCGCCGCTCCCCGCGGCCGCCACCGCGTTCCCGGCCGCGCCTGGCCGGGGCTGCCCCCGGGGCTCGCTCCGCGCACCTGACCCCAGCGCCCCGCTCGCCCTCCGGTGTCCGCCCCGGGGGTCCCGGCCCGAGCTCGGTCCCGGTCCCGGTCCCGGTCCCGGCGGGGGCTTACCGTGGTGCCGCCGCGCGCCGCGGCCAGCGCCGGGAGCAGCAGCGCCGGGAGCAGCAGCGCCCGCATGGCGAGAGCGGCGCCGAGCGCCCGCACCGAGCGCCCGCTCCGCCCGGACCGGCGGCGGGGAGGAGCCGCGGGCCCGCCCGCCCCGCCCCGGCCCGGCCCCGGCCCCGGCCCCGGCCCCACGAGCGGCGCCGCGGTGCCGCCCCGCCGGGTGCCCGGTGCCCGCCCCGGGGCCGGCAGCGCCTTCCCCGCAGCCTCGGGGGCCGGAGCTGCCCCCGGTGCCCGGCGCCTGCCCGGCGCCCGCCCGGTGCCGGGTGCCCGGTGCCCGGTGCCCGTGCCGGGCCGTGCCGAGCCGCGCCCGCCGCAGCCGGCCGGCGGCTGCCCCCTGGCGCCCCGCCGCTCCCGGTGCACCGGCGGGGGGCGGCCGGGGCGCGGCGCGGCGCGGGGCGGGGCCGCGGGGGGGGGGGGGCGGGGCCAGGGGCGGGGCGGTGGGCGGGGCCTCCAGGGGGCGGTCGGACTACGTTTCCCGTCGTGCCCCGCGCGGGGGGAGAGGGGCGGGGCGGCCCAGCGGCGGTGGCCGCGGCTGTCAGCAGCGCCCGGAGCGGCCATGGGGGCGCGCGGCCGCCGGGGCCCCTGAGAGCGCCGCGCCCCGGCCCCGGCGCCGCCGCCATGGAGCTGGAGCCGCCCGCCGAGCTCCCGGAGCCGCGCGCCGCCGCCGCCAAGGGGCCGCCGCGCAGCGGTGAGTGAGCGAGCGGGGCGCGGGGGGCGGCGGGGCCGGGCGCGGCGGAGCGGAGCGGCGCGGAGCGGAGCGGAGCGGGGCCGCTCGGGGCGGGGCAGCGGCTCCACACGGCCCGGCCCGGCCCGGCCGCTCGGGGCGGCGGGGGCGCAACAAAGGCCGCGCGGCGGGCACGGCCCCGCGCGGCCCCGGCCCCCGGGCCTCGGCCCGGCCGTTCCCGGCGCCGTGTGGGCGCTTCTGCACCCGCAGCGCCGGGGCCGCGCCCGTCCCGCGGCCCCCGGCCCCGTTCGCCGCCCGGGGCGCCTCTCCCCGCACCAAAGGGCTCCCCGCGGGCAGCGGCACCCCCACGCGCGCGGTGCCTCCGTGGCCGCACCGAGCGCGGCTCTGAGCCGTGCCCCCCGCGCGGAGCCGCCCCCGCCGCGTTTTTCCTCCCCTCACGGGCTGCCCGGCGGGGTGGGCGCCGCCGGAGCCCCCGCCGCGGCGCTCTGCTCGCGGGGAAGCGCCTGCGGTGCCCTCACGCGGCGGTACCAGCCCCGCTGCCCGCCTCCCGCGGAAATACGGGGCGGGGGCACCCCCCCCCCCGTGCCCGGTGCCGGCCGTTCGGAGCGGCGCCGTGTCCCGGTGGGTGCCGTGCCCGTGGCTGCGGTCAGCCGTCCTGAACGGGCGGTGTAACAGCCTTTTACTCCTTCGCCTTCCAAAACGTGAAACGCTGGCGCGGTGTTGGGCCACTGCGTGACCTTCAGTCCCTCTAAAGCTCGCTGCAGGCGGGGGAGGAGCGGGAAAGATCGGCTTGTCACTGTGTTAGCTTATAAAGTACCTGCAGATGGTAATGGAGAGCGAGGAGTCTCGATGTTTCCTTATCCCAACACAGATTCAGAGCTCTTCTGATGCCCTGAGGTAGGATTCCTTCTCTCGCTCTTTTAAGGAAAAAATACTTTACGGAATCGTGCCCAAAAGTAGGTTGCGTTATTGGCGGCGATGCTAAAATCCATTAATGAACTTAAGCCCTGCACGTGGCTTCTGTGCTAACCCCGAGCAAACTGCCACAGGTTTACCGGGCTCTGCAGGGAAAGAGCCTCGGAGGAACTTTGAAATGCGGCCGCGGGATCTGAGGGCAGCGGTTACTGGCAATTACAGCCTCATTATCTCAAGGGGCATTTCGCATGTCCTCAGAGTCTAAGGCGATGGCTTTTCCTTACCGCTGTGAGCGCGTCCCCTTCTGTGTAAGAAACACATTTTGTAATTGGGTGAATCGAAGGCAAACGAGTCCAGTCAATTCTTTTTTTAAATAATTTTGTTAGGGCTTTCACTTTTCCTGCACCGCTAGCAATTAGGGCTTGGCGGGATCCCCTTAAGACCAATTTCCCTGGAGTTTCATTTGGTATGTTGGTTTTTTTTTCGTGAACGAAACATAAAATAATTGAAGCGGTATAAAAGCCCTCATATTTCAAATAAAACAAGAGTAAAGCTTGTTATCTAGAACTAAGACAACTCCGGGCGCTTTGTGTGAGTAGTCTTGGAAGATTTAAGTATCGGGAAACTAACTGAATTATTTAGTTCCCTTAACGTTCCCGATGGGTAAATTTCTGATCCGGGTGAACTTTGTGGCAGAAAGAAGGACAAAGTTGTGAGAGCACAGAGAATGCAGAGTTTTCAAAGAAAAATGCCATTGCTTGCATCCCTTCCCTCTCCTACGGCTCTCTTAGAAAGTTTACTGGTACGCACTGACATTTTTAGTGGCTCTTTATGCTTGGTTGCTTTGCATCTGATGAGATAAGCCTTTGCTTAACAAAGACTATTTCATTGATACAGCTAGGTCTTAGTTTACTTGCTATAAACATTTCTTTGAAGGTTTAGGAAGAAAAACAAATTGAGTTGTCGAATGGCAACGCTGCTAAAGTCAAATGTCTCTGAATAAACAAGAAGTTGCGGTGTTATTTCAGCTCGGTTTTGACTTGTGTAATGTGTGTGGCTCTTGCTTTTGTAAATAATAATAGACAATAATAAACACCAGAACTTTGAGCTTGTGGATGTGGTGAGAAATAAGATCTATAATTTAGGAAGAACTGATTCCTCTGTTTGTTTTGGTTTGATGGTTAGATGGAAAAATACCTCTTGGTGTAAAGCTGGAATTCAGTATTGATGGCTTCTGTAGATCATTAATCGGGGGAAAAGGCTTTATGCGTGCCTTTTTGTATTAAAAACAAGACTAGCAATGTATTTAGCAGGCAGTGTGTGATGTGGAGCTGCAACAATTTTTTTCTGCTATGAATTGTTGTAAAGTTTCTCTACAATAGAAAATAAAACGGAATCTTCTGGTCAGGAGGCTGTTTTTACTGCTTGTTGGGAAGCAACGTTGAGCTTTTAGTCGTGTGTAGCAGGTCACTTTTTTTTTTTTTTGGGGGGGGAGGCAAATTTGCAAGTGGTTTAGTGAATTACTGTTCAACTCTTCGTGGTGGCAGCTTTGAACAAATGCTTTTACACTAGCATTCTCTGAGAATGAGAGCACAGTTTATCCTGTCGATAAACTGCCTATTTAAATAAAGCCTTCAGCAGTGTAATCTGGTAATTCTAATGAAGTCATTTACATAAAGAATTGGCCCAGGATTTCGTCAGATGGTTGCTGGTGAGCTGAAATGCATTCTTTCCCTCCAGCTGTATTAAACCAGCCTTTTGATCCTTCCCTTTTTTTTTTTTTTTGAGCCTTTAAGCCACAGTGGTTATCACTTCGCAGAGTTAATTGAGAAAGGGAAGTTGGGGGACAAGAGGACCTGCGAGGTTCAGCTTTAGTCTTAATTATTACAGTTCTAATTACCTAATTAGAAGACTTCAGATTTTATGTTGATAAAAATGGTTCTGTACAGTTTTTTCTGGAAAGAGGAAATACACTGCTGGTCGGCTAGCCTCAGTGAAATTCTGTATTGGTAAATGATTGCCAGTAACTTATCTCGAAGGCAGACTATGCCTGGAGTACCCTAATTCTGCGGCAGCTCTTTGATAAGGAGCTTCGCTCACAGGAGGTGAAGCCCGCGTCCTTCGCGAGGCGTGAGTGGCGCGTCTGCCTCGCGTCGCCTCCTCGCCCCAGCTACCGCCTTTGTGGGGGCGCTGGAAATTTAACTTGGAGAAGTTGCTGGTCGCTGTGAAGGATTAATGCTTTTAGCTGTTTTTCCCTTTGTGTGAAAATGCTGAAAATTCACCAGAGCTCTAACGTCAGGCTGACTGCAAAGTGCTGTGCTGTCCCTGTCTGGAAGCACGTCTCCCGGCTGAAACTTGATGGGAACTTTAAATATTTCAAGGAAATACAACCTCGAATTTTACGTCCTTGGACGTCAGTCTGAAAACTCTCAGGAGGTAGGAGTGCGGAGGCAGTCCGTGCTCTGGCAGAGAGCTGCGGTGGGCGCGCTCTGCGGGGCTGCGCTGGCTCCGGCACGCCTCTGAGGAGCACGTGGCTTACCTGGGTGCCTGGTGGCTCCCAGGGTTGTCGTAAGAAAATGGAGAAAGTTGTGCTGCGTGGAATTTCTGCCAAGCGCTGCCCGCGTCCTCTGCAAGTCTTCTCCTTTGGTCTCCCAGCCATGACCTGACTTCGTTCTTTCGCAAGGCACAGTAAGAACTGCTCTGAATATATCGCTACTGTAAACGTGTTACGTACGCTCTTGCTATGAGATTTTGTGTCCTGAGCCAGCTCTATAAACAGCCTCAGAGAGCTGCCTTTCTGCTGGGCACAGGCAGCAACTGGCCTCACCTGCGGGCAGCTTCCCTCCCTGCAGCGCCGTGTTCTTGGCTACCGAGCCTTGGCTTAGGGTGGGTACCGGCCTAGCCGGGGTCTTCTCTTTTTTTGCAGTGGAACGTAAGCTTTTTAAAGTAGTTTTTTTCCCAGAGTTGGAGCTCTGGGTGTCAGTTCAGCAGGAGCCGAAGTTGCTGTGTTCGTTCCCAGAGCCCTTTGGGCCCGAAGAGAGCTTGGTCCTGGTGCGCTGTGTGGCCATGCCCCGCTCACTGCGGCGTGCCAGGTTCGCTGAGATAGAGTTCCTAGTGGCCGACAGGGTTGGCTGACGTAGATTAAGCCAAAATCAGCAGGCTTCAGTCTGGCTCTTTTATTTCTGTTGATGTCTTCCAAGAAGCGTTTGTTCCGTACCCTGGCGGTGACGGGCGGTGGTGGCAGAGCCACGACCCGCTGGCCCTGCGCTGCCTGGCGCTCCTCTCCCGGGAGCGTTGCTCCTCCGTAGCACCTCAGGCCGGGTTTCTGAATCACCCAGCAGTAACGCTGGGTGCGTGCTTGGTGTTTTTCAGGGAGGGTTAATTGCGAATGCAGCCTCTAGCACCCGGCTTTCCCAAGCAGTCTGTGTCAGCTTGGCCACTCGGGGCAGGGCCCAGCTCGGCCATCGCGCCCCTGCGTCGCATGGAGCCCGCGTGGGGTGGCTGTGAAGGCCGGTCATAAAGCCCCCCTGGTATTTCGTTAGGGACGTGGCTCTACTGCTCTAAATGGGGAAGTCTGTACGAAGCGTAGGCTGCTGGGAGGTGGATTTGAAAGGTTCATGAAGCTCGGTGCTGGGTTTACGGTGGTGCCACCGGCCCGTGCGAACCGGGAGCCGAAGCTCAGCCTTGTAATTGAGGCCTCATTAGAAATTCTTGTTCGGTGCTTCCCAGGCAGAATGTTCTTTTGAGCTTTCAAGTTCGTTTTCTGAAAGCGTCTCTAGAAAGAGAAGAGACGCAGACCTGTGGCTGGACGCGTTTCCCTGCCCTACAGGGCTGCAGAGCAGTGAGGGAGCAGCCGGCGGTGCGGGCGTGCCAGGCAGCCTGCCGGTCCCGAGGTGCGGGAGCGGGCTGACGGTGCGGCTGTTCCGTGCCTCCCGCCTTGCCCGCGGCTTCAGGAGGCTTTTCTTTGCCTGCTTCTCTTTCCCTGCTTCCCCGATGCCTGCTGCATTGCCTCGTTACCTTAACGCTGGAGCCAGCCTTTGGTGTTTCATCTTGATTTACACAGCAGCTCTCCCCAGCGCACCGTCCCTGCCACAGGATGATATCCATAAAAATGACACTTCCTAGTCTTGGAAAAGCTCCCCAGGCCCGGTGGAGACGTGTAAAAAGGGCACCCAGCAGGAGGAGAGGCCCACGGCTTGAAATATTCATCAATCATTTTCCTGGCACCAGGAAACCGATCGGCCCTTCTAAGGGGCAGGGCGTGATCGATCACCCCGTGTGGGAAATGGGACCGCTGCCCTGCCAGGAATGCTCCCGCGTCGGCAGGGAGAGGCGCCGTGTCCGTGTCCTTCCCCGGTGGTGACTTGCACACGAGGCGCGGCAGGCTGCCTTCTGTGTTTGAAAACAAACAAACAGCAAAGTTGTGAAGAAAACTGATTAATCACCTATATGCAATCTCAGCTCAGACTAAAGACGTTTCCGGCACTTGAGCTGAGCTGTGTTTTGCTTCTGGATTTATTTGGTGTTTCTGTAGCTGACAGCAGGCTGTTCTCGTCTCCTGTTCCCAAGCCTCCCTGTCCTCTACCCGCAGGTACAGCAGCTCGCTGCCTGCCCCTGCAGGAGCAGAGTTACAAAAGCTTACAGCTTCTTCGTGAAACGAACTAAGTTTGAAGTAGCTTGTGCTGCAGGCTGATACTGGGGAAGGAACGGACCTCTGGACGCTGGTCCTTTTCTTGCGTGTTTAACCCCTGCTAAAAATAAAAATATATACGTAGACCTAGAGATCGCACAACAATAAGCAGTCACTGCCAGCCTCTGTAGGGTATTTTATTGTAGCAGGCGGATGGGGGTTACTTGAACTCTTATCTAGTAAATTGCTGTAAACTGAAACAAGCAAGTTGTTTACAACTGCGCTTTCTGTGAGGACTCCTGCAGTAGCCGTTGTGTAAGGAATACCGTAATATTTATGGTGAAATAGCTGTCGCTTCCATTGCCAGAATTCCTTCACCAGAAAAACAGTTCTTGCGTGCCTGCTATGGAACGAGCAGCGCTGAGCTCGTGGCTCGGGGTCTGGCGGGGGCAGCGGGCTCGCCGTGCAGGGAGCGCGGTCCTTGGGCGGTGTCGGGCTCACGGGCGCTCGGTGCCGCTGCCCTGGTGCCCTGGAGCTGCTTCGTGCCCTCTGCTGGGGGTGGCACAGCGTGGCTCCCTGGGCCGTTTTCCTTCTTCTGTTTTAAGAGTTCCAGAAGCTTGAACCCGGTGCTGTGAGTGTAGAAGACCCGGCCTTTCAGCCCTTTGCACGTGTGCTCGGGAAGGTGCCGGGCTTTCCCTCCGGGTGGCCAGAGGCCGGAGGCCTTTGTCCCGCGCCTGGGGCTCCCCTCCTCCGGGCCGGCCTCCGGCAAGGCCCCGCGCTGCCCGTCCCCGCTGAGCCTCCCGCGGGCCTCGCACGAGGCCGAGCCGGTGCCCAGGGGCTGCCGGGGGGGCACCGAGGGCTGGGGCACCCACGGCCTTCCCTGTGGGACGAGGAGTCGCGCTCTGGCAGCTCCTCAGGCGCTGAACGCGCTTTCCTGGCATGCCCGTGAAACACCCAGCGAGGAGCAGCGCTGCTCAGTGCATCCTCCGCCTGCTGGGACGGCGTGCTGCTAACCCCTGAAACGGAACAAATGCTTCGTTGGAAGTACTCTGTACTTTTTGTTTTTTAAAGTCTGAGAAACCCCGGTGTTTAGTACACGCCTTCACGTTACGCGCTGGGGTGGTTTATTGGCCGCGGCAGCTCCTGGAGCCCGTGCCCGTAACCGGCGGGTGCCGGAGGCACGCGGGCAGCTGGGTGCATCGTCGGGTACCCAAGGGGTCGGTCCCCGTGCAGCGGCTGAGGGACAGGCTGCCAGCTGCTCTTAAATGCTGGGGACAAAATCCCAGTTAGTAGTTAAAAGCTTTGAAATGACCTTGAATCTAAAGCTGTCCTGAAGTAAATTCACGGCTTTTCTCCGTTGCCAAAGCAGGTAGGTACAACGGCGTGCTGCGCTGCACGGTACAGCGCGTGGTGGCAGCCTTGGGTGAGCACTGAAGAGCAGAATTAACCAGAGTGTGGTTGGGCACAGCATGGTTGCAAGCACGTCTCAGTTTTAAGACAAACTGAAAAATAAAACGGGTTATACGTGGAAATAGCCGAAGAGAATAAAATTGCATGCTCACACCGAATTGCTTAGAAACTTGACTTTATTTTTCTTTTAGAGACTTAACTGCAGTATCTTGTCCTACCTAATAAGAAATCCAGCTGACGTTCAATGTCCGTTGTTAAAAACTAGTTTCTCTTTCCGTAGTCAGTGAGGGTACTGAGCCGCTCACTATTTTCTAAGTGTGCGAATTTAAACAGCTCCAGCCCTGCCGTCAGGAGGGTGCTGTTCCTGTGGCTTTGCTCTGAAACACTGCTCCACTTCTGCGGCTTTCCAACATAGCCGGTAGGATCTGCAAGGTTTTTCTTGCTTCAGCAGTATTCTGGTCCAAAATGATGTTGAAACCCTTTTTCTTTTGTTCTTTGAGCCATTGTTTTTCTGGTTGAGCTTTGACTATTAGAAATTCTGAGTCTTTTTCTTACAAAAATGTTATCCTATTTGTCAGCAAGGAAGATAATGCCCTGTAGCTCATTAAGGTGATAAACTTCTAAGGGGAAGCTGTGATATGCTTGCAGCTCTCGTGCCTTATGTTGTAAATGCTCGAGGAATCATCTCCTGGCCATCCTGCCCCTCTCTGGAACACGGGGCAGCACTCGAGCTGCCTTCACCTCGTTCGGTCCGCTGCAGATCAGGGCACGCTGGGATTGGCTTTCTCCTTTGGTAGGGTGAGCCGCTTCCAGGCTCGGACACGGTTTGTGGCTGCGGGTGGGGGGAGCTGGGCCGGTGCTCAAGTGGCGAGCCGCGAAGCGCGCCGCTGGCCAAGCAGAACGCGGCCATCTGCGGAACGCGGGAGTGCCGAGGTGGGGTTCTTATTTCGGGGTCGTGGGGCGCTCGGTTTCTCTGTAACACGAGGAGAGAACTCGAATGTCTCCGGTTTGGGAGTGTGAGGGTGTCGGGTGCTGCTGAGCAGGGACGCTGTCGGGACAAACGCGGCTGCGGTGGCACGCCTGCCCCGATGCCGCTGCGCGGAGCTCACCGGGAGGAGCCGTGCCCTGCGCAGCACGAGCCTGGCAAGCGCTACAGAGCGCGGTGAGCGAGGGGAGGGAAACCTCTGCCGGCAGCTGGCGGAGCCGCTCGGTAAGTGCCGTGCCTGTGCCTTGCCTTGGCTGGCCCGAGGCGTGGGATGCTGGCCCAGGGGCCACTTGCCCGCTGGTGCCACGGCCTTGAAGAGGCTTTTGGGAGAGCGTGTGAGCCCCTTACCGCAGCCGGGGTGCGGGGGCCCGGCTGGCCGCGGTCGCTTGCCACGAGCACGCTCGGCGGCTGCCCGCTGGTGAGCTGCGTTCTGCGTGCCTCCTCCACCAGAAATCAGTGGAAATGAGGTGCGTGAGGTTTTCGTCAAGGTGATGGTGAGGAAAGCAAATTATTTTGTCTGAGTCGGATATTTTCCATTCGCACGTCAGCTGTCCGGGATGCAGGTTTTCAAAGACACTTTCCTAAAGGAGATGGCGAACAAGTCATGAGCAGAAGGGGAGGTGCTGATACCCTGTCCTGACAGCTGGAGCTGTACGCCGAGGAGCTAATTCCTTTAAGCTGTGTTTTTGCTGCTGCATAAAAAATTGAGTGATAAATTGCTGCTACTGTTTAGCCTGGTTTTGGTGGAAAAAAACCACATGCTGATCTTCAAATGTTTTTAATCTACTTGGTGAGCAAATATGCTCAGCTTCAAACGGAAGAATAGAAACAGATTTCTCTCAGTGTATGTGACTAGTGCTTTAGAATTACAAATTTTACAGTCATGTGTCTTAACCTGATACAAAAAAGACAAAATTTTGTACTGCCTTTTCATGGAAACCAGCAAAACGTGAACTCCTGTATTATTGCTATGAGGTTAGATTAAACTAGAATTAAAGCTTCAGATTTGTCTTTGGAGCAGCAGCGTATACTAAAGTCACTCAAAATGAGTTTTCCACTGGGGAGAATGGTAGCTTCCTTTTTAAAAATGTAGGTATTTTCCTTGGCCTTAAGGTAATCTAGTACACGTGGAGATAAATATCAACAAATATCCGAATGCTAGGAATGATGCTTCTATCTTGGAGTATGTTTTCTAGTTCTCAAACACTTTCTGCCATGTTTTCCGTGATGCTTAGATGTGTGCTACCACACTTAAAAGCTAATAAGAGACATGGCATCCTGCAAAATGAGATTATAGCAGCAGACAGATGCAGATGGAATGAGGCCCAAAGAGAAAGGAGTGTTTCTGGAATTGCAAGCAGCGGGAGCTAATACGGTTTGCAAACAGCAGAGACAGTAGGCAGAGAGGTAGGTGCTGAGAAAGAATCAAATTTCCCTTGATTCTTGTCTGTATGCAGTCCCCATTCCTAGGAGGCCAATAATGTAAGCTTTTCACTCCAACAAAACCCAAAACGTCAGCATTTTAGGGCTGCGAGGCAAGTAGTCAATGAGACTGGAAGGCCACAGATCACTGAATTTCATGAAAGTTGCTTGAGTCAGTAGTCGAGGAAGGAAAACATCTTTAACAGGGCGTAAAACTCAGATCCCACAGCAGACGTGGTTAAGAGGAGCTGCGTGTGCTCTCGGGGTCCAGGTAACTGCAGCTGCAGGACAGCTGCCCCTTCCCGTCTGGTCTCAGGGAGAGGTTCAGAGCTGGCGCTGGTCTCGTGTCCGGGACGGAGCCCAGTGCCTGCTCGCGGGGCGCTGGCGGCTCCGGCTGCAGTGTCGCCTGGAGCTGGAGGCACACACCCGGGCACTGAGCATCCCTCGGGCACGGGGAGCTCCGGGTCGATCCTTTTGCTGCCAAAGGACAGTTCATTTATTGCAGTCATCACCGTGAGCCACAAAACACTTTCAGGTGGCCTGTAGGAAGAAACAAAGACCTCATGAAAATGAAAGAGCACCAACCACGGCTACACCCACACTGACAAACTACGTGTTAAGCTCATTCATTGATTTGGTCCTCTCGTGACATGCAGCGAGAGCTACAGCTCTGGTGATTGATTTATACAACAGAGAATATCATATTTCTAACACCTGCCACTCCCCTGTGCTGAAAATGAGTTATAGACTTAAACACAGGATGCCAACAGTAGCTTTTCTGTATGGTACAGGGAGCGTATCTGCTGCAGCTCAGCTATCTTATTTTAGGATTGAGCACTACAGAAACGTGTTGCAGGTAGGCCCTTATAAAGCTTTCACCCTCTTTCTAATGTGGTGTTTTGATGTTCACTGTGCATTCAGGAGTTAATTTTAATGGTTCAGTCTTTCTGAGCATGCGTGGCAGCAGTGAAGGAATGTTTGCATGCGTAGTTCCTACACCTACTTCTCACGTTCTAGGATGCTGCCAGGATCCTTCCACAGGGCACGACCCCATGGCCAGTAAGTCCTAGTTACTCTTCTCTCCTTTCCAGGTTAGCACAGAGAGCGGAGTCCTAGCAAGCTTCGGCTGGGTGCAGCTGAAGCCCGGTACGGACAGAAGCTGTGACGCTATCTACACAAAATAAAACTTGAACACTGTTAAATTCATTAACCTTGAGGTTAGGGGAAAAACTGTTTTCAGAGCTCACCACATGTCTGTGCTTGCCCAGGATCAGTTTGTCGGTGCTGGTCGTGCACCAGCTGCTGAATTACAAGGGCATGGCAAAGAGGTCCGGTCGTGCTTCCATCCTGAAGCATTGGTGGTTGGCATCCAGAACCACGCACCTCTGGGAACGCTGGCTAACTTACAGCCTGATTTCTGGCATGTTCTACGTGACATAATGTGCTGTTAGTTTTTGGTGGTTGAGTGTTAGTCTGGGTTGATAACGCTTCAAAGATCAGTGGCATCTCTACCCTTGTATAACATTGGTTAACTTTACTTTTTAATGTAGGTAAATCTAGTAGACTGAATAGATGGATTTTTCTAAGGTAGTATGGCAAGGACTTGTGTTGGCCCACGTTTTATCAGTGACCAAAAAGTAAATATAGGATTTTCACTAATGTACAGACAGCACAAAGACTTACAGAATGATTGTGCAATTGATCTTTCAATATTGGAGTAGTCTGGGCTGTCTGCTAGGCAATATCCAGTTCAACCAGAATGTATTCCAGGTAAGTGGCACGTCTGGGAGCAGAGGCAGCGTGCCTTTGGAGCGGGCAGTTAATGCTGAGAAGCGCTGGCTGCGAAATGTGTTTATGAGTAAGTGCCTGTCATTGCAGTGCTTCAGCAAAAAACACTGATGCGATCCTTTGGAAGCTGGAGGTGGGCCCTCCGTGTTCACTGCCCATCGAGCACCGACAGCGCTGCGTTGGAATGCTAACACTGTAGTGCTGCTGAGAGCCCTGGTGCTGATCGCCTAAAATACTGGGAATTGCCCCAAAAGATCAAGGGAGCCTGATAGTCTTGTCTTATTCAGTTTATCAAAAAGACTGAGAGTAATTATGTGGTTGGATTGCAGCTGCGAAAAGAATATCTTGGGCAGAGCTTCCAGTACAAACAGGACCCGGTGTTAACAGACTGCGAACTGAAGCTCTGAATTCAGATTGAAAATACAAATTGAAACCAATGATTTTTTACTATTGGTTACTTCTACATTTTGTAGTCGTTTCTGCTCTCGAATCAGGACAGAATGCCTTTAAAAAGAGATGGGCCTTGTGAATACGGGCAGTGCTGTGCTCTGAAATCCTCACCCGTCCGTGGGAGCTGGGTGGGAAGGTGCGCGCTGTGCGGGCCGCCTGCCGCGGCGCGGTAAAGAAATGCAGAAGGCTTCTGGAAATGTAGTCTGGAACTCACGCGGTAAAGCTGACACCACAGCAACACGCATCTCCTCTCTGCCCCAATTTTTGTGTCTCAGGAGGCATTTCAGGAATCCTGTGACTTTTGATGGCATCAATAAATCAGACACCACGCTGACAGAATTTTCCTGGAATGTAAACAGACATTTAGAATAACAATGTCTGCGTAGCGTTTAGTGAAGGGAACGGTGCAGGTACAGCTCCTTAAGCATGTGGGACGTTGAAGTGCTGTGAATGCTTGCAGCTCTGTTGGTAAATAGGAACCGTGATTGTTTTCCATGTTAACAAAAATAACTCAATATTTATCACGAAGTGACCTTACTTCCCGCTCCTCTCTCCAAGCAGCATGTTTTCAGCGGAGAGGTGAGACAAGAAGCTCCGCCTGATGTAGGGGAAAGGGGAGGAATGTCTCTGTATGGTAAAATTCGCTGATAAGGGATAATGAATCACCTTTAACTCGGCTCTGCTTAGCAGTAGCTGATCTGGAGAGCTGCGGGCTGGTCAGCCTTGCCTCAGTCCCTGGGGAAAGTATGGAGCTCATCTTCCCGAAGGATGTTTCCAGGCACAGGTAGGACAGGAAGGTAACTGGGAACGCTGACGGGGGCTTACCAAGAGCAAACCATGCCTGAGCAGGCTCCTTCCTTCTGTGCCGGGATGGCTGGGCCCCCGAACGGGGGGAGAGCTGACTGCCATTTACCTTAACCGTAAGCAAGGCTTTCGACACGGTCTGACGTGCCATCGTTGTGGCCAAATGGGGAAATGTGAGCGAAAAACTACCTCTGCTGTCTGGCTCAGAGGGTAGCAGTCGGTAGTTAAGAGGCTGACGGGTGGCCGGGTACCGAGGGGACCTGTGCAGGGTCGGTGCAGGGGCAGTGCTGCTTGGTGCCGGCACCAGCCAGGGCACGACGGGGCGCGTGTCTGACCGGCCGGCGAGGCTGGGCTGCTGTTCTGGAGGGCACAGGAGGACCTCAGTGACCAGAAGGAAAGGATTGACTGAAACCTCCAGGTTCAACAGAGACCAACGTCAAGCCCCGCATCTGGGACGCGGTAACCCCCTGCAGCTGCGGTGCGGCTCTGCCGAAACGGCGCGGGGCCCTGCCGAGCCTCGGGGTGTCGGCAGGGTGTGCTGGGGTGACAGCTCGCCAGGGGCCGCCTCGTGCGTAGCCAGCAGGCGGTGGGGAGCGTGACGGCTCCTTGGAGCAGTGCTGGGCCCCCCCGGCACAGGACAGGCCGGTGAGCTGAAGTAAGGCCGGAGGAGGGCTGCTGGGAAGGCTGGGGGCTCCAACGCCTGACAAATGAGGACAGGCCGAGGGGATTGCGTTTGTTTAGCTTGGAGAAGAGGAGGCTAAGTGGAGATTAACTGTCGGCCTTCCAGTCCTTTTAAAAGTGGTTCTAGGAACAAATGGAACCAGACTCTTTGGAGGTGTATGGCAAAAGGTCAAGACAGCGATCACAGGTTGCAGCTATGGAAATTTCCTGCTGGATGTTTTGAGGGGGATAAAAACGTTATCGGCAGTGATGCAGTACTGGTGTCTAGAGAGGCCATGGAGTCAGTATCCTTAGAGGCTTTCAAAGCTTTGGTGAACAGACCCCTGGTCAAACTGATCCAGCCTTGAAAACAGGTCTGCTTCCAGTGGAAGGGCGCTAGGTGAGCGACAGAGACCTTCCAACGTGAATCTCCTGATGGTTATACAAGTACGATTCTGCTGCTTCTGATCGTAGGGCTCCTGCAGTTGTTCAGGGCACCGTGCCTTGCGTGCTGTACTCCTTCTGTATGGGATGTGATGGTTACCTTTGGTGCTGGGCTGCCAAAACTCGTGCACCGATACCTTCAAAGTCCAATGCTATGTCACAGGTTCAGGCTAAGTTCATTTCTAGGAGTAGCCTCCGTGCACCCCTTCAATTAGCATAAACGGGGACAAGGGCAGGCAAAGGTCAAGAGAAGTTCAGAATAGCATAACCTCTAAAAAGCTGGCATTTCCCAACGTTCCTCATCCTGCAAAGCTCTCCTCGCTCTCCTCGCCATCGTGTTTACTATACAGCTGTAAAAGTCGAAGAACAAGGCCTGGCTTGATACAAGGGAAGTTAGAAATCGAGTGGTTGAGAATAGGTAGCATTGTTGCTTAAAACAGGAGAAATAATTGATTTATGTTATGGTGGCCAATTAGGCTGTAAAGTAGGAAAGTCTTAAAGCAACCCTGTGGCTTCAAGGCAGCCTTGTGCTCTGATTTCTGCCCAGCAAATAGCGGGTACCCCAATAAAGGTCATCAGCTCCATGAGCTAAATTATTAATTCCTTTCATGCCACTCAGGGCTTGTAAACAGTATATAATCCAAGAAAACAATTGGCACTGTTCACTTCTTGGGCAGAGGAAAGGTCAGAGGGTAAATAGTTGTATTGGCACCAGCTGCTCTTCATAGCTGAGCAGACTTTTGTCCTTTTCATCTGTTAGCGCAAACCTGTTTCCAAAGCTGTAGCCGGTTGTTGATCCATATCTCCTCTCTTAGCTGAATTGTTTTTAGGAGCCTAATGTTGCATGTAATGATGAAAATAAAAGGGCTGGAGGGGAGGGATGTGTGCAAGAACCAGCATTGCCATGCTTCATAAAGAGCTGTATGAAATATTGAACATGCTGATTTATGTGAATAAGAGGCATTTTGTAATTCACCTATTCAAGGCAAGTTGTAAGGTAAGTTGTTGCTGCTTTTTTGGTGTCTTGACTCACCGTGTTTCTGCTGGGATGGCGTTGTGTGGCTCACAGCAGGGCTTGGCCGAACACGGAGGTGATCCGAGTAACTTCAGAGCTGGGCACTAGGAGAGCTGTGACCAGTGTGCTAGCCGTGGTGAATCTTGGTAATTAAAAAATCGATGTAATTTCAAGCATGAACTGAAATTATCCTTTCAAGTGTAGCTAGGAGGTGTTGCACTTCTGTTGTCTACAACTTTTCATGTGGCATTGTAGCAAACAGTGTAAAACTTCAAGAGCCTACCCCAGCTTGCTGGTGAAATGCTTACCAGTCAGAATTACTCTTCCGAAGGCACGTGTGTTATTTGGTTGCTTTTTGAATGATACTTGATAAATTATTCCAGATGTTTGCAGGTGTAGCTTACTGCCCTAAGTGCTGGTTATTCACACCGCCGCTTCTCGAGTGCTGCGGGCTGCGCTCTGCCATCTGGCTGACTGGGGGGCAGCTGACCTCTCCTTGCCAGAGAGCAGCAGGTAACCTTTAAATGACCATCTGCTGATCTGTTACTTCAACCTTTCTGAAAGCTCAGTTGTGCACAGAACTGGTGTCTCCATGGACTAAATCTTGCCATTCTCAGAAGGATAAAACTAATGCTGCACTTACTATTGAAGTTATCTTGGCTATATATGAAAGCATATTTAGCTTTAAGTAGGGGGGGAAAAAAAAGCGGCTCTTTCCAGGTATCTAAAATTGTTATACTGCATGTAAAGAATCTTTTTTACTCTCAAAAATGTGTATAGTTTGAGTTGCCTATAGCTCTTTCAGAGGGTTAGCAATTCCTGCATTAAGGAGATCATAGAAATAAGGTGGAAAACAGGAAGATGTAAAACTTTTTTTTCCTGTAAGCAGATCAGAAGAGCTGTAAAATGTGCTGCATGGCGTGTGGCTGTCGGAAGTGCTACAGGATGGCTGTGCCATACACAGCTTTCTGGACAATGGTGTGAGAAACACAAGGAAGAGCCAAGCCATGCAAATGCATGTTTGTTCAGAAGTTCTGGGCAGTAAATATCTCTAGTTCAACAGAAAATAAGATAGGCATAACCCCGGCCGTTCTTGAATAAACCTGTCACTTGCTTTTATTGTGAGTGGCAGTTAAGACGTTGAACTAAAGCTGTTGGTCTTGTGTAGTAAGACCGAGGCTCCTCAGCAAAGAGCTCAGTAGGTGTGGCTGAAAATATAGCAGGATTAATTTCCATAAGCACGGTGCTATGTCTGCTCTTCGTGTTCCATGACAATGGTCTGCTGAAGGGTTTACATTCATTTGTGGTTTGCCTAATTAGAGCAGAACTTTGCACTTCTCAGTGTAAACAGAAGTCCTCAGTGAATTGCTGCTGCCGAACGAATCAGAACTGTAAGAATGTGAAACGCGTGGTTTGGCCTGGCAGCAAACCCTGGCTGCGGGCTGAGCTGGGCTTCTGGGGCTGTGTTCTGGGGCTGAGGAATGTAAACTTGTAGTATGCGTTTGCTGGCTCTTAAATATGACAATTATATAAAAATTGTGGTATCTACCATCCTAAAAATGATGGAGAGGGAGACTGATTTGTTGAACTTGGGCATTTGTGGTGATGGGATAAGAGTAAATGTTGTCTTTTTTTTTTTTTGAGAGAGATCCAGCCCCAAAGAGAATAATTCTTCATGCTACCTAATCTCAGATTAAAACTGACCCCATTACTAGAAGATGACTTCCTTGGTTTGGATCTTGGGAAGTTGGGTCTTTCCCGAAGTGCAGAGAATACCTGGCTCTTGGTTCAGATCACGCTTTTTTTTTTTTTTTTCATTTGCAAGCACAGGAAGGTAGTTCTGTTTCTTTCTCAGATGTTAGAAAATAAAGCTTTTCGGAATGTCTTTTGTCTTTAAAGATACTTGCTTCAGGTACTGCTTCAGATCAAATGCCAGCATTTTGTATGCTTTTGGAAAGGAATCTGTCCTCCTATCAGGAATCTTTTGAAGGCGCGCTGGACACAGTTGTCATCTCTTTTCTTCTGCAGTAATGCTCCGCTTAACAGATGCTATTGTGTACAGTTTAAAGCAGACAGAATTTAGGATTTCTTCATGCTGAAGTGTTCTGAAATCATGTTCTTATCTAACTTGCAGTGGTTTTGCCGGAATGGCAATTCTGAAAAGCAAATCTGCAGGTAATGGGTATGTGAGATAATATTGTAAAAGGGAAAAGGGCAGCGTTGTTAAAAACTGCTTCTCAAAGCTACTTCCATAGATAAGAAAGATATGCCTATTTAAATTAAATGTACGTTTTCAAAATTAAAAACTTCTTAAGGCACTTGGTAAAACGCACATCACAATTTTCTCATTTTCACTTTCTCATTAGCTACAGATGTGGAGCAGATGAGTTCCTCTTCTCCTGTCCTTCCTATGAACTCCATGGGCAGTAAGTACCTCTTTTTCTTGCCAAATATAATGAGGTAGAATTTCTCACTCTGAGATCATGTAAAGAGATGAATTCATACTTCACTGTAGAGACTTTGAGAAGTTTTACAGCTAATGCTTACTCACAGAACCGAGGATCTGATATTTCATTAGCTTTCTCACAGAAGTAGCACAGTCCAGGTCTGTACATCGCTGTTTACACCAGCACAGGGTAGGTCGGGTACGATTTTACCATGAGAGATACATCAGTGAAAGCTGTAAAGTGGACGCCTGAATGTTAGTGATACAATGATTAAAAAGGAACCTGAGGTGCTGGTAGATTACATTGACCTAAAAGTATCCATCTGAAGTGTATCCCTATTAAACTTAGAAATGCTAGGGCTGGGGATTTCTAATGAAACTGAAAGCAGTTGGTAAAATCTTCCATTTCAGTGCAATTCTGGGCCTGTAACGTTCTGTGACTAAAAATCTGGGCTGCTGGACACTTAAAATAACGTGAATACAGAATTCTTTTTTAATACTCCATCTAGTGGTATTTGCTGTGTCCAAGGATCGAATGCATTTTGTTGGTTATAATCCACTAGATGGCAACAAGTCCTTGTTGGACTTGCAGATGTTACAGACCTAAATCAATACAATTCTATTCATAATAGAGGGATGAGTTATGTGCAAATTTGTAATTTAAAGCAACTTTTTTGTCATTTTTAGAAACACTCTGGATTTTTTAAGTGTGGCATACTATTAACTGACATTTTAAAATAATGTTCGGATGCTCAGAACTGCTAAAGTTCTTCCAGAGTCAGGACACTGGTCATTCCACTTCTGTTATCATGCCGATGGCACTTACTTTTATTGGAGAACTGTGGTTCCTCTGCAAGGGGAAGGGTTTCCTCCCTCTGTAATGAGAACAGTCCTGTGGAATGAACGTAAAATAGGCTCAGAGTTGCAAACGTGCATGCAGTTATGTGCGTGTTAAGGAATACTGTTATATTCATCTAGCTAGGCTTTCTTGTAGTTGTTCACTTTTATATAGAAATTTCACATGCACGTATAATAGTTATTTTCATAAACTATATGTGTATAGCTTATGAAAATATCGCTTAATGTTCTGTTGAATCTTTGTAGGCTGACATAGCTTACAGTTAATGCACGAGGGGCCGGAATGCAGTAAGAGGTATTGAGACTTAATTTTCCCCTGTATTCTCATATCAGGATGTATCTGCCAAATACTGAAAGCAAAGGCTGTCTAAGATGAGTTGAATGACCTCTTTTTCCCCTAAATATTTGTATATTATTGCTGGTCTGAATTTGTCTAGCTGCAGCTTTGTCTGTGTTACCTTTGCTAAACCGAAAAAATGCTTGTCAAACTTCTGTTCCGTATGAAGTTATTTATATAAACTTTTCATAAACTAAATAAACTGAGCGCCTTGAGTTCTTTTCACGTCTTCCTGTCTTTCGATCACACCTGCAGTGCTGGTGGGCAGGCTGACCCTCAGCAGCTGGGACACGGGCACGCTGCCGGCGCTGCCAGCCGGTAGGAGTGTCGGGTGGGCAGCTGGGCCCTCGCACCCGAGCCGCTGGGCCTTGATAGATGAGCCCTGGCAATTCCTGCTGGGGCAGCTCCTAGACCTCTGCAGCCCCAGCTGTCCGGTCCGCAGTGCTGGCGGCACTGGGTGTGCGCTGGTGCTCGGCTTCGTCCTGCGCTCGTGCAGCTGGTTCTGCTGCCTGTGCTGCGGCTGCTGGCCTCTGCTAGGGAGCGAGCAGCTGGCGCCAGAAGCATCCCAAACTTCCCAAGCATGATTTTTCAGAAATGCTGAGTATGTCGGGTAACCTGTTTTCCCCTAGTAGTTTTTTTTCTTTGCTTTCTCATTACAAAACATGATTAAAGCAAAAGACTTACGGATTTTCACGATGGAGTAGAAAACTGAGTTCTTATGCTTCTTTGTGCATTAGGAGTATTGTGCTGTGGAGTGTCTGCTTAAACCTTGCGATTTTCATGCATTAGCAAACTTGTTCTGTAGTTTTCTGTCTGAAATGTCTGTCTTGGAGTAATTGCAGTGAATTATTTTCACATTTTTTTGCAGTAAGGACGAACATCTGGCAAGACTTTATTTTGTATTTTCATACAGATGTATGTGGGGAAAACCAGTAGGTCAAGTGAGATTTTGGTGTTTAAAATAACACAAATGCTTTCTTGTATATTGTTTAAGAAGCCACTGGAAAAAATACAAATTGTGTGCTCATACTTTTTCAGGAAGTCTTCCAAACATGCTGAAAAATTTGGAATTTCAAAGGCAAAATGTCAAACTGCATCAAAACAATTCATTTGTCTAGCTCTCATGGCTAAACAATTCTGCAGGCATGCTTTCAGGCTGATCACTTCTGTACTACTGCAGTGAACTTTCTAGATCCAAACTGATTTTTTCCAAGGGTTTCACTAGAAAAGCTCTGTGTAGGTGGCTGGCACTGAACAAAGCCCTTCAATGTCACACCTGGAAGATTTTTTCTAAAGCCGTGTTTTGCAGAGTTGTCTTCAGTTTGTGCATCAATTGAACTTGGCAAAGCCGTTCCCGTCTAAAATTAAACAAGTTGGTCTTCTGGCAGAATGAGTAAAGGGGATTTATTGCTAATTTTCCCCTAACTGGAGTTTACATACCATTAGTAAGTTCTGACTGGATCTGTGCAGCACATCACTGTTACTGTGGGGTACCCCGCACAGCGCGTCTGACCAGGCTGCTTTCAAAACGATCCCCTAAAAATAAGCAACTGCGGGAATAAACAAGGCTCAAGAAAAATGATTGGGCGCATTAATACTGTGAATTGACTGTGATACTTCTGCTGGGCGAAGCAGCATTCACCGTCGCCCATCTGGTCGTGCCTGGTGCTGCGTTTTGGGGGCTGCGGGGTGCACGTGGGGGGCTTACCGTGTGCTGGTCTCTGCAGCTGCTGCCCAGTGCTTTGCAGAGACCGTGGGGCTCCTGGGCACGTGTCTGTGTCATGTAAATCATGGAGACTTTGGAAGACTGCTGAAGAGGTCTTTTTTTCTGCCTCAAGGCAGCGGCAGCTATGTCTGCCACGCGTACGGAAGCGTCTGATCCTCCCGGGATGGCCGCGGAGCTGGCGCGTCCCCGCCTGCCCGGGCAGTCTGTGCCAGCGCTGCCCCGGACTGCCTCTCGCACAGGGCGTCCCCGACCTGAGCTCTCATCTCTGTAGCTGAAGCTGGCCCTGCCACCACAGCGATGAAGAGAGCCCTCTGCAGCATCTTACATCACCAGTGACTTGCTGCTGTCCCCCTCCCGTTCTTACCCTTGTCACTTGTAATCCGTGCAATCTCAATTCCTTGTCATCTCTCACTGATCGCTTTTTAGGGTTAGGACTTGATGTTCCATCAGTTGTCTCCGTCAGAAGGAAGGTTCATTTCCCATAATCAGGTGAAGCTCGCTGCATAGGCTTGTGCTTCTGATAGTGAAAGCACAGAGAGCATAGAGATTTACAAATGCAACAAAGAGTTAAGTGTTGTTTTTATTAGAATGGTTGATCAAGTAAATTTTCTCTCCCTCATGCCCCTTTAAGTCCTATTGTAGCTCTTCCGATCATTCCTTACAGTCTGTTAGCTGTCTTATGTACATTTGGGTCTTTTTTTAAAAAAAAAAAAAGTACTTTTTAACATATGTAGCTACATTTAATGTTCAAATTTGTATCATGTGAAAGATACTTGAAGTCACTGATAAACACCAATAATCTATTCCTGCTTTTCAGTGTTTACTTCTCAAGTATAATTCTTAAAAAAAACAAAAACAAACCAACAACAAACAAAAAAACACAGCAGAATATAAATATTACAAGATACTGTTTTAATGTGCTTCAGTAGACAGTACAGACTTGTACAAAAAGGCAGTGACTGCGGTTGATCAGGCTTCCACATTTAAACAGAACGCTTTCTGTATCTTTACAAGGTGTCCAGCATGGACGCAGCTTCCATTGAAGCTGGTAAGTGACAGGGAGGAATAAGTCAGTCTGCACTGAATCTGGATCATGATTGTTTTCCCGTATTTAGAACAAAAACACAGCCTTGAAAAAAGCTGTGTTCGTGCCCTGTTATAACATCTGCTTTTCTACAGGGAATGCTTATTTTATCCAGAATTTACTGCTTTGTAAAACATTTAATCTTCGCAGCGGCTGTCAGGTGGCAAAGCATCCGTGTGGGCCTGTGCTCATGAAGGAGTGTGACCCACTTGTCCCACAGCTCTTGGCGAGGTGATGGCAGGAGCCATAAACCCGCCCTATGGCCAGCGGTAGGAGAACCTGAATTCAGTGCTGCTTCAGCAAGAAGCGTACGTTCCTCTTGCCAGCAAGCCCCAAGCAGTACGAGTGTGCAGTCTCTCAGCTAGCTGGTCCGCAGTTTGCATTCATTGATCAGTGAGTTGATAGAAATGAAAACCCACCGACAGCAATGAATGTTGAGTGCAGCCATTAGGTGCTGGGACGCGAGCGCCGCTCCTGCGGGCAGCTCTGCTCTTCCTGTGCTTCCACGTGGGACGGTCGGTATCGCAGCCATCCCAGTCTCAGGGCACACAACTATTTCAGGGCTTCTTGTATCTCGGAGACTTCTGGGAAGTACACTTACACAGGGAGAAGAGCAGGGAAACGTTCTTCACTTTAGAAACAGCATTAAAAATACACGATTTCGTTTTTTCATAAAGGTGATTTTGCTTGGTTACTCCACTTAGGCTACAGATTCCTGCTGTCAGGCATATTGATTTTGTAATCAAGACCACTCTTGACTCTGTACCACAAGGGCTTGAGTCCTACATCTGATGTGGTTCAGCTGGGACAGGCAGGGTACGGGGTAGATACTGCTGAGATGCCTGGGCATTCACCTTTCCTTTCCTTGGAAAGGAAGGCTGTTTTCTTGCTGTCGCTTTACAAGCAGGCAAACATGAGTTGCAGGAGCAGCTGGAACTTGCTGGGAGGAATCCAGTCCATGGCCAGTGTTCCCAGTGAGCAGCTGCTGAAATTGAGCACAGGTTCCTATGAGCAAATGAACTGACATTCCACAGCTTTTTCCAGACGAGCTCAAGTTGCCAGTCCAAATGGAAAGGAGGTTTTCCTCCTGATCTGGCCTATATTCCGCTATTTTGAACATATACCATACCCAGACTTGTTTCCAAGCATGCCATATGCCGTGGATACATTACTGCTTTTGTGCTGCCCATAGAAAACCTTCCATTACTCAGTTTTTTTTTTTGCAGAAATTCTGGTCTAGCTCATAGTCTTTTTGTTTATTGTTGCTGTTAAATAGAAAACAACCATTTTTTTTTTAACCAGTTCATTTTTGGAGAAGGTAGGGAAGTAGAGCTGGAAAAACTCAACCTCTAGCTCTTAATATAATCTAAATCATGACCTGTTAATAGCAACCATATGTGAAAAACTCTGAAGGTTCAAGCTTTCCATTTAAGAGAGGGTTTGTGATAAACCTCAAGGTACAGTCAACGGTCGATGGTTTTTTTTAGTTCTCAAACTCACCGACAGCGTTGAATGTTCACTGAAGCTATCCAAAGACGGCTGTGTACATGCACTGTACATACTTTCCATGCATATGTTTTCCATAGACTAGCAGTGGAAACACTGCTGAGGGCTGCACATTCTTTATTGTAAAGTCTTAAACTGCAAGTATTTTAATTACGAAATGGAACCATGCGGACTAATGAATAGCAGAAGTGTAACACTACTGTTATCGATGCTAGCTTGACTTAGTGGTTCTTAAACCAGCTTCGAGTATATCTGAATCACAGTTGTGAAAAAGCCCTCCTCCTGTGGATGTGCACGCTGTAAATAGCATCACTAAGGTTTTTAAAGATGTTTCTGATTCCTTTATAAAGCTCACTTAAAAAAAAAAAAAAGACACCTGTAACTGTAAATCCTCCCAAGTGTGAGGAGGAGGGATCTATTTCTTAGTACGTGATGTCTGTCTGTGATCCTACAGCTCATGTCCCCTTTCTTCTCGACTGTGGTTTCTAAAAGCCTTTCTCTGTGCCGTTGCTCGAAGGCATTCAGGTTCTCAGCGACTGCCTGCTGAACCGAGGTGACCCCTCAGAGGCCAGAGCATCGCTGGGCAGAGCTGCTTGAGCGAGGTGGGCACTGGGCACGCTGCTGACTCCAGGTGGATTGACTTCACGCTAACGTGTTTTTCATCTTGGCTGCAGTGGAGGTGACGTTCCCAACCTTGCTGATGGGCAGGCAGCACAAAATCATTTCTACCTCTTGCTGCTTCTGCTTGCTTGTCTGATATTCTGAGCTACTTCCTACATGTTGCAGCGAACCCGCAGGTACATCCGCAGTTGTCTGTGGCAGCTGAAAACGTGGAAGGGCCTCACTGACCCCCAGGTGAGTCTGTACGCTCTGGGCAAGCTTACAGAGGCACTTGGTGTTGGGCTTTGTTCAGAGCCTGATTCCTCCCGTTTGGTGGGAGTCCATCAGCCTGGTGTTAAGTGGCTTGGGAAATCCTGCCCAAAGTGGACAACTGCCTCAAAAGTCTTTCTGATTCTCGGATCATTTTTAATACTATCTAGAGCGTTACTGGAACAGCTTTTCCCTTAAACTGTGAGTTTTAAACTGAGCATGTAAATGTCTGCCTAAGAACGTACCGGTCAGAATACCTGAATTGTATTATCTTCTTCCTGTAAAGTGGAAAAATGGATTTATTCTCCTTAGATTTCTATATTGCGTTCAGTTACCTTCACTTTTTCCACCTGGCTTCCATGGTTTGAAAGAGAAATTACTTGCAGCTTGTTTGTTAACAATGGAATCTATTGCTTTATCTGAAATAGCTGCTGTAAGTGAAATGGAGCCTGCAAAGCTTGTAGGAATGATTTCACTTTAAAATTCTGTAGACTAGCTTTTAATTCAGTGTTTTCTCTTGTCGTAGGGACTAAGTCTCTCTCTGAATATCTGAGCTGATACATGTAACTGAAAAAATAATTCTCTTATACTGAGTAAGTTGTATCTTTGAGAGATGAGCTTGTTCATAGAATATAGCTTGTAGACTGCACTTAAATGGACTGACTTCAGTGGTACCATTAAACATCAACTGATCCTGAAAATTAAAGAAATTCTCTGAAAATTAGTCTCACCTTGTTCCTGCAATCTTTTTGGAGTGGGAGCTGGTGGAATGAACAAAGAACATTTGCATTAATAACAAGCAGTGATCGACCTCAAGTGTTGAGCCCCGTGAGTGCCTGAATGTGAAGGGTGACTACAGGTGGTAGGTACAGCATAAAGCAGGGGAACCAAGTGCAAACCAAGCATGAAACGGTATGCATGTATTACACAGAGAAGCTTTTTCTCAGTTCACGTCTTCCTCCTTTTGTACCTCCACTGACCCTCTACCCGGTAACTGTCGTCATCTCATTTCGGAAATGGAAAGCGTTTTTTTTCTGAACGCTACAAACAGTGTGCATATTATTTCTATATTCTGGCTGCATGCTCCCTCCCTCTTGCAAAGTTCAAAGCTCTCAATCAGCTAGATTTTGGTCAGAATCTGAGATGAAAAAAATATTCCCCAGAAACAATGGAACTGGGCAATGTGTGCAGGCTTGGGATGGACAAATGAAATTGTTACAAGCGTCCTTTTGTAGGGGATTTCTCCCCCAAACTGCCTACAGAATCCATTTTCTCTTTTCACTGACCAAGTGTTTTCTCTCTCCTGGTGTGTGTGTGTGTTACATTTTTATATGGAGGGTATGCACATTGTGTAAGCACACTCGGAGGGTCACCCTGTTACCGCAAGGGCCATCTGGCAATGACAGCAATGTGCACGACCAGCCTGGAGAGCGGATGCTCTCCTATGTAGTCCTAGCGTTTCTCTTACCGTTGCCCAAATGATTGCTTGTATCCTATCACACAACAGGCTGAGTCACTTTTCATGCCATTTCTTCCCCGTTTTGTTTCCCTACTGAGGTGTCTCACCTGCGTGCTTAACGGAAGCTTCGTCAGTGGGGAGCGAAGCAAGAGCTGAGCTGGGCGAGCAGAGGGCAGCCTCAGAAAGCTGCTGCTGAGGGGTTTTTGCATGAGCCTACTGCACAACATTTTTTGCACATTTCTTTTGCATTAGCATAGCAAAATTGTTGAGATGCTGTTGTGGTTGTACTTTGTGCTGGTCTGGCAAACCTCAGAAGTTTGGAAGCTTCATTATCTGCACTGAATCTCGTACTCACTTTCCTTTCAGACTTTCTTCCTAGCAAGCGCTGAAACCAGCCCATATTTGACAGTTGCCATCTCTATTTCTATTATTTTTTTATATAGTGTTACAGATCTGTCTTGTAAATCAGGGAGTGTAAAAAAATAAAAATAAATTAACACTCCCCTGCCCCTAAGTCATGCTTTTACAGAAAGTGAACATGGCTCTTCAACAAGACCTTCTTGAAACCTTTACTAACTTCAGCTGAAACCTGCCAGGTGGATAATGGTCCTCCCTGAGAGTGGGTTCCTACAGAACCTGGTGGAAGTCAGTATCTTGGTGGGGAATCTGTTCGGGAACCTGCTGAGAAGCAGCAGTGTGCGTGCACCGTTGCACAGGAGAATCCACACCTCTGGAAGTGCCTCAGAAGTGGAAAAAGCACTAGGTGGGCCTGACGCCTTCCCTAGGTGATAATGGCAGTCAGCTGGTAGCCATGACCTGCGGAACTGTGGCAGGGCTCACTGATGTAACGATACAGATCGGGGGCAGAGCACTGCCAGAGCAGAACTGAAAACGCTGCAGACTCAGAGCACGTGGGTTCTCTTTGAACCTGCACTGGAGAGAACGGGTTTTTGTATGAAGAAAATTTTCCTCAAAATGTGCATACGCATCCTGAAACAGGTTAATTGCGTAAAGTCTGGTGACAAGATTTAGTTGGTTTTGTGGACGATTCTGATATTCTGTGTATTTACGGTGCCTGAACAATTCTTACGCCCTAACCGAATCCTTCTGTCAGTTCCTCACAGCGAGACTTTTATTTAGAGCCTAGCAGGAATCCTAGCAGCACTGCCCTAAGTGCCACTAAATAGGTTTACAGTATGCATCTGGTAGCAAAGCAGCTCCACTTCTCCAAAATCTCTCTCCTCTGCTGGGGTTGCTTATGAGAGGTGCCCCAGGGGCGTGTGGGATCAGCGCCGAGGCTGTGCTCTGAGGCTGTGCTCTGAGGCTGTGCCCTGTGCGTGACGCGGTGCCAGTGCCCGTCTGAAGCATTTATGGAAAAGCCCTGCATAAGCATGTTTGCTTTGTCCCGTAACCAACTTTAATTGTACTATAAACATGTGTTTGTAGAGGTAAATTACTTCAGTGTAAGCATGCAAATACACCTTAATGACACGGGGGAAGATAAGGATGCAATCACCGGCGGTGTTTTTAGTTATTGCTATTTCACTGGAATTTGGGTACGCGTTTAAGTAGCAATGCCACTGCCAAACGCTTCAGCATCGGCAGCCTTCTGCAATTAGCACTGCACGGTTTTATTTCTCTTAACTGTCCAAAAGCTCGCTGGATTACTACTTGACAAGTCTTGTGATAATGTGAAATCGGGACAAAGTTACCAATCTGTTCCGTTTGCCCTTTTAGAATATAGAATATAATGTTACGATGCCAATCCCAGAGAAAACAAACACAGCTCTTCTGGGACCTGAGAGAAGCGCAACTAATACCTGTTTCCAGTGATTTAGGGGGGACTTAGGTTATTTTGATCTAACTGTGCATCGACAAACTTGCTGGTGGATGCAGCATAACCCTAGACTTTCGGAAGGTGTTTGACTTAATACTGTATGGCATCTTAGACAGGTATGATATAAATTTGCTGTGGCGAATGTTAAAAGGATTAAAAAATGACAAACAGGGAGGTCTCGGTGTAATTCTAAGTGGGAACTTGACCAAGTGATGCAGTCCTGTTCTGCTAAAGGCAACACTAGAGAGATCACTAAACTGGAGAGGTTTCTGAAAAGGTAAGTGGAGAGCACATTAAAAAATCAAGAGACTTGGCAGCCTCTGTTCAGCTTAGGGTCAGGATCAACTTGATCAACCCAGTATGTGCATACGGTGAGCAAAACCTCACCTACAAAGGGTCCTTCAGCGTCAGAAACGTAAGCAAGGCATCTCTGCAAGTACAGAACAGCGTGCTTCAAATCTGCAACATTCGGCTCTAAGAATGAAACTGTTCCAGTTGTTGTCAGTGGTCCAGATGGATTATCACTAGGAGTATTTAAAAACTCTTGCGCTCTATTGAGAAGAGCTACTCCTGTTCATATGGGTTGTTCCAGGCAAGTCCTATGCCCTGCTGTTCAAATGGTGCGGAGGTTTGCACTGTTTGTCTGGTCCCGTTTGGGAGCTGGGGATCTAAGCAGCACCTCAAGGGGAAATGTTCAGAAAAAACAGCAAAAAAATCCTCAAATACAAAATAGGTGCTTTGGTTATTCATGGAGCAAAGCTACTCGTTCAGCCAGTAAAGGTATTTGATTATCTTGAAGTGTAGCTGTCTTTTGATAATAACCTACCAAATCTGAAAGGGGAAAAAATGCAGACGCTGAGGTCTTGAGTGGATGCCCATGAAGATTAAAAGTAGAATAAAGCTCTCTGAAGCAAAATGGTGAAGGGTAGGGAATTTTCTCCTCTCTGTTAATATCTTTACCTGCACAAATGAGCCAATTAGAGCACAGCAACGCTGGCTCAAGCGTAGTGGTGTATCTGGTTTTGCAGGGGAAATGCAGACCCTTGAGGCTGGGTTAAGGATACATGCAGGAGAAACTTGCCCATGTCCTACAAATCATCTCTTGTCTTCCAGATGTTTTTCAGCTCCCCCTCTCTGTTTCCTGGTTTCTGTGCATTCAATAGCAGTGAATGAGTTTTTGTGAACTGTCCAGCATCCCTGTGAACTCTTATCTTATCCCACATCTTTTAAGAGAACATTTGTTGCCATGAAGATTACTGTCAATATTAGATTCATTGTTAGGATTCCTGAGATTCTTCTCTATTAAAAATGAACTCCTGCCATTGTGCTATGCTCCGACACATCTAATGCTGGGTAAGCAGCTTCTGTAGATGTAAACAACCTTGTCTCCGTTGGTATATCAACATGCTAGTGATTCTTCATCACTGAAATATTTGTCCTGCACTGCACTAAACCTAGGACATTGTTATTATAATGGTGGTGGTGAATTTAAGATAAGTACTTCCTCAGAAGACACTGCTATGCTGAATGCTCTTACTGACTGATCTGTGCTGAAGATCAAAAAGATTTCCCACTCGCGAATTTAGGCGCAGTTCCAGTGACTCGGTTCAGGAAGGAGAGCGATGATTGTAATTACAACCACTTGAGTCTGCTACCAGTGCAAGCATCAAGCCTGAGATTGGTTTCTTCCTTTCAGTATTTTTAGAATCTACTGGCCCAGTTGTCAGTACGACAGTTGTTAGCAAAAGCTACTTCTGTTGTAGAGAACTGACTTCTTGCTTTCAGATGGGAAATGGTTGGACTTGGCCAGGCTTGGTGGTGGTAGTAGGGAGGGCAGAAAATGCTTTCTGTCCTTAGACACATCTCAACAGTCAAATTGAGATACATTATACACTTCAGAAAAAAATAAGGGTAGCTGGAGATTACGTTAATTCCAAAGACCAGGACTCTCTTTGATATATCTTTAGTTTTTGATGAGCCAGCGCACGCTGCAAAGTCTGCTTTGTGCGAGCTCTTCCTGAACATGGTGTCTGCAGTGAGATGTGTGTCTTACACGGAAACATCCTGTGTTTCAATTTAAGGTAGTGAAGCAATGCCCAGGAACTGCATGTACGCTTGACAGATAGAGAAAAACGTCTTGCAAAGTAATCAGCAGAGAAATTTAAAGAATTTGTTTTGTTTATATGGTTTAGTCTTGGAAGACTATATTAAAATGTGATCCCTGCAACAGAAGGTCTGTTCCTAGGTAGGGACACCTCAGAGGTGTCTTCCTGCAACACAAGCCACATTTTGGCTGTTGCAATGTACCTGTGTTCACACACTGATCATACTTAAAATATAAAAATGCACATTTTTTCATATGCTAATTAGGACTTTCATGTTTCACGTACTGTATTGGAATATTAACAATTCTAGCTGGATAAACCTTAGATTATCTGCTCTGGAGGCAGTATGGATGGAGAGGGATCAAATGAAGGATTTGCTTTTCATAATCATGTCTCTTCCTGATTCATTGATAGTTTGTCCTTTGAAGATAATTAGTTTCTGTTTTTCAGCTATATAAACCAGCAGTTCTCAGCTGATACAATTCTAGGTTTGCAGTTCTCAACAAAAACACCTCTAAATTTCATGGGTTTTGGTTCAGTTTAGACAGCATGGCACCTCTGAGTCAATTTTATTTTGCCATCTTTCAGGACTCCGTTTCCAGATACATTTAGTACGATAAAGATTTTACTTCTAAAAGCCCTAAATAACTAAGGCAAGGTAAATGACAGTATGATGAGCTGCAAGAACATACTTAAAGATCCTCCCCATTCTTCTCGCAGCCTATTCTTACAGCTTGGCAGTGTCTGGTTTAGCTGGAAATGTGGCGTTCTCTTAATGAGAAATGTCTTCCTCAGGAGTTGAACGGGTGCGGTGATCTCATTGAACTTCAGGACGCTGGCTTCCCAGTTGTGCTTTAGGTTATTCCAGTTTAGCCTCAGCAGGTACCGTGAGGCTTCAATGCAGTGCTCCTTACGCCATCAGGAAAAGAAAAACACCGTTATCAGATCCTGTGCCTGCTCTAACTCACACGATGAATGAACTTCCTCAGTTTCACTGCTCTTTGTTCAGGTTTCCATACCAAATTCTTTCAAGCTTGTTTCTGAATGATCTAAACTACAGCGTGCAGCCACAGCATTGACTTTAGAGAACTTCAGCCACCGGATGCCTCAGAATGCAAGGACAGCCTTCTGTTATCTAGCGAGGTATTATAATACTACAGCATTGTACGTATCGTTGGTATCTCTACCTTGATTTTCTGTTTTTAGAGAAGATTCTGAAGTACTTTTAAATTGGGTATACTGTTACTGCTAGAAAAGCTGATGGGCGAAGGAAGCAAATGGATTTCTCTCTCGATTCAGACTAGGCTGTCTGGAATTCAGAATGCAGTTCCACTCAAACTTGCTGTTTTGAAAGATGCAAATTCTGGTAGCGTGCCTGACTGCTAGTCAGTTATTGGCCAACAATACTTCTCTTCCCTAAGAAACTCTGCCTGCAGGGATTGTGGGCCCTTTCAGTTCACTTCTTAGAAAGAAAGAAAAGATGGAGAACTGCTGCAGGGCGCAGTTGTGAGACCAAGGATTCCTTTCTTGCTGTGCTTTCGTGTCTGTTTCTCACTTCTCCATTCCCACGAGAGAAAAAAGAAAAGGACACATCTAAAACACACGTTGACAACTGGAAAAGCCAGTGCCTTTGTTACTCTTGTCCTGAGCCGGGGTACAGCGGACAGCCGCAGCAGCCCTGGGCATTCGTTGCTTCTGGCGTGCCCAGCCCTGGGTGCCACGTTCCAGGACCCGTGGCTTCGCAGTTGTTGAAGGCTTACCAACTTCATAACCCAGCCTCTTTACAATTTGGAAATGACCCCCACCTGCCTGGTGCTTGCCACTTGGCACTACTTGTTTACTGCTCCTGTTCTAGCATCTCCTTCAGCTGACGCTGGAATTGGAGACGGTGCCTAAAGCAGCAGTACGGTCAGCCAGAGTCGCCCGCTGTCTGTGATGCTCTTCTTCCACTGCTTGGGTGTCCTGCTCAGCTAGAGAGCAGCGGTGCCTTTGTAACTGTTCTTCAGGTGTTAACATTTAAAATAGAAGCCTCTTCAAAGGCTCTTGTAGAACAACTGAGTATAATCTGGGGGGGGGGGAATACACTCCCTTACATCTGGTGACCTGGCACGTATCCTGCTGGAAGGAAGACTTGCCCCCCTCACGTATTTAATTTCTTTGCTTTTGTGTACTTTTAAGTATCAGATGATGATGGGTATGCCATCCAGGTGAGCAGGACTCGGCCATTCTTTTCAGACTTGTAGACTTAACCTATTTAAACGTAGCCATTCTGTGAAACGCAAAGGAGAAAATGTACTCATCTTCATTTAGAAGGATGATCTTTGGATAACGTCACCCAAGTACTACTGGTTTTTATCTTCCCTATAAAATAAATTGGTCCCAGTGTGCTGAGATGCACATAAAAGTTTGAATATGGAAGTAGCGTGAAATTCAGATGACTCGGTAGAACCAACTTCAGAATTTTGAAAAGACTGGAGTGGATTTATGGAGCACAGTTTACGAAGGAGTAACATGCTGGTGGTTTTAATCTCTGAATCTTAATCTGCTGGCTTTGTTTTATTTTTTCGTGCTCTTTTCTACAGTTTAATTCTATTACCTACCTTTCTCTTGGGGTGTGATAAGAACAGAACTGTTTCATGCCACAGTTATCAAAGCACAGTAACGAGCCACAGACTGTAGATGATGATTCTGAAATGTGTTTAGTGTACTGCTCTTTGAGTTGGGGATTCAACAATCGCATTGTTATTTTTAGTTTTCCTTTTACACTCAATTCATTGATATTTAGAAAATATTTTCTAATACTTTAAAGTACACCTTCTTTCCTTCCCTCTTCCATGTACTTTCACTGAGAACCCGGTGTGTTTGCATATCTATGTTTCAGTAATTGCCTTCTAACTGGGACAATTAAGAGCTGTGAGAAGAGAGGAAACCTGTCATAAAAGCAGATTTCCATTTGGAACACTTTGTGGTTTCCAAGTGACAGCACAAAGCATAGGTGGACGTACTGCAATAGTATCAAAATTCAGACAGCGAGACCCTTGTGCTCAAACACGTAAATGCAGGTTTTTGGAGGGAAGGCTGCTTCTGTTCTCAGGCTGAGCGATGCAAACCACCGCTCTTGTAAGGGCACCACAAAGCTCACAGAGAGGATACAGATGGAACAGCCTCGCTCTACTCAAATACTTCAGCATGTTCTTCATTTTCAGAGTATAATGCTGAAATACTGCATCTATCCACTGGGTACTGAAGGAAAATATTATTAAGTAGGGCAAACAAAGCTGAAGCTAAGCTATTATGTATTTCAGCTTGCTTAGTATTTGGCATGTGGACCAAATGCTTTAGATTATAAGGCATAAGCCGTTCAGAACCTTAAGTTATTTTAAAATTAAATGGATGACAGACACAGGTCTGCTGCATGGATTTGATTTTCTTTGTGTATTAGCAGAAGTAGTAAGCAATGTCTGTAAGTATCTAATAAAGCTATTTTCTGCTATTATAGAAAGGTTTACTATGAGAAACAGAACTGACACAGTACTACATTTTCAATAAAACAAATTGAACAGATTCTCAGAAATCTAGGTCACAGTAACAGATGACCTATGCATGGTCCTAGTTTTTGATGCAACTGTCTAATCTGCTCTGAGAGTACTAGCCAGACATCATTCCTAATTGACCTTGATATTCAGTGAACAGAAAGAAAGCTAAAGCCACATGATATTTAAATCTTCGGCAGAAAAAAATATATGGCAAATCTGAACGCATTCTTTTATACCTGGAATCTATCCTTGTACTGCGAACCTTATCTGCAACTATGTTGGTATCTTAAAAAATCTGAATTTGGGACTCCACCTGAAGCAGTCTGAGTACAGCCGTTCCCAACACCTCGCACAGCTGGCGTTTGGGACCGCTGTGTGACCGTATCTTGGACTGTGGTTGCCCGTCGGGCTCCCCCAGCCTCCCGTGGGGGTACAGCGCGCTCTGGCTACGTGAGAGCGCTCTCGGCCCTCGGACCGGTCAGCTCAGCTCGGAGCACGATTCTGCCGAGCACAAGGCCGGTGGTACCCGGAGTGAAGGCCCTGCAGTTATGGAAATGGAACTGCTGACACGGGGCCTGGGAACGCAGTGCGGCTGTGAACATACGCCTCAGATGGAATTGGAAATTACGGTATGTGTGGTCAAACCCCGACCGCCTCAGTTTGCGGACCCCACTCATCCTTTTTGTTCGTGACATCTGACTTTAGGGCCTGCTGCAAATAACGCCACATTTACAGGCTTCCTACTTGTGAGAACAGAGGGGTGGGTGCTAAGATAAATGTATGGTCTGCCAGTAAGCCCAGAAGAAACTAAGTAATAAAGCCTTAAATGGTCACAGGATAAGATATTTTCCAAGAAAATATTAAGTTCCTTTAGGTAACCGATTAAGAATCAGTAAATGTACCACAGAAGGTTTTGGATTGATGACCTATAGTTTGCTGGACCTCACTAGCTCTGCTGTCATGTGCCTGCATTTGGCAGATGATGGCATTGCTCCCGACGTTCGTCGTGCCGGAGCTGTTGCAGGAAGCACAGACGATGCCTGCGGGCGTTAAGAGCAGCGGTGCGTTGTGCTGCGAGGCCTGCCCCGAGGTGGCGGCAGTACCCTCGGCAGTACCCTCCAGGGAGACGTGTGGGTGCACTGCGGGCAGCTCCGGGCCCTTTCATTTTGGCATCCCACCCCCAAACTTCTCCTGTCCTCGACTGCATTTTGGCATCTCATCTCAGACAGCCGGGAGTTTTTGTGTAGAACACGGGTTGACCGCAGATCTGAGTAATTTGCTGTTGCAAAACCAAACTGATGTGATTGTAAGAGAGCTGAGACTGAAAACTTGTGGTGATTGTATTCAAGTCCTTCCTTGTGTTATGGGGTCGGGGCAGCTGCTGATGGTCCAAACTTTCCAGGCAGTACAGAGACGCTAAGGGTGACTGAAGTCTGTTTAAGAAGTGTTTTTACTAATCTACATGTCAGTGCTGCTGCTTATGATGAAAGGATGCCTTTATCTTATCTGTAATATGAAAATACCTGATTGCTGTCTTCTGAGTTTTTTGTTTGAATCTTGCATGATATTAATCGATAGTATGGTTTTGAAACGATCGTAGCATCTGCTGGCTATTACTGAGATAAAATGAAATTCTTAAGATTCCACATTTGTTAAATTGCCAAGTATATTGCTAAATTTGGGCATACCTGGTACATTTTTATTGGCAGCTAACCCTGTAATGCAGTATTATATATTAATAAATCCTCAGATTATATACACTTTGGTATTTTGCAACTGCTACAACTTCAAAGCCTGTTAGTAGTTAAAAGGTTTCTTCTTTTTTTTGAGTCTTCATAAACTTTATACTGGAATAGCTGTAAGTGGAGTTGGGAAAACTGACTTTTGAGTTACCCCGTACTTCTGTGTGTAGTTCAAGAAAACCTGACCAAACAAGATCTTCAACAGCTATCAGCAACCTTTTCTTATGTGCGTGACGGGGATTATTCTGATGTCCCAGATGAGTTTGCAGATGTTTACAGCCAGGAGGGCATGCCTGGACATTCTTTTTACGCCTATTTTGATTAGGCAGAAACTCTTTTTGCCAACCTCTAACAGGATGTTTTCCACTCAAAGTGAAATGCCCAACAGGTATTCAAACTGAGACACCTAATTGCCAGGGCAGAACAGAACTTTAAGCAGATTTTCTTTTTAGGAAGCAATTTCAAGAGACTTTAACTTTTTTTTTTTTTAAATGTTTTAAAATCAGCCTACTGATGAATAACCAGTATTAGTAGTCGTAGAGGCAATGGAAAAGGTTACTATAATTTAAGAATACAGTGGTATTTAATCTAAAAGTGCTTTGTTGGTAGATGCATCAGTATCCTTAATTTATAATGGAAATCATCTGTACAGTTTTCATTCAGAGGCTTCTTTTTGATAGGTCCTTCTGGGTTTGTACGTACCATGAAGAAAAAAATTAAAATAGCTTGATTGTAATCTGCCCTGATTCTTATCACCAAAGTTTAACTGAGAAGTAAAACACCCAAAGCCATTGTACTGCATCAGGAAGAGAATTCAAGGAAATTGTATAATAATGCAGACAGAACTGATTCCTGTGAAAAGTATTTACATTCCTGTTTGTATTTCTAATGCCCTGAAACAGCAGCTCAAAGTGCTACGAGCTGGCCCTGCACATACAGGGATATTTTACCTCAATTTTACTAGCATTACAGTAGAGAGGACGTCACGTTTTTCAAAAGTTGTGTAGTATTTCAGTCATCCAGACTTTTTGTTCCCCTACATTGCCAGAAGGAGCACTGGAGGCTCATCCTTGTCTGCCTGCTGGGCTGGCGCGGGGCATATCAGCAGGCCAGGGGTCCCCGCCCGTCTCCCCCAGGTGCCGTGGAAGAGGGCCCTGCTTGCCTCACTTCAACACCCTTCCCTTTTTTGCTGCGGTCACAAGGATTGCATTGATAAAGCACGCTTAAGAGCAGCAAACAGCAAAACCCATTTTCTCTATGCAGTGATGCTGCAGCTCGGAGCAGAAGCGTACGTTTCCCAGCTGTAATTTATTACAGTTCTCTATTTTGTCTTTTCCCTGGGTGAAGGAGGGAGCTAAGGTATTTCTGCTGTGCTTGTGGCCGTACAGGCAGAGATCTGCTGGCCCCTCTTAAATGCTGGAACTGAGAACTGCATCGGTATGCCCGAGAACGTGGAAAGCCGTAACATCCAGTTGGAACGGGTGTTTGGTGATGTTCACGGGTACGAAGATTTATGGAAGATCACGAGGAGCAGCCCCAGCCTTCTGCCTACTGGTAAAGGCTGAACCTACCTCCCCCCTCGGCGTACAGTTAGGGGCAGGCTTCTCATCTAATACAACCTGCTGGTTGGCTTTCTGATCTTTATAATTTCTGCTCATTGGCTCCAGTCAGAGGATTAAAGCCCAGTCTCTGAGGAGTTCTTTTTTTAAGTCTGAAAGACTGGGGGGTGGGGGGGAATAGGGGAAATAGGAAGTACGAGACACTAAGTATTTTGTTTTCCTTATTTATTGTGGTATTTGCCAGGCTGACCCGACTGAACAGCATCCTCCTACACGCCTGACGGGGCGAGGCACGCGGTGAACTTGCTGTACCTTTAGGACGGAGCCAGCGCTCCAGCTCCAGCCCCTTCCAGCTGCCATTAACATGAGGCAGCACATCTCGGGCTAGACATCAGCTGTCTGGGTAACGGATCTGCGCTGTTTATAAACACCGAGGCTTTCTGTCATCAAAATTCCTTCCCCCCCGTGAATTCAAACCTCCAGCTCGGCCACGCTCCTGCCTGCCAGCCCACGGGGCAGGCACCGGAGCTGAAAAGTAACCATACGGACTCATGATTTGATGTACCGTGACAATAAAGCTTTTATGACATTCTAGGTGGTTAAAAATGGCAGTAAGGAGCTCTTAAACATGGCACGGTCGTGTTGCCTCTCCGTAACGGCAGACCTGCCAATAGTGCATCAAAAGCCGTAATTTCCTGTGCCCTGAAGCCCCCTATCTCTGCTGCCTTCAGCTTTGTGTCCCCCCGGCTTGTGCCTGTGTGCTAACAAATCTCTATTGTCCAGCGGGGCGAATAGTGGCTGGGAGCAAAGAATTGCTGTCTGGTTTCTATTCAAATCCAGGTAGTCAGATATATGAATGGACTTTCTCGAACAGCCGTGCGAACAGCCTCTGCTCTGCACGGAGCCTCCAGTGCTTCCCTAGCTGGGGGGCTGCAGAGAGCAGAGGGATTTTGAAGGCATTTTAACGCCGCTCTCGGCTGGCAATACCGGTAACTTTTAAACCGCGCCGCCCCACGCTTCCGGACGCGAGCAGCGGGGTGAATCGCCCGCTTAGGAACTTTCTCAGCTCGCCGCAGAATTCAGCTCACGGCGCGGCCCCGCTTCTTCACGGCTCAGAAACCGCTGGGAAAAGTTCGGTGGCCCCGAGCCCCCCGCAGAGCCCGAGCCGGCCGGGCTCTGGGGCGGGAGGCGGCGGCGCGCAGCTCCGGGCCGGGGAAGGACTCGCGCGGCGGCTCCGGTGCTGCGGGCACCCGAGGAACGGGGCTGCCCCCGGAGCCGCACCGGGCCCCCCGAGCCGAGCCGGGCCGGGCCGGGCCGTGCCCCCCGCCCCAACTGTTGCTGCCCGTGCCGGCGGCGCGCACAAAGCCGGTGGCGGCGGGCGCCCTGCCCTGCCCTGCGCTCCCCGCGGGGCCGCCGCCTTTGTCCCCGCCCGCCGCCGCCCCCCGCCGCCGCCGCCCGGTGGGGCCGGGGCCGGGTCCCTCCCCCCTTCCCCCCTTCCCCCCTCCCCTCGGCTCCCCCCGGCCCGGCCGCGCTGCCCGGCGGCGGCGGGGACCTTCGCGCCCGCCCGGCTGCGCCGCGTCGGGGCCGTCCGCGGGCAGCTCCTGCGCGGAGAACAAAGGAGCACGTGCGGGAACGGCACCGGCGGGCAGCCCCCCGCCGGGACGGGCTCCCCGTCCCGGGCCGCGCCCCGCCGAGCGGCCCCGCGCCGGTGCCGGTGCCGGCCCTTACCTGGCGGCGCCGTCCCGCGCTGCTGGGGCGCTGCTGGGGGCGCCGCGGGGCCCCGCGGGCTTTGTCCCGGCGCCGCGGCCGGGAGGCGCCGTCCCGCTCCCCCCCCCCCGCCGTTCCCCAGCCGGGAGCGGAGCGGAGCGGGGCCCGGCCGCGCGCGCGCGCGCGCGCCGCCGGTGCCGCGCCCGGGGTTTGTCAGCGCCGCGGGAGCGCGCGCGCGCGCACGCAGCCGGGGCCGGGCGCGTCCCCGCTCGGCTCCCGGCGCCCCGCAGCCCCGCGCGCGCCGCCCCGCCGGGCCCTTATAGCGCCCGCTGACGGACAGCGCCGCCGCCGTCACGCGCGCCCTGCGCCCGCGCCCATTGGCCGGGGCCGGAGACGGGGAGGGGCCGCCCCCCGCCCGCCCGCCCCGCCCCGCCCCGCCCCGCCCCGCCCGGCGCTGTTTGGGTGTCTGGGCGGCGGGGGGGGGGGCGGCCGGCGGTGCCCCGGGGGCTCCGTCAGCGCCGTCACCGCCCCCGCGCGCGGCCCCGGGCCCCCCCCCCCCCGCTGCCGCCGGGGGTCGCGTCGCGGGCAGGGCCGCCCCGGGCAGCGGTGCAGCCCCCGGCGCCGGGGGGACCCGCGGGGCTTTGGGGCTTCGCCCCCCGCCCGGCCGCAGCCGTGCCCTTCCCCCTCGCCGGGGACGCCCTGCCCCGGGGACCCGAGCTGTGGGCGCTGCGGGGCCGGGCGCGCCGGGCCCCTCCGGCCTGGGCTGCCGGTGGCCCCGTAAACGAAGCGTCCTGCGGGGGGGGTTCGGCCCCGCCAGGCCTCGCGCCCCTCGTCCCGGTGGGCTCCCCGCAGGTGCGGGCCGCACGGGGGTGGCGAGGGCGTCCGTCCGCAGGGCGTTTGCCGGCACCGAGGGGGAAGCTGCTGCAAGAAGCGAGAAATTCGTCCCCCGGCCTGTTCCCCTGGCACCGCGTGGCCTGCTCCCCGCGTTGGTGCTGGGCTGCTCTCAGCGCCCCTCGCAGCGAGCGGGGCTGGGCACGGCTCCTCGCAGGGGCTGGGGGCCTCCACGCGGTGCTTCCACGGCCCCCAGACCCCGCGGCACCGAGTGTGAACCGCTGACGCGACAGGTGGCTGCGGGCATCTCCTCTCGTACCACGTAATTTTGTTAAAACGCTGACCACAAGGAAGCCGCCGCAGTAACGCAGCCCGTGCCCTTTGGGATCTCCCGGCACGCGGGTTTGGGGAGCGTTTTGGGGCGTGTCGGGATGCCAACATCAGGAGTCCCTCCCGCGACAGGAGCGTGGGTGGCGAGAGGCCCCTGTCTGCATTCCTCCCGTCAGTTCCCGCTGAATCCCCCTCAAGGGCTGGATAGATGCACAAATGGAAAATGAGATGAAAAAACAAATGACGGTTACGTGGCAGTCGTCAAAGGAGAGGCAATTTGAAAAAAAAAGGCCAATACGGTGCTTTAGCGGTGACCCCGGCTCCTATCGGCGCTGTGCAGCTGCCATTGATGTGGGGGAAGAGGTTCCCACCTCTTGTTCGTGAGTGTGAAGGAGATAGCTCGTATCTGCTGTCCGTTCTGCCCACAAAAATCATTCTAGTAACTTCTCCGGTTCCCAGCCAGCTTCCCCTCTGTCTCCCACTTCAGCGATTCTCTCTCACTTGCTGAGGCACTTGACCATTCCTCCGTCCCGCTGTTAAAAGCTCGTTCTGGTGCTTTCTGGGCTCTGCGTGGGCGCCCGAGTGGTCAGCTGTGTGTCAGGCTGGCTGAAAAGAGTACAGTGTCTTTGAACCTGTTTATGAAAAGTAAAAAATTAGACTGCGGGAGTGTCTTTGAGGGTAGTACGGGTTTTGCAAGCCACCCAAATGGCTGCTGCACTCTCGGAGCTTTTGCAGCCGCCTGTGCATGGATACTGTACTTCCCAGGCCTCGTGTGGTGTCCAGTAATGAAATCTTTTCATGGAATATTGTAGCAATGATATAAAAGACCCCAAACACGAAATGTTAGGGTGTAGAAAAAGAAAGTGCTTCGCCATAGTGTGTAAATGGAATCGCATCCCAGTCTCCAGATATCCCTTTGTGTCTCCCACATCAGAGGTGATCTCCAACTGGTTAAGTTGCTTGAATATTTTGAGGCTTGTCCTAATTATATTGCTCTCATTATCAAAACACTAGGTCCTGTTCACTGGATGTACATTGTGATTACGAAATTAGAACCGTGTTTCACTGCATCTATGGAAAACATCACTCCCCAGTGGGAAGCCGCTGCTGGAGTGGTCGTGGAGAAAAAGATCTCCAGGCAAGGGCACCGCATCCGAGGGCGTCCTGACACGCTGCTCCTGGGGGCAGGAGCTGGGCCTGAAGGACCCTGTCACTGGTGATGGCGCTGGGAGGAGGAGCTGGGGGTTTGACCCAGTTTTCAACCCTTAGACCATGCTAAAATATTGTAGTCAACTTTGGGGTATATTCTGCTGCAGAAAATTTACCCGAGACTAAAAGAAAGCACAATGGAGATCTGTTGAGCCGCCAAAAGAAAAGCAGCACAGGGGCACCTTGTGCTTCCCCCTGTTATTTGCGAGTCTTTTTGGCACGTCCGGTCCTGGAGAAAGGCTGTGACAAAACAGGGGAAGGAGGAATTTTTCCATAAGTTCGATCAGATCAAATAGGCTTGACCCAGACAGGTCAGCATCTGGGTCAAATAGGTCTCCTTTCTCTTCATACCTTGAATCCCAGCAAGCTCAGAAGTGAGGGCTTAAATGAAAGATACTTTTCTTTCTCTTCCCCTGTGTCGTCTTTATTGTAGCTGCAGAGAAATGGAATACACGAAGAGCGTTAACCTGGGCACAGGCTTGTGGGGCTGTTTGGGGAGCGCTGCTGGTTTGTAAACAGTTGCCTTACCGGCCCCGCTTCTGATAAACTGGGTGCCCAGTCACTGCAGGGGCATCAGGAGAAGGGAAGGGGGACTTGGTGCGGTCCTCATCCGTGCTGGCGGTGACTGTGCTGATGGGCGAGGTGTCGTGAGGGGCGCCGCAGCAGGGGAGCTCACAGCAGAAGGCAGGCTCCCGGCAGACAGGCAGTTTGTCAGCGGGGCGACGGGAAAGACAGGGGGCTTAACGGGTAGAGGTGCCGTTAGACAAAGTCCTTGTGCTATGACGTGTTACTGTCCATCCATTGACTGATTTTATTAAAATGGTCCAGCAGCCCCCAGTATGAATTAGTGTAGCTCCTGAAGCTGGGGGCTGTGAGCTGCTGGACTTGGGGCTGCTCAGCAGGGAGCGGAGGTGCCTCCCTCTTGGCAGCATGGCTCAAGTTCATGGTCGTTGCTCTTCCTTGGCCTCACTGCTGATGAGAGTAAGTTAAGTTGTGCAAAGCCAAAAACCGTTCTGACCTGGTGAGCAGGTCCTGGAGTCGAGACCCGCGTTGTATGGCCTTACCTCTTCCACCCGCCCGCTGCGTGACCCGCGAGTCAGGCCAGCGGGGCTGTCTTCTTACCCCTCTCCACCTCTGTTCCTCTTCTGGGGTAATCGAAACATGTCTATGGTCTCGTTCAGTCAGGCAAGACTGTAAATCAAACTATTTAAGAAAATAGTTTGGACAAAAGTTAATTTGGGTCAAAGAGGGATTAACTGAGGAAAATGTTTCTACTCGTTCATCCATCTGCTAAGAAGTAAGCGGGTAAAAGCTTGAAAAGAAACCTTGCTGAGCCTGTTTTATGAGATATTTTGTATGTGCTCGGTCCTTTTGGTGCCTGTCAATACTTAAATCCGTCTGCATCAATGAGGAAGGGAATAGATTGATTTGAGAGCAAATTCAAAGTGGAAAGATTTGGCCAGTGGCATGATGAAAGGCAGAAGCGTAGGTAGGATGGGATTAAGCAGAAGTACTCTTGGTATTGACCACGCGGTCAGAGGCCTCTACTACTTCTAACAGTCATATTTAGGGCTAACTTGATACCTCTTTTGCATGAAAAAGGAGGGAAAAAATCAAAAACATCAGCCTGAAACTGAGGGAGATAGCAATTGTTTGCTAAAACTGATAGAGATTGACGAAGACTCACTACAAAGCCTGAGGAGCAGCCTAGGGGAAGCCCACATCGGGAAGGCCCCTCGGATTTGGGGCTGAAAACTGGAGGAATCGCCGGCAGCCGGCAGGCTCGTGGGGCTGCCCTGCCACTGCTGGAATCTGGCCGCCGTGCGGGACCGCGCGCGGCCTCGGGGCTTGTCCCGGTGAATCCCCGACAAAGAGCCCTGGGTTTCCTTCTTGCCTCTCTGTGCATGCAGTTTCCTCTCTCCTGTGAAACCTCAGTTAAAAGAAAAGCAGCCTTTACGAGGGGAATTACATCAGCCGTCCGAAGCACTGCCATTAGAATGTGTTCTGTACACAGACCGTGGTACCGCACCGCTACGCTGGGTGCTGTGCAAAGTCAGTTTTCCTCACAACGTTGGAGAGTCAGGGAGTAGCTCGAATCTGCTCACTTGAGAAGTAAACAAGAGGAAAATACAAAGGAGTAAGACCAAAACTAAATAACAAGTCAGTGGAAGGAGCCAGGAACGGGTTCTGCTAACTGTGCATGGATTTGTTTTTTAGGGTATGCTGCCAGTATTAATAACAAAAGAGTTGGCTCAGTTTCCACAGTTCAGCTATGAAAAATGCATGTCTGTATTCCTGTAATCAGGGGAGCACTTGTACTCAAAGAGAGGAGCGCTGCAGGTTAGCACTCTGACTGTGTCCCTGTGGCTGTCTTTTTCTCGGTGGCTGTCACCTTCTGTAGTCATCAAGTGGATAAAGAATTTTTGTCATGCTGCTTCATGAATGAAGTCTGTGCTCTTAAAGAGCATAAGAATTAGCTCTGAAGTGTGCATTATCACAAAGCGTATAATGACGTTGGAAATCATAAAAACTCAAATATACTTTCTCTCTATTTTCCATTTCTCTTATCACGGCTCTGAGGAGGTTCAGAATCTGTTTTTAGTTTGTCACATTTGTTGTGGTTTTTTGTTGTTGTTGGTTTTTTTTCTTCCCTAGCTGCTGCAAAAATGCTTGGGATCATGGCGAACTACCAGCCCTTTGCTTTTTGCATCATTCAAAAACCTTCCATTTAGAAACCATTCTGATATCTTGGTGGTTTTTTTCTTCTTCGTCTTTTTTTAACTACTAAGGAAATTTGCATGAAAATGGAATCATTGTTTCTGAAGAGTTCCATCTGCTCCCGCTGCTTATTCTGTAGCTGAAGTCATAATCCTCTGTTTGTGACATTTCCCATTGAAGAGATTTTTGGCTTGTTAGAGTTTCGGCACAAAATTTCAGAACAGGGGACATAGAGATGCTTCACCTATATATATTTATATAAAAAAAGAGGTGCCATCAGAGCTCCACGTGCATCTGCAGTGGCTGCACTGCCGTTCTGCAGGGACTGGACGGGTGGGAAATAGGGCAGGCAGGAGGTGCGCCGGGCAAGGCTTAGGAAGGGAGAAGGAATTTCCTCACGTTGTCAAAGCTTTGGCTAGGTGTCCTGCAGGCCCACCGGTCTATGGGCAGTTCAGTGTATGCAGTCTGGCCTCTGGCTGCGACGGGCATGCAGGGCTGATTCGGGGTTGTACCGGTGCTCGAACCAGCTGCAGGGAAGGGGCGAAGCCCTTTGACGGGAGGCAGCAGCCGGGCGTCCTCCGGCAGCTACCGAGGGTCCCTCGGATGTTCCTGGAGGAGCTCCCACGGCCCTGGAACTACTTCAGGAGAATTTCCTGCGGATGAGAAGGGAACCTTGTTGTTCTAATTCCTCCCCTTCCTGGGGTTTGTGCGTTTTACACGCGCGTGTATGTAACACCGTCCTGCGTGCGTGTGTGGGAATGTTAAACGCATTCTTGCAGTGGGAGCAATAGGAAATGGAGAATCCTGTGAGCCGCAAAGTTATACTTGTCCTGCTAGGACCTCTGTCGCTATGCAGAAATACTGCAGGAAAGTGGGTCACAGCGCAGAGCTCCGAGCAGCGCAGCCGGCGCCAGCCTCGCTGCAAGGCTGGTGGCTCTGGGAGCGCGAGCAGGGAGCGCGGGGCGGGCACGGGGCTGCCACCGGCCCTCGGGACTGTCCGGAGAGCGTTCGTCCCCTCGCTCTGCACCCCCATTTGAGGGAGTGCTTTCTGCATCTGTGAGGTACCTGTGAAAGGCGCGGCACGCGTACGAACCAGGCTGTGTTTTAAGGCAGGCAACGTTTAGTTCTGCTGAGGAAAACAATTACTCTCAGGCGTTCTTCAAATCTTAGCTGTACGTTTTCTCTATTAATCGCCGTGTGGTGTGTGCACGTACCCTTGTGAGCACCGTGTGTGCTCGGGCACCGCTCTGTTAGCCCAGGAGCAGTGCCCAAAATGGCCTTCCCACCGCTATCGCTGCAGATTGAGTGCCCGTCCCCTGCCTCCCCGGCTCTCTGACTGTCCCGGGACGGCCACGAGGGCCCCTGCCCTTCCCCAGGCAGCGCCACGTCCGTGCACGGCCGGCCGGGCGCGACGCGGGTGGGTGGCTGGAGCGAGAGCCACCCGCGGCTGGTGCTGCCCCACGAGCCCGCGCCCTGGGCTGGCCTCTCCCGGCCGAGCTGCCCTCCCTGGTGAGAGCTCTTCACGGGCTGCCCTCGTGGGAATCGCCTCCGCCGCGCTGCTGGGCCGCAGCTCTGCCCGCAGCCAAGCACAACCTTACAGTCCTGCAACTCCCTGCACAGATCAGATTTGTAATTCACCTCTTTAGGGACAAGGATAGCTGATACCAACGGATCCGCAGACTTGCGTCCGGTTGTGCTTTGTAAGCTCCACAGGAAATACACTTAGCTGAACAAAGCCATAATTACGTGCAGCTCCCTACCTCTGCTTTCTTGCTGTTCTTTATCACGTTAATGCTCAAGTACATGCTATTTAGGAAAGCTCGCTCTCGTGCCCCTCTTGCCAGCATCAGGTCCCGCTCCGTCTTGTCTTCTCCTATCTGCCCTTGGCCCCTAGAGCCCTTCGGGGCCAGCCTGAGGCTGCTTGTCCGGTGGCGCCCGGTCACGCAGCCGCCTCCTGGGGCTGCACCAGAGCCCCCGGCCCTCCGCACAGCAGTGCGGGGCTCCAGCCAGCCCGGCTGCAGGTGGGGAAGGACAGACAGACGGATGGGCGGACGGACGGACGCTGCGCAGCGCGCGACCTCCCGGCACAGCACGCAGCCCGCACGCTGTGGTCACGGGCCTGGCATCCCGCAACGTTGGTCGAAGGCAGACGGGGGCAGTGGGTGTGGGCAGAGGGTGGCGGGCTGAAACCTGCAGGTACCGAGCGCCAGGCGGGGGCTGCTGCTGGCTCCCAGCATGACTGAACACCGGCAAATCTGTGCGGAGACGCTGTTCTGATGGGTGTAAGCAAACCGCCTCTCCTCAGGGGAAAAAAACCCTCTATAAAAGTTTGGTTTGAGTATCGGTGCCTTCGTTTTTGAGGAGGGGTCTCTCACACGTCCGACAACCCCAGGAAAACGTAGGCCTTTCAGTCTGGGTCGCGCTGTTGGAGCTCTTCTGGGTTGGGTGCTGCGTGTAAGGCTGTGAGCTTCGCCTTGCTGCACCGGTGGGGCCGGGGCTTCTCTGTTTGTCCTCCAGAGCCGCTTAGACGTCTGGCTGTAACACTGCATGGCACTAGCTTGTACACATCATCTCAAACAAAGGGCCTTGCATCATTGTTTGCATGTGATTTTTTTTTCCTTTTAAAATTAATTCCGCTTTCTATTTCTGCGTGCAGAAGCACAGCAGTGCACACGTATGACCCAAGTACAAATTCCGCACAGCTACAGCCAAGTTATAAACGAGACCAGAAATTACATGTAGCTCTGTGATTTAATTTTCTCTGACATATTGAGTCTATGTTTTAGCCTACAGAACTCCACAGCTGTGCCCTAATTCTCTTTTCCTTGTGATCTCAGCATCGCTGCCTTTTAAGGCATTGCTATTCTGGGATCTCAGCAGGACACCGTGTTACGCTGTCACCGGGAGCTTGGTAGTCCTGCCACTGCAGAAAGCGGCTTCTCACCAGACTTGCAGATAGTATGGGCAAGAAAAAGTTTTCAGATTTAGTCGGTGGGGGGTACCAGATGAGAGTACTTCATATTCCGCATAATAACATACATTAAACTGTAGGTGCGGGGTTTCTGCTGTGATTTCTGTCCAAGGGCACGAGAAAAACATTTATGTTTTCTTACAAATAATGTGCAGTAATGTAATTGGATTTCAGCAGGACCTGTGTCTGAGAAGGCAATCCATTCACACAGAAAAAGATGGCGATCTCCTTTGCTTTAAATAATAGAGCCACTGCCCTGTAGGTATTTACGTTCTGTTTTGTTAAGCGGTGTTTGGATCTGTAGAGCTAACAGGCCTAACTCTTATATCATGTATTTAACCAAATACTGACTGGGTTTTAATTCTAGTGCTGCCTCTTTCTAAGATCTTGGAGTTGCTCTTATGGATGTGGTGTGGCACAGTTTGCTAAATTTGCTACGTTCGGGGTAGGAACTTGCTAGCTGTGGTTTAGGCTGCTCCTGCACGTGGTGTGGCACCCTTGCTGTGTTCAGATCTGTGAACATGAACGTTCAGAGAATGTCTCCTGCGAGTAGCACAGGCTGATTTTCTGTAGTGGGTGTGCTGCAAAGTCACCAAAACGCAGCACAAATCGCCCTGTATTTCCGCTGATAAGGTGCCTTGTGGTAAGCACTAGGAGGTTCTTTATTTGCCTTGATTTCAAGGTACATACCACAAACACTAAGGCAGTTTTTTTCTGTTACAACTTTTAAAAAACAAATAGGCGAGCAACCTGGAAAGAAATCTGTCTATAAACACAATTGGAATTTCAGAAATCTAACTTGGAAATCCAGGAATAGTTGCTGGGGCAGACCACTCCAATTCCCAACCTGACTCTCACGTTCTGGCTCCGCGCCGCGGCGCTGCGTGGTGCTGGCCGGGGTCGGGGCCATGCTGGCGCCTGCTGCAGCCCCGCACCAGGCTCGGCACGGCCGTGCTGCGACACCACCGGCTCCTCTCAGCCCCGTTCCCTTTATGTAATCTGCCATTTTTGTATTCCCAGCACAACAAAGCTAGTAACACCTGAATAGCAGTAGTGGGCTTCGTGAGGTTTTGGACGGGGGCAGACCAGCTCCCCGGCGGTCGCGGGGGAAGGCGGGCTCCTTCGGTGGGTAGTTAGAAGCATCCGTTAGGAAATTATCACTTTGCTGTGGTAGGTATCCTCAGAGAGCAGTTCAGCACACCTTAATTAAGGTTGCTAATTCCTGTCAGGCAGCTGCTTCTGAACCTGGAAGAGATGGTTTTGTTCCTTGGCTTGTAGAGGAGCGAGCCTCTTAACCTGCAAAGCAGAGCAGGTGGAAATCCCTCTGGTCCTGGTTCCAGCTCTGGCGGTCTGTTGCTTTTCATCTTAGATACGAATATTGCTTCAGTAATTAACAGAGGCATTAACCCGCACCAGCTATTAGATGTCGTACAAGCTCAGCATTACCAAAAAGCTGCTCCATCAGCTGTGCTCCAGCGCAGCATCGACTCGGGCTCCTGTTCTCCCGGGTGAAGAAGATGGTTTCCACGTTATTCTGGGCCTTGATGGAAGGCGATGTAGGACTTCCCGGTTGCCTTTGAGGAGTGGGCCGAGCCTGTACGGACCGTGTCACCGACCAGCTCTCAGCCCGGCACCCGGCACTGCGTGAAGCTGTTATGGCTGTGAGAGTGCGAGGAGTCAGCCCGTCAGCCGAGGGCAGGCCAGGCAGCACCTGCTGGGTGACCTGCGTTACGGGTTGAAGTAGGTGCCTTGGTTCCAGCACGCTGCCGGCTGCCCCGGGCGGCAAACACCGCTCGTTTCTGCCGCTCGGACGGGGCCTGGGCGCTTGGGGCCCGTGGGCTGGGAGGGGAACGCCTGCTCCCGGGGGGACACGGGCACGGAAAGCAGAGTCAGGAGGTGACGGCAGTGGGAGAATGCTGCAGGTGGTGGAAACTGCTGGGGAACCCAGGGCGTTGGGTAGGATTGCCAGTCGAAAAGGACGAATGAAAAATTGAAGCCACTTCTATGCGTCCTGAATTCACAAATGCCCCCAAAACATCTGCGGTTGCTCTGAGAAGAAATGCAGAGGCCAAGAAACCCTCGTAACGATGACAAAGTGGGTAAGGAACAAGCCACTTGGCTTACTTTGCTGCCAGCACTGAATTTCAGAGGACAAATGAAACCTCTGCTGGCCTGCCAAAAGGACTCGGATGTGGAGAATTATTTTATGCTTAAATGTCTTTCTCTAAAATAAATCTAAGTTCTACTTCAGGAAAGAACAAAAAAATCAATAGTTGTAATTTGTTGTTTCCTCTGCATCTGCTTTGGCCACCGCCTGCGACCTGGTCGGGGTCGCATGGGGCTGGCTGGGCTGAGATCAGCGGCTTTATGGCGGCGCTGCTGGGCCGCACGTGGGTGGCAGAGACACGGTGAACACAAATGTCAGCGAGGGCACGGTCATTTATGGTTATAATCGTTGGGATGACTGATGTCCCAGGTCTGCTCAAGCAGCTTTTTATAAATATATATATAATATATAAAAAAGTTGTTATGAAGTACATGGGGGAAAATGAGAGAGGAAGAACATCGCTGCTGTACAAACCCCAAACTGCTACCAGCACGAAGGGCGTTTCTGCATCGTGCGAAAATAACGCGTGGCGGTGCTGGTCTCCCAAAGGAAACCGCCCCCTGCCACCACGCAGCACGTCCCAGCAGAGCTGCTAATCCTGCTCAGCTCAGCACCTTCCTGCCTCTTCCAGCGCCTGTCGAGCGATCCCGCTGCGTGCAGAGATTGGAGAGCTGTACAAAAAGGAATGCCGTCAGCAGAGCGGTATCAGGCTGGTCCGGTCCCGGGTACGCGCGTCCCGTTTAGGTACAGATGTCGCGGTGAGACGGGCTTTTGTGGGCAGGGCTGCTGACAGCAAAGAAAGAGGGGAAAATTAAAATTTTTGCAGTGAAGTATCTTGGGAGGAACATGCCACAATATTCAGGGGCTCTTAATGTCCTGAGGACAAAGTTGGAGGAATTCAAAGAAATAAAATCTCTTGGACGGCTGTGACAAACCAGAGCACTGTTACGTTACATTTCATGTATTTTAAATGACTTGGGTGTTCTCCTGTGTCAGCTTTACAGCGCTGTCATCTGGAAGACAAAATGTAGAGCTGTGCTTTCCCAGCAGAGCTGCGCTGGGTCCGTACTGGCTATACCTAGACGAGCAGACTTCGTGTGAACCGAAAAATTACCCCGTAACTGAACCAGCGCAGATGTAGGCTTCTGAAGGGTCTTCTAATGGGAGGCAGGTATTGACCAGCTACCAATTAAGGTGGCACAAGGCTGGATCACATGGAAAATAGCGTGTGAAGATGTAGTTAAGGGCAGTATCGGGAGGCGTATGTGTCCAGGGGTCAACCTGATCCCCAAAGTCCCACCATGTGGAGCAAGTTCTCGCCTCCGAGCAGGTACCTGGCACAGAGCAGATCTGCTGCTGCTTGAGCCCGTCAGGTAGCTGGCAATGAGAGGCTCGTCCTCAGTGTCAGTCGGCTGCGAAAGCAAAGGAGGGCACACTTCTGAATGGGCTTGCTGAAAACAGAGGAATATTGGTTTTAAAGATTCCCTTTATTTTTTTATTTTTTTTTCTGGGTTTGGAGGAGAGTGCAATTTGTCAGTTCCTTCCGAACTTGCCCTTGTTGGTGTATCCTGCCCTAGTCCTCTTCCTGTCTACTCAATTTCTTTGGTGGCTGTGGGTTGTCGTTGTTGTTTTTCCTGGGTGCAAGGTGATCGCTTTTCCCAGTTCCTCCTGCTTTCCTTCTCATTTGTGCAGTTATGGGAATTCCCTCAGTCTGCAGAAGACCCCATTTATCTTTGAACTATCTCGCCACGTAGAACAGTTTCATGACTACAGGAATTTCATCCCCAAAATGCGTTGCAGTCCTGGGGATTTGTTTTATTTACTGCCAGCTGTAGCTGCTACCCATATGTAGTAGCTTTCCTCCTCGAGTACATCGTCCTATTACAGTAGATTTTAATATTGGATTTACCAAATGTTACTGCCTGATGCTCCAGTAGCATCGTGTAAGACACATCGCAATAGATACGGACTTTAAAGATTGTTTTAAATGGCTTTAATACAGACAGAGGTCAGAAAAGGCAAGATAACAGCAAAAGAGGCTATGTCAAAAAGTAATTAGAGCAGGACAAATGGATTGTGCAGGCATGTCGAAGGCTGTTATTTCTGTAGGCAGTGAGTAGGAAAGGTGTTAATGTAATGTGACAGATCTGGAGCAAAAATGAGGGTGCAGGGAAAACAAATAGGAGCTGACCAATGGAATGATCTAAATTATGAGGTTTGCTTTAGCATAATTTGATAACACATGAAAGAAGTGTTTAGTGTAGTTTCTTTGAAAATCGAATTGTCTTAAAGACTGCGTGTTTGATTCAGCCTTCACACCCGGAGGAGCAGTCCCCGCTCCGCGGCAGTCCTGCTCAGCAGTAATAGGCATGGGAACAGTTTGCCCTGTGCAGCTTCACGAATGGAGAGAAGATTTTTTTACTAGTGTTAATCTAGTAAGATTGGCTTTTATTTGCAGTCACGTACATCTTAATCGGCGACCTCGTGCTGTCTGGGGTGGGTGGTATCCAGGGCCTAGGAGCTGCTGGTATGGATTACATGAAGACTGAGAGTCTGTGTTATTGGAAGGGAAGGGCTGGGATCACATTTAGCAGACGGAAGATGGGCAGGTAGCAGTTATTTTTTCAGGACCTGGCTCTTGCACTATGCAAAAGAGAGAGCAATGTTACTCGGAGGCGGGGGGCAGCGATGCAGAAATACCCTACATTTCCAGGCTGCTCCAGAGGACAGAGCAGAACAGAAGATTTACCTTCCCGAGTACTGTCCTCCTCTGCAGTGTCATGTTGAAATGCCACTACCTGCTGTACAAGCAAGGGTTCGACTTTTCAGGAGGAACAACCTTTACAGTTTATGGGAGTGTTTTTCCAGCAGCTGCCATAAGCAGAAACTTGAAATGATGAAAGCATTTCTCAAGGAGCTGCAGATAAAGCTTTGGACTGGATGCGTAGGGCTAGACAATGAAAGCCCTCAAGGATTCAGAGCCCATGGAAAATCGTGTTCCCAGCCAGCTGGGCTTGCCATTGACCCCTCACCCTGGTGTAACAGCGCCGGGTACATCCCAGTGCCACGTCTGCTGTCCCGGTTGGCCTTCCTTCCCTGCTTGAGTCCCTCTAGGAGTGAAGTGGAACTCGCACTGGTCCGTTTTGTCAGTATGGGAACGTTCCTGCCCTGCTGTCCAGTGTCGTCTTCTCTTTGCTGAAGTTTTCTTTTATTTCTAATAATCGCAGTTTCCATGGATTTTGACGTTTTGCGGTTTCGTCTAAGCTTCATATGATCTCATGAAATAATGGTGGTTTATAGGTGGCTCAAGTGAGGTACATCAGCAGTGGTAAATCATCCAGTCTTCAGCCTGAGGAGGTGTTGGCAGTTAAGAACAGAACCTGGGAGTTCTGACGATGTTCTTTTTTGCAGTGGAAAATGCTGTTCTCTGATTTGATGCGTTCTTGGCTAGTTACCTGGGAACAAAAGGAAGGTCTGTGGGTACTGTCAGGTATAGCAAACTTTTATTCCATAGTTTTATTCCCATTGTTGTAAATTCTAGAAGGAAAAGCTGTTCATCTTTTCTTTCTCTTCAAAAACATAGAGAAGGGTGCTGCGGTCCTGCTGCGGGATGCTGCGGGGTGCTGCAGGCTGCTGCGGGATGCTGTGGGGTGCTGCAGGCTGCTGCGGGGTGCTGTGGGGTGCTGCAGGATGCTGCGGGGTGCTGCGGGGTGCTGCGGGGTGCTGCAGGCTGCTGCGGGATGCTGTGGGGTGCTGCAGGCTGCTGCGGGGTGCTGCGGGGTGCTGCAGGATGCTGCGGGGTGCTGCGGGGTGCTGCGGGGTGCTGCGGGATGCTGTGGGGTGCTGCAGGATGCTGCGGGGTGCTGCGGGATGCTGCAGGGTGCTGCCCCCTCCTGTCCAGCCACCGGCCTGGCAGCACCACCCGCGCAAGGCGAGGGCCCAGCAGCGCAGCGCAGCAGCGGGTTCCAGGCATGCAGCGAACGCGGGCCTCCTCCCGCAGAGCTGGGGCAAGGCGGCGGCGTGCGGCGTGTGGATGCGTCCCTGCGGGATGCTCCCAGGGGAGGGCGAGGACAGGGCCCTGCCTCACCGCAGTGGGTAGTAAGGCGTGGGAATAATGCATTTTTAAAACTCGTTGTAAATGCCAAGGATTACAAACTGCGGCCGTTCTTCCTTTCAGCAGAGTGCAAGCAGTTATCTCTGCTTGGCAGCAGCCCTGCTTACGGCACATGCAGCTCGTGCCTTGCTGCTCAGCATCGCCCTCGTGTCACACATTCCTGCAGATCAGCCTCTCTGCTCTGGCTGCCGCGCTGCTCGGGGCCCCGAGCGCCTGCCAGCGATGTGCAGGAGGCACGGAGCAGTGCACAGGGAGCATTTGTGCCACACTCCCGGTGATCTCAAACAGCTAATTAGCGACTGTGGTCATAAAAATGTGTTTGGTGCAGGGTCAGGATCTGCAGCTTTAGCTGTGGAGCATTTTCCCCCTTCATTTTGCTGCCGTTTGGGGAAATGCCCTCTCACTGTCGTTTGCCATGGCAGTGCCCGGATACCAGGCACCTCTCATCCACTGAGCTGGCTGCTTGGAAGCACTGATCAGGACTGTGATACTGGTGGTTCTAATGGCAAACCGTCAGCCTGCTGCTGTTATTGTTATTAAAAATACCAGTGATCCTGTAACCAGGCCTGCAGAAATCTTTTGGCTTGTCAGGTTTCCACCGAAGTGCCTGGCAGATCTCCTGCCTCCTCCTCGGAAGCTCCCTTCGCCCTCTGACCCCAACGCCTCCCCTCTCTTCCCGTCTCCTGGCCAACATCTGCAGTTGCTGTCCAGGCACGGACCCATTTTGGTTTTGGATGAAGAGATTTCTGCTAACTTGTGCGTGCACTCGCGGCCAAGGTGTGTGCCAGTCCTCGGGGTGCCCTGTGCCGTGGCAGAGCCGTGTGGCTACACCCCCCCGTGCCCCGGGGGCTCGGTGCCGGGAAGGAAAGCCGCTGGTGCCAGGAGCGGCTCCGACGCGGTGCCGGGGCGGTGCGGGGCCTGCGGCCGGTGACAAGGACCCCGCTCCACGGCTCCCGAAGGCTTTCTGGAATGCTCTGAGGCCGTGGGACCGGCCGGGCTCGCTGACTGTCGCAGAATGCCGGCGTCTGGGCAGGGGATGAAGTCATCCTGTGCGGAGAGGAGCTCTTTCTGCTAAGGGTTTAGAAAGGAGCTCGATTGCCTGCTCATAGAAATGTAAAGCTTTTTCCTTTGCAATTCTCTTTTCTTGTACTTGCCCACTAAGGCAGTAAAGCCATATACTTCTCATTCCTACAGTCCCATTTGTTTTCCCTTTTTCCTCTGAAGGTGACCTCTCTGAGGAGCCCTTAACCTCCCCCCAGCTTCTTCCTCTGTCTCACAGCCTCCGCTATTTGTCACCCATCGAGCAAGATGCAATGAAACGCTTCTTGCAACCCGTTCGATGGACCTGCACGGCAAATTCAGTGCCCGAGCAAACGAAAATGTAAACAAATGAAACTGGAAATCTGATAGAAAAATCCACTTTGCACAACGACCTATGAGCGATTAAAGAGGAGGAAAATTCTGAAGTCTGTGTACACCAAGTGAACGTCTTCGGCGGAATAATTAATGCCATGTTCCTGGTGCGTTAAATGCTAGGAGCGGTTATTACTGCATCTGTTATTAAACTGTTATCCCGAGACCTCTCGCAAGTCAGACCGATGTTTGTGATCATTTCTTGCAGCCCCTTGCATAGCTTCTGAACAAGTTTCTGTTGAAAAGAGAGAGAGGCTATACACCGTTTGTGTAAAAACAAAAACAAATCACACAAACAATAGTTTTGCACAAAAACTAGCCGTGTAAAAACAAAACAAAGCCGCTTTAATTTTTTAAACACAGCTTTTTCCTGTCTTCACTTGCAGACAAGTGACCATGTTGGTAACAGGCCGAGCACGAGCAGGTAGGATCACCACGCAGATGCATGCTGACAGGCTTTGACTCGTACATTTGTTCAGTTTACCTTTTTTATGGCATCAGGAATTGCTCCCTGTGACTTTCACACTCACGTAGTGCTACGTTCAAGTACAAACCTTTCCGATACGCTTTGTGCAGAGTATCTGGACTGGAGAACGGGGGAAAGGAGCAGGATGCCTGGTGGAGGCGGGGGCGGCTCGCTCTGCTTCCGTCCAAGTCCCTTACAGGGTACCCCGGGTATCTCGGTGCGTCCTCCTATTGCTTCCTCTGCCTGGCCCTTATGGCCGTAGTGTCAGGACAATAAATCTGGTGCAGGCGGCGTTGTCACTTGTCGAGTTGTTGGCAGTGTTTTTGGCTTTTACTGTTGTGAACCGGTAGGCTTCTGAAATGGTAGCTGTCAGTTACAATAGCGCCTTTTTGTTTGGTTGTTTTTGGTTGGGTTGGGACTTGGCTGATTCAGGCAACATAACAGGCATAACGTAAGAACCAGCCACAATACTTTTCCTTTTACCAAAGTAGCTTTAAGGCTGTTTGGTTCAGACAATAGAATTAATCTTTCTTGTCTTCTTTTCCTGCCCTGTGCCCCATTCACAGTTTGGGCTCTCATTTTACAGAACAGTTCCAGATCTCTGCAATTATTTTCTGCCCTTAAGGATTTATTATGGACAAACCGTGACATGAGTATTTAATATAAGTGAGTTTAGAGCAATTTGGAATATTTGGATTGTCTGGCCAATTATCCTTTTCCCAGCACCACGTTTTGTCTATACTTGCAGTTGTTTCTGGATTTTATTTTATTTTTTATTTTTTGGATCTCTGTTTTCAATCCTAACAGCAGTTGTGAGAGCAACATTTCATGTTGGCCTGTTATCCCGAGATTAAGGCGCTTTATTTCAGCTCCCTCTGCCCACATCACACCGCAGTGTTACAAAATAAGTGCTCCGCATTCTGGTCACACTTCTCCGAGGGGTGCCGGGGGCAGAGCAAAGCGCTCACGTAGGATAAAGAATGTGGAGATTTTGGAGCAGGCACAATTGCAAACAGCTGTGTAAATAGCACAGCCAGGGGATGGGCTTACCTTGGCCGTGCTCTGAGGGTGCAGGATAACAGGCTCCTCTCACGAGCCCTGCTTTGGTAACCTCCGCAGTGAAAAAAGAGAGGTCAATCCGGAGAGCATGTCAAGGACTGACACAGCGGCTCCACGGATTTACAGCATGAGCACAGCAGAGGACCGGGCCCACTGCACGACTGCTTTGCAGCAACCTGCTGCTGCGCCGTGCACCTGCTTCTGCCCGAATTTGGAGCAGGACAGAACCTGGGCTGGGAGCGGGCAGAACCCTGCTGGTGGCTGGGGGGGACCCGGCCCCACGGGCTGAGCCAGAGCAGGTTGCCCGGCCTGCCGGCGCCTGCTGCCGAGCCCTGCTGCTGCACGCACGGGGTTATTTGCATCGCTGGATGTCACCAGAAAGCAATAAAATTTCAGGCTGGGGATCAAGTGAAATATGACCTCTTTTGTTGCCTCTGTGACTTGTTTATTCTAAGCCAGCCATTTTTCAGAGCGCAGTTGAGCCCTGCAGCCCTCAGGATGAGGAACAGAAGCAGACTGTGACTTCTGAGCTGAAGCAGTGTAGGCTTCTCGAGGACAAGCTGGATTTGGCATTGGCAGAAACTGCCAATTTTGGCTGAGTTCATCCCAGGAGGAGGGTGAGGGTGCAGATAAATGTGAGGCGATATCTGATGAGATCTCACCGGTGCCTGTTCTGGGATTGACAGCTAAAGCAGTCACAGATTTATTGTTACGCAGGCCTGTGCTGCCACCAAGTTTGGAGGCAGACAATCTGCCTTCAGGAGAACAAGCAGCATGGATTTTCTTCTTACGTGAGAGAAAAATTGGGTAAAGATGAAACGCTCAATGTATCACGTAATGTTTTCCATTCTAGTGCAGGTTTTCTTTTTGGAGCTGTGGCGCTAGTGTAATTTTAACTGCATTCAAGCAATAACGCTGCTGAAATTATTTGCTTTTCATTAGAGAAGTGAATGCAGGCTTACTGACAAGCACTGTAGATAACATTTTTAATTTCTGATCGTTTGACTGACCCTTGTCACCAACACACACCTCTTCTGCTCTACACACACGGCGTGTGTCAGACCACTGCGGGGCCAGGCGAGCAGAGCTGGGCTGCAAAGCCCACTGCTGTGATTGAGGAGAAGGAAACAGCACATCCAGGAAGGATCTGGAGAGACTCATTGGCCGTTCCCTCTTTTCTAATGCATCCCTTTTTAGAATATCGCTTTAATTGTTAAGTAAATCCATTAAAGCTTTTAGCTGAATTCTGATGCATGGTATGTATGGCTGCGTGCTCAGCATGGCTACATCCAGAAGTTACTTCGAACGCGTGTGCTGCAGTAGTGAGGAGGGAGTGGGACGTGTTCCCCTGCGGTTGGACCTACAGCGCTGAGCTCCGGGGGCTCCCGCGCACCAGCGATGGCTTGGGCAGAGCGCAGAGGTGGCGGCGTTGTACGGCAGGGGGAAACAACAGTGACTGGGTCTAACGTGACCAACACGGTCTGGAAATTTAGGTCTTGCAACCTAAAAACTGGACCCTGGGTGAAACCGAAACGTGGAAGATGTGAACCTCAGACACCTGCCTCGGTGTAACACGGACGCAGTGCGTGTAGGCTGCTTTGCCAGCTGGGAGCTCAGCGAGATGCAGAGTACTGGAACGCCTGATGCCGACTACTGGAGCCCTGCAGAAACCTCAGGATGGGCCTAGGGCATCCGCATCGAACAGAGGTTCGCCAAAGGGCTCCTCTGGGGCGCTGACGGCCAGCACCGCCCGCAGCAGCTCCTTCAGCTTTCTTCCAAAGCGCCCGGTGCTGGGCACGGCCACGGGAGACGCCGGAGCAGACACAGACACGCTGCTGCTGCTCTGGCAACTGCCACGAAGCCCGAAGCGGAGTGCTGGCGCGTGGCGTGGGTCGGGACGTGCGTCCTCCACCAGCAGCAGCACGCGGTGCCGCTCGGCGAGGCTGCGGGCGGCGGAGGGCAGGGCGCGGGTGGAGCGGGCGCTGCGGTGCCTGTGGGAGCAGCCGGCGGGCACCTGGCAGGGCCCCGAAGGGAGGGACGCGGCGCAGGGGCGACCCGAGGGCCCCACCGGCTCCCCCGAGCTCCGTGAGGGGGGAGGCGGCGGCGCCGCGCCCCGCTCCCCTCGGCCCCGCTGCCCCCGGCCCCGCTCCCCTCAGCCCCGCTCCCCCCGGCCCCGCTCCCCTCAGGCCCGTTCCCCGCGGCCCCCCGGCCCCGCTGCCCCCGGCCCCGCTCCCCTCAGGCCCGTTCCCCGCGGCCCCCCGGCCCCGCTGCCCCCGGCCCCGCTCCCCTCGGCCCCCTGCCCGCAGCCCGTCCGCGGGGGCCGCCCGCCGAGCCCCGCGGTGACATCACGGCTCGTTAGCATAGGGTCGGCCCGCGGCGGCGGGCGAGGGCCGAGCAGCCCGGCCGCGCCGCGGCCATGAGGCGGCCCCGCTGAGGAGCGCGGCGCCGGGGGGATGAAGCGGGACTCGACCTGCATGGAAGGTGAGGGCGGCACGGGCCGGCCGGGGGGACGCCTCGCCCCGCGCCTTTGGTCGGGGCCGCCGGCCTGGGCCCGGCCGGGGGTGGGGTGGGGGCGTCCCGGGGACGGGGGGGGGGGGGGTGGGGGGGTGGATCCGGGGCGGGCGGGCCCCGAGCGCGGGGCCCGGGCCGGGGCCGGGGGAGCGGGGCCGGGGCCGCGCGGGGCCGCCCGGTGCCCGCGGGGCTTTGTTGTGCCCGGCGCGGGGCCGCCCGCGGGGCTCGGCTGCGGGCCGGGAGGAGGCGCAGAGCGAGGGGGCTGTTTGTGGGCCCGGCCGCGAGCGCCCGGACTTCCTCATCCGTGCGGCCGTCCGGAGGGGGTTTTTCGGTATCGTTGATTACTGATGGCATCGGGGTCGTGCGGGCTCTCGATACGGCAGCGCCGGCCCTCCTGCGAGCAGCGCCCGTTGGCAGATAGGTCACAGCCCGCTTGTCTGCTTTCCCCTGCGATTAAAGCCGGGGCAGAGCCGCCGCTGGGCGATCCTGGGCCGGGGTGGGAGCGCTGCAGGAGGACGCGCGCCGGCAGGGCTCGGTGGGGCAGGCATTGTTCGGGGCCGTGCCGAGGCCCAGCCGGGGCAGGCAGCGCCTCGCTCCTCGTCCGCCTCCCGAGCTGGGCTCTGCGTGGTGCCGCGCCGCTCCGTGCCTCGAACGGCTCCGGCGGGGACGTTCCGGGGCGGGGAAGCCGGTTTTCAACCGTGCCGCTTTGTAATTTATCGATTAAAAAAACCTGTCTAACCCGGAGCTTAACGGGGAGCGTGTGGCGGTGCTGGGACGGGGCGAGGAGGTGGTGCCCGGGTCTGGTTTTTAAATCCAGGGGAGGCCGAGCGCTGTGGGAGCCGGCCGCTGAGCCCCGAGCGGCTCCGGAACCGCGCGGACACGGGCTGCGCGCCCCGCAGCAGCTGCAGCGTGCCCTTCTGCTTAGCTAGCGGGGCACATTTGGGCGAAGCGAGCTTTTGTTCCCCGGGCTTTGTGAAACAACTGGCTCACATAAACCGGCAGCCTCTGCAGGGCTGCCTTTCATGCGCAGCACAAAGGCGTGGGACGGGGACCCCGGTGCGGTGTGGGCCGCGCGTGGCGCCCCGCGACGAGCCTTGGTGCGCCGGTGGTGAGCCGTCGCCGGCCGGGGGCATCAGCTGCGCGCCGTGATTTATACCTGTGCGAAAACAGAGAGCGATGCTTTCCCTGACTTTTTTACGAGGGTTTGCTTTTGATTGAACCCTTCCCCTGCAGAAACAAAATCAATATGGAATAAGCCTGCATCTGTTGGATGTAATTACTGGGACAGATAACAAACCGAGGTGCGCTGGCCGTTTCTCCGTCGCAGCATCTCTACTTTTGTCTCCCACACTCCAGTCGTGCTTTTTGAAATGAGCCCGATCTTTGTGTCTCTGTAGCACAACACCTTTTTACAGCAGAAAGGAGAAGGTTGCAGGCCACCTCTTTTTCCGCCCCCCCCTTTTTTTTTCTTCCCGAGGCTTTAGGAGGCTTGTCCGTTTAAATTAACCTCTATCGCAGCCGGGCACACAAACGTTTTTGTTCCAGTTCACAGAGGGTTGGTGCCGGTCGGGCTCGTGGCGCAGGCCGGAGGGGCAGCAGCTCCGCCGGCTTTGTGCGCCCTGCGGTGGTCGGGGGCCAGCCCGAGGACGTGGTCCCTGCCTGCCGTCCTTCCCTGCTGGTCGCTCGCAGACCCCCAGCAGAAGCACTCGGTGCCGGCGGGGCGCTTGAGGCAGCAGTGCACGGTAACGGGGCCGTTGCTCCTCGGTATTGAATTTAACCGGACGTTTTTCCCGAAACAAAAAGCCGACCATGAAAGAAGTCGTGGGGAAAGATAAGGGGCAAAGGAGTCTCAACACGTCTCTTGGTGTTTGAGGCATCATCAGAGGTGAGAGGCGAGCGAGGTTGTGTTAGGCTTTCAGTAACACATGTGTGAGAGCTCCCCTCCCCGCGCCCCTCCCCAGGCAGCTGCTGCGGAGCAGCTTGAGGTTTAAACACGCCTGAGCAGGGCTGCGGGTGTCGCGTCCTCGGACGAGTTAATCAAGAAGCAAAGAAAGGACACGTAGTTGAAGAGATGTTAAACCTATTAATAAATTGCGGTGTTGGGTGCCACCTGTAATCTTCTTCGCTGTGGAAGGTTTTCTGAGCTGTAAAGTGAGTTCAGCTGCGAGAACTGGAACTCCTGAAAACTGCAGCTTTCTTTGTCTTCCCTCTCCCTTCCCAGCCAAACTAAATCCCAGCACGTTCTCTTCTTTGGATCTTTGGTGCAGGTTTTGTCTTAACTTCTTGCCTCAGTCTAGAAAATGTAGACTTTGTTTCTGCTCCACGGTATAGCACCGGTGCTCCAAACAGCACGCTGCCCGTGCGGACGCCAGCTCTGCCTCCCCAGGCAGACCTCTCGCAGGCAGCCGCGTGCTGTGGGTTTGAGCTGCACGCACAGCAGCGGGTACGGCGCCTTTTCGCGGCTCTGGGAATCGGCTGCGATTCCGCCAGCATCTGCTCCTCTCCCGAAGGCGGCGTGCTGCCGGCCCGCTCGGGAGGCAGCGGCAGAGGCAGTGCCCCGGTGGCAGAGCTTGTTTGCACGAGTGGCACCGCTGGGAGCGATGACGGGGGCTCGCTGAAGACCGAACACGTGTCCTGATACTTTAATTTATTTGTTCTGTATTTTATATGCTCATTCATGGGTTTTAATGTTTTCTGTACTTGTATTTTCTGTGCCTGTGTACAGACGTGCCCAGACAGTTGAATGCCGAGTGCTTCAACAGGAATCTGAGGTATTTCTTCTTAGAAATTCATGGGAATTTTGTTTCAAAAATGATTCCGAGTACTCATCTCATTGATGGGAAAAGTAAGTCTTTTATGAAATAAGTGCACGGCTTTTACCGTTTGCCGTACAACACACAGACAAGTGGAGGTCCCTCTGCTTTCTCACACTGTCTGCTGTGACTCGTGTGTAACATCATAATATTCCTGTAGAATTTGCATTGTATTAAAATGTGGTATGAAACCTACCGTGACCTTTGAAAACAATACATCCTTTAATGTGGCTTTGGGGAGGGGTTAGTGAGGGAGTAGCCATAAAAATCTTCAGGGTTCAAGATGAGGTTGAGATTTTTCTGAGAGCTTTTGTCGTAGCAGCAACTGTTTGATTTAGTGGCCCCTGTTACAATAGGTTGTGAGAACAAAGCCCGAATATCCCCTGTATGAGTCCGTTACGTGTAAGACCTATCAAGAAAACTGAAACGAAAGGTGTTTGCTCAGCCCTTTCTCCCTGACAAACCGCAAACAAGCTCTTTGGAACAACTTGGTACCAGCGGCTTTATTTCTTAACCACCATTGTCAGGAGTCGGGGAGATGAGCACCAGCAGACCAGGGAGGGGGGAAGGCTGCTTTGCTTTGAAATGGCTGCACCTACACTGAGCCTTGGTATTCAGTGAAATTTCAAGGTTAAGGGAGTTTGGAGCACTCCCAGTGCAAGGCTTCCTTAAATTCACCCGTGCTTTACGATTTCTGTGAAGCCCAGTGACGATTCGGCCTCAGCGATCCCAGTGTGCACTTGCACAAGGAGCTTGCGTTAAGCGGGGTGAAAAATAGCAAAGGTCAGGAGCTGGCAAACCCGCGGGCTGTAGGAGGATCATCCTGGGCCTGATCACAATTTCTACAGGATTCTTTAAAGCACCCAAACCCCAAGACTTTCTGTAGGCAGCTATTTTTTGTCTGCCAGTTTTGTTTGAGGAGTAGTTTATGGGCTACACGGGCATCTCTTTCTCTGTTCCCCGCAGGTTTGTTTCTTTGTTTGTGGCATGAAGCGCTGCTCTGTGGCGCGTTTTAATCTGGAAACGCACCCAATTAGCAGTTTCTGCAGCGAGGCATGTGCAGCCCGAGGTTATTGTGGCAGTGGGGTCATTCACACTACCTCGCCGCTGCCCTGCTCGCGGGGAGATGGGCATCGCAGGGGAAGGGTCCTGTGCTCGGCCGCTTTAATCCTCCATGCTTCCTACGTTCTCTAGGCGACGGCCCCATTCTTCCAACAACAAAAAGCTGCGCCTGGAAATGAGCCCTCGTTTCAATGCCCCTCATCAGCCCGCAGCCTGTGCGGCGGGGGGACGCTGCCGGAGCGCGCCAGCCCGCGTCTGGCCATAGGCGAGAGGCGGCGGCTGGCTGACCCACGGCCTGCCCGCGGGCACGGGGCTGGGGGATGCGAGCACGGCCCCGGACCTGATTTATTGTGGCGGCGATGGGAGCGGGGGGCTGCTGAGCTCGGCCCTGCAGAGAGGGGTCTGCGGCCCCACGCTCATCCCCACCGCCTCCGCGGGTTTGCGGGAGCGTGACAGGCGTTGATGGCGCAGCTCCCGACGAGGAGTCGTGCCCAGGCCTCCCTGGGCGAGGTGCTCGGCCAGCCCCAGCCCGGCCTGGGAAGCCTTCAGCAGCGTTCCTCGGGGCGCACACCTGAGGTGGGCCGGCCGGTGCAGCCGGGAGCGCGTCCCCGTGGCGGTGACACCGTGAGGGCTGCCTTAGCTGAAGTTTGTGTTGCCTTTCTTCAGGCCTTTGTTTCAGGATTCCGTAACAATTGCGGTGAAATTTGCAGAAAAATGCAAATTTGCATGCCGCACATCAGTAAATCTCTTAAAAAATTAATACCAATCGGTTGTGGTCACTGCTGGGTTTAAGCTGTGGAGAAAACTGCTCGTGAGTAAGAGCAGCTGGTTTACATTTGGGGCTGGCTTGTGTAACCGAAGGCTGGTTTCCTTTCTGCCCGATGTGCTTGGCTCGCTTCTTTCTGTCGAGCTCGTATGTTCAGTAGGAAGGAGCTACGCTGGTTTGTCACAGTGCTGAGGCTATACCAAGATCGGGGAGGACCACAGTGTGACTTCTGTCTCCTGCCACTCCAAAACCCAGCAGACAAAAATATCCTTGGCTGGGAAAGCTCCCGGTCAGGCGTGACTGAGGAAGGCCCGGCGTCGTGCTGCAGGAAGCTCGAAGGAGAGCTCATGCTCTTTCCCTTCCCACCGCGCAGGTTTTTTGCCGCGCGGCACCTTCCCCAAGCACTGCCACGCGCTCCCCGCTGCCCTGTTCACTCGAACTGGCTGTGGTGGGAGCTCCTGGAGCGGGGAGGTTTCTGATCTGTGCTTTGAACTGTTGGCAGCGGCAGAGAAACTTGTGCGGGCAGTACAGCCGCGCCCCCCGGCCAGCTCCTGAAGGCCGCACACGCTGCTGACTGTGCGTGTGTGTGTCCAGGTGTGTGTGCAAACGCCGGGGCAGGGCCTGAGGCTGGGTGGTGAAGCTGGACTCCGGGTGCCTCAGGCCTGCAGCATCTGGCCCCAGGGAGCTCCAGAGAGCCATTGCCACCTCCTGGGGCCTGGGGGAGCTGCACTGTTCCTGCCCGGCAGATTGCGCTCAGGCCAAGAAATACCAGAAATGATCCGTCTGAGCCAGCACCCCCAGGAAACGCACTGCGGCGAGAGACAGAAGCGTGGTTCCTCGAGTCCTGCTGTCAAAACCGCAGCGATGTCCTTTCTGCCCCTCGGTGCCTCTGCCTCGCCAGGCCAGCGTGACCGAGGCATCCCGCAACGACTGTCTGACGCTGGGGAGAGGCCAGGTGCCACGCCACAGGTCCGTGTGTACCCAGCACGCCCTCGAGCAGTGCCCGTCTCCTAAGCACAGCTCTGTTTGCCCCGATCAGCATTTCGTTGGGTTAAAACACGGGGGCAGAGGGCGACAGAGCGTCGCTGGGTGTGAGGGGTTAACGCGCCTGGTGGTTAAACATCTTCTGCTGGAGAAGGCTTCTGGTGCGGAGGGCTGGCATTATTTTAGGAGGGCTGACTTTTAATGTGAAGCAGGATTTAGGTCTCCCCGTGCAGATGCAAGATAATGAGACTACATCTAGGTTAACGAAGTCAGTTGCTTTAGCCATCATTTACTTTTTCCTTTCTGTTTGACATCCACGTCTATGAAGATTACCGCGTGCTCGCAGAGGTTCTCGCTGAGCCGTGCATCATCCCTCTTCTGTCTCACAGGGGCTGTTAAAGCCGTAAGATACTGAATTTAATATGACAGCTCCTATTGCTGGGGGTCGTACAATTTACATGTTTTGTCATCCAAAGGCCTTCCAAAGGTTTGGAACAGGAAAAGTAAAATCAAGTCACAGCAGCTTAACCTTGTTGTCGTTCCTGTAGCAACGTTCGCTCAGGTTGCGGACGCATGAACTGCGCAGCGAGGCTCTCCACGAGGTGGCCGTGTCCCCACGTCCCCCTGCCTGTCCTGTGTCCTGGCGGTACCCAGGGCCCCGTCCCGGCGCGTGGCGCAGCGCCCAGCCCCTGCCCGCCAGGCACCTTCACACCCGGCTGTGTCGGCTGGCGCAGGGCGCCTCAGCCCCTTTTTCCTCTCTGCTGGTCCCTGTGAAGCTCAGAAGGGGCTGCAGGGCAGAGCTGAGCTCTCAGGCCCGCTGGAAGGGTCCTGGTCCAGCTCTGGGGAAAGCCGTGGATGGAGCCCCCTGCTTTGGGGATGCATTACTGCTCTGCAGTGCTGTGCCCTGTGTCCGGACGAGTGTGACACGCTCGCCTCCGTCAAACCTGGCCTTACAGAAACGCAGGATTTCTTTCCTGGTGTGTGCCCGCAGTGGGTGCCGTTAACAGCAGCTATTGAGAGGAATGTTCAGGCAAAGAAAAGATTGGGAATAAACTTCGGAGGCAGTGCAGCTTTCTTGTGCTCTGCTGGTGAGAAAATACAGCACCCATTTCTCTGACCACACACAGGCCGGTGCCGGGGAGGCTGCTCGGGGCTCGCTCTGCCCAGGTGGTGGGGAGCGATGTGCCCGAAGGCTGCTCGGGGAGCAAAGAAACTTCTGTGACACACGCAGGTAGCCGCGGTGGTGGGTGCAGGCTTGCACACGCACTCCTCTCAGTCTAAAAAGCAACTCCTTTTCCAGACCGCTTTGAATTTCTGGTAAACCGTATGACTAAGAAAGAGGGTTTCTGTATGATCAACTGTGAAATGCGCTGCTTTGAGTAGGTTTTGATCTCTTTGGGCAGTGAAGGCAACTCCAGTCCCGTAGGGACAGGTCGGGTCACTTGGGGAAGCCGGATTGCTGACCACGGAGCCCTTTCCCTTCTCTTCCAGATGACCGGGTTGACCAGCGAACCTGCCTGATCTGCGGGGACAGAGCCACGGGTCTGCACTATGGGATCATCTCCTGCGAGGGCTGCAAGGGGTTTTTCAAAAGGAGCATTTGCAACAAGCGGGTTTACAGATGCAGCCGAGACAAGAACTGCGTCATGTCACGCAAGCAGCGCAACAGATGCCAGTACTGCCGGCTGCTCAAATGCCTCCAGATGGGGATGAACCGAAAAGGTAAAGAAACCTGAACTTTGGGTGCTGTATGTGCAGGCGTGAGCCACACGGCCCAGCTGGTCTTTCTGGGACAGAATCCGCTTTTTCCCTCTCAGGCCGCCTAAATAACCAAAACTAAAATGAATCTTGTCCTGTCTTAAATCCGTTGGCTTGCCTCTGCCACCCCTGCTCCTGAGGGTTCAGGGCTGCCCGGGTTCGGTTGGTCTGTCTGAGAGCTGAGGCTTGCTGGCCTGCGACAAGTGCAAGTGGCCCTGGCTGCTGCCTGTTCCCAGCCGATGGCACGCAGCCCCCAGCGGAGCAGCTCCTGGGTTTGGGAGCACAGGAGCCGCTCGCCCCGGGCGCAAGGTCTCTCTCAAGGCCCGGGCCGGAGCTGTCCTGGGTTAGGGACAGCTGTGGCATGGTCCCCTGCGCGGCCGATGTACAGAGCTGGTGAAACGTTGTGGTGTCATCTTCCGGATGAGAGATCCTAAGTAGCTCAGAAATTAATAGCAAAAAATAGGCTGGGATTTATTTCAGAGTTGTGTCTCTAGTTTTCACTCCAATCTTTTGACTTTTTAATCTGCAGAAAAAAGGTTGTTACCCTTTAAAAGCAGACGTTCCCTAGTTTAATGACGATAAGCTGAGTAGAAGCAGGGGCTGCTGTAGCACAGGGGCTGCCTGGGCTCGGGCTTTGATACAGAAGGACTGCTGCCCAGCCTCACAGACACAAGCATCGGGTCGTGTTTGTTAAACGTAGCTATCGATGCCTCGGATATCATAACTCATATGAAAGCCACCTGTCAAAAGCACTGAAACCTCCATAAATTCACTGCAGATCCACCAGGGTCTTCGTTACAAAACGCATCTCGGGGGTGAGATGGAAAGCTTATCTCCCGACTGCCTTGATTACAAATTTTCCTGGGGAATGTCGTTCGATGGGGGATGCCTGCTGGTGCTCAGCAGCCCTCTAACGTGCGCGGGGCAGCGCCGCCATCTCCCGGCCGCCGCGCTGGCGCTCGGCCTGCTCCCGGTCAGCGGCGGTCCTCGCTGCAGCCCGAGCCTCCCGGGGACAGGACGCAGCTCCCGAGGCCTCGTGGCTCTTTGCAAGTGCCTCGGGCTGGGCTCTTCCGAGCAGTTGGTGCGTGCGGTGGGGATTTGCAGCCACGGGTAAACACCTGCGGCGTTCGGTTCGCATCGCACAGACCTCCCGGACACGGAGCGCAGTCGGTGCGGAAGGCACGGGGTGCGGGACGAGCTCTGCCCAGGAGGGCTGGGCGGCGAGCCCCGGGCAGGCTGGTGCCGCGCGCTGCTCCTCCTCGGTTCCTTGGCTTCTTTGCCCTGACAGGTACCAGGTTAAGGAGCATTTTCTTCAGTATTTTCTTGCCACTGTGCAAAAGTTATTGCATAAATGAGGTGCAAAGTTACTCCATAAGCAGGTATGGATACAGTTATTTAATTCACGTAAGGCATAGAGCTTAACATTTGGAAAAAGACCTGCTTTGAGGAGACTTTGGCTGCCCTGCCTGCCCTGCTGGCAGCTGTCTGCGGGCAGCCCCGGTGACGAGCGGGGCCCAGCCTGGCTCCCGCTGGTGTGTGCCGGAGCAGCGAGTGCGGCGCCAGCCCAGGTTTGGCCCCGCTGTAAAAGGTGCAGAAATACCCCAGAGGGAAACGCTCCGCGTCAGAAAGGTGCTGCTGGACACCACGAGACTTGCCCGGTACGGGAATTTTTCCTTAAATTTTGTCCCGTTTTCTGTTTCTGGAGAGCCCCCCCCAGCCCTGAGTGCAGCGCGGGGGGGCAGCGGCGGCTGCAAGGTCATGGCGCAGCTGGGGAGAGCCTGCTGCCAAGTCTGCCCCGGCCCGCTGGGAACGAGATTGGGCCCTGATAAACATGGGGACCCGGGCCGGAGAGCAGGTCCCCTTCTGCAGGGCTGCTCCGAGGTCGGGGCTGGTGGGGAAGGGGCAGGTACAGGAGCAGCTCCAGCATCATCTCCTTAATTGGGCTTCGCTGAAGCTTTCTGGAAGTTGTTGAGAGAGGTTTACAAATGCAGCTGCAGTACGGGGCGACGAGGCTGCTCTTCTGAAATGAAACTGCCGAGTTCAGGCCAGTAACTCAGATTTTAAACGGACACTTTGTGTGCAACCAGCTTGGTCAAATGTCTCCTCCATTTCTGTGATAGCTTTAGGAGAGCTGACCCTCTGAAACAGCAGCGGGGGCGAGGTGCTTTATCTCTGTGTTGTCTCCAGCATCAGCGGTGTCTGTGCTGGTGCATTCTGGCTTGTGGTGGCCTCACCGGGCTGTGTGCTGTGGCGTTAGAAATGCCGCTGTTGGCTTTTCATTTTCTAGCAGACCTGCGCATTTGTTGGATTATTTGGGGGGAGCAGTAGGGTTGCTCTCCACGTGCCATCTCTCAAATTAATACAACGTTGTGATAAAGGACTGAGTATTCCTTCATAGGAATCTGTTAGTAGGAATCTATTTTTTGATACCAAATAGTAGTGTTCCTTACCAAGATTTGTTTGTTTTCTTTCAGCGATCAGAGAGGATGGCATGCCAGGAGGCAGAAACAAAAGTATCGGACCTGTCCAGGTGAGCACATGCAGAAATGTCTCCAGGGTTCGCTTGCTCCTGTTCAGCTGACCTTGGCACACACCTCTGCATCAGCTGGGCTTCCCTCTGCTGTGGCAGGGGAAAGGCTGGCCATTTTCTGGTGGGAAGGCAAGTCCTGTCCATGGGAGGTGTGTTTTCCAAGCGCTCTCCTTGCCATTACTCCTGGTTCTAGCTGCTGGGAGCCAGAGTCATGAGCAGCGCGCCCTGGGACGGGGAGGAGACACCGAGCTGAGCGCCTTTGGGAGCGGGCTGGGGCGGTGCTGGTGCCGCGGTGCTGGGGAGCAGCAGGGGCTGGGCTGGGGCCGGCGCTGCTCTGGCAGAGCCTCCCAGCCCTGCCCGTGCCTCGTGCCAGCCTGGTGGGGATTTGGCTCCCCATCTGGTAGAGATGCATGTCACGAACAGTAGGTTTGTAAATAAAGCGCGGCTCCGCTTGTCTGCCGGGAGAGGACGCGTCACAGCCCCGGGGGACTGCTGCAGGTGCTTGCACGAACACCCTGGGGTCCCTGGGCTGCTGCTTGAGCCAGCGCAGCCGCCTGCCCTTTGTGAGCAGCACGAGGACCTCAATCCCTCCAAAGCTCCCAGTAAATCTTGCAGGCTGTGTGCTGCAATTTCTTAAGTTGTTGCAAGTGGGGCTCCCAGTAAATGTCTCAGTGATTGATGGCGCAGCTTGTCTGGAGATGTCTTGTAAAACGCGAGGTAATTCAGCACAGCAGCTTGTACTGCACGCGTGAGAAATGATGGCTGTTTCCAGCTTGCTTCTAGAAAAGTGGCCTTTAAAAAGTTTACTGTTTATTTTAATAAAACAGAAAGAATACTGAAAGCATTTTTGTGACAGCGCGCCTGTGAAAATGCTGTGCACCCCAGCGCAGAATGGCAGACGTGAAGAGCCAGGGGCCAGGCAGCTCAGGTCCTCCATGACTGACCAAGAAGAAAACAAGAATTAGGTGGTGCGGCCCTGCTGACAGCATCAGGAGAGAGACAGCTCAAATAAATAAATAAAAATCCCTTAGAAATGATACAGCATTTCCTGCTCTTTGCAAACATTGTGTTTACAACCACATTGGTTACTAATTCCTAATCCCATGTGGGTCTGTCAAGAAGAAACATTTATTTCTGGCTTGGTGACTGAATTTTTGCTGCCTCCGAATAATGCAGCTCTAGTAAAGGAGCAGCCTTGGCTAGGCAGCACGGGCCCTTGCTCACCTGAGGCTTGTGTGGTTGGTCAGTGCTGGCCCACAGGTGATGCCGTCAGCTCAATTTCCTGGGCAAAGACAATTTAATTATTGCACTCCTCACGTTTTTTGCCTGGGTAAGCCTGGTAGGCTTTTCTGACAATTTTGCAAGACTGGAATAAACTCTTTAAGCAATGTTTGAACGTCATTTTCAAGAGCCTGAGTTCACTGCACTGTCTTGCAGAGTGCTAATTTGAGGTCTTTCCATGTTCTGTGACAGCCATGCTAAGGTACTCACACACAATAAAAAAAAAAAAAGCCAAAAACTTTGTTGCATATTCATCACTACCGATGCAAGTCTTCTCCAGGAGCGTAGCCAGCTCCTTGAACCTTCCTACTTCTGGTCTCTCCAGTGTCCTGTAGCAGTGAATTCCATTATTTTTTTTAGTCCATTTTAGCTTCATAAATTTTACTCTCTAATACTTATTTTAAGTATTAGGTGCTTGATGACTTCTTTAGGTGCAGCCTGGGGAAAAAGCCGTGAACAGCGATTCCCTATGAGCAGTTTCCTGACTAATTCAGATACACCACAGTGCCTCTCTCAATGGCTCTGTCAAACCAGAGCCTGCCCCACCTGCTGATGGCCTTTTACCTCTGCTCAGTACTGAGTGGTGCTTTCAGGGGACTGGCCCCAACTGCTCCCCATTTTTTCACTGTGTGACCCAGCTGATTTATGGCTCGTTGCTCTGTGCGTATTTGACATCATCTTTTCATGTGTCCATTCCTGTCTACTCTGTTATCAGCACTTGAGTTGTACTGCTGGAGCTGAAGGTCACCATGATTAGCTGTAAATAGAATTTTTCATGTATGTTGTTAAATGTAAAGGGAGAGTGTGGTATTTCTCGGGACAGTGAAGCGTTTCTGCTAGCGCAGGTCGGTTCCAGCCCTGTTTGATGTGGCAGGACGGTCAAGGTGTTTGCGTATGGAAACTCTGCTGTGTTTCTCTTCTCAGTGGAAGTAGCAGCTTGGCACTAACTGTAATAATCTTATGTCTGAAAGATATCGGAGGAAGAGATTGAAAGAATTATGTCTGGACAAGAATTTGAGGGAGAGGCAAACATGTCATGGAGCAACAACGGAGACAGCGACCACAGTTCCCCTGGAAATGGAGTTTCTGAGAGCAACCAGCCTTCACCTGTTTCTACTCCATCTTCAAGGTGGGAATTACCTCTGGAAGAGTTTCATGTTACAATAATTTTGACTGTATTTCCCCGAGTGATACTTGGGATCAATGTAGGAAAAATTACCCTGGAAGTACCTCCTCGTGTAAGCTGAACATACTGCACGTTTACTGCACATTCTTACATCTCTAAATGCGCTTTTAGAAAGACAGCCACTGGACTGGAAATAATTGAGAGGTGAAATGCTAATGATTAAATGAAAAAAGAAGGCAATGTTGAGTTAACGTTCTGATATTTGAAATAGAGTTCTTAATTTGTATTGATTTTTCCCCCTGCAGATCATGGAAACCTGGTTAGCTCTCACTGTTTGTTCTATATAAGCTCTTATTCTCCACTGTGCTCAGATTTTGAAAATAAATGAACTCCATTTAGGTTACTAATTGGTGGTGTTATATTGTCAGTTACTGTTAGTGCTGGCCACCTGATTCAGCATTTGATTGTAAACACGGCAAGAATCTCGGGCTTGCAGTCCATCTGCTTTCAGTTGCATTGTAAGCTAGGAGGTATTTGTGTTCACCGGCTGTGTAAACTGCTTAATTTACAGTCCTAAATTCTGGCCCTTTAAGAAAGCAGGAGTGGAAATGCTTGCTGCAGTCAGCTCTCTGTGCTGCGCTCAGAATGGCTGCTCGGCAGCAGTGCCCAGTGCTTCGCTAAATGGATCTAGCTGGAGTCAGGCGCAACGCGAGGCGAGTGCGAGGCACCTCTCTGCACGCTCTGGTATTTCCAGTGTAGGATTTAAACACAAAGGGATCTCTTCTCCTTCTCTTCTCCTTCTCTTCTCCTTCTCTTCTCCTTCTCTTCTCCTTCTCTTCTCCTTCTCTTCTCCTTCTCTTCTCCTTCTCTTCTCCTTCTCTTCTCCTTCTCTTCTCCTTCTCTTCTCCTTCTCTTCTCCTTCTCTTCTCCTTCTCTTCTCCTTCTCTTCTCCTTCTCTTCTCCTTCTCTTCTCCTTCTCTTCTCCTTCTCTTCTCCTTCTCTTCTCCTTCTCTTCTCCTTCTCTTCTCCTTCTCTTCTCCTTCTCTTCTCCTTCTCTTCTCCTTCTCTTCTCCTTCTCTTCTCCTTCTCTTCTCCTTCTCTTCTCCTTCTCTTCTCCTTCTCTTCTCCTTCTCTTCTCCTTCTCTTCTCCTTCTCTTCTCCTTCTCTTCTCCTTCTCTTCTCCTTCTCTTCTCCTTCTCTTCTCCTTCTCTTCTCCTTCTCTTCTCCTTCTCTTCTCCTTCTCTTCTCCTTCTCTTCTCCTTCTCTTCTCCTTCTCTTCTCCTTCTCTTCTCCTTCTCTTCTCCTTCTCTTCTCCTTCTCTTCTCCTTCTCTTCTCCTTCTCTTCTCCTTCTCTTCTCCTTCTCTTCTCCTTCTCTTCTCCTTCTCTTCTCCTTCTCTTCTCCTTCTCTTCTCCTTCTCTTCTCCTTCTCTTCTCTTCTCTCCTTTTTCATTTTTTTCAACATTTCTGATGGAGCTGGATTTTTAACATTTTAATGAATTGTGTGGAATTCTTCTAGTATATTAAAAAGCTTTTCCTTTTCCAGTAGGTCTGTGGAGCTGAATGGATTCGCTGCACTCAGGGATCAGTATATTGGGACGCCGGTGTCCATGCACTATCAGTACCTCCCGCACCTTTTTAGCTATTCTGCTCACTCGGCTCTGATGCCCCCGCAAGCGCGCAGTCTGGACCCCCAGTCGCACAGCCTGATCAATCAGCTGGTGTCAGCGGAGGACTTGGAGCCGCTCGGCACTCCGATGCTCATTGAAGACGGGTGAGTGTGCGCAGCGTGGCGGAGGGGGCAGCCCCGAGCTCCACGTTTCAGCTTGTCCTTCAGTAAGCTGCCCGTGTGTGCGCACGCCTGCAGCTCGTGCTGCGCAGGGTGCTGGGGGCACGGGGAGCCGGGTGTGTGCTCGCAGCCCTGATGGCACGGGGAACAGCGCCTGGGGAGCAGCTGCAGCCACAGTGCAAGCAGCAAACCAGAGCGTGTCCCGTGGCTGGGCTGTGCCCTGGGCTGGGGCTGGGGCGCACAGACCTTGGCGGGGTGCCTCGGGCTGAATGTGCCAGGCTGAGCCTGCACGGGAGCAGGGTTCGATGGTTTCAGCCCCGAGCCGTGCAGAAGGGCTGGTGATAAGCCCCGTAGCTGGAAAAACACACGCGGCTGGAATAAAGCCGGGTGGTCAGCCTGCTGGGGCCGAGCTGCCCCCTGCCCCGGGAGAGCCCCTGCTGCCGGGGTGGCTCCCCCAGCCCCCGGCAGGCTCTGGCAATCGCTGCTCCCGCCGCCAGGTGACACTCTGGGCACCGGCATGCCGGGCGCTCGCACGCCAATTCCGGTGACATTTTCCTTGCTCTTCAAGTGCCTTGTCAGATTATGTCATTCAATGTTTTTAATTATTTCTATGCCTTCATATTAACTGTGCCTGCAGGTATAAAGTGACTCAGGCAGAGCTGTTTGCATTGTTGTGTCGTCTGGCGGATGAATTGCTTTTCAGGCAGATTGCTTGGATCAAGAAGCTGCCGTTCTTCTGTGAACTCTCGATCAAGGACTATACCTGCCTGCTCAGCTCCACCTGGCAGGAGCTGATCCTGCTTTCCTCCCTGACTGTTTACAGCAAGCAGATCTTTGGTGACCTCGCGGATGTCACCTCCAAGTACTCTCCCTCTGATGATGAGCTGCACAGGTGAGGCGCTGGGCTGAGCCCCAGGTGAGGGAGCGTGATGTGGTGATGGGGGAGCAGGCAGGGAGCAGGGTGGCCAGGTGCTTCTTCCCTACCCCACCACCCCTGTGGGGACAGGCTGCTTCGCCTGCTGCTGCCGCCTTTCTGTTTTCAAGGAAAGGTTATTCCATGCTGAAAACAAATGCCTGAGACTTCATATGTGACAGGGGCCGTGGCTAGTCAGTGCTGAGTAAAGCCTGCATTTTCAGGGCGGTGTATCATGCTGTCTAAAGTTTCCTTTTGGTCGTGCTTTTGGAGTGGATGTCCCCGGAGCAGGGTGGGCACACGCTGTTCTGGCTCATGCTTGCACTCCTTAGGTCCAAATGCCTTGGGAAGAGCCACTTAGGTGCCCCAGGAAACCTTTTAAAAATCTGCATTTAGGGAGGCAGCAGATTCACTAAATGTGACAATCTATTACATCGAAAAAGTGGGTGCGCATTTATGCATCTTCTCTGCAGGCTTCATTCAAATGATCCTGTGAGATTGTATTTATAAAACCAGCAGGTTTTAATTTGTGAGAATCACAGGCTTGTTTTCTGGGGCTGATGAGGACCAAGAGCTCGCATAGACTCAGTGTTTCTGAAAATTATACCTCAGACTTAAAACGTATATGCTAGCAGTTCTAACAGGTAGAAGATAAGTGGTGTTTAGCTGTGCAAACATTTTTAGGAAACCTGATTGAGTCTCATGTATTTGGATCCGAAGGGTAATTTCCATTTAAGTAGTCTCTTTTTAAAATATAGTTTTATTTAACTTGAAATGTTTGTCCTTCTCACTCGCATCCCCGTTAATTTTATACAGAATTAGGGTTTCAATTTCAGCCTCTCTTAATGGTGACTTGTCTTAGAATTCCTCTAAATTTTCAAACTGACTGACTTACCTGGGTCCTCAAACTGTGGAGAGACAGCTGAAGGTAAATCATGTTTGGAAATATTCATTTGGAATTGTGCACAGAAAAAGGGCAAGACTTGTAATACATTTCAGTCTGATCCCGTGATATCAGTTTGTGTTTTCTATTGAGACTGATAGTTTTGTTTCTGTCTGGTCTCTGTGGCTTCGTGCAGCTCAAAAACACTTGCATTCTATGTTTCTCAGTGAGTAGCCCGTTTCTTCCTATTTTTTCCTGAGCTTTCTCTATATCCTTCTTTAAGAATTTTCAGTACATTTTAAAAATATATTTTTTTTCTAATTTCTTTGATAAAAGCTGATGAAGTTGATAAAATCAAGCTGCAAATAAGGGGAAAAAAAATCTGTGGATGTAGTCCGTTTCTCGTTTTTTTTGTTTTTTAAACTAACAGCAGCACTAACAGAAGGGTTCCCTCCTGTCCTGAGCAGATAGCTCAGAGGCTTCCCAGCTGTTGGAGGAGAAAACAGGTACTGGTTAGATCGTTTCGAGGATGGTTCTCCTGTAGCAAGGCTGTCTTCCTCCAGCACAGCTCCGCAAGCTGCCTTTACCATGGAGAGAGTAAAACTAACTAATCTGACACTTTGGGTAACCCTGAGATACAGAACAGAAGGTCGTCTTTAAAAATCACTTGGGCCAGTGGAACGATTGTTCACAAAGCTGGTCATCGTTAGTATCAAAGTCTTCATTATTAATTGCTATTTCAGTGTTTTGATTGCATAAATTTAAAGATGTTGCAACTTAGCTGTTGTTTTTTTTTTCCGTAGTCTGTACTATCTGATGTTCTGAGGAACCTGCCTTTCATTTATCATTTTGGCCAGGGTGATGGGTTTTTGTGTCCTTTTCTTTTTTTTCCCTATTTTCCCTTTCTCTCCTTTCTCTCTCTTCTGTAGTCTTGGTGCCAGACAGGTCCTTCTTTCGGTAGCAGACTAAACTGCTGCCCACCCTCTGACATTTGCCCTGTTTGTGCTCTGCCTCGATAGACCTGGCAGTTCTGCAAGAGTCTGCAGGGGATCTGAGTGTTTGGGGAGCTGAGATTTAAAACACTTCTGTGCGCTCGGTCATCCCAGCACCTAGCAGTTCCACGCGGTTCCTTTGTGAACCTCTCTCACAACCCGAGGGGCTGACTCGGCGATGGCCACGAGGAGGCGAGGACTGGCCCCAGGTGCCTCATTTCCTGGGGCAGGTCCCTGCGCCCGGCCCAGCCATTCATCCCGCATCTGGTGCCGCTCCTGCGAGGAGCAGCGAGGGTCACAGAAAGACACAATACCACTTGTTCCTGTATTCAGCCTTCCCTTTGTTCGTGCTGTCCTGGTCGGAGCCTCTAAAGAGAAGTGTGCGTTTCATTTTGGGGTTGTGATAAATATGAGCGAGAGGTAAGAAAATCAGACAAAGGAGGAATCCTCGCCCTTCAGAAACGGGCAATTCAAAGCCGGTAGCCTCAAAAGTCCTTCAGAGCAGATCTGTGCACATGGATGAAAATAGGTGTGCTTGGGAGTGCGACGTTTCTGTAGTCTCTTCTCCTGATGTAGCTTTTCAAGTATTAATTGTCATTAGGGAAAATGTGCACCAAAAAGCCATTTAGCGGGAAGCTGCACAGATGAGGGATCTGAGCTGTGCCCTTTCAGTCTCAGCTGTCGCTGTGGTGGCTGCCCCCAGCGTAACTGCGTGCGGCGGTGGGATCCATGCTCATGAAAGAGCTGTTTCCTTCAGGTTTGTAAGGGGACTCAGAAGGAGAGGTTTTTCTTGAAGAACCTCAGTTTCCTTGAATTCTGGTGTTGGTTGATTATTACAAACTGAAGGCTGGTCTTACAGCCAATTGAAAAAATTAATTTAAGCAGTGCTAGTCTGGCTTTTTGGGGTAAATTTCAGTCTCATTTACAAAATGCCAGGAGCAATGTTAATGCTTAGGTGGGTGACAAATGAACATATGGGATGAGCTCCTGTGTTTTAATCACTTCTAACAATGGGCTGAATGTTCTCGTGGCCTGCTGGATCAAATGTTTTCTTTTATTGTGCTGTTTTTCCGTAGATGACTATGAAATGAATAGATTCCTGACCTCCCCCAGCACTCTCCTGATACCGCTTCCCTTCCCCCTCTCCCCAGCTGATCCTGATAACCCATAGCCAGAAACTCGCCTGGTGTAAACTGCGAGGAAAAGTGTGTGGAGGAGTCAGTCCTCAGGAAGAAATAGGGCTGTGAAAAACAGAACAGCTTTGTTTGAAAGGGGGAGGAAAGTATGCACAGAAAAGTAAGACAGTTCAACTGCAGGAATGAGAGAAGAGCTCTCCTGGATTTATGAAGTGATGAGTGGCTGGTAAAAATGTGCACGCTCTAAAAACAATTAAACCCAACAGACGACTGAGTGGTCTTTGTGCTCATTAACTTCTTGAGCTTTGCAATCTTGCACCTGCAAGATTTTTAATGTTAACTTGAGAGCAAGGAAACTTGTACAACTTTAGATTAGCCGACAAGGCTTTCATCACTTACAATATTACTTTCCTGAAGAAATGACCTGAAGTTCAGATAGCTTGTTTTCACTTCTCTGAGGCCAAACTCCACCATGCATTTTACAAATAACTTTGAAGTAAACAAACATACATGCCAAAATAAGGTGTTATTCAGTGAAAAGGGTTCTATTTTCGTTCTATTCAGAGATGGCTTTCTGGTTGTGCTCTTATTCTTTGTGCTGTACAATGCCAGAGCGCAGCTGAAGCTTGCCTAAACACTTCTGTCCCACTTCTCAGGATTTATGCAATATACGGTTTCTTTGAAACCAGTGGTATCGCAGTGAGAGGTGCTCAGGAGAGGCTGGTACTGGCCATTTGCACACATGGGACATCGCCTGCAGGCACCGGGAGCTGCTCTGCGCCCTTCAGGTTCTGCCTCTGCCTTAAGTCACCTCTGTTGTGCTGGCGTGCAGGCAGGGCCTGGCTCCTGCGGGAGCCCAGCACTCACACCAGCATGGGGATTTTGTTCTGCACCCACACAATCTCCATCAGTCGATTTCCCAGGGGATTCTGAGGGGCTGCCTTCCCGTGCATCAGGGTGCCCTCTCCCACCCCTCCCGTCAGCTCCTGGCTTCTCCCGGCGAGGGTGGGAGCTCGGGGAGAAGCCTGCAGCTTGTTTTCAACAAGCCTCCCGTGCCTGAGGCTGATGGTTTTCTCGGAAGCATCTCAACCCCCTCCTGTTTCTGAAACTTCTTAGATGTCTGTTATCGTGGGTTTAGCATCGGACTCCCATGCTGGCCTCTAATCTCCTGCTCACCTGCCTGCTTTGAGTGAGCCCACGCCGTTCTGCCTGACAAACAGCCCGGCTCCCTCGCTGCGTATCGCAGCGTGGCCGAGCACCGAGCTCTCCGTATACAGACGACGCACATTCAGAAATGAGTGCGCCTTGTACCCGGTGAGAATTTCCCCTGGGCTTGTGCAAAGGGTGGCTCCAGGTCCCAGCAGCGGACCTGTGACAGTCCTCGCTAGCAGCAGTGGGTTTTTGATTGGATCTTGATACGCATTGATAAGGTGGAATGAAACCTGCACATCCTATTTGAGGGGCAGGTTTTAGAAGCAAATAGCATGTCTTACTTAGACCCTTAGGCATTGCATCTGTGACCTGGAGTTTCACTCACTTTAACAAGGATTATTTGTGCTTCTGTGCATGTTTGTATTTGCGGAAAAGCTCCCAGCCTTACTGTGGTGTCTCACTTCAGGAAGCTCTCAGTCGACAAAGATTAGCAAACCATAACACATGGGCAATAAATGGGGTTGTGTGGAAGTCCGGAATCCTTATCAGTCACTCGTGGGAATTTTAGGGAGGTGATGGAGGTGGTCTTCCTCACCTGTCCATTAGATAATTGAAGGGTGCCACTGTTGTGCATGGGGCAGTGTCATTCTTTGGTATATAAATAATGCTAACTCAAATAGCAGTATATAGGTAAAAGAAACTGTAGGCACTTCTGCTATTGGCAACAGGAGGTGGTTCCTGTGCGGCAGGGTCTGGTGTCCATATTCCCGCAGCCCTGCACCACTGATGCAGCTGTGTTTTGGTGCTGCTCTGTTCATGTTGAAAAGCCCTGGGCAGAGCCAAAGCTTGCTAATTGCATTGATTTTGTAAGAAAAGGATAAAATTAATGTAGCAGCTCTGTGAAACGGAGGGTTTTGTTTAAAAAAAAAAGAAAAAGAAAAAGAAAAAAGCCGACAAGTTGGGTGTCAGGTTAGATGTCTGTTGCAGAGAACTTGTGTTCCTCTGTAACGTGCTGTACAACAGCACCGAGCCTAAATCCCCCAGGTTGGATGTGCGGTATTGTCCAGCTGTATGGGACACCAGCACACCTTGCAGGATGCTTCAGTATTTCTGCTGGCCACTTGCAGGGATAAATTCAGTTGCTGCAGGTGGCAGGAAATACAAATTGAAGAAAGGTGCCTGCCCAGTGAGGTGAGAAGGCGCTATCCTGATGGAAAGCTGGGGAAATAGAAGTGTAGAGAGGCAAAGCAGTGTGCCTACAAGCGCACAAGAAGTTATTGCGCATTTCTGGCTCTGTCAAACCTTAATCTCTGTCAGAACAGGCTGATGATGAACTGAAACACTTGCTTCTACTTCAACTTAATAGTCCCAGCAGACTTGAAGCAGTTTTGACAAAGATTTTTTGAATTCCACTTCAAAATTTTAAAATCTCTGAAGTTATTTTAATAATCTTCTTACCTTTCTTGTGTGGACTGTGTCCTGAATGCGTTGATGTATGATCTCTGTCCTCCAGATTCAGTGAAGAGGGGATGGAGGTGATGGAGCGGTTGATCTACCTCTTTCGCAAATTTAACCAGTTGAAGGTCAGCAACGAGGAGTATGCATGCATGAAAGCCATTAACTTTCTAAACCAAGGTGAGTCAATGAAGAGGAGGAATCTGTCCTGCCGGAGAAATTGTCTGAAACAATCTGAACAGTCTTTGCTTCCCTGATGAAAAAGGGGAGGAAGGGATCTGAAACCCAGGGACAGATGTGGGCTCTGGAAGCTCTGCCATTGTACAGACAATGCGCCACACAGTGTCATAGATACCTGCCTGAGGAAGTTCTGCAAGTGAATGAATTCATTTGCTTAGTCATTTGTATCGCCTTCAGATGTAGACACTGAAGATAGTACGTGTGCCATTTTACATATGTAGCAACTGGGCCAGTATCAGAGTAAGACCATAGCAGAGAGACTGGCGAAACTTCCCTAGAGGACATTTGGGTGACCCATTACTTACCAACTGCTAATGAACTTTTCACCAGGCAAGGATCTGTCATCTGAAAGTATCAGTGGTTTAGGTAGCTCTTTAGGCAATTAACTAAATGATTCTTTTAAAACAGTTAATTCACGTGATTTTTTTTCCAAAGTAAGTATTGATTATTTGCATGACGAGCTTTCACAGATTCCCAACTGAAAAATGTATTTGTTCATTTTTCTGCTGGAAAGGGTGGCTTTGTAAAACTTGATTTTCCGTGTTTTTTTTTTTTTTTTTTTTTTTTTAGAGCTTTTCTGATTCTGTAAAATATTTACTTTCAGGATTTATGCTTAGGTCACCTAGCTGGCTTCCTGCTATTTAGATTCTTCATCAATATATTTTCCTGTGCCTAATGCTACCCCTTTAAAATGGAAAGTATTCACGAATGAAGTATTTATGTGCAAGCAATGAATTCCGCCTAATAAGGAGCTGTATCCTCCTGTTGATTAACCACTCTATTAAAGCTGGCTGTCCAAAACGTTGCAAGACCCTTGACATTTCAAAATCTTGAATAAAGTCAGTGCAAAATGAACTGCAGATTAATTCTTCAATGAGTGAGGAAATCCTGGTCATTTCCTAACAAATGCAGTGGGCTGAAATAGTTTGGAATCAATAGGTTTGTTGTGATTCCCTTTACAGTAGTTGCTTGTCGTAATTACACATCCGTGGAGCCTCTTGGGACGTTTCTTTATGTTGTGTGTGCATAAATGAAGAAAACCGTGGAGAGGCAAATGCTTAATAGATGGTGTTGAGCTGTAATTTTGGAAATAAATGTCCCCAGAGTCTTTTTGTACTGTGAAAGATAGTTGCAGTCTGTAAAAATGTGCTGAAAACTCCCTCCTCCCCCACTCGTTTTCACCAGGAGATAGTGCTGACGCTTCAATGTGTGCCCGGGCTGAGATCCGGTTTGCTTCCCTGGGCAGTTTCCTGACACTGGATAATGCACTTCTTTAGCTGTCTCCATTGTTTTCCGAAATGTATTTTCATTAACTTCCTGCCTCCTTTTATTTTTAGTTGAAGTTTGCAATTTTTTATGTGAAATACCTGAAAATTATTTTTAAAAGTCAGCTCTTGGGCAGCAGATCAATGCCTCTTCCGTCACATTGTTGTACAGGAGCGAGCCGCAGCGAGGGTTGTGCAGTTCCCGTGCTCCGGCCGTGCTGGATCCCTCCCAGGACACCCAGCAACATGCAAATGTCATTGATCATGCTGAAAGGTGGCAGGGGGACTTCCTGCCCTGTTGATGGCTTGGAAATGTCCATTTTTCCTTTGTGTACATTGCCTGACACTGGTAAAGCTGAATTCTAAAACAAGAGCTTGACCAGGTTATAAATGATATAACGTAATTCGTAAGCAAATGGGGAGAAATGCGACGATACCTGGAGTTACAGAGTTGACCGCTTTCCTCAGCCAGATGGTACAGCTAAAATCATGATACAGCTAAAATCACCGTGTTTCTGTCTGAGGAAGTATTACAGCGAATCCACTGTGAGGAGTAAACCTTGACACACAGCTGCCTTACAAAAGGCAGTCAGGGATTGCAGGTCTGGAGCTGTTACCTGCGAGAGAGTTCACTAAGCTCTGCAGATGAGCAGCTCAGGACTTGGGCCGTTCTCATCCGTGTCTTTTGTGGAAGGAAGTCTTGCACCTGGACACCCTGGGGGTGCAGGCATACCAGGAGAGGAGTGAGATCTTAGTCTCTGGGTAACTAGACATGTGAAGTCAGCCTCCAAAACAGTGACCCAGCTTAGAGTTTTAGAAATCAGTCTGTCCTTCCTGAAGAGATGGCAGTAAGTGTGAATCTGCTGTTGTTCTCAGATGTTTTCCTCGTGTTTTCATTACTCTAATCATATGCTCTTTCAGACATTAGGGGTCTGACTAACGCATCCCAGCTGGAGCAGCTGAACAAGCGGTACTGGTATGTCTGCCAGGATTTCACAGAGTACAAATACCCCCATCAGCCCAACCGTTTTCCGGATTTAATGATGTGTTTGCCAGAGATACGATATATAGCAGGTAACTTTTTGAGCTCTTCTCCCACCACGCTCATGTGCAAATTATGAAATCCTCTTTTAAAAGAAAGTTAATCTATGAGAATGAAAATCTTGCCTACTTTGCCAGAGGGTGTTTATGTGAGACCTTTTTCTACTTAAGCTTCTCCCTTGTCTTTGAAGGAGTCTCCCGTCTCCCCCAGTTCTGCAGGTAGGCTGACACAGGGCAAGTTGTCCCCCTCTGCTGCACAGTGCTGCGCTGTGTGCTGCTTGCTCATAGTCCCCTGCTGCTGAGAAGACAGGCTTTGTCCCTCAAGTGCTTCAGTTTAAGTACTTAGGTCAGGTTTGTATTTTATTTTCTTCCCTTCAGTCCTGGCTCAGAGGCATTTTGTCTTAAATAGGTGTAGTCCTGGTCCGAGAGGTTGTTCCATGAGAGGTAGAGAGGTCCCTGAAGTGCTGCTGAGGAGCACAGGACGAGCAGAGCAGTTGCAGTCCTACGGGGTAAACCCTGGGCGTCAGCTCCTCTGGGCGTTAGCATATCTGAAATACGCAGGTGAATTGTAAACTTCACTTGTGTCACTAATTAGATCTACACTGTCTGGTGTTATTAAGACATTGTTTGTTCCCAAGTGTTATGGTAAAGGAAGATACTCGCCTCCTGGTGTCAAGGCTCCGTATGCTTCATCCTACCCTGCTGTAACAAAGTAGATAATAATCACATAATAGCTCACATAATTTACTCACTGAGATCTACAAGGGAGTTTGAGGAGAGACAGCATTTAGGCTTTCCCAGTTTCTATAAATACTGCTCCATTGTGGAGAAATCATTTTGATCTGACTTTGCCCATTTATTTAGCTTTCATTTCAGTAAATAATAAATCCTGTTGTGTCCAAATGGGTATCAAATGTCTAATGTAGCAGTAGGATGATTAACTGTTTCTCTGAGAGGTTCAAGGTAAAACCATCGTCAGCGGTGCTGGCTTAGGTGTCTCTCAGAAATCTGATTCAGGAATGGCTGCTAATTCTGGTCTTTTTCTTAACAGGAAAAATGGTGAACGTCCCGCTGGAGCAGCTGCCTCTCCTTTTTAAGGCCGTTCTACATTCCTGCAAGACGAGCGCGAGCAAAGAGTGAGCCCAACTTGCCCCCGACCCGTGCCTTACTCTGTGCCTCAGGCAGGGAGCGGGCTCACCTGGAGAGGAAGGGGGAAACATGACCAGGGCAGGAGGGAAGTGCTGAGACAGGGCAATGGGTGTCCCTGCCATTGTAGCAAGAACCTTTTGTGTTTGTTTTTGTTTTTTTACTCTTTTTCCTATATATTTATTTCACGACAGAGTTGAATGTATGATCTTCAACACGATGCACATGGTTCTGTATGAATGCAGCAGATGCATTCTCCAGCAGTTTACAGAATGTGAAGATGTTTAATGTGACAGTGTTTGTTAGGGTTAGTTCTTTTGTATTTTGGGGCTGGGGACTGAGATGACTAAGACTACCTCAAGGAGAAGATGCTGTTCGCGCACTGCTCTTTCCGTGATTTGTATCCAAAAGCGTTTGTCAAAGAGCACAAACTGCCTCACCTCACTGACAGAGCTGTTAGCATCCCAAATGGACAGTTTTGGAGAAGTGGGTGTTAGAGAAGTGCCAAGCTTTATTTTTGTTATTGTTTAAGGAAATTAAAAAAAAAAAAAAAAGACGACAGGGAGAGGAAAAGAAGAAAAAGTTTGCTTAGCCAGTTGTTTTTTCTTCCTCTGGCAGTTCTCAGCCACAAATGGCAGTGCCTGCAGTTTCCTTGGATTTTGCCCCCAGGATTGCAGTGCTCCCAGGCTGAGAAGGGCTTGCAACCCCGTTCCCTCGTGGAGCTGCAGGAGTGCAGTCTGCCCTCCGTCTCCAGCCTCACCAGCTGGTCTGCCACTGCTGCTGCACCTTTCCATTCGATTGAAATTGTGCTGTTGCAGGTCGTAGCAGGCCTCTGACATTACAGCAGCAAGGTACTCTTGTTGAGAGAGAGAACTGCAAATAATTTCTAATCGGTTCCTTAAGATCCATTTTACATTCATAAAAGCAGGAGAGAAGAGGCAGGATTGTCCCTTTTAGTATATTCCCCCAAGGTGGTATCTGACTGCTGAGGAGACTTCTGCACTGCAGCAATCAGAAGCAGCCTGTTTCTGGGAACAGTTAACCCACCTCGTGGTTAAATGTAACCTGCATAATGGTGACCAGGGACTCCAGTATCCTCTGGCATGCTTTTCTCTGCTGGACTTGGGGAGGGCATGATCCATAGTTGTATTCTGCCAGGACAGTTTTACTGCTCAGTGGAATCCTTTCGCACCAGGAAAAATTGGTGTGAGTACAGTACTTGGTCAGCTGTTTGTCCCAGGCGTTGCAAGGCTTGGATTTTCCATCTAGCAACCTCCACACCACTCCACTGCATGGAGAAATGGTTTAATGACAGCTGGTTAGCTGTATGAGTAACTGCTAAGTCCTGGTGCTTATCTAAATTTGTGTGTTCTCATAGGAAATCTCATGGCGTCTTGCCCGTGGTGGTGGTGGGTAGCATAGGGAACAAGCTCCTGTTCTGATCTCTCATTAACAGTTAACTTAGGAAGATTCCCCTAGGCAGCCACATTACCCTGTCTGGACTTCCTTCCCTGTATCATTATATATGATATTCGGGTAACAAATTGTTGAGTGCTGTTTTGTAAAATACTTTGGGAAGCAGCTTCTGTTCCTTCAGGGTCGGAGGAACCAGTTGCTCCCTTGATGTCTTGTCCTGGTAGCAGCTGTGCATGGCACACAGTAAGTACTGCTCGGGAGTGAAGCTGCTATGAGATGAAAAAGAATGTGATGGTGAGCAGGAATGCCTTCACCAAAGTCGTCTTTCCTTCCCCTGCGTCCCAGAGGGTTCAGCTGCAACCCAAGAGACCTTGTGACCCACTAGCTTGGCACATCTCTAGGTTAGTCAACAGCGGTGCTGGGTGCTGCCTGCTCCCTTCAGACCTCTCCTTGGAGGTGTGCTGTTGACTAGCGGCAGACCCAAGGCGGCATTGCGTTCTTTGTGATTCTGCTTGGGAATCTTCCAGCTTGTCAGTTTCCCTTTTCTAAAAGTCCACTAGCTGCTCAATTTTCATTATTTAAATATGATGTTACGGGTAACAGCTGCTGGGACCAGCAGCAGTTCGGTTTGATAGAGCTTCACAAATCCAAAGCTGGTTCTGTAAATCTCATTTACTTTCTGATTGTAAAATGAGACAAGCACATATTTCTCAGGAAAGCCTTCTGCATACAGCATATACCTCAAGTGTAAATGGTAAGAGTTTAGTATATCTGTTTGTAAGTTAGAAATTATTTCTCAGCTTTTAAGTTTAATTTCCAAATAGCTTGATATGATCTTTTTATTACGGGTTATCTTCTGGCTTGCTGTTTTATACACTCAAGGAATTGTTAAATTGCATAGCAGTAATTTTATTCTATGATTACTGAATTCTTATAATCTGTTGATGAATGAGAGTTTGTTTTAATTAGTGTACATAGAAGTGGTCATCTTATTGCCAAATACCCAACAAAAATAACATATTTGCTATTCTGTATTTATCCAGAATACTCCCAAGACTAATGTTGTACCAAAAACAACAACAACAAAAACCACACCTAAATTCATATATGATGATAAACGGTCAAGAATGTTCTGCTTTCTATTATATAAACCAAATTGTATAAAGGCTGATTGGCAGCAGTATCTGTTAACAAATAATAGGTTTATTGTAGGGAGTAAAAAGCCTTACTAAATTGACAAGTGAGGCAGAAGCTGATATACCAAACCAGAATGTAACTCACTGGACAGTCAGTCGTAATATCTTCTGCACCAAGTCCTCTAATGACTTGTATTTTTTAAACAGGGTAAAGTGAATGTGTTGCATTGCAAACTCAGGTATTATGAGAAGGTAGGAACGTAGCTAGAAATGTAGAGACATTAGGTCAGTCACTAGATGTATTTGTGAATTTGGTTTGAAGGACACCCTGGAAAGGTTGGAATTTTTGTTCCATTCTTCACGTAACATTCAGTTTACAGGGACTCATATTTTATTTGTGCTTAATGCTAGTAGGGGGAAGTTCATTATCTTTGGTACCTATCTGCTGTTGCTTATCTGACCTTCTGTCATAGAGGAATCAATCAACAATAATAGTCTTTGGTAGAATTTTCTGCCATGACAAGTCAATTTTTATCCCCGATTTGAAAGATAAATTGGCTGACTGACCCCCTCCTCTCCTTCATAGTATTTGTGCAAATAGAAGGCTGAAGAGTTACTTTTAATCCGAACAGAGGTTCAGGACATAAATTTGAAATGCCCAGGCTCACATATTCAGAGGACTCTTAGTCCTCTTAGGTCTCTTAGTGCTGTTTTACAGCTTGCAGCTCATCAGCCAGCACAGAGAGCAGAGCAGGCACTGCTGCTGCAGGTGATGGGGATGAGTCTTCGCTCGGGTGGCAAGACCCCGGGACCTGAACAAAAGCTCTTTGAAAACCTCTGCATTTTCTTCCAAAGCTTGCCTTTGGGTCAAGCTTCTGTCACATGAACGGAGTCGTGACTCCACTGCGTGCGTCAGAGCAAGTTCTTGTCCTCGACGTGCCCCGGCCCCTAGAGAGGGCAATGGGATGGGGGCACTGCCAGGATGCTCAGAGATGCCACGAACCTCTAAACCAACGGGTTCTGGAGACGGCAAAATGGATACAGCAGGAGCTATTCCTTGAGCCATTTCACATCCGTGCAAGCTCCTTTTTAATTGTTGATCCTGCTAGCGGCTGTTCCCTTGCTCATCTCGCGCCTGTTAGCCTACACTGCTGGGCAGAGGCATCGCATGCTTTGGGGAACCAGGGCATAGCTCTGGCTTGTTCTGTAGGTCCTAAATTCTGAGCTTCTGTAGTCTGCTGTCAGCACAAGCAGTGAAGGGGAGCAGCGGTTTCCAAACGGCGAGGGCAGGCCGCTCGGCCGGGTTGCCGGCTGCGGGCAGCAGGAGCACAGGGGAGCCCAGCCCCGTTACATGACGGCGAGGTGCGGTGGTACGGCCCCCCCGGCTCCCTCCCTGCAGCACCTTGCCCCTGCCAGCGCTGCTGCTGAGACCAGCTCCAGCCTTTCCCCTGCGCTGCCGTGGGCTCGGGGCGAGCCCTCGAGGGCACGCGGTGCGTGAGGAGTGCTGGCGTCTCGGCCGGGCTCCTGCCGCCCGCGGGGCCGTGGCTCCATCTGCTCCCGGCTGAGCGCGTGGGCGCGGGCTGTGCCGCGGGAGCAGAAGTGACCTGCACAGGAGGTGGGATGCAGGTACCTGTCCCGGGGGTGCCGACCGCTCTGAGCCCCTTGCTGCCCGTCCTGCCCTCCCTTACGCGCGCGGCACATCTGTGTGCCGGCATGGACAAGGGCTCTTCAGAAGTGTGCACAGAACAGAAGCACAGCCAGCTCAGGTTAATGATTTTAAGTCTTGTCCTTCAAACCAACCTTAAAAAAAAAAAACTAAAAAAAAACCACTTGAAATTCTTTTTATTACATTTTTAAAAACAACAAAAAAATTCTCCCGTGAATGTGCTATTTACCGTTCATTCTTTCTTCTTTCTTGGTTTTGATTTGAAGCTATGAAGCTTGGTGTCTGTGAAAATGTTATTTCTGTATTTCTCAGGATAATAAGCGGCAATCATCCCTGCCACATAAAAGGCAGGAGAAAGGGGGAAACTTGGGGAACTAGTTTAAGTATGAAGCTAATTTTTAAGTTTTAGACGATGTTTAAATCGGGGGTAACGCGTGAGATGTCAGTATCAAGCTGTGGCGTTTCTCTGGGTTCTCAGTGTGTTGTTTGCAATGCACAGCAGCTCAGGGATAAGTATTTAAAATGGGACCCAGAGAAACCCGAGTTTTGATGTTGCAACAGTTGCTTCTTTCATGACTTGTTTGGAGGACTCTTTGAGACCTGAATAAAGCCCCGATACGGAGGTGTCGGGGGGAGAATTCTGGTTTTCCTGGTGGGACGTTTGTTTAGGCCCCTCCGGTGGCTGTGGGGAACCCCCCAGGGATGCGTGGGGCTGGCGGGGGCGCTGCGTGGCGTGGGGCTGGCATGGGGCTGGGGAGCAAACAGCAGCCCCCGCAGCGGAGCTGTGCCGTGCCTCTGGCCGGCGCCCCGCTGCCTCGCCCCGCAGCCCCCAGTCCCCCAGCCCCGCAGCAGCAGCTCCACTGGGGTGGGAAGGGCGAAGCGTGCAGGGCCAGCCTTGTGCGTAGCTGCACGCCTTCACCGGGCACGTCAGCGTCTGGGAGTGGGAGAGAGAGGTTCCTCTGTGCTTCCGTGTTCAAAGCAGCGTGTAAATGCACTGCATCCTTTTGCCCTCAGTGCTCAATGGGTTCAGGTGCTCATGGAAAAGGAAAAAACGGGCGCTTCTCCTTCTCAGGCAGTCCCATTCCTGCCGTCAGTGTGTGGCTTAGGAATTAGAGCATTTGGATGTCCGGTTGGTACTACTTCCTTGTCGTGTTTGCCAGGACTGTAGGCTCATTCAGTCTGGCTGAGAAGTGTACTGACGTGTACAAGCGGTTCACCCGCAGCTGCTGGGAGTATCCTAAATGGTGCCATCCAGCCCGCTGCAGCCGCGGGCAGGGCCGGCACCGGCAGAGCAGCAGCACTGAGCCTGGCAGCAGGTTTGCGGGGCTAAAAGCCACCTCCTCGGCTGTCCCAGCAGCCAGGATGTGCACGCTGAGTTTAAACCAGCAGAGCATAAAGCTGGTGAGGGCAGTATAGGCGCTGTCTTTGCCTTGAAAGAAAAAATTGAAAAAAAGATACTGTGCAGTTGACCTCTAACAAGTCTATGAAAGAAGCAACACAGTTCGGTGGAAGAAATGCCCCCAAGGGCAAAAAGAAACAGAAATTGAAACCAGATGACGATCAACCTTAACAAAGCCTTTTGTGATTCATTGTTTTCTTTCGATTTATGAAATGTCTTGTAATAGTTGATAACATTATTGACTCGATTTCCATAACAAAACTACCTCGTGTGACATCCTGTTTATCATCTCAAAGGGATTGTGAGAAAAACAAAATGCTGCCAGTGTTTGTTGCTGGAGAAGACCGGGCTGTGTGAATGGCAGGAGTTCCCTGCCTGTTGGTGCCGTTAGACGCACCCGTGGTGGTTTCTGACCTCACGTCCCCGAACCACCGGGCACCCCGGCTCGCAGGGGTCCTGCTGCTGTTCCTGGGATGAAGCACCACGGTGCCACGGGGGCACCAAGCTCCGCGTTCCCTCCTGTTGGAGCGCAGTGCCGTACAGGATGCGGCTCTTGCCAGCTTGGCTCGTGTTGGCACCCACCACTCCACGAGCAGGCAGCTCCGTCCCTCTGCGGCACGGCGCAGACCTGCACTGGTGGCCCGGGGCCTCCATGAGCCTGCGCGTCCTGGCTGCGGATCCCGAGGGAGCAGCTCCGGCCCGCTGGCTGGTGCTCGTGTTGGCCATTGCTGGCTCGTGGGGTGGGTCCGAGGCCAGTTTGGTCCTCGGGCCCTTCCGCAGATGCTCCCAGCAGTGGTTTCTCCCAGTAAAACACTGTTTTTCCCACGATCTCTTGCCTAAATCAGGGAAGCAGGATGTTGCCTGGCATGGCACGTTAGCAGCGGGGAGCCGAGGTCGGGGCAGGAGACTGTGCCCGAGTCCTGCGCCCTGGGGAGCGCCTGGCAGGAGCCGTGTCCCCGTCGCCTTGCTGCGCCCCAGGGAATGCTCCTCCCGGCCTGGCGCGGCACGGGGCACGGCCGGCCCTGCCGCAGCGGCACCGGCGCAGCTCCCTGCCAGCCCGGCCTGGCGCAGCTCCGCTGCCCCGCTCTGTGACTTGACTACCTGTGGAAATGTGACCAATAAGTGTTGAACGCATGTGTAGCGAGTGTTAGCTGTATGAACTAATAAATGTGAATTGTTCTGCACCGCTGGTGAGGCTGCTGTTTCCTTTCATCCATGAGGCGGCCGTCCCTGGGCGATGGGGCTGGGTGCCGGTGCGGTGGCACTCACGGCGCTCCCTGGCACAGGGGGGCTGGCACTGGAACCGGGGTGGCTCTGGGAGGGGCTGGGTGCCGCCGAGGTGTCTGGGTCTCCCCAGAGTGGATGATCCTGGTGTGGCTGGGTCTCCCCAAGGTGCATGATCCCACCCGTGCAAAAAGCGACCTCTGCTGAGAGCTGGGCATTGGGATCGGCGGGCAGGCACCGGGGAGGGCGATGCGAGAGCAGCGGTTTGCACGGCGCATCCCCTCCCGACCAAGAGGTGGGAGGGCAGGAGGACAGAGCTTCTCCTTTCTGCCGCTGCGTCCTTGCAGCCTGCCGTGCCTGCTGCCGTGGCCATGGTGGGGATGTCACCTGGGGACCGGGGGGTGGCCGGGACAGGCCGGGAGCTGCAGGAGGGGCGGCTGCAGCAGCTGCTGCGGCAGGAGGGATCGTCTACATGAGCGGCTGCGGCGGGGAGCCTTGACCAGCAGCTCCGGAGGCACCGCAGAAACCGTTCGGAGATTTTCCATGTCACCGAGGTGGGTGTGTGGTGAGAGACTAAGAAGTGGTTTTCGTGTTTACATCTCTGTGGGTGTTGGGGGTGCACGCTGAGGCCCACGCACTGCTGAGCGCAGCGGCAGCACCAAGCGAGTGGCTGGGCCCTGAGTCTGTCCTGGGATTGCTCTGCAGCTTGTGAATTGCAAAACTTCTAAAAACGGTGGTTCTGGGTCCTGCACGGAGCAGATGGGTCTGTGCAAGGTGCCTGTGAGGACAGGACGTTGACCCAACAGGCCTTTTTACTTAGGAGATTCTCCAGCATTTCTTCTTCAGGGACAGCAGAAATCCTTTTGTTCAGACCTAAAAGGGGCTTTGCCCCAGGGAGCAGAAGAGGGTCAGGGGAGCTGTCTCAAAACCAGGCCAAAGCAAAGGGCTGGCTGAACAGTGATCTGCTCCAGCCTGGGCCCCTGACAGTAATTTGCAGCCAGATGAAGCAGTAATTCCCCCTGAGCTGGAACTTTGTGCTCACAATAATCCCTTACAGCAGCAGTAGTAAAGGTGTCAGGCCATAGATCAGCGCAGAGCGCCTTCAGCCTCATCTGAGGGCCGGTCCTGAGCTTGCACTGGGGCCGTGTGCTCGCGGGAGGGTTTTTGCTCTGCCCACAGGCCACGGCCTCGCGCTGTCCTGCAGTCCCCACACGGCACCTCCTGAGGGTGGTGTGGGTGCAGGCGGGGGTGAGGGAGGAGAATCCCAGGGTCACATCAGGGGGGAGAATTGCTCCAGCAGCCCGTCTGGGTGTCTGTGCAGATCCTCCTTTCCCACAGGGAGAGCTTTGCTCCTCCTCCCAGTGCTGCAGGGACCAGCACACGAAGCTGGACGTGCCCGGCAGGGAGGGCTCGGAGCGGAGCCTGGGCTGAGGAGGAGGCATGGAGTGATGGCAGCCGGCCAGGTCCCCACCAGCCTGGGCACTGCTCCCGCTGATGCTGGCCCCAAGCCCGGTCCAAGAGCCTCCCGGCCCTGCACGGCTGCTCCATCCCTGCCACCACAGGGGCTGCAGGGTGGCCGTGTCCCAGACCCCAAGCTCGCAGGGTCCCTGCTGCCCCCTGCAGCGCCGTGCCTGCCCCTCCACTCTCCTTCCAGAGGAAATTGCGTCCTCATCTCGGTCCCCGCGTGAGCCGTGCTGCCCCGCTCCTCTGCCAAGCGCTCTCCCTTCTCCTGCCCCCTCCGTCGTGTTAATGTTTCTTATTTACAGCACTTCTCCTCACCTGCGGCACAGCTCCACCGTCTTTGCTGCCGCGCCGCCTGGATTTATTCCCCCGAGGGGCCCTGAAGGTCGGCAGTGGCGAGGCGCTTCGGGAGGTGGCGGAGGACACGGCGCATGTGGGGCGCTGGGTTTGTCCTCACCTTAAAGGCGAGCTGCAGGAGAGGCTGGGGGTGCGTGGAGGCGCTGGGTGGCCTCGCCGCGCACCGTCTGGGCACAGAGGGCTGCCTGGAGAGCAAGCCCGGAGTGGGAAAAGTACCAGCACACTTCAATTTCCAGCTCAACCTCTACTGACCACTGTATTTTGATTAGAGCTCTGCTTCCTTTTCATCTCCGTGCTCCGGCTGGTGACAACTGCCACAGCCTCGTGCGCGCGGTGCCATAGTTTATCACCGAAGGCCAGCCGCTCTATGAATTCAGAGCCAGCGCGGAACAAATCACACTGTCACTAACGTCAAACTTGTTAACCTGATCTTTGGTGGATCACTAGTGTCAACATTGCATGGGACATACATTATCGGGCCCAAGGACTTTGGGAGATGTGTTTGTCAGGCTGTTCTGTCACAGTCCCACTCTTGACCTTCGCAAAGTAACTTTCAAGGATAAGCTGCCTTCCTCTTAAAAAGAGGTGCAGTTCCCAGGAGCATCACCCCTCGGCCAGGGGCTGGGGCAGGGCTGTGAGGTGAGGCTGGGCCCCCACATGTGCGGTGGTGCTGCCATGGCTTGACCCATCGATGAGCAAAGATCTGCTGGGGTGGTCCTCGGGAGCCTCCGCCAGGCTTCAGGCTGCGGACGGACCTCCGTTCGTGCCTGTCACCGGCCACATCCCCTGTGTGAGCTCCCCACCGTGTCACCAACTGCTCTCGCTTGCCTTGCCCTCACGTTTTGCTCAGCCACTGCCCCTGGCGTTCAGACCTGGACACCAGCCCATTGCGTGCAGTGGGCCAGTGGGGCTGCGTTTACTGGACCAGTCTGAGTACCTCACCTCTCCGTTTGCCCGGCGCACGAATGGCTGCTGGCGTTTCTGGCAGGGCTGACCACGCAGAGGTCAGACGAAGGACGGGCCTCCATGGCCGGGACAGCAGCAGCATGGTGAGAGGTCTGCGACCCCAGCAAGCTCCTGCTGCCGCTTCCCCTGCCAGTGCCCAGGGCCCTGCTGGGGCTGCGCTGCTCCCGGCCTCGCTGTCGGGACAGGACTGCGCCGGGGCCGGGGCGGCTCGTGGCCGGCGGGACCCCGAGGTGGGCACTGGGTTCCAGCTCCACATTGCTCTCCCCGCAGGCCGACCCTGCTAATCAGCTGTGAAAGAGAGAGAGAAAGCTGGAGAGAAATCTTTCTCTCTGCTAACCTCATCACAATAAAGATTCCTATAAAGAGCTCTTATCCTTGAAGAAAATGAGGCACATAAGCAGGAATAGTAAACAAAAGGCTGTCATTTTGACCCAGGAGTGCTTCATGTTGTTGGCAACTGCCAAGAGGAAACATAAAGAGAGGCTGCATCCAAGTCCCAATTATGCAGAACTATGTGACTGATATGTCAATGAGTCCCCCCGGGAGGAGACCACCAGCGCTGCCTGCACACCATCTGCACACACCGCCATGCGCCGGGCCTGCCCGCACCCCCGAGTAAAGGCGTGCGTGGCATCGGAAGAATGCGGGGGACAAGGTAATGTCATCGGGAACGCTATCGCCAAAGTCCTCGCCGCGCGCATGTTATCGCCACGGGCCCCGGAGTCAGGGACTGTGGGCAGCCGGCGGTGCAGGCAGGCGGCTCTGGCCAACAGTAGTGCTGACCACACCTGCTGCAGGCACGCTCCGGGAACGTGGCGCAGGCAGGAGGGCTGCCCCGCCGCAGATAAGCTGAGTGGATGAAGATAACATCCGAGAAGGAGATATGCTTTGCCGAGCATCAAGGCTGCGCACCAGCAAGGAGCCAAAGCACGGCTGCGTCCCGCGGCGGGTGGTGCGGCCCCGCGGGCTCGGCTGTGGCCGTGCTGGCCCTGTGGTGATGGCCGGGGCTTTGGTGACAACAGGTGGGGTTGGCGATGGCCATGGCAGGGCTTGGCCCCATCGGCAGCACAAAGCAGAGGCTGTGCCAGTCCCTCAGCCACGATGGGGATGGCGTCACTGCGTGGCCAGGGGTGGCGGTGCCTCCTCTGTGCCCGCAGCTGTTGGGGACGCCCCCACCAAAGCTGCTGCAGGGCCTTTGGGTCCAGGCACCCAGCGGCAGCTGGCCCCACTTCCCAGCACCTCCCTGGGGGCCTGTGTCGCTGGGAGCACAGGGCCCCTGTCCCCTCCTGAGTGCTGGCACCAGCTCGTCCCTCTGCCACTGAGCCCTTGCCCCACTCTGCACCTCTGCCTGTCCCCAGGCACCCCCGGGGCTGTGCACAGCCTTTGGCACGGGCTCTGCATGCCCGGCTGCTGCTGCCTGAATGGGCACTTGCTGCGGGGGTACACAGGGTGCCCCCAGGCACTGCCTGTCCTGTGTCCTAGAGCAAGCCCAGCACCGGGACGGGAAGGAGAGCAGTAGCCTGGGCAAGTGGTGGGTGACACTGCTGCGAAGCGCCCTGGTGTTGGAGCTGGCGCCCTCATTGCAGGCAAAGCTGGGCATCCCCAGTGCCAGAGCCCCACGTGCCCACCTCGCCAGGAGCTGGCTCACTGCCTGGTCCCCTGTGGCTGCCCCAACCCGCGCCTCCCCAGCCTGCCCTTCCGTGCGGCCCCACCGCGCTGCCCAGAGAACTAGCACTGACCGTGCGCCCGCCGCAGGAGCTGGCCATGGCCTTGGCGAGGGCCTGTGCAAAGGAAGGTGCCCAAGGCCAGCAGGGACGTATTTACCCCTGAAAACACCTAGCTTCAAAAATAGCAAGTGGCCGGCATGAGGCCGGGGCTTCCCGGGGGAACAATGCCCGGCGGGAGGAAGTGGTGCGGCCGCCCCGCGCTGCTCCGTCCCCGCCTCGCGCGGAGCTGAGCCGCGAGCCGCTGTGTGCCGGCCCAGCAGGGACCTTGAACCTGCCAAAGATTTATTTTCCCTGACATTGGCATTGCATCGGAACATCTGGCATTCGGCTGATAATTGCTTGGGATCGGGGCGGAAGCTGCCTCTCCAGGCCTGGCTCTTCTACAGAGCTGTGTTTTCGTTACTTTTCTCCTCTCTTCAGCTGCACAGCAAGGAAAAAACAACCGGGGCTGCACAGCTCGTGGCTCCCGCTCCTTCCCCACGGCCCCGTGCCGCGGGCAACCCACTCCCTCCTGCGGTGAGGCCGTGAGCTGGGGCCTGTCCCTGTGGGGTGACGCCCATCCCGTGGCCCTGAGCCTGGGTCCTGCTGCCCCGGTACCCGCTGGGGCCGCAGCACAAAGTCCTCGGGGCTGTGGTGCTGGGATGAGCCACCAGCAGGGCTCTGTGCACAGGCACGTGGGGAGACGCAGGGGTGATGGATAACGGGGCCTCGGGGTAGAAGAAAGAGCAAATTCCTGCCCTGGCAGGAGGGAGGCGTCATGAGCGGCCTCTCAGCTGGGGCCTCGCCTCGCTGCCCTCACAGGGAGATGGAAACCAGAGCCCTGGGGCCGCCACAGTGCCCGCAGGTCAGGACTGTGTCCGGCGCTGTGCAGGAGGTGGGAAATCCACGTGGCGGGGAATTTGCTGCCCCAACGCCTTGTCCCTGAGCACACTTCCCATGCACCCCAAGTGGGCAGCTGGGCTCCGTGCCTGTCCCGGCCACTGTGGGTGCTGGCCTGGGTGGCCCAGGTTCCTTTGAGGGCTGGGGAGGCCTCGGCCGCTGGTCCCCGGTGCTGGGTTTGTGCGTCCCGCGGATCCTGCTCCTCCCGAGGCGTCCTGCCCCACAGCCTGACCTGGCGTGGCCGCCCCATGGCCCCCTCCCTCCCGCCGCGGCCATAAATCAGTGTGGCCCTGGCGTGGGCGCAGGCGCTGGTGTGCTCGCCCCTGCCCACCCGTGCCCCCTGCCTCCCGCCGGAGTTCCTCTCTCCTGGTGCTTTATCTGCTGCAGAGGTCCCACTTATCTCCCCTGTCACTTTCTAATGCTAGTTTATGGGCAGCATTTTGTAGCTTAATTATGATGTTTTTCTGCATGGTCACGTGGCCACAGAAACCAATAAGGCAACTAAGTTGGTCCACCTCGGCTGAGCCTGGCCCCCACGGGGAGGAGATTGGCTGGTGTCCTGCACCGGGCGCTGTGCGCGCAGCCAGAGCCCCGACACCTCCCCAGCGGACGCGGGCCCTATAAATCCCCCAGCCCACTCCGGAGGGGGCAGCGGTACCCGGCACCCGTGGAGGCTCCTTGGGCTGGGGCTGCTCGCCGGAGGTGCGAGCGAAGTTCTCCTGCAACCCCCCACCCCGTGTGCAGCGGGGCGCAGCGCCGTGTCGCGGTGAGTATTTGCCAGTGGGGACACCCGCAGCCACCCTGACCTGCCTGTTCCCTGCCCGTGCCCTGGTTCGTGGGGGGGGGGGGGTCTCTCTGGCATGGTGGAGGCTGGGGACACTTGGCGAGGAAGCAGGAGCCGTGCGTGGGCCTTCGCTTCCCGTCCCATCCCCATGAGCGGACGTGGGGATGGAGGCACCAGCATCAGCTGGGCGTGGGGACACCCAGGGACACCCAGGATTGTCTGGCCCTGCTTTGGGCCCCAAGGGCAGCAGAGCGAGGTCCCGCCATGGCCTCAGCCCTTTGGCCTTGCTGCTGCCCAGAAATGCCAGATCCAGCCGTGGGGCAAGGGGGTGGCGAGCGAAGGCCACTGAGGGGCTCTGGGAGTGCAAGGGGTGGTGAGCTGGGGGTTCCTGGCCACCCCAGCTCTGTCGCAGTCCCCTCAAACACAGGCAGCCCCCGCACCCCGGAGCAAGTGTGGGGGCAGCCGGGCCCCCCGGCCCCTCCTGGGCTCCTCTCCCCAGCGGCAGCCAAAGCTCTGCGGCTCCCGGCAGCTCCCCTGGAGCTCACAGTGAGCGTGGGGGCTGCGGCCAGGGGGCTCTGCGAGCGGTAGACGCGCTCCTTCCCGGCCAAACCAGCCCGCGCCAGGGGCTGCCTGCTGCTATTCTTAGTCTGGGCTCGATTCCTGGTGGCTCTGGAGCGATCCTCTGCCGAGCCCGCTTCCTGTTTGCCGCACATCCCTGCCAGCACCGCTTCCTCCCTGGGGCACCCGTGGGCCGCGACGGGTGTGCGGGACGAGCCGTATGGGGCGAGCTGTGGGGGATGAGCTGCATGGAATGGGATGTGTGGGGTGGGATGTGCGGGGTGAGCCGAGCCTCGAGGCCTGCGCCCTCCCTGCGGCTCCCTTGGGCGTCAAAACGCCTCAAATTGTGGCTCTGTCCCCCGTGGGCCCTTCATGGCGCCGAGCTGGGCAGCCAGGAAGCGTCTCTCAATGAGAACGGGCTGGCTCCAAGGGGATGGGTTGAGCTCCCCTGCCTGGCTCAGCGAGGGAGCCTCGAGCTAACCGTGGCCAAGCACCCGGACTGGGGCATGTGCCTGGCCGGCCTGGGAGCAGGAGGCTCCTCCTGCCTGGGGTGATGCAGTGCCAGGCCAGGCACAGCTTTGCTGCACCCAGACTCACCCCTTGCTGTGTTTTTGGGCTCGGTTTGACCCTGGTTGCTGGCCAGGAGGAGCCCCCAGCCGGGCTGAACCCATGTGTGCCTGCGCGAGGCCCACGGCTGGGAGCGGGACAGGCCACATGTGAGCCGCGTATGAGTGCTGAGCTCCGTTTGAGCAGCAGCAGCTCCTTCATCCCCACCGAGAGCTGGAGGCAGCGCCCGTGCTGCCTGCTCTGCCCTGCGTGGGCAGGGGCAGGGGGCGGCTCACCAAGCCCTGTGCAGCCGCTTCTCCGGTCGCCCCTCAGCTGGACGGGGCAGGGAGGCTGGAGGCGGCCGCGCTCGCCTGCGAGCAGGAAACTTCCCCAGACAGAACGAAACCCAGCTGACGGCGGGGACGTGCTCTGCGCCGATCTCTCGGGGAGTGTTTCAGTGCCTAAAAGTGAAGCAGGGAATTGAACAGCGGCAGTGAGCGGTGACTGTCCGGCTGGCGCCACGTCCATGCCGTTACCATCGCCGGTGGCCCCAGGGGAGGTGCCGGAGGTGCCGCACGCCCCAGCGCTCCTCACGCAGCTTTCTTGGGGCTCCACCGGCAGCCGTGGGGGTAACGGGCCCGCTCTGGCAGGCCTTGGGGGACTGGGGGCTCGGGGGGCTCCTGCTTGCCGTGGGTGCTGCGGGGCACCGCGCCCCGGGCCCAGGCGACGCGGGCGGCTCTTGGCCCCTTGGTGCGGCCCCAGCCCGGGGGCTCGGCTCCCATCTCCTCCTGCCCCGGGGCCGCCGCCGTCGGGGCCGCCGCACCCGGGGGGCCGTGGCCGGGCCGTGCCGGGCCGTGCCCGCGTCCCCGCGCCCCCGGGCTGCCAGGTCCCTCCTCCCCAGCCCGTCCCCAGCCGCCAGCCGCCCGCTCTCCCAGAGGAGGTTCCCCAGCCCCCGGGGGGCTGGCCGCTCGCCCGCACCAGCATGGAGCTGCTCTTCCAGGCGCTATAAAGGGCTCCGGCGCCGGCACCTGCCGCTCGCTCTCCGCCGCGCCGCGCTCCCGCTCCCGCTCCCGGCGCAGGGCTCGGGGCCGCCCGGTGCCCGTCCCCCCGGCCCCGTCCCGCTGAGCCGCCGCCGTGTCCCGCAGCAGGGCCGCCGGCGGGGATGGACTATTCCTATGATGAGGACCTGGACGAGCTGTGTCCGGTCTGCGGGGACAAGGTCTCGGGGTACCACTACGGGCTGCTCACCTGCGAGAGCTGCAAGGTAGGAGCGGGCAGCGGGCAGGGGGCTGCGGGGGGGGGAGGCACGGCCGGGGCCGGGGCTGCAGGGGGGGGCACGGCCGGGGCCGGGGCTGCGGGGCCCCCGCGGGCCGCCCCTCGCCCGCTTTCGTTAGCGGCAGCTCGCCGGGAGGCGGCACGGGAGCGCGGCCGCGACGGGAGCCCCGGCGGCGGGCGGGGGGCTCGGGGCAGGGCGGGGGGCTCCGGGGGCTTGGGGCCGGTGCCCGCCGCATCGCCGCCGCTGCCCGCCGCAGGGCTTCTTCAAGAGGACGGTGCAGAACAACAAGCACTACACCTGCACCGAGAGCCAGAACTGCAAGATCGACAAGACCCAGCGGAAGCGCTGCCCCTACTGCCGCTTCCAGAAGTGCCTCACCGTGGGGATGCGCCTGGAAGGTAGGCGCAAACGGGACGGGTCGGCTCGGGACGGGACGGGACGGGTCGGGACGGGACGGATCGGGACGGCCCGGGGGGCTCCGGGCTCGGTGCTCGCCCTGCGCGCTCCCCCCGCGGCGGTCGCGCTGTCCCCGGCCGCCGCCGCGCCCCCCGGGCCGGTAATCGCCGGGGCTGCTCCGGTTCCGTTTTTCCTCCCCAAGTTAAACAAAAATTCGTTTTTTTCGCCTTGCCTTCTGCTTTTCGTTCCTTTGTTTTTGTTTTGTTTCTCCGGGGGTTTTGGCTGCTGGGGCTTCAACTTTCCAGGATTTTTTCTTTGCTGGCAGAACGGTTGGGAAATAGCAGAGAAATTATTGTTTTCCTTAATCACATAATTCCAGAAGCTGAGACTTAAGGAAAACGTTAAATATTATGAGACTCACAATAAAACTACGTGAGACCCACCACAAATTATATTTTTGCTCTTGGTGACATTTAGTATAACAGATTTCTCAGCTGCCTGACTCTCGGGGAGTGCAATTACATCCCCCACTGTTGTCACCTCGCTCGTGTCAGAGAAGCTGATCCTGACTGAGATGTTCGAGTCGGGCCCTAACATCCCCGCATCTGTTGTTGTGGTCTCTGCAACGCTTAGCACAGGCCAGCAAAATACATCCAGGACACAGTTCGCTGGCAAGCGATTGCAAAGCAAAAGTAAACGCAAACGCGGAAAGGAAAACTCCTGCCGTTGTCAGCTCCCCCCCAACCCCTTCTGCCCTGAAACCCTTCACATTTTATGGCAGATGGATGGGGACAGCCTTGCTGGCTGGGCTGACACTTCTCACCTGGCCGGGCTGGCCAGGCAGGGCTGCATCCGCACGGGAGTTCAAGGCGAAGTGCGGGTTAATCACAAAGTACTGCGCGTACTTGCAGGGAGCGAGCCGCTCGCTTCTCAGGGAGCGGGGTTAGAGCGCTGCTGGGGCGGAGGCGCAGGGCTGAGACACAACATCGGGCTGCAGAATCAGCGCCTGCAAACTCCCGGCGTGGTCCAGCTTCCAGCCCTGTCTCCAAACTGATCCCAGTTCCCTGCTTCTCCCTGGACTGGAGTTACTGGTACCTCGAGCCTGCCGTGCGCGGGCCAGCAGCTGGCCCAGCACTGCACCCGTCAGGCAGGGGCTTGGGAGTGGGGCAGGTGCCGGCTGTAAGGGACAGGCAGAGGCAGCATTTGGGGGGGCAGATGCACTTTTGGTTTCCCATTTTTGGCTGTTTTTGTCTTGCTCACCATGGAGCTAATTTGGCCCTGTGTTTTGCCTGGCTAGGAGGGCAGCGGCCGGGCTATCAACAGCCGGCTCGTTCCAAACAGCCTCTTTTTGTTTATTTTCTTGCTGTTAGCTGCAGCAGCTCGCTGGGGAGGGAGGCACCCAGAGGCAAATAGCATTCCTGTGGGACTCTCGTGTTAAAAACTGGAGCCTACATTGCCTTCGTTATTGCATTTTTTGGTCAGGGAAGCCAGGCTACACGGAGAATGTTTCAGCAACACAGGACAAAAGCAAGCCCCGAATGATTAATTTTGGAGACAAGCACGGTGGTGACACTGGCCCCCTCCTGAAGCCGCAGTGCAGCTTGCGGCCGGGGGAGCCGCGGGGCAGGGGGCGCAGGGCTGCCGTGGGGATGGTGACATGGCCAAAGGCCCAGGGCAGGGGGCTGGGGACTGGGGGCTTCCCTTTGCCCACCTCTCCCCCTGCTCCAGTCTCTCGGCCGTGAGATGGCCACGGTGTGAATCCGGTGGTATTTAGAAATGGATGCAGTCCTGAAATGGAAAAGTGGAGCAGGAGGGGGTTGAAAGCCCCCTTCTCTCTTTGTGTTCTTGGTCCGAGATGGAAGGAGGTGACCAGTGTTTGCCTGGGTAAGGTTTTGGGCAGGGAGGATGCAGGCGGGCTTGGGATGTGCTCCCTGGGCTCCCTTTCTCAAAGGGTGGGGGAAATGCTGGTGGGGAAATAAACCCCAAAATATTATTTGGAGTGGGTAGGAGATGAGGGCTCTCGGTGTGCCCTAGGGTGTGGGGCTGGTGGTGGAAGCCAGGTGCCAGCTGGGGCTGTGATGGGGTGTCCCCGCGGGGAGCCCCGTAGGGGTGCTGGCAGCAGACCCTGAAGGCAGGCATGGCCCAAGGCAGCTGCATGCGGGGCAGGCTCCCACGAGCCGGGGAGCTGAGGCATCCCGGGTCGCGGAGGATGCCTGTGGCCGCGTGGCTCGAGATGCTGTTTCCATGAATAAAGAATGAGGGAGGAAGCACAGGGCGGCTCCCCTGGGAGCACATTCCTGCTCTCCCTGCGAACGCTGCTGCTCCCGGCCAGCACTCCCGCCCTTCCAGCCTGCCTGCGGAGAGTCTGGGAGCTCTCCGGGGTCTGGCCACGCTTCCAGCATCCGCGGGGCACATGGGTGAAAGAGAGGCAGAGGTAACAGCGGCGACACAAAAGCAAGAACCGCCTGCTCTCAGTGAGGCTGCGAGCCAGCTGAGGGGCTTTTCCCTTTCATGCTCAGCCGCGGGCTGTGCTCGCTGGCTCGCTCGCCTCTGGTGCCTGCCGAGGCGTCCAGCTCGTGGCCTCCTGAGCTGGGGCTGTGCGGGTGGGCTGGCGGCCGTGGGGCCAGGATGAGCTTGTGCTGCAGAGAAGCACCTGTGTCCTCGCACAGTGACACATTCTTGGGTTTCCTCGGGGTTCAGCAGGAATGTCTGCTTTGCTGCAGGCCATCAGGACGACTCCGAGAGCGGGGCGCTTGGGCTGAGCCCCAGGCAGCCTGAGGGCACCTCACAGCTGTGCGCAGGGCTCTGAGAGCCCTGGAAATGGGGAGAGGGTTGCAGGAAGAGTGCAGCTTGGGTGCACGCAAGCCAGAGTTTGTGTCGCCCCAGGCTCAGCAGAAACAAGGAAATCCTGGGGCTGGTCCAGGGTTGAGGGCTGTAAAAATGAAAGCAGGCGTCAAGGCCCCCCGCCTTGTCTGCCCAGGCTTCTGGGGCTCTGCTCTAAGCCCACACAGGGCACAACCTCCCCTAGCCCCGTGCATTTCGTAGTTCAAGCCAAGTATCTCTTCCTTCCTTGCAATTCCCAGAGGTTTTGAGGCACAGCAGACCCCAGCCCCACAGCACAACCCTGCCAGCAGCTCTCTGGGCAGCTGTCCCAGCGCCCCCCGGTCCCATTTGTCTGCCCCCCCTCGCGCTGCTCTCCCTCAGCGCGGGTTCACTGCAGCCTCTGCCGCCTCTGCCCCACAGCCGTGCGTGCAGACCGGATGCGCGGAGGCAGAAACAAGTTTGGGCCCATGTACAAGCGGGACCGTGCCTTAAAGCAGCAGAAGAAAGCCCTGATCCGTGCCAACGGCTTCAAGCTGGAGACCGTGCCCCAGATCGTGTCTCCCGTGCAGAACGACTACAGCCTGTCCTCCACCATCCACAGCATCCACGCCATGTCCAAGACCCTGCCGCCCAACCCCGCCGCCCTGACGCCCGTCGACTATGAGCGCGGCCCCTACGGGACGCCCTCCCTGGGAATGACTGTGCCCAGCCACGCGCCGCTCGCCGGCTACCACTACCCTTCCTTCCCCAGCCGCACCATCAAGTCCGAGTACCCCGACCACTACACAAACACGCACGAGTCCATGCCCTACATGTACCCAGAGACCTACCCCAGCAGCTCCCCCCCCGACATCCCTGAGGTCATCCTGAAGCTGCTGCAGCTGGAGCCCGACGAGGCCCAGGTGAAGGCGCGGATCCTGGCCTGCCTGCAGCAAGAGCAAGGCAAAGGCCGGCACGAGAAGCTCAGCACCTTTGGCCTCATGTGCAAGATGGCCGACCAGACCCTCTTCTCCATCGTGGAGTGGGCACGGAGCTGCATCTTCTTCAAGGAGCTGGAGGTAGGGGGCCTGGGCACTGGGAGGGGTGTGGCATGGGGATGTGGGCAGTGAGGGGAGCGGGGCTAAAGTGCCAGCAGGATGGGGTGCTGCAGCAGGCAGGATTGGGCCTGACGTGCTGGCAGGAGTGCAATAGCCGTGACCACAAGCCTGCCGGCACCGCGGGGCTCGCCGTGTCCAGTGCGTCACGGCGGGGGCAGGTGTGGAGGCAATCGCCGGCAGAGTGAGTGCGGTGTCAGGCTCTAGGTATAATTGAAAAATGTAACGTTGAGGAATTATAGTTGAGACAATTCTCTCCTCTGCCTTTAGGAGGAAAATCGATGCTGTCAGGTGGGTGCCCGCCAGCAGCAGGGAGCCAGGGCTGGGCTGGGCTGAAGGCAGCTCCTCTGCATCGGCCTCAGCTGCCGGCAGCCCGTGCGCTGGGGAGCATGGTGCTGACCCCACCTGCCTGCCCCTCGCGTCTCCCAAGCCCCCCAAACACTTACTGGGGCCAGGAGAGGGATGAGCAGGGCTGGGGCAGCCTCTGCCAGCCTCACCACAGTCTCAGATATTTTATGTTTGTGTTCTGGGCTGAACCAAGATCCCAAATTGCTGCAAAAATTGGAGAATATTTTGCAATGTTGGCACAATGCTGAGAGCTGAGTCTTGCGACTGCTGGGAGAGGCAGGTGCCTTCCCATGCATGCAGTGTGAGGCTGCACTACCCAGGTCTGGCCAAAATCAGCGCCCATCCCAGTGCCACGGGGACCATGCCCAGGACAGGGCCATGCTCCTTGCCATGCCCACCCCATGGATACTGCAGGGCAGAGCCTCGCTGCTCAAAATAGCCCCTGGCTATCCAAAACACTGTCAGGAAGTCGCATTGTGGGGCTGGGTCAGGCTTATTTCAATCATATCAGTGTCCAGCCTGGATTTTGGGAACAGGGTGGCTGTTGTTTTGCAGGAGATATTGTAAACAGTGTAAATTCAGCCATCAGCTGCATTGCCGTGTAGCCTTGTAACTCTATTGTCTGCCTGATCGCACCACGAAAATAGGCTGCTTCCGTGTGAATGCACCTCTGAGGGCGCTCCTCCTCCTGCAGGGCTTGGGATGGTGCAACGAGGTCTCACCTGGCCGGGGCCACCGGTGCCCTGAACACATCCTGGTGGTGCCCAGGGATGGAGCTGAGCAGAGCACCCCGGGGCACATCCCCCTGAGCTGCCCCGTCCCTGGGGTGGGAGTGGGCTGGGGGTGCAGCCCTGCTGCCCAGCGGGTGGACGCCGCAGCCAGCGCCGTCCTGCACAGCACCGGGTGTCCCCTGGCACGAGGCAGTGGTTTATGGAGAGTGTGGGACGGGGCAGCAGCTCCACAGCACCTGGAACCTCTCCCTCCCCTGCCCGGAGCATAAAAGCGTGCGGTAAATGAACTCCTGCTAGTGCAGAGTTTATGGCTTTGCCCTAAAGCCCACTAGCACAGTGTAAAACCGCAGCCTCGGGGATCGATGGCCGTAACGCAGGCAGTCCCTGCGGCACGGCCGGAGCTCCCTGGAGCAGGGACACCGCAGCCCCCGGGGCCCTGGGAACGGCCGCGTGCAGGCGGCCGCTGCTGTCCCCAGCCAGGGGAGGGCTCCTGGGGGGCCCGGGCTGGGAGGGCGACGCACCGGCATCGCTCCAGGACGATGCTGAGCACGGAGCGGGTACAGGTCACCTTTCTGTGTCCCCCATGTACAGTGTCCCCCGCTCCCCAAGCACTCCCAGCTGCCAGGGGTGCTGGGGCCACGGGCTCATGCTGCGGGGCCGTTTTGCAGACAGACAGCTTCTGCCCAGGCCTGGAGGGGGCAAACCCTCGGGGGTGCCAGGGCAAGGCTTTGCTCCCTGCCTGGGGGAGCAGGAGCAGGTCCCCCCAGAGCCAGCAGGTCCCGTTCCCATTCTCATTCCCACACCAAAATCCCAGCAAGGGACCCTGGCACACCGGGCAAACCGGACCCTTTGCTGTCTCCTCCCAGCTGGATGCCGGGGCCAGAGCTGGGGACATGGTGAGAGCCCCCCCGGCTCCGCCGCTGCGCCCTGGGAAGGACACGGGGGGAGAAGGGCTAACGGCCCCTTGACATCAGCTCGCGCGCCACGTCCGCCCGCAGGCGCGGGGCAGCCAGATTGAAAACAGATTTAACTTCCCAGATATATCGTTTCATTTAAGGGCCAGTAATTCTGTCAGTCTGCCACTGACAAACGAGGGTCCCCATGCCAATCCGCCGCGAGACTGATGTCGCCGCGTTCATCTTGTGTCACCAGGCGGAGAATTACGGACTGCGCTGGCCTTCGGAGGCAAGACTAATAATGCCGCGCGGCAGAGGGGGATTTGGGGGCCCGCTTGTTTATCGAGGGCCGGCCGCGGAGCCGTGGTGCGAGGCCGCGCGGGCGGAGGTGGAAGAGGTCAGCGCTGACGCCCATAAATACGAACTTTAACTGAGTCTAGATGAGATGTGTCAGGACTGAGGGAAGATTTGCAGCAGCTCTTCAGGAAGAAAAATATGGGCCGGGGGTGAAATATATTTTGTTGGGTCGTGAGTCTCAGGCAACTTTGTCCTTTCAGATGTAATTTTTTATATATATATGGAGAGAGAGAGAGAGAGAGAGATGTGCATGCACACGCACACTTGCACACTCACATTGTGTCTGCTCGAGGTTCCTTTTATATACAAATATCTTGCACAGTCTGGTCTAGATAGGTGATATTGCTACACGTATCTATAAATATCATGCACACAGGGGTGCGATGACCTTTAGATTGGGATGAGCAGCCAGGAATGTTAAACAAATTGCCGTGGTTTCAGCCTGAGGCCGGTCAGAGCCCCAGCGGCTGGGCACGCGGGCTTGCTGCGATGGGCTCACTGAGATGGGTGCGCACGGCCAGGGGACAGGGGACACCGATACCCCACAGCCCTTCCTCACTGCTCCCCACCCGTGGGTGAACACCAGCCTGGGGGGAAACACCACTCTGAGGGGCTTCTGCGGCAGCGGGCACAGCGCTGTCCTTGGGGCTGATTTCCCTCGCTCCTTGTGAGCGATCTCGCAGCCACCACTGGGCCATTTGCAGTCGGCTGCTCCTCTGCCTTCAGCACGCATGGGTCATCTTGACCCCCATCTCCTGGCCAACAGCCAGCGCGTTTTTGGCAGATTTAAAATCTCCTTCTGGTCGTGGATGCTGCAGCAATGTTTAGCATCCTCTGCACTGGGGTAAATGTGACTGCTTCCCTTGGCTGCTGCTGGTGTGGCCCCTCGCTCCCGCAGCACGCTGATGCCCACACCGCCTTGCCGAGGGCTGCTGCTGGCACGGGCAAAGGGCAGCAGCCCAGGGCCGCAGCGTGTGCTCTGCCTGCAGGGAGGTGTCACCCCAGCCCTGCTGCACTGGGCTTGGTTTTTTTTTTTTTTTTTTTTTGCTTTAAGCTGCCCATGGCAGTGGTATCTGGGCAGGGGGAAGGGGGCCTGCATCTGACCATTAACACCTTACACTTGTGTGGGGTTTTGATTGCCGGCACCCGGCGGACGGTTAATCCACTTTCGCACTTCCCAGCAGCCGAGGTGACAGGTCCTGCTCGCACCCAGTAATTGCCCGGGCTGCGGCTCGGGGTGCTGGTGCTCACTGTGTGCCCGCGTTGGGACAGAGCCGCTGGGGCCAGCCCTGCACCAGGTTTTGGGCAAAGTCCCCAAGGGCAGCGCTGGGGTGCGGTTGGGTCGGGAGGCGTCCGAGCACTCCTCAGGCCTGCAGCGTGCTGCAGCCGGTGCTGGATGGGTGTGCTGGAGCCGCTGAGCACCTTGGAGCAAGGCGAGGCTGGCGGTGCTCGCTGGGGTCACAGCGCTGCAGGGATGCCCGAGTGCAGGCAGTGGTACCTGGGGGACGCCCCGTGTCAGTGCATGCAGCAGCATGGGGATTTAGCTGCTAGGTTAATGCCTGCCCCCTCCCTGGACCTTTACAGCCCAGCCCCATTTATTGTAGGGAAATGGATTTTTCTGTCGGTTGCGGACCTGCCTTCCTCAGAAAGGCCTTTTCTGCGGCTGTGGCAGCAGGTGAGTGCTTGCCCCGCATGGGGAGCGTTTCACTGCCGCGTTTTGTGAATGGGTTACATGCTTTCTTTAAAAAAAAAAAAAAAAAAGCCTCTTAAAGACAGCTTACATCAGGTCCTTGATAAAGCACTCCGTTGAAAAGCCTTGACATTAAAAGAGGAAGATCCTTTGCTTAACTTTTAAAGGCGAGTATGAGTGCGTGCCGCCTCGCCGGGAGGACTGATGGACGCCGAAGGGCTGTCCATTAGGAGCCCCCTCCTCCGCACAGCGCAGGCTGCAGTGGGGGCACCGGGGAGGCTGCCCCCATGGTGGGAGCGAGGTGCAAGGATGCCCCTGAGCGCCCCATGCAGCGCTGGGGCCCGTGGAGCCACCGCTGGGCTGTGCTGGCTCCATGCAGCTCCCCCAGCCCAGCCTCGATCCCACCACGGCCCCATAGAGCTCCCGGGAAGGCCACACACAGCACGCTGGGGCAGGCCAGTGGGCATTTCAGGGTGAAGTGTGCCGTGGGTGGGGTGGAGGCGACACGCTGAAACTGCCTGCAGAGCTTGGGAGAAGCCAGCTAGTATTGTTACAGGAAGAAATGGGGGTTTCGAGGTTGTTTAAATGTTTCCTTTTGGAAAAGATGAGTTTCTTTAAAGCATTTTTTAGAGCAAAACCCTCAGCCTGTCCCTTCTGGAGCTTGTCCCGGTCAGGAATGAGGCACAGGAAGGAGGTTACAAAACAACACTACGAGACGAGCGGGGGGCTCGGCGCTGGCCTGGTGCTGCTGGCTGGGAGCGTGCGGCCATGCGGGGAGCCCGGCTCCCTGCGCCACTCACCAGCCGCCGGCCTTCGGGCCGGAGGTCATTCAGAATGCAGAAAATCTCCATTTTGTTTTGACGCAGAACGAGCTTTTCCCCAGTTCTTTGTTCAGCAGCTGAGCTGAAACCCCGCGTTTCGTGGGGCTCTGGTCTAGGGGGCTCGGGCAGTGCTGGGCTGGGTGCACATGGCCGGGGCAGCCCTGCTGCCTGCTGCTGCGGGCGTTTTGCACCGCCAGGCACCTCCCTCCCCAGTGCCACAGGGGTTCAACCACCACCACACCTCCGAAATACGTCCAGACAGCCTGTGGGGGGTGCCGGGCTCAGGAACCATAAAGCTCTTTCTCATCCGACTTCCATTCCTTTTGCAATCTACCGACCCCGGTTTATTGCAGCCTCTTCAGCCAAACGATGGTATTATCCAGCTCCATGATACTGCATCTGTCTTCCTTCTATTAAAAGCAGCGAGCACAATGGCCCTGCAGAGCTCTTCTGGTGGCGCTGAATTTGCTGGGAGGGAAGTATTGATGATAAACCCCGGCGCTCGGCCTGCCGGTGGGGACGGCGGCTTTGTGGCTGCCTCCTCCCTGCTGCCGGGGCCGGGACAGCAGTGTGGTCACATCCTGCAGCACCCATGGGCACAGGGACGGGGCAAACACAGCTGTTCGTTTAGGCTGGCTCATCCCAGCTATCGCTGGTGCTGTCTCCAGCCCCTGGCTTTCCGAGGAGACCCTGGAGGCCTGGGCAGCTTGTCCCCCTGGGCTGAGCCTCTTAACAGGGGCATTTCCAGAAATTTCTTTGCAAACCTGGCCGTGCACGCTTGTAGCTGTCCCTGCGTGTCCACACCACCACACGTGCAGAGATGCATGTGGCTGTGTGTGGGGGTACGTAGAGGTGCAGGCAGGGCGTGGGTGCTGGGAGCCACCAGGGTTAAAGCGCTGCCCTGCGCCTCCCCCAGACCTGCCCGGGGTGGGAGGACGGGCGCTGTGCTTCTGCAGCTTTAAAGTATCCCAGGGACGGGCAGGAGACACAGGGCCTTTGTGCAACAGCAGCATCGCACTCCCCCGTCGCGGTGCCAGGCGAGGGGATGCGGCCAGTAGTCATTTTGTTAAAGACTTGTGCGCGGCTTCGGCAGGATTCCTGCCGCGTGGAGGCAAGGCGGCGCTGATAAGAGGCAGCCAGCACCGGCGAGGCACAGCGGGCACCCCGAGCTGGCTGTGCACCCACCCCACTCGCCTCCTCTGCTCCGGCCCCGCTCCCCCTCCGCGGGGGGCTCCCTGCAGCTGGGCAAGCCTCCGACAGTGGAGCCTCCCCGGGATGCCTGCGGGGCGGTGGGTCTGCACTGCCCTGCGTGGGACGTGGGACGCTGCGGGGTGCAGCTGCTGCTGGAGGCGCCCACCCTGGGGTCCCTCTGCAGGCGGGGATGGAGCTGCCCCAGGTGGCACTGGCAGTGCAGTGAGCAGGGCACAGGCGTCCAGCCCAGTGACATGCAGGGGAGGAGGAAATGGGAACCAGGAGCCAGACCTGTGCTGAGGGGAGGTGTTGGCAATTAACGTTTCATTAATCAGATGAAGCATTCCCTTGCTAGGAGGGTGTTTGTAGGCAGGCTGCAATTTCTACATAGAGATGTGTGGGTGAGAGTTTAGGAAAGGCCTTACAGGTAGGCTGCAGTCTGTGAGGGAACACAGAAATCCCAGAGACTTAAAAAATGTGGTTTTTGGTAGACAGTGATGGTGGGGGCAAAGTCCCGGTCCCCAGGAGCAGTGGGGCTCCCTGTGGAGGTGGCAATGCCCCTGTGGCCGCGAGCCTTCACCAGCCCTGGCTGCTGCCAGCAGGCAAACCTGGCCCCGGAGAGAACCTGGGGTGGGAATGGCCCCGTGGGTCTGTTCACCTGTGGGCCTTTGGGGAAGGCGGAGGTTTGGCAGGCCTCCAACATGTCACGGTGATGCCGTACCCATGCCAAGGCACTGCTCATCCTGTTGGCAGGTGGCCTCACCCGTGCTCTGCTTGATGTAATGGCACTACTGGCCAGACTCACCGCTGAGCTTCTGGCTGCTAGAGCAGTGAAAACAGAGGAGTTTTTGACACTGCTGCCTGTGTTACCATCCCTTGTGCCTCTGCTGTGCTGAGCACAACGCTCCGGGCCCCATGAGCAGCTCGTGCTGCCAGGCTGCAGCATGGTGCTGGACCTCACAAGGCAGCACTGGGGTGGTGGGGAGGGACCGGGGCTGCCCTCGTCCCCTCTTCAGGCTGGGAGCGAGCTGGCACTGTTGCAGCCCAGGCTCCTGTGCTGCATCCACGTGCGCGGGGGCATCAGCGGCGCGGCTCTGCCTGTGTTGCAGGTGGGCGACCAGATGAAGCTGCTGCAGAACTGCTGGAGCGAGCTGCTGGTGTTCGACCACGTCTACCGGCAGCTGCAGCACGGCAAGGAGCACAGCGTGCTGCTGGTCACCGGCCAGGAGGTGAGCGTGGGACTGCCCCTGGGGCTGCGGGGCCAGGGAGATTTTTGTCTCACTTTTGGCTGCGCTCCTCCTGGCGCGGGGTGGCCGGTTTGTTTGTGCTGCGGGCTGTTTATGCAGAAGATGATGTTTTTGCTGCACTCTGCAGATAGACCTGAGCCTTCTGCCCGGCCCCAGGGCATGGCCCCATCCCGCTGCCCTGTGGGCACCTGGGGTTGGCTCCTGGGTCTGCAGCAAAATGTTTCCTACAGGGGAAAATCCACAGCTGGGTGTTTATTCACAGAGCGGGTATGAGAACCCTGGCAGGGGAGGCAGCACGAGCACTCAGCAATGTGCAGCTCCACAGGGGGCCCCCATTTCTGAACAGCACTGGGGAAGTGGGGAACACTGCCTAATTTTGGCTGGAGCCATGGGCTGGCGCGAGCTGGTGGGCGCGGCGGGGAGGGTGCGGGGCGCCGCAGCTGATGCTCGCGCCCTCCCCGCAGGTGGACCTGTCGACGGTGGCGGCACAGGCGGGCTCCATCCTGCACTCCCTGGTGCTGCGGGCGCAGGAGCTGGTCCTGCACCTGCACTCCCTCCAGGTGGACCGGCAGGAGTTCGTCTGCCTCAAGTTCCTGATCCTCTTCAGCCTCGGTGAGCAGGGCGCGGGCAGGGATCCTCCATGGGGGCCAGGGGCAGCGCTGTGGCCGTTGGAGCACCGTGAGGCCGCACCAGGCGTCGCGGGAGGCGGTGGGAGCGGCTGGGCTGGCTGCTGGAGGAATGGGCACAAAGGGGCTTTTGGCAAGACACCGGGAACAAGGGCTGAAGCCTCTCAGCTGCCCTGCCTTGTGCAAGAGGCCTCTGCAGTTCCTCAGGCTGTTTCTGCTCTGCCGTGGCTGCGGAGGACGTTGCAGCCCCAGGTGCCCGCAGGCAGAGCCTGTTTTGGTCACCCACTCGCTGCACCAGGCGGGGAAACAACCGGCTGATACAGCCCTGCAAAACAGGCGTGTTGACAGAGGCGGCCGCGGGGACGGCCCTATCTCCCCCGGGATTTGCGTCAGAGGGCCCCGGCCAGGGGCTGCACGTTTCTCCTGATTAGGCGCTGCCTCGGAGCCTGCGGTCGGCCGACGCGGCAGGTTCACACGGTCCCTCCTCACCCAGACAAAATACGCGGGAGCCGCGGGCGCTGCCCTGAGAACCCATCCCCATCCCTGGGCTGCAGAGCAGCTCTGCCCCAACCCCGGCCCCGCTGCCGCCCCCGGGAGCATCCCCCATCCGCCTCAGCCATTGCAGGGGTGCGGTGCCTTTTGCATTTTCCCACAAGCTTCGCCCCAAGGAGGGCAGCTCGTGGGGTCCAGCCGGAGCCACCTCCGTCCTAGCCGCCTTCGTTACCGGTGCTGACACCGTCCGCTCGGCCCCGTCCCGGCAGGAGCTCTCACCCCCCGGTGTGAGGACGGTGGCAGGGCCAGCGAGGGGCTCATCTGGCTGCCGTGCTCCCGGCTCGCACCTCTGCTGCTGCAGCCCCTTGGCTTCACACCCCGCTGCTGCCACCGCTAATTGCGCCTGCCCGCGTGGGGCAGGGAGCGGCGCTGCCCCAGGGACGGCTGGCGGCTGGCTGGGCCCCCGCAGTGCAGGCTCTGGGGCCAAGCTGGGGCCGTGAGCCCAGCCTGGGGCATCTCCGTCCCCATCCCCAACCAAATCTCCTAAATCATCCCCAACTCTATCCCTGGCTCCAGCCCTGTCCCTCTGCAGCCACACGGTCCCCCTGGGGAGCGGTGCTGGTGCCAGCAGCTCTGTGCCCCGCTGTCAAATGCAGCAGCCCACAAGCTGTGCTCCTGCACCGTACGGGCACCCAGGTATTCCTGTGCCTCTTTGTTGCTGGAGGGGCCGCATTACTGCTCCAGCCTGCTCCTGGGGCAGCCTTGCTGCTGCATTCGTGGGGTAGGGGAAGCACCTGGCGTGGTGTGGTCAGTGGGAATCAGCTCCCCAGTGGTTGGCCTGGGGGTCGCTGTGGACATTTCCCTGCCAGCAGCGGGTCCCTCGCCGTGGGATCCCGGCACCCCGGGCAGGGTGGGTGTCTCAGGGCCTGGAGCCACATGGCTGTTCCCTCCTGCAGCTGCGGCATCTCCTCCCAGGGCTTTCTTTTTCTTTAGAGCTGTTTTGAAATCCAGAGAAATTAGATATGGGATTTGCTGTTCAAACAGTGATAAAGTGTGGCACAAACAGTGCCTGGGCTGGGAAATGAAGAAGCTGGTGGGGCCCGCACCCCAGCCGCTGCCCCGCAGGATCTGCAGTGGTCAGGCTGGTCCCTGCTGCGCTGCCCTGTCCCCCATTCTTGTCCCTGTCCCCCATGCCTGTCCCTGTCCCCCCTTCCCATCCCTGTCCCCACCGCATGTCACAGCGAGTAGCGGCAGCGTCCTCCCGGGCACGTGGTGAGCGCCTGTGCCCGTGGAAGTTGTGCTGAGCATGGCGTGGGATTCCTTGTCCTTGGAGCACCGGCTTCCAGGGAAGGCATGGAATAAAATAGCTGTGTTTTCCCAGACATCATGTTGCCCCAAATCCAACTTTTTCTCTCCATATTGCAGAGCTCACTTGGAGTAATTTGCCCTTCGCAGGCTCAGCTGTAGAGAATGGGATTGTGTATTATGTGCAGGATGTAATTGCCTTTAACAAGAGAATTTCCACATTTACCACTCTGGCATAGCACAATCAAAGCCAAGCCCTGCTCACAAGAGCTGCCATTTGAGTTCTAAATAGATTTCTCTCCTGAGCAGGTAAAGAGATTTAATTAAAATTAGGGCTTCTCAAAATAGCAATATTTATGAGGACGGCACAGGTTAGCTTTGTTCTACAGAAGGGCTTAATAGAGCCTTAATGGATTGACCTATCATTCGATTTCATGACTTACATTCATGAAGCAGCTACTCCTGGGGAGGGGAGGAAGAGAGGCTTTTATAGCCCACATTCCCTTAAGCGTTTGCAATTTATCAGCAGCTTCTCCCAAACAAAAGGAGCTGTGAATAGGAAGAACACTTGAGGGCATAGAAATAATCCCAGGCATATCTGTATGTGTGATGGGAGGCTTTGTCACAGGACAGTCTTTGCAACTGCTGCAGTGTCGCTAAATGAAGTGAGTCAATGTTATTTGGACAACATTCTTTATTCCTTGCAGGAATGAAAAGATTATTCAAATATTCAATTAAACAGTGAATAGGGTCTTTCAGAGAACCAGGTGAGTTCATCGAGTAGAACTAGCTATTGTTGAGCCAACTCAGGGGATAGATTTGACATTTATCAATATAACTTCTTTTTTTTTAATGACTTGCACAATAACCTTATGCAGATAAAGAGATTTCATAACAACAACCCTGGGTAGAAGGGAGACGGCCACAATAGGAGCAAATGTGCCGCAGGAGTGAAAAGGGAAGGGTGATCTGATAAAGTGTGCCTTGGCACAACCCGTGGCACTTGTGCCTGCACCACGCAGCGCCTGCCCGGCCGCGCAGCCCGGCCCCGGCAGGGCTGGAGGCTGCGTCCCCCGGGACCCCCGGCAGTGCCTCCGCTCCCCGCCGTGCCTGTGCCAGGGCTTGGCCCCCTCACCACCAGCACCCCGCTTTGCCCTCCTGAACACTGCCGAGCCCGTTGGCCATGGCCACAGCCCATTTGGCCCAAAAGCCAAGTTCACCTCCCTTCTTTTTGGGGGGCGAAAGCCTGAACTAGACCCCAGACCTGCCACCGCCTTGGTTGAAGCCCATGCCCAGATCCAGGAGCTCCGTGCAGCTGGGCTGTGCCTGAGCTGCAAACCCAGACCTGAGCCTGGGAGCCAGGAGCTGGTGGCACCATTGCCCACGCAGCCGTGGCGGCACAGTAAAGCTGCTAAATCCGCTCGCCCCAAGTGCTCTCAGCGCCGATGTCTGTGACAAGGTCTCCCAGAGGCGGGTGCTGCGATACAATCCGTGTTTGGCTGTAGCCAGCCGATGGGGAGCAGCACGGCGCCTAAAGCCATTAGACCTGCTGATGCAGCACCGCGGTACACAGCTTGACACCCAGTGCCTTGGCCACGGAGCAGCAGCAGTGAACCGAGTGCCCACGCTGTGGCTGGAGGGGGAGGGCAGGCCTGTGGTGGTCACCCCAGGTGCCCAAAGCAGAAAGCCCCCAGCCCACAAGCTGGGCTTGTCCCTGGTGCTGCCCCCGGCCGCGGCTTCGGTCGTGGTGTGGAGGTGGAGGAGCCACTCAGGTGGGGCAACAGCTTCAGGGCCACCCAAAGGTGGGGTCCTTGCGGATCGGGCACGGCTCTGCAGCAGCAGGGGCACCCGCGAGGTGGGCAGGGATGGGGCCTGATGGCAGCACAGCAGGACCCCTTGTGCCATGTGCTGGCACTGGGTGCGGTGACCGCAGCAGCCTTGGTCCCACAGGGGCGGGTCCCTCCCAGTGCACCCAATACAGAGCGGGGTAGGTGCCTGTGTTTGTCACTGTGTCAGCACCCCCGGTCTCTTGCAGATGTGAAGTACCTGGAGAACCACACGTTGGCTAAGGACGCTCAGGAGAAGGCCAACGCGGCGCTGCTGGAGTACACCGTCTGCCACTACCCCCACTCCACGGACAAGTTTCGCCAGCTGCTGCTGCGGCTGGCAGAGGTCCGGGCGCTGAGCATGCAGGCAGAGGAGTACCTGTACCACAAGCACCTGAGCGGGGAGGTGCCCTGCAACAACCTCCTCATCGAGATGCTGCACGCCAAGCGGACTTGAGTGCGGCCCCGCGCACGGACTCGGCAGAGCCCTGGCGCTGACGGCAGCACCACGGGGCAGGAGGTGCACCCGGGGTGGCCGCTGCCGCCTCTCTGCCCCGTGCTTCTCAGTGATGCTATTTAACCCGTACTATTGGAAAGGTCCCAGATGATTTATTTTAATACACAGTAAGGACTGTTAATGGCTGTGGGGCCATGGGCTCGGCTGCTGGACTGCCCCATCGGCAGCGTGGCCCCGCAGCTCCTCTGCACACCTGGTGCCCAGCACGCCGCCTGCCCGACCCGGCTCTGTGGTGTGAGGAAGGGTAAAGCCCAGCTTTTCTCCTATTTATGCTCCTCTCCTGCTGTCCTTATGCACCATCTCTTTGCCACTGCCCTCCCTGCCCCCAGCCCTGCCCTGTCTCAGGACCCCTCATGCACAGGGCAGGGGAAAAAGCGAGGTGAACCCCCAGCAGGTGGTGGTTTCGCAGGGGTCGTGGTGTGCCCAGGCACTGGCACGGTGGCAGAGGATTTCTGCAGGAGCAAACAGAGCCCTGGAGCTTCCACAGTGTCGCTGCCTGGTGGGTGCCGAGCAGCACAGGAGGGGCCGGGCACTGCTGAGCCCTCAGCTGGGTTTTTCTCCGTGCCTGCTGATGCGGGGGCAGCAGCCATTGCTTTGCAGCCCTCAGCAGCTGCAGCGCACCCTGTGCCCAAGGTCAGCTCGTGTCTGGGGTGGCAAAGCTTCATGCAGATGCTCCAAGAGAGTCAGTGCTGGGGGCAGGGGCCCGTCCCTGGGATCTGGAGCCCATGGCCCTGCTGCTGCGACCCCCCCGGCAGCAGGGCAGGAGTGGACACAGGGAGGAAGGGCTGAAAGCTCTGGCCCGGGCGCATTGCGGGGGCCTGTGGGTCGCTGTGACTGGGCAGCTCCTCCACTGGTGCCTGGGCAGCCAAGGGACAGGATGAGGCCAGGGGTGGGCTCTGTGCCCTCCCTGCCCGCAGGTGATGCTGGTGGAGGTGGCACAGCGGCTGGGCAGGAGGGACGTGCAGGTCAGGCCCCGTGCTGCGGCACTGGGCAGCCGCAGCAGCAGCAGCACATGGCAGCACGTGCCCAGGGCCTGGGGTGCAACTGGAGGCCCCGGCAGCACCCCCTGTGCCCACCTCCAAAGCACCAGAGTGAGGAGTGATAAGAACAGCCCAGTGGTTCACGGGGGCTGAGCTGGGCCTCCAGGGCCCCATCCTGCCACCCCCGGTGGAGCCCTCCCTGCCTAGCCCCACCAGCACGGCCTTGTCCCTGGGTGGCAACAAGCATGGTGCCACACGCAGAGAGAGGCTGGGCCGGGGGCTCACAGGCACGACGGGGCAGCGCCGGGGGCTCCAGCTGCTTCGTCTCCAGCTCAGCCTCCACCCGCCCCACGCCTCCTCCTCGGCCGGGTGCCCAGCGCACGGCCCCCCCCCCCCGCAGCAGCAAGGCCCCGCCAGCTCCACTGCGGCTCCCTCAGTGCCGCTGGCTGGGGTTCAGGTGTCTCCTCCGTTGCGGGTGGGTGTCCTTGCTTGGAGGGGACTCTTGTACGCCACGGCTCTGCACAGAGCTGGTGCCTTGAGGAGCTCTCACGCTGCAGGCGAGCGCTGCTGCAGACTGCTGTACCCAGAGCCGCTCATCCACGGAAGCTTGTTAGATGCAGAAGAGCATGTTTGTTTCTGCTTTTCAACGTTTGTGCATTCTCCTCCTGAAGTCTGTGGTTCAGTTTCACCTTCTTCTTTTTGTGAACTTAAAGAACTGGAGAAAATGGTTTCGGAGGTAAAAGATGTTTTATTTTCAGAAAATTAAAAGTGTCCTTAAGTGTCTTTCTCTTTCTCACATCCTTTCCTCTCTCTCATCCTTCTCCTTCTTCACTCCCCACCTTTCCTTCCCAGGCAGGAGGTCATTAACTTCCTTGTCAGGAGCAAACCACTGTAATAAATTTTGCAGTTCATTTAAAAAGGCAGACTTTGTCTTTTTTGACTGTATTTCTAATGGTCCTTTCTGGTGCCACCCCCTCCTGGTACCAGGGCAGGGCTCAGCCCCTGGTATCTCCATCCCACAGCTTCCCCGGGGCACTGCTGCCTTCGGCGGGGACGGGGACATGGGTCCCTGCAGGAGGGAACTGCTGCTGTGGTTCAGCTGGAAGGCACGGGTGTCTCAGGACCTGGTGCAAAGCACTGCTGAGAATTGCCATAGCGACTCTGAGTGTGTTTTGCAAGTGAGCCCAGGGATGACAGCATTTAGGGGCAAGGGGCACACACAGGATTCTCTTGTAGCTCTTGGCCTCACTGTGGCCGAGAGCCGCCGGTGTGCCACATACCGAGGGAGGGAGCAGAATCCCAGCAAAGGCAGAGCTGTGCCGCCAGCTTGGTGGCCTGCATGGCACTGCCCCATGTGCTGGCTCCCTGGGTCCAGCAGCTCAGATGCTGCTCTGCCAGGAGCCAGGCACCAGAAGTGATGGCTCTGCACTCAGACCTCGCTCTTTTGGCCAGTATAAAGCTGCTCTGAGGGCTGCAGTTTCCAACAGCAATTCAATCCATGCCAACCAGCACATGCTGTGCTGAGAGCAGGGAACATGGCGTAACGTGGCAGGCAGCACACGGGATCAGGAGGTGTCAGGAACTGCCCTCCGCTGCACCCAGCCTCGTAAAGCCACCATGTGCTGCCGTGCCTGGCCACGAGACCATTCCCATGGATAAAGTACAAGGAGAGAAGTCTGCCTTTAAAAATCAGCATTTACTGTCATCATAATCAGCAAAAAAACAACACATTTTATGTGCTCTAAACACTAGGAGAGTAACAGGAAAAACGGTCCGATGCAGAGAGCAGAGAGGGAGGGAGAACATAACGCCAGCTGGAGCAGAGAGCGACGCCAGCCAGACGGGAAGCCTAGGGAGAAGCAGGGAGATATTTTGTCGTCCTAAACACAGCAGAAGATGCTATTAAAGTCAGCTGGTTTAGAAAAGCATTGAAGCCAGCCGCTGTCTTCCTTGGTGCGTGTGCTTCCCATGCAGCCCATCCTCAGCCCTGCCCCTGCAGAGTGCAGCCCAGGCAGGAGCAGGGCCAGGGAAAGCGGTGTCCTCGCCTGCATGGGCACAGCCCCCAGCATGGCTTCCCACCACCGCCTCATCCGAGAGAAACCAGCCCTGGTGGTGGCACAACCAACACAGGCAGCCGAGTGCTACCAGCAGCGCCTTGGGGCACACGGCTCCACTGGTTGGGCTTGGCCACGCTGCCACGGGGACCTAAGGACAAGCCACACGGGCTGGGCAGCAGCCACACTGCGGGGTGCTCTACACAGCCCCAGAGAGGTGCAGGGTGTCTTCAGCATCAGACGAAGCCCAGTGGCCCCGTGAGACCCCCAGCTACCCCAGTCCTGCCTTGGCTTTGTCAGCACATGCTGCTAGGAAGAAGCACAGGGTTAACAGCTCTGCCTGGACGCGAGGCCCTCCGCACGAAGCCAGCTCCTCTGCCCCGCCATCCTCCAGGCTGCTCGAAGGCCACCACAGTGTTGTGGCACCCAGAAACCGCCTCTTAGAAACCTAAAGCAAAAGAGAGATGGGCTCAGCTGTGCCGGCCAGCAGCGGGGCCAGGCTCCCTCCCAGGGCCAGGGGGCACCCATGGTTGTAATGTGGGGACGAAGCCCAGCCTGGCTCTTCCTTGGGTGGCTGCCTGGTCCAGGAGAGGCAGCCCGGCCCCCACCAGAACTGCTCTGCCAGCCTCCGGCTCCCCTGCCCCTGGAGGGGCCGTGGGGGCATGGCCCTGGGGCAGGGAGGTGCTGCAGTGGGCAGGGGCAGCCGCGAGGAGCCCCCTTCCTTCACCCTGCTCAGGAATGAGCACACCGCACACACTGCCCAAGGCACCGCCAGGTCTGAGCGCACTGAAGAGTGAGGTTTCAAGGAGATTTGGTGAAAAATACCTACGCTACCATGGAAGAGAGCACTGGTTCTGCACAGGCTGCATTTCCTTCCGTTAGGGCATGAGGTGCCCTCTGCCCAGCAGGGAGGGATGGTGGATCCCACCGCAGGACAGCCCCATGGGGTCGGTATTTCCCTGAGTGCCCATGTGCCTGACCATCTTTGAATCACAGAAATTAATAATTTCCCTATTATTTTAAAAGAAACCCTACTGAACACGGTATTGCGAGAGTTGCAGAAATACTCGGTATTGATCACAGAAAGGCTGGGCCATGGAGACAAGATCCATGTTGCTATGTGTGGCTTAGCAACATATAAATGTATTCAAACAGAATAATGAAATTATCGTGGGGAAACAAAGAAGCCATCACTTGAAGAGATGGAGGATGTGGAGGCCTCTTGGAGCTCTTGTTCACCAAGACAAGGAAGACGGTACTTATTGTTTGTACAAATATGTGAACCCCCCCGGCCATCCCCTTCTTACATAATGGGTGTAATGAATCTGGGCAGAGTGCTCTGTGCAACGCGCATCTTTGTACAGCTGGGCTGGAGCTCATTACTGTGAAAAACGTGCAGCCTCTCCAAGAGAATTGAGTCCTTGGGGGGAGCCCGAATATTGGGGGTGTGAGGCGGGGGAGGGATGCAGGGGGCAGAGCACAGCCCTTGCCTACCTCCTTGCCACAGCGATGCTGCCAAACTATTCATTTTTGTGTTTCTAAAACTGGCCTGGTATTTACAGGGGTTTGATCTGCCTGCAAAGTGCAGCTGGGAGCCTGCTCCCGTCTCCACCACGGACCCGACGGTTGCCTCCTGTATTGGAGCAGCAGAGGGGCAGCACCAGTTACAGCACTGGAGCGGGGCAGAGAGGAGCTGGACCCCACCCCAGACCTCGTGCAGGTTCCCTGAGAGATTCTGAGCGAATCCTGTAAGCCCTGAGTTTCCCACCCGTGCTCCTCCAGCCCACGAGCTCTCCCCATGTGGGCAGTGGGGCGGGTGGCTTCTCTCCTCCATCTTCACATAACCTGCAAGTCTACTGCTGGTACTGTGGTAATTTTCATTAGAGCTGGCTGGAAATGTTCAAATAAAGACATTTGGGGCAAAATACATCTCTTTTTGTTAAACTATCCAGGCAGAAAACAAAACAGAAGAGAAGCAGTGTCTGCATTGAAATTATTTGTCTCTCAACCACCATCAAACATAGGTTTATCGCTTGCTTCCCCTGACGGCTGTTATTCCTAAGGGAGATGCAGTCTTTTGCTCCGTTGAACAAGCTGTGAAGACCCTGTGCAACACTGACATGCCCTGGGATCTTCCAGGCATTACCACAGCCGGGCACTGCTGCCTTTTATTTTACTTTCTTTAATGGCTGGAAGCACTCGTCTTAGAGCCCTGTGCCTCGTGCAGTGCAGCACATCTGCCCACCAGCGCTGTGCTGAATCCTGGCTTGCATACACACAAGTGGCAGAGGAGTGCTCTTCTGGCTCAAGGAGATCTTCTCAGTCACCCTCAAGGTGCACCCATCACCCCCAGGTGCGAGCGGAGCTGCTGTCAGGCTAGCAGAGAGGGTGGGCACGCACGTGCTGCCCTGCCCCAACCTACTGCTTCCACGGCTTTTGTGTGGCCGCTGACCCAGAGAGAGGGGAGGCACCAAGCCCAGCCCTGCTGGTCCAGCAGTGGGGACCCAGGCACCCCCTGCGTGCCCCCAAACCATTGGGTTCTCCTAAACTCGCTGGAGAAGGCACAGCCACTTCGAAGGACTGGGGACTCCCACCCTTCCTTCAGTGCGTGCAGTGCTCTGCGGTTTTTTAGACATATCCTGAGGGCTTACCTGAGAATACAAAAACAAACTAAACAACCCACCTCTTTACACATCTGGAGTTTAATTACAATGCAGCTCCATTAATATATGCAGGAGCAGGTGAGGGTGAGTGTGGGGGACAGAGCACAAATGCCTGTGCTCAGGGTCCATCTTGCTGAGTGTGACCCTGCTCCTACGCCTGAAATGCCGCAGCACATTTATTCCTGGGTGCCACTGTTTCTGCCTTGCTCATGTGTCCACTGTGGGGAGGAAAGCTGTAATGCTTCTGGGTGGCATCTTCTCGAAAATAGTCTAAGCATGCCCTGCTTAGACACTTAATGTGGAGCAAAATCAGAAACCTGCTAATGCACTGCATCCCTTGACAAAAGAAAATGTAACAATGCAGGAAAAATAATATCAGTCCATCCCCGCTGCTTCTTCACTGCACTATCTGCTTGAGTGACCCCATCCAGTGACTGCACCGAGAGTGCTTGGAGTACTCATTGGTGATGGATTAAAAAAAAACACGACAAACAACCAAAATATGCTATACCCATGCACAGGGGAACTGGGGAGTTGGCCAAAGCCAGGCAGGGAAGTCAGGGAGGGAGCAGGGCACTGCTGCTGTTGAGCAGAGGTCTGGGGCTTAGGAGGGATTTCTGTTTTCAATTCTACCCACCTCCATGGTGACATTGGCCTTTCTACAACCTGAAACAGAAGAAGCTAAATGGCTGCTTTTAAGCTCATAAATCCATCCCTGTCTGAACACCCCACCTTCCCCGGCTTCCCTTCTTTGGGAGAAAGTCACTTCTAACACCCGCCAGCGCCTGCTGAGGCAGCTGCTGTTTTAAAATACCCCGTGGCAGCAGAGAGCTGTTGGGGCTCCTGAAAGCAGCCTGAATCTCACCAGGCAGCCTGGCGTGCTGGTCCCTGCCAGGGCTGCCTGCCTTACCCGCTGCATCTCCGCTGCCTTCCAGAGCCTGCCGAGCGGCCCAAGGGGCTGGTGTGCAGCAAGCTGCAGACACGTGGAGGCAGCAGGAAAGCTGCCGAGACCCTGGGGAAAGGCAGGCGGGAGCTGTGAGACAGGCACGTGTGGCTGTGCGCTGCTGGGTGCTCAGGTTACTGAGCTGGGTGCTGTGGGGAGGCAGCGCAGCAGGGCCTTCATGCGCCCACTCTTCAGCTCCTGCTGCTGCCCTGTTCAGGGGGATGTAGATCCCTCAACAGCCTTGCCAGGACTGCAGCCACCAGGGCAGTTTGGAAATAAAACACTCCCTAAAGTCTTAGTAAAAATAACCTGCCCTCCACCCTCCGATCCACGCTCCACGATGCAACCAGAGAAAGCAGTATCAGCAGTAACAAAAATGAAAGGAAATGATGTAGGCAAATGTTACCTGAGGATTTGAATGCTGTCAGCTCCACGGCCTGAAAGAGGGGAGAACATTTGTTAACAGAAGGCACGAGTCTGTGCGCTTGGTGGCTGGAGCCCTCTGCCACCCCCCCAGGGCCAGGCAGGTCCCCCATGGGCACTATGCGGCCTCGCTGCCCTTGGCCTCCAGCCGAGCTCCTGCAGAGGCAGGGACACAAAGCCTGCATCCCGGCCCTACAGAGATCCCGGGTGCTTTGCTTATTGCTGCTGCAACCCCATGCTCCTCTCAGCCTGGGTGCCTGCTACAGACTGTAGCACAATCCAGGCGTGCAGCAGAGCGAACTTTCTGCCTGTGCTCTGGTGGAGAGACCACACGTAAACCTGCTCCGTGTGCCTAAGTGATGGTTAATGCTCTCCGAGGTGCGAAATTCCTGCTCCCAGCCCAACAGCAATAAATATCACCAAACAACATTTAAAAAAGCTGAAACACAAAGAACATCTTGTCTGTGTTTGTATCTTCACTCGCTCAGTGTTTTGTCATTTTAAGTGTTTTCAAACGTTTTTAAGTAGCATCTTCTCTTCATCCCAACCATTGTGCAGCTGCCAGTGACATCCTTAATTCACAGCTCCTCCAGCGAGTTACATGACTCATTTAGTCAGGGAGCAGGAAAAACAGCCCTGACTTATATAACTAATGAGCACAGAAAGCAGCGCCTACCCTGCGGAGGGTAGAACCACCTGGGCACGGAGGCACCCACCACCTCGCCACTGAGGAGCCTGGCTCTGGACAGGGACTCCCAGCACCCCGGGGCTGCTCAGCATCGCGGGGCCACCTCAGCTTCGTGGGGGGGGCCCTGTGGGCACAGTGCCACTGGGGTGCGGATTCACATGGGGACTGGCACTGTGCCCATCCTCACCCCCCGCAGACACGGGCACCAGCCCGGCCTTTTGAAGGCTGCTGAATACGCGTTAGTTAGCACGGAAACAAGTCCATTAAAAATGAAATGTTTAAGCAGCAAAGATACAGTAAAGTCCTAAGTGACCCTCACGCAGAGGAAAGCGGCTTCTATCTTTGCCTGCTAGGAAATGCCATGGCCTTGGCATTTAGGAAATCTGCCTCCTAATGCTCCCTGCATTAGAAAACTCAGGCCTCTGGGCTAATCTCTTTAACCCACGTCTCGCATTTTGTGCCAGGGAGCTTAGCCCTGGTCCCAGTTTACACAGCAAGCAGCTGGCTGGCTGAGAAAAGCATCACCTGCGGATCCTGGTCGGTGTTTAGCACAAGGGAGGAATGGCATTAACCGCAATATAAATCAAGGGAGATGAAAATATGGATTTTATTGAGTGGCTTCAAAACGATATGCCAGCTATAGAAGTATTATCTATTGGATAAATAAGAGCTGTCTATGTGACACGGGTTTTCAAAGGATAAATATTAGAGAGGGAGAGAGAGATCCTTCAGTGAGAGACTTATATGAAAGTAGTGTTGGATTTTATTCTGAGGAAATTACAGCACTTGTATGTCAAGTGCACAAGGACTGATGATCATTTCAATAGTGGGAGATGGAAGTGGTATCAGAGTAGTCAAATTTAAATTGTTCTCCACTTTAGGCCATGCCTTGCTGAGCTCTACGTCAGACTCACTTCTGCTGGGGGAGTGAAATGGCTGCAGAACAATACAGGGCTGCCCTCCCTGGATGGATGCAGCTCAGCTGCTGCACAGACAACAAGCCCTCACTGCCCTTTTTAAACTTGCTGGCCCTGGGGGGAGTCTCTTGCCATGAGCTGTACGACTGCTGCTCGGTGCTTCACGTACTCAAATTCACGAGCTCCTTCTGTTCATTTATATCCCCTGCTGTAAATCAGCCCCCAGATGCGCCCCCCCTCCTGGAGAGGGGCTGCAAGCCCTGGGTGCGGCCGGGAACAAAGCTGTGGCAGCGCTGGTTCCCGCAGCCAGAGGTGAGCTCTCTGCTTGGAAGTGGCTGCTTGGGGGCTTCCTCCCCGCCTGCCCCCCTGCAGGCACTCTCCTGCTCTCCCGTATTGCCCTCAGCTGACTGCCCTGCTCCAGGCCAGCCCAAGAGGTCAGGCAACAGCCTCCCGAGCCAAGCCCCCACGGGCACTGCAGAGCCAAGGCAGTTCCCTGCCAGGAGAGCCTCCCTGCCAGCCAGCCGCGCTCTCCTCCCCCTGAGCAGCATCCTATGCTCCTGCAGAGGATGGCAAACACTCCGTTGCATCTGGCTTGATTACTAGAAGTGGCAATTATGGGCATGAAGACACATATCTTAAGTTATTTAAACGACTTAAATGAATATGCTACTAATAACCAGTACATATTTTAATAAATGAGCGTGTTCAGGGTTCGTATCAAGACCTTTTTTTGTTTCAGTCCAGACAGACCACGTGTCTAGATTGGTCCTCAGGAACAGGGCATCTACGCTGTGATAACACACTGTCTCTGGTCCACTACAAACACTTGGCAAGTGGTGTAACACCCTGGGACAGAGGGAATCATCGTTATCCTCGGTCTACAAACAGGATGGATGAGTCAGACAGCTTCTGGGACTTGCTCAACATAAACCACTGAATTTGTGCCAGAGGCTGGTAACACCACCAGGTGTTCCGAGGCCCAGCCCGTCGCTAGAAACGCTATATACCATTCCTACATAACTGTTATGCTCTGTATATGGGTGAAGGTGGAAGAATATCAGAAGACATTACATACCGGTCTCTCTGGTGACATAATTGATGAAATCCCCATGGGAATTTTGGCTCCAAAGTTGCCTAAGGGGGAAGAAGCACAATGAGTTTGGAGACCAGAGAGCAGAAATATTCAAGCTTTACCAAGAACTCAGTTCTTTGTGCCCCCTAAATATCTTCCACTGAAGCAAAGGGACCAACCAGGTTATCTGCATAATTGCAAGTAAATCCTCGTACCCACAAACAGGTTGGAGCCTGCAATACCTTCCTTTCCAGAAGCTAAAAAAATATTTCCTACTGCCACTTTCATGCCTTGGGAAAAACGTTTTACTGTGGTCTCATCCCACAGCCTGCGCCAACAGCAGTGACAATCCTCTTTACCTTTGTTGGTGATGTTCTTCACTGGTGGATCTTTCTGCACAGGGCTTGACAAGGCACTCTCAGCTGCAGAAGGACTCAGTTTCCCGGTCTCCCAGGAGGTCGTGTTTCTTGGACTTGATAAGTAGTTGATGGGATGAGAGCAGTTCTGTGGTGACAGGGAAGAGACACAGGACAGTGAAATCTGCAACTTGTCTTTGCTGGATCCAGGTCCAACTTTGAAGACTAGTTTTATCTGCACTGCTGCCCCCGGCGCTTGGACTCCCATCCCACCCTGGTACTGAAGGCTGCTTTCTAACCCGGGCAGATGATCTTTGGGTCTGCATTGTCCAACAGGACTGCAACAAAGGGATTCAGTCTCTGCCATTCTTCCTACATTGGACAAGTAAGGAGGAAAAATAAGACTTCTTTTCAACATCATCTCCTCAAAGAAGTCCAAATATATACTTAGGGCCCTCCTCTAGAGGCTAAATGATGAGCAAATGGGGGCAGCAAGGCTTCCTTGCAAACTTACTGTGAATGAGAGTGCTTTCTTCTTGTCCTTCATCCTCTGGATGGCATTCCTCACCTGGAGCAAGGCAAGGACATTAGAGAGGGCCACAGCAACTCTTGCAGAGCAAGAGATCCTCCAGGAAGTCATGGAGAAAAAGCAATAGCTGTCCCAGAAGCACAGTCTGGGCTACGCTGTCTGTTGTATCTACTACAATCCCAGCTACCCCTTAACTGCTACTAAACACTTGCTCTGAAGAGTGACAGAGCCCCAGCCAGGGATATCTCTTACCTCGCTGTTATAGATTGCATAGACCAGGAATATATACACGCCCTGAAAAGGAGAGAGCACAGGAAGTTAGAGATGTACAGCTGTTTGGCTGCTACCTTCCACAGGAGGAAATGAACTTGATGAGTATTAGAATAGGTGGCGACCTAAGGAGAAGAGGCACAGACACTGGGCATGGCACAGCCAGGGGACAGCTGGGCTAGAGGGAAGTTTCTTAAAGTCAGACCTGAGAGCAGGCTCTTCACAGAGAATCCAAAGGAGAGAAGGTCACCCCCCAGTCACTCTTCCTTTTCCTCTCCCCCCGTTTCACCTCAGGAGCAGCACAGTTTGGGCACTCAGCAGAGGCTGCTCCGCACCTCTCTCGTGTGACGGACAGAGAGCTGGCATCTCCTGCTTGGCCCCTCTGCTCCCCTCACCCCCAAGCTCTCCCACACTCCTGCTCACTTGTGCATGCAAAATCCCTCCAGAAACACCTCCTTCAGATCTCAGAGACAGAAACCACCAGGAATTTGTTGGAAGAGGAACCCAAATCCAGGAAGCAGCCCTCCCTTTCCGCTGAGCCCGGGGAGATGGGCTTGAGCCACCCTCCCACAAAACGCAGCATGATGCCATGGGCAGATCCGCTGTCCTACACAGTGACAGCCCACGGTATGTCAGCAGGAAACTCCAATGCAAGTTTAGAGGGTACAGATCCAGAGGCTTTGCCCAGCCTGGACAAAGCTTTCCCCTTCCCAGACCAGGACCTCACAGCTTGGGCAGCACAGCCATGGCCACCCTCTCCCTTCCCACCAAACCAGTGCTCCTGTATGCAAATACTGGGAACCAGTATGCAAGCAAATGCTCTGCCACAGCCCAAAGCTTGGTCAGAGCCCACTGACCGCTCACGGCTCACGCAGGGTGTGCGATGGGCACAGCCCGCAGCGAGCACCACCTGGAGGCCACAGCCAGGGGCTAATTACAGCTCTAGACCAACAATTTTGGCCTTAAGGCAGCCCTATCTGGCCCACCAGATTTATGTTATATCTGTGGGGTGTTTGTTATCGCAGCTAGATAAATCAGCTGCAGCAAGAAAAGTAATCCATCTTGTCTTCAATGAGCCTTGCTCTTCATCTGCGAGCTCTTGGCAGGCGTAATGGTAGCAATACCCTGGCGCCGTGCCATGACCTGTCCTTCAGACAGCAATGCTGGTCACTCCTCCAGACCAGATTTCTGGTCGGGCTGCCAAGGCAGGTCTTCCTTGAAATAATCATTCTGTATGAAAGCGGGGTGGGGGAGGGAGCGGTGAGGTCGGCTGGGAGGAGAGCAAGGAAGGAGAGGAGGCCCAGCTGCAGCAGGCGGAAGCAGAGCCATGGCGCGGAGCGGTGCTGGAGGAGCCGCTCCTGCCTGCTCCTGCCCTGCTCCTGCCCACACCGCCAGCTCCCAGGGCAAAGCAGAGCTGCCATCCTCCTCGGGGACCTCCATCACGAATGGCACCAACTCCACTCAGTGGGGGTTTGGAGACGCCGAGCCAGCTGCGCTCCCGCTGCAGGAGCCCGGAGAGGGCTCAGTGCATCGCGTAGCCTGGGAAGGGAGGGGACAAACCCACATTTGTCAGCAAGCGGCCATCATTAGGAAATAACTACTCAGCACAGTCCTGTGCAATCCTCCAGACCTATCCCAGAAGCTGCTGCACCAGTAGAAGATATTTTAAATAGCTCTTAGTACAAAGACATCCAGCCTGAGGCCTGCCCCAGAGGGGACGGTGGCGCCGCACACCCGGGCAGTGTGGAGCACCCAGGAGGCCACAGTGGCAGGGCAGCAGTGTGTGTGTTCCACAGCCGAGCCACCAAAACACCTCTGGCTGTCCCACCTCTACCAAGACACAGCTGGCAACCATCTGGGGGACCCTTCCCACTCTGTTGGCCTGGTTCAGATGGGCCGAGCCGGCCGGGCCAGCACTGTCCCCAGCTGACATCAGGGAGCCAGCTCTGCTGCTTGTGCTCCGTGGGTGCCCATAGGTACCAAACCAAGGGTAATTAGTCAGTGTTGTACAGAAAAGCATTTTTTTTTTTCCTGCAGCTGTCTCATGGGAATTTCAAAGCCCAGTGCCTGGCAAGACTCATCTGGACAAGACCAATGGGTGGTTTCACCTGTACTGGCAGAGGTGCTGAAGCCCTCGCAGTATCAGCAGAGCTGAGCAAGAAGGAGCCCTGGGGTGGCTCCAGTCCCCTCCAGTCACCCCTCATGCTGGTGACAGAGTGAGGGACTTATTTTGGTTGGGCTTTGGCAGCAGCACTGCAGCCTCCCCTGGCCCAGCACCACACAGTGCTGCTTCTCACTGGGCTGAATTCTTGTGCTGCCTGGCTGGAGAAGGAGTTGTCATGTTTGGTGTCGACGCACAGAGTAACCTTGAAAACAGGCTTCAGTTTCCGCAGATAAACAGAAAGCAGTCAAACAAACAAACAACTACAGCAGCAAAACTTTCCTACACAACACCAGCACATAAAGAAGCACACTGGCCTTAAAGGAAATCCCAAGGTGATATATAGTTGTCCTCAATAGGACAGCCAGCAAAGGAGCTGAAATGTGATGCTTTTATCCCTGCTTTCTCTCAACTCCATGGCTTCCCACCAGCATCATGCTTTCTTTTCTAGGGTAATATTTCAATTGACCTGAACTTAGCAATGAAGGAGCAGAAGGCAAACAAGCACAGCACATTCATGGGCAAACCCTTGACTGTTTGCCCACACAAGAGACAGGGCTCCTACCAAGTGTTAGGAGAAAGAAGGAAAACAAAAGAAGCAGTAACTTCGAAAGCAAGGGAAGAAAACAAATCCTGATCCCGCCAGCAGCCCTGCTCCTCTCTCACCCAAGGTAGGCATTGCTATGGTTTGTGAGAGGGGGTCTCAGGAGACATATCATCCAGAGAACACATTTATTCATTTCAGAAGATATTTCTTGCCCTTCTAAAAAAACAAACAAACATATGCCTCACATCCATGTTACAACCACCTGCATCATATAGCCTCTCTGCTGTCATCAGTGATGAGTCAAAGGCTGAATGAACCATGGAAGATGCAGTCTGGGAAGTGACACTGTCAGGATAGCATCATGAGGCATTAGCAGTCGCTGAACCAGGGAACTTGTCATGGGGTTCCTCTTGCCATTGCCAGGTTGCAGAGGGAAGAGCAGCCCTGAGTGCTGCTGGAAAGCAGCTCTCCTGAGAGCTAACCAGCCTGAGACCCTCAGCAGCACCCCGCTGCTGTGATACATGTGCTCATGATTTTACAGCATGAAAGCTGAAGCAAGGCAGAGACCTTTCAGCATCAGAATGACTGACAGGATAGTGCTGGGAAGCTGTACTCTGATCTGCCTGTCTCTGCTGATGTTGATGGAGTTCGCCTGTGCTGAGAAATGGTTTTGCTGTGAACAAAAAGATGCTGGTGCTGTCCTCAGCCCTGTTCATTTTAGCATCTCTTCACAGCACTGAGCTTGGAGTTCTCTGCTGCTTGATAATCCAAGCATGGCATGAGGAGGCAAGGAGAACTGAGGCTGTATTTAAGTACAGTCAGCACAGGCTTCCTGCCACCCTGCTGGTATCCTTAATAGCAGAGATGTCCAGAGGCAGCCCTTTGGCCTTAGGATTTCCCCATCCAAGAGTTGACAGATGTGCATGAGCAGCACCCAGCCACTGGACCAGTGCCAGCCACAGGCAGAATGTGCCTTGGAGCAACCACACATCTTGTGCACATGGTGATAACGCCTGCCTTTCACCCTTGGAGATCTGGGCCAATGTTACACCGAAGCCTGCCAAGTATGCCAGAGGGAAGCACTGGAACTCTCCTGCTCCATAGACGAAAGCTTCTGCACGGGCCATTTTCTATTGCAGCCAAAGGAGCAAGGGAGATGGGGGTGGAGAACTCTTTGAATCCCAGTGGCTTGGAGGATAGTGCCTGATTGCTCTCTTGAATTGGATCCCCCGGAGTAAGATTTGTCCTCAGGCACCTGGCAAGGGACTTTGAAAAATGTGTCTGTGAATATCTGGTAGAAAGGCCCAGGACTGACTGCGTGGGTACACCCAGATGGTTTTTGTATCAGTGCTGGCTTAGCACTGGGAGCTGGACTGCGTCCATGCATGTTCTCCTCTGCATGGCTCTCTGCTGACTGTAACTACCTGTCCGCAGAGAAGTCTGCCTTCTGCCTGGGGACATTTGTCTCTCCTGCAAATGTCAGGAGCAGTGCTGTTTAGTGCTTCTCTAGCTCCATCTACAGCTGCTTTCTCTCGAGGTTTGGAAGCTTTCACCGACCAGGTGGATGATGCTTTTGAATGCAGGTGGCAAGCACAAGTTCTGGGACTTCAGCAAGTCCTTACGACATTTTGTCACCCCGTGTCCCTGAGTTTCACCTATTCTGAGGCCATGGGAACAGCTCTACCTCAGTGCAGAGCTGACTGCTCCTGGCTGTAGTAACTATTACCATTTGCTTTGCTCTCTTAACCACATACAGGCTGCTTAAAGTTTTAAGCTCTTTGAAGAAACCAGTAAAGTTGGAAGCAAATATTAAGTACTGCTTTACACACCAGGCTTACTTTCTGTCCTACAGAGATCCCTATCAATATGAATGTATTAACAACAGTGACTCTTACATATGCCAACATTCAGGAGTCACACCGGAAGACACAAGACTGCCAAATACTCCTAACTAGCAGGAGAGATGGGTTACACTGAAGCGCAAGGAGCTGCAGGTACCTGCTTGGCTGTGAGGCGAGGCTCCCGATGGCACAGGACTCACCTGGAGGGAGTTGAGCACGATGAAGACATAGGCCCAGACGATGCTGAGGTGGACAAGGACCCCACACACCCATGTCAGCCCCAGCACAGGCAGCAGCACCAAGATGGGCTTGGCTGTGGCCCTGTCACAAAGAAGAGCTCAGAGTTACTTAGGCATATTTCCAAGCCGAAATGCTACGCACTGGCACCCCATTGGCACCCCTCTCCCAGCCACCACCAGGGTCTCAGCCGTGCCCCGTGCGCTCGAGCTCAGCACCTCCTGGCAAAGTGCCCCAGCCTTCCAAGTGTCCACCCTGGCCCTGCAACCACTGCCAGGGGCTTGCTGCCATCTGCCTGGGGCTCTGCACGAGGTTGCAGAGCACTGCGGGGTTTAGAGCACTCTGCTCTGCACCGTGCAGGTTAGAAGACAGCTTTCCTTGTCTCCATGCGGGAAACGGCTCTGTGCCCCCAGCAAGTGCCTACCAGACAGTGTGTTGTGCAAGCAGCACCCAACATGGCAGCTATGAAACAAACTTCTTTGCAAACAAAATTAGAGGAGAAAAACCAAACGCTTCACCTCCTGGCCCCCCATGTGCTAGCCCTGCTCATTTTTATCATTGGGAGTTAGCAAGAAGGGAGCTCTTTGACGTCATTAGCCATGAGAAGACAGCTATTTCTCCCAAGTCGCTGCTACAAGCAGGGCTTCTGCAATTGTTTTATTAGCATATGGATGTCACCCTGCCCTCCTGCATTGCCCTATCTTTCTGCTTCTGTAAATTTGGGAAAATTTATTTATGATAGAGGGGAACAATGCGTGTCTAGCAGGGGTATCCGGCGCCAGCTAACAACAATAAAAATTCACAGAGGATGATAAAGTAGTGACTCAAGCAGCAGTTTTTTAGAGGTCTCCCTACATTAACTGATTACAGAAGTCCATGCTGCTTCTCCTTCCCCATGTATGTAGCCCCCACCAGGGCTCCTTTTGATCCACCAAGTCCCAAACACATACAGAAAATGCTTCTTATTATGGTAAACAGCCTGACCGCCCCGCGCTTGGTTCATCTGGCATCCTTCTGATGGGCATGCACTAAGTAAGGGATGAGTTTGAACTGCAGTGCTCTGTGAAGTGGAGAAGACTCACTTCTGTGGCTCAGAGCTCTAGAAAATTCCAGGAGACCGGGCACCTAATGTCATTTGGTTCCTGGAAATGCCCCAGATTGCCACCTCACTTCCCTATGCTTCTGTTTTACAGGATGTCTGTGTGTCTGCCAACAAGCTGCTCGGCAGCTCAGAGGCCTAATGTTCTCAGTGATGTAGTTGTTCTAGCAGAGACTGCCTTTGGGTGATGCACAGGTACTGTGGAGGAGAAAATCCTTTCTGTCCTGACTGCTTTTCATTGCATCCCCCAAGGCAAAGATGCTCAGCTTAACAGTAATTCCACCATTTCATGCTCAGACCACCCAGTGTGGGGATACCCAGCCGCTGCCCTGCTCACCAAATCTGTATTCCGATCTGGTTTTCCAGGCTGCTGTTGGGCGTCAGCATCTTTGATCTCCTGCGAGCGCTGGAAACAGTCACCATCACCACCCGGAAAAGCACAAAAGTATTCACCTGTCAGAAAAGAGCCAGTGGACCCCATGAGCTATTGCGAGCTTCAGTGTGGTGAGCCTTTTCTGCTGGGAAGTCAATAACTAGTTTCGGAACATAGGGAGAACGCATCACTCCTGACAAAGCTTTAAGTAAAATACTTTATAGAGCTATCTGCACAAGTATCAAATCTATAAAACTTATCTCAAAACCTCTCCCACAGAATGTATTGTTGAGTGTCAGCTCTAGTCCCCTTATGCATTTCACCTTTTTCTGCTACTGTGCTGTTCTGGAGTGATACTGATCCTACTTCAGGGAGGTAGCTGTTCCCATACAACAAGCAGACCTTTAATTAAGGCAATGTCACAGTCAACCTACACATTTACCTACATTCCTAGTCCAACAGCCAATACAAGAACAGGGCAGCATAATTTTCTTAAAACACTTTTTTCTATCAAAAAGCTGCTTTGGTTAAAAAGATGTAATTGCATTGTGCTAGCATGTATAAAGCATAACAAAAATTCCCCCATAAAAGCAGCGAGGACAATGGGGCCAGCGAGCAAGCACCTTAGCTACAGAAGTGCTGCCACCGCTGACCCTGCGATGCTTTCCCAAAACCAGACATGCGGGAATCACACCTTGCAGGAAGGTTTCGGCACTTACTGCCAGGATGAAGAGAACCGGCCCGACAAAGGCCCAGATGACGTTGGTCTGAACGTTCAGCCAGCAGCGGCTGTCTGCCACGTACTTGTTAAAGGAAGTCGCGAGGGTCACAGCCACGATAACGGCTGGAAGGCCTGCAACCACACACACAAAAGGAAATCAGAACCCAGGAAAACCAAGAATGACCCAGGCAGATCGGCTGTGCTCTAGACAATTGCTTCAAAACCCCCATGACCAGACACGCTCCAGCATGAGGCAGCTTAGCCTCTTAAACCCCATGTGCAACATCAATTTACTGCAGCTGAAATCTGTCCCAGCTCTACAGGACCAGATTTATATGCTGTCAGCATCATTCTCTTAGGTATAAAGCATTCCTAGTCCTGAGCCCTGATCAAAGCAATTTACTCCTCACAATGCTTTTTTAACAATCAAAGACGTAAAACAATGCAAAATATTGGGACCAGTTGTCCACCATCCAACTAGGTATGCGTTTTGCAAGGAGCAAAAGAGGCCTGACCTAAAGAGGCTCCTCTGATACAAAACTCTGCTTATTCTACATCCCCAAAGGACTCACTCAGAATAAAGGCTGCTTAGTCAACGTGTTTATACATTAATTACCATCACAGTAGTAATTATCTCCAAGAACAAGAACTTACCATAAACTTCCTCCTCTAGTTCTTTGAATTGAACCCTTGGTTTTAGAAAAATAACAGAAATGTTTTTAACTTACACTCTAAGACTGGCAGTTTGACACATAAGGGTAAAAAAGCCTCTACAGAACAGTGGCTCCCAGCTCTCATATTGAATTGAACCAAACATTTGTCTGGCTCAGCATCGCTATCGGGGGAATCTCTCCTATTGAAACTTTTGCTAGAGAAAAAATTGACACTTTTTTTGAGTTCCTAATGCAGAGGAAGCTGTAGATACCCCAGCCTGTCAAATAGTAGAACTTCATTCTCCTGTCTTCACTCATGTTGACTGCTACCACTTTGCTCCACAGGAGAAGTCCCTCTACCAGCATCCACGAGAAGGCTGCCATGAAGAAGAGATGAAGGAAGGCAGTGACCATGAAACACACCACCTGGAGAGAAAAGAAATTGCATGCTGTTACAGGAATGGTAGTCCTCTGGAAACTTCTCAGAGCGTGGTCAGGAAGAAGACAGGAACCTGCAAATTGTGCTGCGGGGTGGGCAGGATATAACTGCTTACATTTACAAGTTACTTAAAGTTACAGATAATTAACAAAATGTTATTAGAAGGAATTAAACTTCTGTTCTATTTGCTCTTACAATAACACTTAGCAGAACTGGTCCTGCTGGGTAAATGGGATACTTTCAGTGAGCGTACCTGGTTGGTCTTTGCCAGTTCACTGAACATGAGCAGAGCTTCTGCTGCAGCTAAGGCAAAGATGAGGTTCTTGTGCACAGTTGTTCGCTCACTCTTGGGGACACTGAGGAAGGAGACACGAAGCCCTCAGCTGCAGTCACATTAAAGGGTGCACAAGTTCTGCCTAGTGCTTACTGGGCAGCTTCTTCCCACCCACCTACATAACCGTACCTTGTTTGTGTCCTTGTTTGGAAGCAAAACGTCAAACAAAAAATACAGAGAAGGCAACAAGTGTCTGGAGTTTTCTTACCCAACTGCCAAGAATAAAATAAAGGTAGCAATCAGGGCACAGAAGGAAACTCCACATCCAATAAAAGTCAAGGTCTGTAGTGTGATCTCCTCCTTGGTGGTCCTCTGCTCCAATCATGAAGCAACAAAAGACACAAAACCCCCACAAATTAGCCACATGCTGCTTGCAGTTCTTGCACCCACCCCACAGAGCAGTAGAGAAAGGCTGCTCACTTACCTGCATCTCGTACACTTGCAGCAGCACTGCAAAGTTTGTGGTGTGGTTGCAGAAACAGGCAGTGGAGTCCGGGAGAGAAGTCACCACAGAGCAGCCAGCTGTCGACCACATCCCACCAGCATCTGGGCTAACATGCAGCGAAAGACAAAGAAACACGTGGAAATTGCCATCCACAAGACGCAAAGACAAGGTGCTAAGGGAAGTTCATTGTCCCAGAAGAAGCAGAGTTGAAATGAGGAACAAGAGGATGTCAGAGCCAGGTCTTCATGTGGACTTTGGTTTGGTCTGTCTCAGCACATTTATTTACCTTATCCATCAGAAAACAGATCTAGCATCTGTGTGCGTAATACAAAGTACAGTTCAGCCACTGCTGCTTTAAACAAAGCTCAGTAACTGCACAGCTCTGGGAAGAGCTTCTTCTAAGCACATTCACTGACAGCATCCCTGGACCAGACGTCTAACCCTCTCCATCAGCTTGGCTGCCACGTACCCTGCACAGTTCCACTGGAGTCTTGATTTCCAAGGCAGGACAGCCTGTCTGCAGCCGGCCAGCTGCTCGGCGCTGCCCAGGCAGCTAGCAAAGCTCCAGATTTGAATTTCCTATGCAGGGACCAAGGCTGCACTGGCTCAGCTTGTTCTCACTGGGCAGCACTGCCCTTCTGAGTGTGTGGTACCAAGGCAAGATCACATTCAGACCAGGGCTGGTGGAACTGTTTGTGCAGCAAGCAGCTCCCTCCGAAAACACGCTCTGCTCACCTTCCCCAAACACAGCCATGCCTATTACAAGACTGTGACTCCAAAGAGGTCTTTTGCAGTTGAATGACTTAATTGCAAATCCATAATATATCACAGTCTCAGTGCTCTCACTGTGGTGACATTCAGCAAAAACATGTCTCAACGCCAAGCAGTATTTATGAGGCATGGGAGCCCTGAGTGTTTGTTGTGCTATATATCTCGGCCCAGCCCTTCTTTGTTGCAGACAACAATCACAATTAACAGGCTTTCCTTTTTAGTTGTACATACTTCATTAAAAGTCACTTGCTTTTGAGTGACTTTTCCAAAGGAAATCTTCCCAGGAGAGAGCTCTGTTCCATCAGATGGAGGATGTCAGCATGCAAAGCATGCAAAGAATTACAGGTCCCTACTTTTACCATTATATTTGTATTGTTATGTTTGGTTTACAGTGGAAATAAAAGTTTGTAAATCTGGGGACCTGAAGAGAAACAAGGCACCTGAGGCTGAAGTTCCAGAAGGCACAGATGGGCCCCGGCAGCTTATCGGGCAGATCCTGCAGGAGAGATGGACAAGAGGAGGTTATGCAGCCCTACACGTACATCACATGGACATCGCTCCCTGGGCTGCAATGTACCAGAGCACGGGCTGTCAGCCCCAGACAACGCCTCCGTGGGGAAACAGGAGTCAAGGTGAGAGCCGGGCACGGGACACGCATTAGTCCAAGAGCTCCGGGGCCCTTGGGCAAAGTCTCCGCAGGGCCTGGGGGGCTCGGGCTTTACAACTGGCCTGGGAGGGGGTTCCCCGGGGCTCCCCAGCCCCCTATCCCGGGTACCTCGATGCGGTGCTGCAGGCGGTAGCGCACAGACGTGCTTATCTCCTGGTCGTCGCTGAGCAGAGCGGACGAAATGACGGCGGTGCCCACCGCGGTGCGCAGGTACCTGCGAGGCAAAGCGTGCTGCTCGGGGACCCGCCACAGCCACGCTCGGGGGCAGGACCACACCGGGCACACACAAGGCAGGCGGGGACCTCCAGGGCCACTGCTCCAGAGGTACGGGGCAGGGGAGACCCCCGAGCACCGAGCGAGCAGCGGTGTGCGGGCGGCCACCCCCACCTAGCGGGCGCGGGGCGCAGCGGGGCTCTGCTGCCCGGCTCCTGCTGCCCGGCTCCGGCAGCCACCGGTTCTGCCGGCCGGAGCCCCGCTGCAGCCCCCCGCAGCCCCCGGCTCGCCCCCGGCAGCGGGAGGTGGTGCGGTGCCCGCGGGACACGGGCAGAGCCCAGCACTGCACTGCCCGGTGTGCCCAGGTGTCTGCTTGCACAGAGCACCGACCGCTGAGCCCCCCGCTGCTGTCCGGCCGCCCTGGAGAGCAGGGGGCAAGGGGAAATGGGGTGGGATGGAGCAGGGTGGAGGTGACCCCAGAGCAGAGGCACTGAGAGGCTCGGCATGGACTCCGAAATGAACACCCCAGCCCGGGGCACGGGGGTTCTGCTTCACTCACTTCTGTCCTCTGTCGGAGGCAGCCATGTCCTGGAAGGCTGTGGCGCTGCCGTGGCTGGTCAGGCAGCGCTGGAGGGAGCCGTAGCCAAACCACATGTTCTTCACCGTGACCCTGCGGAGACCTGGGCAGAGAGAGCCCTGTGGGACGGGTGCAAGCACTCCTCCGGACTGCCAGTGGGCACGGTGAGGACCCTTCCTCTCATTAAAGGTGTTGTGGAAGTGCCACAGGGACAACCAGGGATGGGCTTCGCAGCCTACCTTTGGCTTTCAGCCTTTGCATCTCTTCCTCGGGAACTTCAATGAGGTCAGGCCTGTCTTTTTCGGGGCTCTGGATCAGGTATGCCTCACTGCTCAGCTCTGGCCTACTCAGTTCCAGCTTCCTGACCTCCATCCCTGTGGCAGGGGCAAGATCAGGTTTTGAAGCAAGGTTCAGCCTTCCTCCAGGGCTATTGCACAGCACAATGCCACCAGGACATTACAGCCCCAGCCAAGACAGAAGCAGCAGATAAATCCCTTTCATCTGCATCTGGGCTCAGTTTGTCTCTTGTACCCAAAGGTTCCTTACAGTCCTTTTAACCCACTTGTTTTCTCACAGTGGCCCAAGTTCTGTTCTTACAGATAAAAGCCTGCAGAAGTGGACTGAGAGGGGAACACAGTAGGTGCCTCCCCTCCATCCCGATACAGAAGAAAAGGATGCCTGGTAGGCAGCCAGTGATGCCATGTGCTGAACGGAAAGGAGCTGGGATCCGTCCAACCTGAGCCATCACTGACTCAGGCACACCCAGGAGAGAAGTCCTGAACTAAAACGGGGGTTGGAGAGGTGCCTCCCACACTGCGACACTTCTGCACAAAGGAAAGGGGGAGGAGGCCGTAAGGGTTAGCAAGGGATGAGCTGGAAACCAGGAGGGATGACTAAGCTGGGTCCCTGTGAGATGCCTGCCTCTGCCCTGCTGTTCACCAGTGCCACTCACCAACATTCCTGTGCTGAATTGTGATCTTTGTCCTCCCTGCGGTCAGCAGCGGGGCTAGGAGTGACACCATTCTGTCACAGAGCTCAACAACAGCCATAGGCCCTCTGATAATCTGGAAATGTGCAGAGAACAAGAGGAATCAGCACCTGTACTGCCAACTCGCACTGCTCACAGCTCACAGGAGTTTTCTTATATGCTTAATGTTTGGCAGAAAAAGAGATGTTGGGACTCAATGCTTTTGCTTTGCTTTTCTCTGTCTTCTTCAAAGAAAAATGTTCCCAGTTCCTTCAGCAGCGGTGGAGAGACTGGCAAAAAGGGAAACTTGATGGTCTTTATAAATAGTCATTAAAATAGCAAGCAAATAAATAAATCAACAAATAAAACAATCTTCTGGAAAAAAAAAATGCATTTTAGGCCTGGCTCCTGATTTTTTCAAAGCTGTAGAACAACCTGGAAAAGTTTTCCCTGTTGGAGGTGTAGCAGGTGACTGGCCCAATCACTCCAGGTCCTGCGTGTGCTGGGCAGCACAGGTGTCACCCCTGTACACAACACAGCCACGAAAACCTCCTGGAAACAAAACAAATCCCTTCTCCTTCTGCAGATACACCTCCTGCACCAGCTAATCTGAGCCAAGGCTGTTTTTATGCCATCATCAGGAAGCTGTGAGTAATTGTGGCCACAGAGACCACAATTACTTAGTTTAGCCACTCTAAGTGACGAGGTAAACTCTGAACTATTCAGCATCCTTTCATCTCTGGATGTCCCTGGCTCAGTTCCTGGAGCACTGGCCAGGCCAGACTCTGTCACATTTTTCCGAGACAGGTGGAGAGTTTGGGTCGTACAAAAGACATAAAAGACCCATGTGAGAAGGGAGGAAGGCAGTGGGGAAAATCTTAACGGGGGTGGGATAATGAAAATTCCTCACATAAAGCCTGACGGTGTTTTGAACAGCGTGGGGTCTGATGACAGACAACTTCTTGGCAGCCCACCTACATAAAATGCAACAAACTGGAAATGAAAGGCATTGCCCTGCCAGACAGTGGGACGTGGGAGCGAGGAATCTACTAAGCAACGGGAATCTGCAGACTGTGTGCAGTCCTGCAAACCAAGGCTCCACAAAGTGGAGAAGCTCAAAGAAAGTGGAGATGACCATGGGAGCCAGCCCTTCTCTGAGCTGGCAAAAAGGCTCCGTGCCCATGCTCACTGCAAATACTTGAGCTCCAGAATATGGCCAGAAAGGCTACACGGACCATGCAAGGAGAGGTCTTCAGCCCATGGTCGTGCTGTAGGCCAAGGAACTGCACACACAGCAAGATGAACCAACATGGCACAGGGCTGGCCAGACTGCTGGTGGCATGTTACCTGGCTGACTGATGACCACGTTTCAATATTGTGCTCTTCCAGGATTAACTCCGTCACTTCCACATAATATTGGCTTAGTTGCTCCAATAGCTTCAGCTCCTCTCCCTCCTGGACTTCCACATTGGAAACTTGCTTTAGTAACAGAAGCACCGCAAGCAGGTCTGAGGGCTCCACCGGTGCCTCTCCTTCCCTCAGAACAGCTGCCAGGACATCAAGAGTACCAAGAGCGACAGAGAGGTTCATGTCTCGGACATCACTCCTGAAGATGTTCTCAGGGATCTGCCATGGAAAATATATTTTAAGTCAGTGTATAGCCATGACCTCTGCCTGCTCATCAGCTACGCAGTGTGCTGGGGACGTGAGCAAGGCCCTGCTCACTGCTGTGCAGACACCTGCCTGGGCAGCCACCCTTCAGGGGAAGGTCTGCCTGGACATTTTGAACTTCTTGTCCAGCCTCAGTCTTGGTGACAACCTGAGGCCACACTCTCCAACAGCATCCCAGAAGAGGCTACAGGCATAATTTCTGGCAAAGTGACATCAAACACCAGCAGAAGCCAGCAAGCCCACCCCAACAGCTCCCGCTGCTGCCAGCGCCCCGGGGCAACTAGCTGCTGCAGCTGGGCCTGCAGGACTCACCACAGTCCTCTCTGCAAGCGCGTTCACACGGCTGACAAGCGAGTGGCTGGATTCCAGCTGAGCTTTTTTCAGTTGCTGATATGCATCTGGGAATAAAACAAAAGCGTATCTATGGCTGTGGTGTCTAGCAGCATGGTTAACATATGCCCTGTTCAAAGCCTGGGGAATGCTCCTCGGATGCTGAGTGAGTTTATAGGACAGTCAGGACAAGGAGACCTCGCAGCTGTGTTTTATTTCTAGTACAAGATCCCATCTGGAGAGACAGTCTAACCCTTCTTCTCTGCCTCCTCCCCATGTCCCCCTGCCAGTGAGTTTGGAGGTGCCTGGACTGAGACGCCCCCTTCAGCGTTGCATCCAGGAGCCATGTGGTGTGTACAAGCACAGCTTCACTAGAGAGTAACAAAATAACCCATCAGAGCACATACAAATGAAGCAGTCGCTGCTACAGCACATTTTGCATGCCATCTCTTCAGAGCTGACACCAGGCCTCCCCATCACTGACCGTGATCCCAGCTAGGACCCCCAGGAGTGAAAGCTGTGGAACCAACGAATAAATAAATAACAGATGCTGTACCCTTTCTGTAGCGACAGATAAAAGGCAAAGACTGCAAACAAGGCATGTAGCGGAATCCACTGCTGCCAACTTCAAAAACTCGGCATTCCTCAACAGGCCCTGTGGAAACACACAAAGAGAAGGCCCGCCATTCCCCAGGGACATGCCGTGCCCAAACAGGTCTCATTTCCTGCAAGCAACCCACGAACTCTGTTGAGGACAAAAGCTGCAGACTGCTCTGTAAGCAGCCCCACTGCTCAGTCAGAGCAGAGCTTGTGCCGGGCTCTGACTGCTTCCAACATCCAGGAAAACATCGGAGGAGGTGGCAATGCCAGGTCCTGAGTTTGTGTTTTATCAGCATTGCCAAGCCGACCTGGCTGAGGGGCAGCATCTGCCTCCCAGCAGGGCACAGAAGCTCTGGGTGTGCAAAACCCAGGGAGCAGCATCACTGACAAGACATTTCTCCTGGTAGAAGAGAAAGTCTCACTAGCCCCAGGCATCTGAACAGCTATCTTTGCTAGTGTCATTGTAAGCGTCTTCCATGACCAAGGGTTTAGTGACAACTGTGGTTCTAATACGATTTGGAAGTTGCCCAGCCCACCTCTGGATCTTCTCGCACAAGGAGATGGTCCTTCCCACCAACCGTGCAAAACTCCCTCGCTGAGGATGGGACTTGTTTCTTGGGCCATCCCTGCGTGCTGACCTCCCACCGCGGAAGGGAGCTGCAGCAGCAAGGGGCACAGGACTTACCTGGGCAAAGAAACTGTGCGGTCACCTCCTGGACGGTGCTTTCAACCTCCAGAGCATTTGAGCTCCACCCAAATACAAGCTCTTGTTCTACCATCCAGCACGACCGAACTTTCTCAATCTGCTCCGCGCTCAGGACTTTCTGCCAGATGTGCAAGTCTGTGATGTTCCCACTGAAGGACTCTTTTGCCCTGAAGGTGCCCCCCAGGGAATCTTGATCCTGACCGATTATGAAAGTGCCCTGGCCGTAGATGGCCTGGGGGGCAGCCAGCCCCGCAGCACACAGACCGCTGGCAGACGCCCTCCTTTTGCCATCGGCGTAGATGGCCCAGGTCCCATTTTCCTGCTGCCAGGTCACGCAGAAGTGATGCCACTGTCCATCAGCACGGAACACAGGCAGGTATGGGGAATGGTGCCCGTGGACAATGAGAGCAAATCGAACAAAGCCTTCCTCATCGACAAAGCCACGGAGCTGGAATTCATTAATAAAAGCTGGCACGGCATAGGAGAAGACGGTGGCGATCTCCTGGCTCCTGGTGTCCCACTGGAGGTGGGCACAGGCTGTGACAGCAGCCAGTTCTGGGAAGTCAGAAAACACCTTCACGTATTTTGTGTCTGTTTTGTCTTTGAACATCAGGACTGGTACGACATGGTCCCCTAGAAGGAGAAATTTCAGCCAGCATAAAGAAGAAGCATGGCCAAAGCTTGCTCATCTTCCACTGCAATAAAACTATCCTTCTCATTGGACTGCTACCCGAGCTAAGGACTCATGGCCCCTGCACACGAGAACATCCTGCGTGTATGCAGCAAGGCTTCAGCTTCCCCTGTGCCTGGAGGGAATCAGGAAGGCAGGAAAGCCAAGGTTGTGTTATTACAGCAAGTATAATTTCCAGAAATGTAGGTTTCTAGTAAACAGGACTGCAAACAATGAATCCGGAAGGAACTGCATGTCCCCAAGCATCCCATGCTATAGCAACCAGGAGCACAGTCAGATAAGACCTTTGAGGTATCTGCCATGCAGAGCCTTGCTACTGGGGAACCCCATTCTCCTGGTCCTGTCTCTCCAGGACCATCACTGCTCTGCAGAACTGAAGACCACAAATGGCAAGGCTGAGCAAAGCCAGAGCTGTTTTACAGGGAGATGGCATAGAAGGACAGAGCAGATGAGCCCCTTTACCACTCCCTTTGGTTGCAACGCATTGCGAAATCTTGACAGTGGCTGGGCTGCTGATGTACCAGGTCACTGGTGTTCCTGCTGCCAGTTCCCGCTTGTGACGGGAGGCATCACCACAGTGACAATAAAAAAACAACTGGCAACATTTCCAGTCAGATTACTTTTCCAGGATGAAAAAGATCCAGCAGTGAGCATGTCTCCAAGTAGTCCACACCCACTTATACTCACGTCTCCGTTTTGGCTTGTGCAGGACACCATCCCTGTCGTTCAGCCAGAGGGAACCTTTGATGTGGTGGGACTGCAGCAGCTGGCTGAAGGAAGCTTGCTCACTGTCTGGGGGTTCAAAAAGCAACTGGGCAAAGTGCTGGTCACAGTATCTGTCTGCATGCCACCAGTCCAAAGCAGTGGCCACATATTCGTACATGTGTCTTGAGGTCTCTATCGTGACAGGAGCAAAGCCTGAAGAAAGACACACACAGCATAGGGCGTGTACCTCGGGCAACACCCAGCCTGCAGGACACACAGCAATTTCCAGAAAGCAGCACTTCAGCTCTCGGGCTGCCCCCTCCCCGGCTGGCTTGCCCACCAGCACCCAGCGTCCTCCAGCACAGCCCCTGCCATCCCACTTCCACGCTGAACACGAGGCAGGGGTCAGCTTCTTGCAGCACCCCAAAGCATTTACAAACCCTGTGCACCCCGGGGGAGAGGAAAGCGGGTGCTTGTTTCTGTGTTCAGCCCCTGGGATGTTCAGTGGGCACAGCGTGACAGAAACGTCCAGACTATCTTGGAATGAAAATGCAGGACATCCGTGGGTCTGCTCACAAACTGAATCACTGGCCTAGAGTTGCAGCTCAGCCAGACACCCAAAGCCATGCCAAACTCCAAAGAAAAACCTCACTGTGGTATGCCCAGGGATTGCCCTTAAGGTAGTTGGGTAGTTTGTTCAAAGCAGATATGGACAAGCAAATTTTCTCTCTCTCTCTTTTTTTTTTTTTTTTTTCCATTCCCCGCTCCTACCAGCTTCTACATTTGCAGATACAACTTGCAAGCACAAGATGATCTCTGTCTTGTTTGCAGCTACAGCAGAAAAGGCAAGCAGCTGGGCAGCACTCTCGTGATTTTAGACAGTAACTTCATCATTAACCAAGCAAGAACTTACTGTACGGATACAACAGCCACAAAAAATGAGATCAGAAAAGGTTTCTTTACTTTTGCTTCTGCAGTGGGACACCCTTTTATGCATTGTTTCTCTGTGCTGAATATTGCTTGTAAAAACAACATAGATTAAAACCAATATAGACTAAAAATATAGAAGTGCCGATAAGAACACTAACCTTTAGAAGTCTGATTCTCAGCAGGGGCTGCAAAGACTAAGAAACTCCTGGACAGACTACCAACCTGTCGGAGAAGAGGTTTTTAACACTCATACAAAGTATTAATATTATCTGAAATATTCAAATTTTTAAAATTGCTGTAAAACTCACCAGAAAGCTGAAGAACCAAGAATCAGATCTTGAGTCTCTCCTAAACATGCTGACCAACTGGTAAGCTTTCACCCCTTGCTAGAATAAACAAAATATTACTAGAGATGCACTGCAGAGACAGAAACATTCTGCAGAAAGCTAGTCCTCAGAGCAAGGCTGCTTTCCTCATTAAGTCTGAAATCAAAAATGAGAAAAGGGCTCTCTGAATCACCTATCCTGGCTATTATCCTACCGAAACAAGCCTCAGTTCTTAAAGAACTGGAGGTCTCATTTAACATTTGTTTCCAGGATACAGAATAACTAATCATAAAACATATATGGATGTGTGATATTAATAGGCAAGTTAGCCTCTTTATCTGCATTAGCTAATAAAAGAGCCATCATAAATTTCAGCGTGAAACAGTGCCAACTCGTGGGTAGCTTTTCTCATTTCTCTTAAAGTCCAAGGGAACACAGCACCAGCAGAGGTCCTGCGGACCAGTAAGCCCAGCATGCCCAGTCAGCGCCCGAGCACACCGCGCAGCAGCCCACAGCGCCAGGCCGGGGCAATGAGGTGGAGAGCTGGAGGGTACAGCCATGTACGAGCTGGTGGGGACATCGATAAGGATATGTAAAGAGACATGGAAACTGGCAATGTGCTCTCCAGTGCAAACAAGTCCTAAAGCCATCTCTCGGCAGTGACACTGCTGGCTGCAAGAAGTCCCGGTGCTCTCAGTGGGACTCCTAAACTGTGCGGACAGTAAAAGTGCATCCCAAAGCACTGGGTGCTAAGGGGCTAAGGAGATGGGTTCCGAAGCCCTGACTCAAAATACGTTCTCAATGGGGTCTTCCAAAGCTCAGCAGCGACTTTACAAAGAGCGAACACAGCTCCAGGCCCTGGGGGAGTGCTCGGCTCCCATCCGCCCGGCCGCTGCCTGCAGGGAGCCGCGGCCGGCAGAAGGCACCGGGCGCCGGGGGCAGACGGGCGGGCGCTTCTCGGCGGAGCTGAGCCCCAGGTGCAGGGAATGGGGCAGGGGCCGGGCAGGGGGGCAGGGGGAGCAGCCAGCAGCCTGGGAATGCAGGCGGCCAGCTCCGGCAGAGCCGTGCCGGGGGACGAGCCGCCAGCCGGGCGAGCTGCGGGGCAAAGCTCCCGCGGGGCCACCGCGCCACGCATCCCGCATCTCGCATCCCACGTTCCGCGTCCCTCATCCCGCATCCCACGTTCCACAGCCCTCATCCCGCGCCCTACATCCCACAACTCACATCCCACATCCCACATCCCTCTCCCCGCACCCCGCGCTCCGCACCCCGCTCCGCCGCAGGTCTCCTCCGCCCCGCTCCGCGGCTCCCCCGCCCCGGCACCGGGCGGGCCGGGCACCCCCAGGGCCGGGGGCGGCCGGCGGGGCTGGAGGCCGGGGCCACCTCCAGGGGCCGGCAGCGCTCCCCCGGGGCTGAGCCGCCCTCTGCCGAGCGCCCCTTCGCTTCGTCGCTTGGGCTGCAGCGACCGCGCTCGGCTCCCACTCCTCCCTCCCGGCGGATGCTTGAATCACGCCACGGATTCACGGGCAACTGGCTTTTGTTCTCCGGGGTCTTCGTCCGGGAATGAAGGCAATTATCGCATCCCGGTGCCTCTGCTCGCTGCAATAAATCTCCCTCCGAAGAATGGACCTTGGAGGCAGCTGCTCGGGGCTGCTTGGTGACCGCCGCCAGCTGGGGGGCGGCCCTGGCGCACACGCAGCGCCCGGGGCTCGCCAAGCGGCGGGGCAGCTCCCGGCCGGGCCCTGCAGCTCCCTGCAGTTCTGCCAAAACTGGGTCCTGCCTCGCTGCGTGATGGGGGAGCAAGGGGTATGGACAGAGCCCAAGTGTAGACCAAGGATCTTCAGATGAAAAAGTGCAAAGTATCTCTCAAACTTACAGCTAGGTTAGGTTTAGTAAGAGTTAGAGGTACCCAGCAGATGGTAAACTATTTTCTTTCTGCCTGTACCTCAGACAGAGTTAACCAACTTGTAATGGCAATAAATGTAGTTTCCTGGTAGCATTAGAAATGGAATCCAAACCACAGCCTCCAGCATCACCCCTCTTTTCTACAGACATACACAGAAAACATCCTCTGTGCACATGAAGAGAGGGTGAAGAAAAGTTTCCAGTGCTCAGTGAATGCTGCCTGAGTTTCTAACCTCACCTGCACAAGTTCTTTGGATTTAAATTTGAACTAACTTCCCTAATCACACACTGGAGTTTCAAATAAGGCTTCTGTGCTTTGGCTGGAATCAAGGACGGCTCTAGAAGGCTCTGGTGAGAACACTGCAGGCGTCGCAAAGCAAAGGTGGCAGCCTGCACGTGGAAGCTAGTGTCTGGCACCTCAATGTCTTCCACCTAAAAACACACCTGCCGTGCAAGGCCCCAGAGTGCTGGGTAAGTCCAAAAACAGTAGTCTGAGGCCTGGCCTGCTGGAAGCTTCCTTTGGATGTCTCAGCTCCCCAGCAGGTTTCCTGCAGCCACACATACATATCGGCGCTGCAATCTGTTTGCTTCTTGCCATGAAGGCAGCCATCACCACCAGTTCTGGTAATTCAGCTTTGTATCTGCACTTATTCACACAAAGCAAATACTCAAGACAGTCATCTGTCCCCTTAAGGCAACTGCAGTTCCTAGAGTCAGCCTTCATTCCATACATCTCAAAATAAATTAGAAATAACAGAGTTTTTAGAGTTGAGAGATGTCCAGGCAGTGCAAGAAGACCTTAGCAAGTAGAGGTATGACCTTGGGACAGTAAGATGGTGAAATCCCAATGTACTTTTAATGCCTGTAAATCTCTCTAATAAGCAGTTGAGCAAAGGGCAAATTGTGTTGTGCAGTTTGGGTGATGCTGTCACTCTGGGTTAGCTTATTTTTAAATAGGTTGCAATTCTGTTTATGTGCAGTCAATTAAAAAAATCAGCTCAGGTGCATTTTAGGAAGCGTTAGCCTTATCAGCTCATAAACCCTGATCTGCCACCCCCAAGGCACATCTTTCACACAGCCCTTGGAAGAGCTTCCCAGCACATGGGCTAGCAACATGTTAATCTTTATAAATCAAATATTTGCCAAGTGGAATAGAAAGCCACGTGTCTAAATAAGATGTATTGAAAAATGGAACAAAGTGATGTGTGTGTCAAAGATCACTAGGTCATGTTGCAAGCCTGTCCCCTTGCAGAGTTATCCTTCAAACATCTCCCTAGCCCAGCTGTACATGTTAATTCTACTCCAGTATTTGTTTTTTCCCACTTTTTAATACACAAAACTGACCCTCTCTCTGACCCAGCTCCTCGTTACTGAGTTTAATGCAACCCAAACTTTGTTTGAATTAGATTCACTACAGACAGGGCTTGCGAAGTGTTGACTTAGGAGGCATTGGGAAAGAAGATGCAGACTTACCTCCTGCCCACCCAGTACCAGGGCAGTGAAAGTAAGTCTCATGTGTTTCAAGTATTTTACGGTTTCACACAACTGAAAATTTGAAAACCTGTTGTTTGTGCTGATGCCTCACACCGATAGCAATGCTGCTTTTGCAGTTCAAAGCTATCCTTATTTATCTGCATATGGAGGCTTCCCTTTGCTTCTGCAACGGATACTTGTCATGAGGTTTGGAAGGACCTGAAAATGCAGACTCTTTCTTCATCCTAACAAACCATCTTGAAATACTTTGCTATTTATTATTCAAAAAGAAAAGTGAAGCGGTTGCTTCTGCTCTCTTGGCTGATGCTGAGTACTTGAAAGGGGGCACTTGGGCTGTTTGTGAGCTCAGGTAAGAACCTGAGCCTTCTGCTTCCTCGAGTTCAGACACTCTCTTGGTGAGCACAGACAGAGCCCAGATGTCTCTCACATTCAGAAATTAAAACTTCAAGCTGCTTCTACATGCCCAAAACACTTCTGCTTTCCAGTTTCACTAACAAAGACTTCCACCAAATGCCATCCACCCAGCATAAAGGCATTGCAAATTGGCAGTTTGTAACTTCCACAAATTAAAGTCTGTGGCAGATTTAAGGCTCTGGATGGTCAGTCTGCCGTTGCACTAGGAAGAAGACTAATGGATTTCTGAGTGCGTTCTCAGCCTGGACATTTAACACATCCCTGGAACAGGTACTTCTGTGCTAAAACTCCTCTTCTTGTCCTTCCCACAGCTTGAGAATCCAGCGTGTAAGCAGCGGCAGGGGAGCTGACTGCCCCTTAACTCCAGCTGGTTGAGAGGCCTACCAGGCCTGGCTTCGGCTCCTCCAAGCAGGACCTCCAGGTCTCCCGAAAGAAGGCCATCAGTATTCAGCAAGCAATTAACAAATATTTGGACATTTGCATTGATCCACTCATGGCAAAACTTCCCACTGCTCCAGCTGATGGGGACATCAGCCCCGGACATCCTGTCAATCAGAGCAAGCTGTTAACACATGCTGTCTCACATGGATCAGGCTATCAGAAGCAGCAGTGTCTGGAAAAATCTACACAATCCTTTCACTTCCTCTGGATAAAGACACGGGATCAGCACCTATCATCCACACACACACTGCCCCGAAGAGCAGCCTGTAACTACACAGCAACCACCGGCTGGCTGAGCTAGCAGCAGCCGTCGAATGCACAATTCGCTCTTTGGACTTTGGATTGTGGATGCAATTTCACATCCACAGCTCTGCAGGAGAGAGGCATGAGGACACGTGTTCTGGCTAATTCTTCAGGTTTCCAAACAAGCTTCCGTATTCTGCACACTAAAGGTTTACATTGATTTGCTTTTATGGCCAGACACCTGCATGTTTGGCGATCCCATTATTTGTCTAGCTCTGTCTATTTCCTCTCCCCCTCTCCTCTCAAGTCTGTCACATCAGGGTTGACCAAACTTCCTGATGCTACAACTTCACATCAAGAGTCTGGCACGTCAGGGATGTGCACCGCGGGAAGCTGAGGGCAGAGGGCAGGAAGAGCACCACCTGCCCGAGGGGACAGAGTGACCCAGGCACGTAGGCCTCAGGAGCCTGCCTGTACTGGCTCATATCCTCACACAGCAAACACACAGTGTTCCCCGCAGGACTGATCCCACCGTGCCCCGTTGCCAGGCCTGACTCCAGCACACAGCCCACACCTGAGACGCTTGTGAACAGCAAGCCGTGCTGGAGCTCCGGGGTGAGGATCTGTGCCTCCTCTGCCAGCCTCATGCCCCTCACACTGCTGAAAGTGCAGTTTGGGATCTGTCAGTGAAGACCCACAGGAGAAATTAGTCTGTGGAATACAGCAATCATGAATCATATGCCTGAGAAGATGGAGGTGATAGCACTGAGAAGGTTTGCCTAATTTACCTCTCTGGCTTTCCTGATGTCTGACAGTTGGAAGAACTCCTCCAGCAGAAGAAGTCTGAGACTTGCTGACCAGTTCAGTCTATTCTAACAGAGAGCTCTGTGAAGGCTGAGCTGGGCAGTGGCTTCCCTTCCCGTTTCAGTACTGGTCACAAGAAGTAACTGAGAGCAGCTATTTCTGATGCTGCTTTGCTTTTGGGGCCTTTGTAGGATTAGTAATTTGGGAGAGCATTAAACATTCAGAGTGCCAAGTATGGAGGATTGCCTGGGGCTTATAACTTGCATTAGCAGGGTAAAAAGTCTGTTCCACTGGCCTTCTGCAGGCACTGACACTTCGCCCTCGTCTTGGTTAAGCAATAAAAACTCCCACTGCAGCTGCGGCATGCTGAGCCCTGCTTGGTGTTTATTTCCTGTGATACACCACTGACAGCTACAAGATCTCTCAGTTGAGAAGAAAGTCTTTCCTCCACAACCCCAGGCTTATATTTCTAAGGCAAATGATACAATTCGAGTGCTACTTTGCTTTCTAGACTTGTTTGTGGAGTTAGCTTTAACTAGGGTTTTATTTTGTTGGTTTTGTGTTTTCAAATGCCCAAAAGTCTCAGTGAGATTTGTTTTAACAATCTCTTGTGGAGATGCCAGCCTTAATCGCACTCTTCCAGGCCCTTCTTATTGTCTGGGATGAAAGCACAACACAGAGCCTCCCCTGCTAATTGCCAGCTTTCTGTTTTCCAGTGACAGGTGCATTGTCTGGAGGAGCAGACTCGATTGTGTCCCTGCGCAGGAGGGCATCAGCTGCTGATATTAGAGAGCCTTTCAGCAGAGCTCGGGCAAGGCTTGTTATTCAGTGCCATCATTTATAACAAATCTATGTAGCCTAGAAACTTTTAATAGAAAAAATAGGACCTGCCGTTATAATTCATCTTTGTTTGTTTTTTTTCTCAAGCTGCTAACTATTCCTAAATCTCCCGTCCTCCTACAATCAAGACAGGGCATTTGGTTCTGATCCTCTGTGAAACACTATATCTTTCTAATATCCTTTTTTCATAGTTTTCTCATGAAAGGATTTTGTTGGTTTAGCCAGACACCCACTATGGTTCTACTTTAACCTGTAATCAGAATTGGCAAAAACTTTTTTAACTGTTGTTCCTGTGAGGTCCATTCTGAAGCAGTGGGGCTGGTCAATGTGCATCAGTTCAGGCTCAAAAATGTCCCAGAGCTCTGGCTGGTGTTTCTGCCATCCTCTGAGATCCTGAGCGAAAGAAGAGCTCGCTCCAGAGATGGGGACCTGCTTTCTGGGGTGAAAAGAGGGGCTCTGGTGCTCACGCAGAGTGAGGAAAGGCAGCAGCAGGAGAGCTGCTGCGAGATGAGAGCAGTAAGCATGAGAACAACATTAGACACAGACCATATCTGTCTCTCCCATTTTTCACATTAAGGGTAAAGTTTTCCACATGCAACTGTTGTGCAACACCAGAACTCCAGCGACTGCCACAGCATCATGCAACCAGGCACACACCAGACCATGGAGCAGATGGCCCGGGTTTTTGCTGCAGGAACCTGTCAGTAGAGAAACCATCTTTTTCCTGGATCTATTCACCTCAGTCACAAGAGAGAAGGGAGGGTCTACAAACAACTGGTGTAAGCAGCACACCCCACGGAGCTGAGGCAGGGGCAGCTCCGAGGGATGCAGGGTGCCTGGGGCCACCGTGCCTCCTCGGAGCCCCCCTGGGCTGGCTGGGGTCCAGCACCCCTTGTAGTAAATGCTCTTGCCCAGCAAAGCAGCCCTACCCACACACACAGGCCTCTGTAGGATACCTCGTGTTTACTTATACAACACAACAGTGAGTGGTGAGAAAAGCCAATGTGACTTTTATGGCTTAAAAAGGATGTGAGGCACTTCCACTAGGTACAGAGTGAAGGTTTTTTCCCAGTGCCAGGAAATTAATGCTGTGAGACTGAAATGATTGGTTCAGAAGTGGATCGGCTGCTTTCAGTATCTAAGTTACTCTCAGTTTTTCCTCTAGGATGTTCAGTGGTTCCTGTCATGACCCCACAGAAGGCAAAAGTACAGTCGGGGGCTGCGACCTGCACCAGCCTGCACCAGTAGTGCCTGCAGCAGGTTGTTCCTCAAGGCCAGGCTCCGCTCCCCACTTCCCTGCAGTTTTCTGCATGGGGAATCGCAGCACACCTGGCTGCCTGGCCCCACCACCCAGCCTGAGACCGGGTCCTGCGCTGCTGGGGGTCCCCGCTGAGCTTTTCTGCCCAGATCACCCAGCAGGGCATTCCTCAGTGCAACTGGGCGGTGCTCTTCCTGCAACACGGCGGGTCACACACTGCAGCCTGGACCTGGACCTGCTCCTCCTGCAAATGCCAGCACTTAAAGGTTACCAACACCTGTGTTCAGAAGTTTAGCCTCTCTTAATAACAGCTGTATTTCTGCAGTCATGTTCGGCCGACTCAGCTGTGTATTCACAGTCCAGACGGAGACTCCCCACTTCACACCCTTCTCATGACACACAGCAGCATCTCAGAGAGCTGCACAGACCTCTTCATACCTGAAACTCTCTTCTTCCTTTTCCAACTTGTCTAGTTTTGCCAGCCTGTTCTGACAGAACCTAAATAAAGCTGAAAATTCAATCCAACACTACTAACAGAAGGACTTTTCCAATTGTCAACAGAACACCAGAAATTCAGGCACTTCTCCTAAACAGTATTGACAAGTGATAGACAGTAGCAGAATGATTTGAGTATCATAATGCTAGAAAATAGCATAAGATCAGCACTGGACTTTCTTGAGTTTCTAGCATCCTACAGCATCTAGCTAAAAGCAAGCAAAAGGCTCCCCATGCACTTTATTTGTCCCCCCTAAGGAAGGAGACAGTCTATTTCTTGTTTCTGTATTCTGCCAGGTCCTTTCCCCTCATTCAGAAAATTGTTCTTTCAGAAACTCCTGGAAACTTGCTTCACGATTCAGTGCATCATCACTTGCCTGCACCACTTCTCTGCTCCCAGCTTCAATCTCTTCTTTCAGTTTTTACATAATGAATAAACTTCTCAGATTAGGTGTCTCTATTTCCTGTAATGAGTTTGAACACCTTGAATAGATCTCCTGCTTTCAGAAGCAACAGTTACACAATGTAGAAGATCCCTGAGAGATCACCTTCTGTCCCAACCTGGGGAAGCGCTTCCTTGATTAGCTTTCTTGTACCCACAGGTTGGTAAAGTTTTAGTCCATCTCATTCAGATCTGTCAGAATTGTATTTAAATTCTTCTGACAGATTCTTGGCCTGCAGCTTGTTAACAGATCGCTGTTGAGGCAAGATGTTTGAAATTAGAGTGGTTTTGAACAGGAGAGACACATGGTGCATTTATTCTCCTGTTCAGTGATTATCTCTGCCTGGCTCTGCTTCTAACCCAAGTTCACCTTGGGACATTACGGTCGGTCCTGGCTAGTTTGGGAACTCGTGAATGTGTTTGTTGGAATACACAGAAGACAGCCATGACTAGGGTTCAAGCACAACCACAGTATGTGCTTTCAGCTTCTGGACAATCTGCATTGCCTCTGGCCACCTCTAACAAAACCCAGTCACACGCAGGGTTGGGTGGTGCAGCAACCCGGCACGTTCCCCCATGCGTTCTGCAGGCAGACATGAAGCATGAGGGAAGTCAGACGTTCTGCCACCAGGACATCGTGCAACAGAGATACAAGTGTGGCTACTCATAGCACAAGAAAGCATTTCTTAGGCTTCTTGCACTGCCTGTCATTTCACATGCACGTGCCAGCAGTGATGTGTCACCTTTCAGTTTGAACAGTCGCAGGCACCAGTCCCATAGCCCCAAGTCACTGGGCACCGTGCTCCCACCACCGACACAGCCAGCTCTGTGTTGGCTTTCACCTACCAACACTGCAGGCTTCGCTGGCGTGCTGTAGAGCACTCGGGATTTTCTCAGTGTGCGCAGCTGTTGTGCTGACTGTGGCTACCAGGGTTGTCTGACTGTCCTGTGAAAACCTTAAACAAACAGGTTTAGGTGCCAAGTTATTCCATCAAGGAAAGCTGGAACAAAGGCAACCCTTCACCCATCACTTGATCCCCCATTACACAAAACCAGTCCTGTCTCTGCAGGATCAAAAGCCTCATCTGCTAAGACTTTACTTTTTCTAACTCCCTTATCCTAGAAAGCAAAACTCTGGTTGATGGTTTACACTTGTTACCCTGAAGAAAAAGCATGTTTGTCTTTAATATGGCAGGAGCAGGTGCAAGCTTCATAGAGTAAAACTGTACTGAAGATTTTTTTAAACAGTCCAAGTTCTGCACTGCCTCTTTAAATAAGGTCTGAGAATTCAAGATGTCATTTGGCACTCACACACAAAGAAAGCACTGACTACAAAACTGAGGAACAAGGCAGGGTGTAAATGCAGACACTAAAATACCTGGGAGTTTGTAAATTATACACAGATACAAACTGTAAAGATGTAGACTTCAGTCTGAATGCCCACCTGTTGAGAAAAAAAAAACACACCATAATTCCTTGTATCCCAATTAAATTTCAAAAAAAAAAAAAAAAAAAAAAAGGTATTTGGGGTGCTATTTAACTTCCCTGTCAGATGCCTCATAGGGCAATAAACTTGGATTGCAGGTTAAGGCTTGAAACAGACTTCAGGGCAGCTTTATAACAAAAACAAAAACAAAACCCAACAAAACAATAACAAAGGAAAAGCTTGCAGTCTTCAGGCTTCAGCATAGCTCATCACAGGAGGCTCAGCTAAGCTCTGAATAGTATGTAGTGCTAACAGAAACTCTGAACAGCCAATTCACTGCCTGTCGGGAGACCACACAAGCACACCTTTATATATGGGCCCAGAACCTTAAAAATTCCTTTAACTCCACACTCTTTTCCCCAGTCTTCTTTCTTCTCAATAATTTCAGATTTACTGAGCTCTTCAGAACAGGACCATCACGTTATGTCCTCCCAGTGTGGTACTGTGGGTACGCAGAGGCCGTGGCTGTGCCTGGTGACAGTAGCCACCACCTCACGTCTGTTCGGAGGAGCACAGGGAGGGTGTCAGCGCTCAGTGGTCCTGATAACATCCCACTGGAGGACTCTGGACAACTGTAGAAAACTTGAACAAGTCATCCGTGTGTATAGTGGAGGGCATCGACCCAGAAGCAAAGATTGCAAGCAAACAGCTGTGAAAAAGTCTGTGTAAGATGATCAGAAAATAACTTTTTCTTAAGACCATCAGTTGTGCCTACATACGTGGGACTGGAAATAGGTATCCTATAAGGCTGAGAGGAAGAAACAAACATTTATCTAAAATTCAGCCAGCTGTTAACCAGCAATAGATGGAGCTAGTGGTGCACTAAGACAGCTTTGAACTAAGGAAGAGCCCTACCTGCACATCTGCAAGAGAGCCAGTTGCATACCTGGGAGGATAGGAAAAGACACTATATTACTAGAAGGTAAAACAATAATCGTAGGACATCTGCTTGGTTGTCAAGGACCAAGAGGGAAATAAAGCTGTTGTCCCCTCTAGCTAAAACCTGCTGTTTCTTTTTCCCCAGACTCCCAACCACCAACTGCTCTACAGTTTGTATGCCAATCCAATTTTGACGCCTGTAATTCACCCTAGAGACTGTTTATTTTAACTTTATCAAGTGAAGAGAAAAACAACTGTGTTAGAATTAAAAAAAAAAAAAAAGAGCATCTGGCAGCAGGATATTCTTCCTCTCAGACATCTTCCCAGCCTAACTGGTGTACAAGAATATGGGATTTTTAGTTACTCAAGGGTTGAAAGAAGGGGGAGAAGAGAGTGCAGGTTCTTTGTGTGCTTATCTTACAGATGGTCTTTTGTGGTCTGTTGGAACAAATGCTGTCAGTATACTGCACTCCACCTCAAACCAGGCAGCCAAGATTCATCTGGGACCTACAATACACAGAGGCAATGAATCCACATGCAGGGACACTGTCTGATTTAGCCAATGCCAAAAATGTGAACTCTGGAACTCCACCAGCTTAGCAATGTACCCCTGGGAGCCCACAGCTGGTGTGGATGAGAGCAGCAAGGCTTTCTGACAGTGACAGAAACCAAAGGGCACTTAGAAATAACAGAGATGCCCATTCCTCTTTCCAGTTTCAAGCATCAGGCGCCTTTCCCCACTCTTCAGCGGGCACAGAGACTTTGGGCAGTGTCAGCACATTTCTCAGTGTTAGCCATCTGCAAGGTGTCCTCAGCAAGGGCTTGCAAGTCATAGGATCTGGAGTTAACCTATCTCAAACATAAAAATTGATTCTTGCTTATTTCACAAGACTTTTCTATTAACTGGCAAGGACAAATGCCATGTCTGGCTCTCCAGCTCCTCCAGTCTGAACACTGCTTTAGTTATTTTGCTATAAGACTGGCATAAACAAGAAAAATGCTGGATTTTGGTTTTCATCCCCCTGGCTGTTTTCTTTCCCCTCCCATTGGCATCTATTTTTGAACAGGGAAAAGCAGACATTGCACGATAGCTTTGCCCACCCATCTCATTTTTGTTTGCATACCTTTATCTGAATAGCACACTGATGGGGAACATTTTAAATAATTCGGAGGGGCACTGCAGACATGTAGATTTGTTCTGGACACATGGGACCCTAGTTTCAATTTTAGGCCATCTGTTAACTGGTGCTTGTTCAGAGGGAGTCTGCAAGATGTTTGATTCACTTCTGATGCAAGAACTATCGTTCCTTCTGGAATGAAAGCCAGACCTGCTCCTGTCAGCAATGCCACATACTCTCAAGATGTGCTCTGAGGATGAAGCACCTCAAGAAGGAAGATATTTAGTAAAACGCTTGGAAAAAGTCTCCTTTAGGAAAGAAGCCAATGCACTACTTACGTTCTTGTGGTGTTCTAGAAGAGAGAGGGTCTTGTATAATTAACATTTAACGTTCAGAACAAACAACATTTGCCTTTTTAAAATCAAAAAGATTTTTAATTTCAGGCACTTATGTTTTTTTTAACCTAATTTTCTAGAAAGCAAATTAGACATGTAATAAGATATGCGGTTGACTTCTGAAAAATCTCACTATGTTTGCATTTAAGATGCATCCTTTCTTGAAAAGCTGCCACAAGTTCTTTTGTCTGTGAATACACCGGGCCATTCCTTTTCATATGTCAGTAACCTGGAGAAAAGAAAGCTAAAACAAAACTCTGATGTAGTTTATCTAGAAAATAGTGAAATAATTTTATTGATCTTGAGATACAGCAGGAGTTTGCTAATTTTGAAAACGGGCATTTATATTTCCTCTCTCACCATACAACCATGACATTAACAGCGCAGCAATGTCAGGTGGGTTTGCATTTTCTCTTGCAGTTGTAGGTTCTTTGTAAGATCTAAACATAAGAGTCAGTCTGATGAGTGCATGGAGAAATGGGATTAGTAGTGCAGGACGGACCACCTTCGGCTGCTTGGTGTAAATTACATGTAAACTGCAGTTCACCCGTGTCGCTTTCTTGTCGCTTATTTCAGCCTGGAAATGGACCAGCACTCACTACGGGGGGCTCACACTGCCTCCGGCCCCACACCCAGAGCCCACCCTTCCCTCTCCCTGTGCCCCAGCACCTCTGCCACCAGCTCCAAGCGCTTTTAGCGCTGAGAGCAGGGCAGGGACCCGAACGCAAACGGGTCCAGAAGCACGGCCTAGCACCTCCAGTGTAGGAGGAGCGGCCCCCCCGGCCCGGTGCCCGCAGGGAGCCTTGCCCTCAGGGAGCCGAGCCCTCAGGGAGCCCGGCCGGGCCGAGCCGTGCCCCGCCGCCATTTCGCAGCGCCCGGCCGGGCCCCGAGCCGGGCCCAGCCCCGGCCGCGGCCCCGCTGCGCGCGCAGGCGGCCGACCCGGAACCGCTCGGCTCGTCCCTGCCGCAGCGAGGAGATGGCGGCCGTGTCCGTGCTGCAGGCGCCCAGCGGCGGCTTCAGCTTCGACAACTGCGCTCGGTGAGGCCCGGGGCGGGCGGGCCGGGGGGCAAGGGGACGGGCGGGCGGGTGGGCTGCGGGGCTCGGGGTCGGCGGAGCCCCCCCCACCCCCGCCCGGCCCCAGCGCTCGCCCTGCGTTGCAGGAACTCGCTCCTGGAGGCCGAGCTCGTCCAGAAGGGGCAGCGGCTGCCGGCGGCCCGCAAGACGGGCACCACCATCGCGGGCGTCATCTTCAAGGTGAGGAGCAGCGGGCGGGCTCCCTGCGGCGGGCCGGGCCCGAGCGCTGCGGCGCCGCTGAGTCACCGCGGGGCCGGGCCCGGTGCCGAGTCCTCCCGGTGCCGGGCCCCCCGGTGCCGAGTCCTCCCGGTGTCGGGCCCCCTGTGCCGAGGCCGGGCTCTGGGAGTCGTTCTCTCCTTGCGCAGGATGGCGTGGTCCTCGGAGCAGACACGAGAGCAACCGAAGGAATGGTCGTAGCTGACAAGAACTGCTCAAAAATACACTTCATTTCTCCTAACATCTAGTAAGCGTTAAATCGTTTGTTGTGTGAGATTTTCAGCTGTTCCCTTTGCCAACAGCAAATATTAAGGTGCTTAAAAACAATAATTTACGTTTATTAGCCAGGCTTGCTCATTTTTGGTATTTTATTTACATTTAAACAGGATATTTTGTTTCATGCTTTGAAAATATTAAGCGTATGGGAACTTAATTTTTTCAATTTTGCAATGAGGGAAAGGAATGCTCGGACTGCAAATGCTGAAAAGAAAAAAAAAGTCTTAAGGGGCTATAATTACATATGTCGCTCATTAGAATTACCAGTAGCAAGGCTGTTGTGTTTCAGAGACTGTAGATGCTGTCTAGGGATGGCCAAGAAGAAAACCCAAGTAGTTACAAGGAGTTGAATGACTTGAGGCGGCTTAGGAAGAAAAAGGAAGTTTAAACTTGTTGAATAAAGCAGGCAGAATGCTCATAGAGGCACAGAGTTACTTTTTTCCCCTCCCCACCTCTTCCAACTTGCTTGCAATATTTTCCAGTTGTTGCGGTGCTGGAACAGCTGCAGATACTGATATGACAACTCAACTGATTTCTTCCAATCTGGAGCTCCATTCGCTGTCTACCGGGCGACTTCCACGCGTTGTCACAGCTAATCGAATGCTAAAGCAAATGCTTTTCAGGTAACCGAATGTTTTTATTTATTAATAATGCTATTAAAACTACCAGCTGTGACTCAAGCTCCTGTGAGTGTGCATCCTCACTTAGCCTACTTAACCTCCGTAACAAGACTCGAGGAAAGACTGAAGAATTGCTCTGTGTGTGATATTTTAGAGAACTGATACTACAGTTGTGCTGTGTTGATAGCATTTATACTGCAAAAATATAAGGACAATACTTTAATGAACTGTTGATCACACCAGTGAAAACTGATCTGTATCTTTTTGTGACAAGATGGCTGGACCAGTAATAATCTTGTAAATGCAAGCTTTTTAAATTGAGAATTTTATGACCTGTAATAGAATTAAAATCTGAAAATCTATTTTATTTTCAAAGGAATAGAATGACTAACCATTTGAAGCTTGCAGATTCTGCTAATACAGAATTCTGCTGGTGGTTTAGTGAGATATAGGAATATAACAGTTGGAAGTTGTTCTGCAGTTGTCCTGAGGAAAAATTATATGATTGCTTGACTGATTGGAAACCATTACAAGTATGGCAGTTGTACCCCCTAAATAGCAACGCGACTTAAAATGTGCCATTATTGAGGGCATGTTCTCCAAATCTTTAAGCATTGCAGTATTGTTTTAATACTGTTTTTTGTAGAAGTAAAGAATGCTGTTGAAAGAGAAAAAAGAATGAAACAAGCATATTGATTTAGAGAGAGTATTCAAACTATGGAAGAGTCTCCAGCAGAGTGAAATAAAGCCCTCCTCTCCCCAACACCCCCAACTTTGTTCAACCAAGTGACCTAGATGAATTACAATAATTCAGCTCACTTGCTTGATGCTGTATTGCTGGGCAGTTTGCCTTAAGCATGTCATAAGACAACGAATTAAAAAGTTAAATCAGCCAAGAACATCTCATGGAGGAAACGAAGGAATATATTTTCTTTGAAGTCTCTAAATATAAACGTAATTGCAGATACAGGAATTTCATGCAAGGCTTGAAAACTGTTCTGAATTCTCTCCCTGTCAGCACAAATGTATCTTCTAGTCTCCTTGCTTGTCCAATGCACGCTTGTTCTGGTTGACAGTGAAATATATAATGTTTTAGTTAATTTCTCAATTTAGGCTGTTGCTCACAGATAGTAAAAGCAGTCTTTCTGTTATGGAAATGTACCTGGTGTAATCATGGAAGAATTCTCCAATGCATGCGTTGTGTTTAAAACAAACAAAAAAGCACAGCTTTATTGTAGGTTTCCATGTTCACGTATAAACATTGTCCCTAGGTATCAAGGCTACATTGGTGCTGCCCTGGTTTTAGGGGGAGTAGATGTCACAGGACCTCACCTTTACAGCATATATCCCCACGGATCAACTGACAAATTGCCTTATGTTACCATGGGTAAGTGCTGGTTCCTTAGTACTCTGACACAACGATCTGGTAAAAAAAGTGTAATTTTAACATAAATTCTGTTGTTTGCTGTGAGCTGTGCAGAGCTCAGACTTCAGAGATAAAGCTGTACCCGTATTTTTGTGGCAGGTGAGATGTTCTATTTTGAATGCTTTAAGGATATGGGCTATTATACTATCTAAATCTTAAGCGGCGCAAAAATGGTATTCAGAAAGTTGCTCTTTTGTTTTCCCAGCTTACCTCAAAGCAAAAGAATTTGCAAAAACTTACTGTAAAAAATTTATAGAAACTTGATGTGCAGATAGTGCTAACTTACGCTTCATATAAAATCTTGTGTGGGGAACTGCATTCTTCCTGAAGTTTTACTGCAGTTCCATTAGGAATAAACGTGTCTCGCTTCTCATTTGGACCTATTGTATTTCTTGCTAAGTAGCAGCAGTGTTTTAAGCAAGAAGGTGCTTCACTGTAGTTTATTTGCTACGTACGATTGGTTTTAATTATGATATGGAGCTTCTCAATAAGAAGGCTATGTCTGTTGATGGGGTGCCAACTTGACATTAGTAGCCCACCGTCAGGTTATTAACTCTCTAAGTCTTCCATCTGTACCTTTTCTGTAATAGCACTAATTTGAACTATATGGAACTGAAGTAATTTTTTTTTAAGTTTCTGTTGTTGTGGGAGGTCCTTTATTTTTTTTTGGAAAATGTCCCGCAAGTTGATAGCTAATTTTAAGCATGAACCTTCTTCCTGCTCCTGCCTTGTGAGGGCTGTGGAGGAGAGTATGAAGCTGTTCTTTGATCTTCCTGGCTTCAGCCTTCTGTTTTGTTGGCCAGAGGTAGCCAAGTTTTAGCTTGCTTTAACCACATGGTTTTCACTTCTTGCTAAGAAAAAGATAGAGGTTCCTAGAAGAACCAAACCAGCCTTTAATCTACATGATGGCCTTGCTTCTTGGTGTCATTCCTTTCTCTTCTTGTGAGATACATAGTATATTCCTCTTTAGCTGTTTTTTCAACTTCCTATTCACAATCAGTGTTTCCTGTGGTCCCTGCACTCCAGGAAGTAGGTTGTCAGTTTCAGAAATTGACATTTGCAACTTGAAAAGGAATCATCTGGCTTAAGTACACATTGTTTACCCCAGTAGTTTGATAGAAGTGTTGCATTTGAGGGCCTGCAGACTGTGAAGATCCCTTCTTTGCTATTTCTGCTAGCAGTTTGTGTTCTAAAAATGAAGAAAAAAACAACTTAAACAGTAATGTTTGTCATGCATAATGCTTTCATTGCCAACAATTAGAAAAAGCAAGCAAATCATAAAAATGCATTTCTGTATATATCTCATTCAGTTCTGGATTAGGGAGTGTGATACTGAAAACGTGTAATTTTTGCATGCATTTTTTTGACATTCAGGTAGTACTGCCTTGCCAAGACCAAGTACAAAAGTAATGTTCAAGGTATATAATAAAATACAGTCTTGGTAAATATATTCTGATTTTTTTTTTTCCTCAACTGTAAACAAGTATATAGGATAACTTGTAAATGAGTACTCCATGGCAGCAGAATGCAAATGCAAATCATGGGCAGCTTTTCTGGTGTATCTTGTCTTTCTCCGTTAAAAGCAGATCCATTCTTCCATTGCTTCCCACTCCCACAAAAGCAGATGAAGAATACCTACAGGAGAGAATTAAACTTTTGAACACCTCAGTGGTGCTTTGCAGTAGCAAAAATCTCACGCTGAAGTGGCTCTTGAGCATAAGCCTGTTTAGTTGTGATCTCCTTGATAGAGCATTGGAGGCCATTATGAGTATTTTTAAGAAGACACTATTCCAGAATACAGAATCTTCATTCAGCTAGTAATTCATACTATATCTTAAAACTATTCATTGTCTGTGTCGTCTAGATAAATTTCATTAGCTAGACATCTTGATCAGTTTTTTATTTATTGAGGGAAGATTGAAGAGTCCCCTTGGTAAGAATCCAGAAATACAATCTTCAACTTGCAGGAGAGCCTTGGTGATTGCCATTCTCCCTGGTTATTGTTTTTGAAAAGGGAATTAACACACACATTTTTGAAGAGGACACACACATCTTGAAATATTACTGAACTTGTAAAATCTTTTGCACACAGTTGTACTTTCAATGGTTTCATTGTTTGATCAGTTCTGAGTTTTGTTCTGTTTTATAGACAACAATTTGGGGTTGAAGAGTAAAAACGGGTGAGAAAGGTAGAGAGTAAGAGAGAAAAATAGTAAGAGAGAAAACTGGTGTCTTATGAGCTGATAATAGTCATGTGCTGTATCACCTATGATTTTTAAGATCACTAACCTAGCAAGAATATCTTATAAGCTGGAAAAAGTAAAATTCCAAACATAACTGGGGTTGCAGTTGGTCTCTGAACTCAAAAGAAGACACTCGTTTCAGATTTACCTTTCATTTTGAAGACTTGAATGATTTTTAAATGAAATCTTGGTTTCTGCAGAGTTGCAGAAGTGTAATGTAAAGTCCACATAAATCAGAAAAGCAAATTGAAAGCAGAAAAATGACATAGGTCAGATTAATAAGCAAGACTTGCTCTATGTAGCTTTTATGCTGACTCTGTGATGGGAAAATACAACTTCAATTTTAGTTAATCTTTTCCTGTTCATGGTTGTTATCTCTAGATTAAATGCCATTAGCTATATTCTTGGAAATTTTAAAGCTTTTTTTTTTTTTTTTTTTTTTTCCTTCTGGGTCTCTCTTGGAGTATCTACAAAATGGCTTTTCTGCTCATCTGGAAGAGCAGGAACCAGAAATGCAATAACCTGTGGTTTGGGGATTTTTTCCTGAAACGGATTCAAAATGCCACCACAACACTAAGAACAGAAGTTCTTAGTGAGCAGTTTTTGTGGAGTTCTAGTACAGTGCATTAAACTAAAACAGCTTCATTGTAAAAACAGAATTTATGCTATAGGCTTTTTCATTTATTTGTCAGAAAAACGTGTACTTCTGTGGGACAGGGATTTAACTAGTCCGTTCTCTGAATGTGGTTAAGGAAGTAGTGGGTTTTAAAAAACGCTCAAACTATTTGTTAGGGCTTGACTTAACTGAGTTTCTTGTACCAATTCGTTTGACCTTCAGGCCACCACTTTCTTTGCGTTTGTTTTCAAATTTCCGTTGCATTTTCTTGATAATTTTAAAGAGATCACAGCCTGTTTTTATCAGAGCTTTAATATTCCTCATTTGTTAGAGCTGAAGATGTGATCTCAAAGTTTATTTTCTTAAACTTTTTTAGCGTGCAAAAAAAAAAGTCTTTGAGAACGCTGGAGGAAATGCAAAGATTCTGGTGTAAGTGATAAACCAGGGTTGTATATATGAATCTATTTCAAATGTTCAGCAGAGTGAGGCTTTGTGTGGGACAGTTAAGTGTGCATGTGGTAGCTATTCCGAGAAGCTGTGGCCTCTGAACTGACTTGCTGTTCTGGAAGTTAATGAACCTATTTTTAACGCGCAGCCTTTAACAAAGCTTTCCATGCCTTTGAACTAGTAAAACAGTACAGCTGTTAAACTGAATGATCCGCTTAACTCTGTGGGTATGAGAACTGTGATCAACTTACAGAAATTCTGCAGAGGTGGTACTGTACCGATAGATGGTGCCATTACCTTAGCAATTGGTACATTACTTGCTTGGCAAATAAAATCCATGTAACAGTCATGTTATGTGATGTCATTGTTTAGCCTTTAATAGAAGAAAAAAATAGTGTAAATGTCTGATTCTTATAATTGCCTTATGTCCAATATTGTAGTAAACTGTAAAACCGTAAATGACTTTAAACTGCTAACTACTAGGAGCTGATTGCCTGAATAAAGTCGTACAGCTGCCGTTATGTTCACGGTTACTTCTGTGCCTATGCTTTCAACGCTTTAAAATATGGTATTTCTGAAAATCCTGGCCATTCCTCTCCCTCTACAAAAATAACATAGTGGCAGAGCATGTTCAAGTAAGCAAGGGAGTAGGCTCTCAGTGGATTAATTTTACTCTAGTTTAAGCTTTGATTTGCTGTCAGCTGTGCCAGATCTGTCTGGTGATTGCATGTTACTTCTGTCCATGCTTCCACACAAAGCCCTTCTCAGCACAAATGTTCTTTACCTTTCTATACGCTGTACACTGATACTACTTTGTCTAATGACTAGGATATATTTTAGTAACAGGAGATCTGCTTACCGTTATAAATGAAAGAGAACTGAAACAGCAGAAAATGTATCAAAGGTCATATCCAAGATAGTAATAGGAGTTGTATTTCTGTTTTATGTAAACCGTAATGTTTTTCCACAAATGTTTGAAGGGTGGTTTATTAAATCAGGATACGTATCTTTGGCCAGTCAATTTCTGGAAATGAAATTCTTAATGGGAAATGTTGCTGAGGTGTTGGGTTATTTTTGTTTTTAATGTGCTAAAATATCTTGCCTTGAATGTATTTGTGGACGGGTAGAGTGATGTCCTCCCTTGCAAAGCAGATTTAAAAGATACTCAGTGCTTACTCAGGAGTGAAAACATCAAATTAAACTGTTTATGCTGACAAAGGACAAAATTGGATTTCAGCAAACGATGCAAGATTGTCTGATTGCTTGGCTTGTCTAGGAAAGCTTCTGGCCAAGACTTATAATGAAATGCGTGCATAAAATTAAACCACTTGAAGTCTGTAGTTCAGCTTTTGGAAACAGTAAGTATGTTCCAGTAGTCTCTAGTGGCAGAAGCTAGTCCCCTGGTACCTGTGTTGCTCCATATTCATAAATCAGCTCTTCATGCATTGGCAATGTTGTCCTGCCGAGCAAGCAGTACCACCACAGAGACTCGGCCCCTCAGCCAGGAACCAGGGTGAAAAATGATCCTGATCGATGGGGCTGTGGAGATCACCAAATTTTTACCTAGGATGAACAGCAAATTGAATAACAATGAGTGCGTGTGAATAAATGCCCTGTCAGGGAGTCCTGACACTGATGGATTAGGAATTGCTAAATGTTGCTCTCGCAAGGCTGTGCACATCCTCCGGTGTGGCAGGCTGAGGTAGCAAACAGGTCCTTGGATGATGAAAACGGGCTGTGCTTAGCAGTGAGGAGCTGTCCGCAGTGAGGAGCTGTCCTCAGTGAGTGCTCTGCTAAAAAGGTCCAGTTCACCTGTCGTAGAAAAGCTCCTGCGGTTGCAAAAGACAATGGAAGTTGTTAGCTGGATTTTCTGCCAGGTATCAACAATTATCTTTTACTTCAAATCTGATACCGAAGTGGTACGACTCCTCGTGTAAATGCCAAAGGCATTTTTAAAGTCAGATTATTACAGTCAAGTCCAGGAATTTTTGAATAATTCGGTTGTGAAAACTTATTAAATGACCAGTCTTTCTTAAAGAAGTAAAACAAAACAAAAAAACTCGTGTGGTCTTTTAATTAAGTTCTCTGGTTCGTGCTAATTGCAAGACTGAAAAGTATTTGCCTTGGAATACAACTTTGCATCTCGGTTTTCATGGTTCTTTATTTTTTGGCTATTGGTGTTTTTATATCTTTAGATGCCAGTTTAATATTTCCTGAATATTTCTGTTTCAAAGGTGTAGCTTACTGAAAATGGATGTGAAATAAATTCTTCAGAATTGATATGGCATTTTTTTCTTGTTTCCCAAGGTGTTGAAGTAATATTGCCATTGGTGTTTTTAAAAAGTCCAGCTAAAAGATTTCTGTATATTATGTAGCACAAATGCATGAAGACTTTACCAATTGTATTTGGTTTTAATTACCCTTACTGCTGATTTACAGAAGAGTTGTAAGCTAACATCTTTTTTTAAAAAAAAAAAAAAAATCCAACCAAGAGAAGTTCCTATTTCTGCACTGATAGTGTGGACTGTGTGGTGTTAAGTTCCCAAACTTAAAAACAAGCTATCTAAGATAAATAACTGTTGAGGTATTACTTTGGGTCTGATCTCAGTTGAGGATGCTATACAAGGATTCATTACATCACTGCTTCCCTGATTATTTTAATAGATTTGACGTTGATTTGCTGCAATGTTGGATCCTCGCTGACTTGAATCAGCTGTGTGTGTATGAGGTGGAAGCGTCTATTCCTCATTAGTGGGTTGCGTTTTGCAATGCTTGGATTTCGTCTTTCTCCAGACGTTGTTGCGGGCTTGTGGGGAGTGTGGGCAGGGGGCTTGGTGGCTGCTGCAGAGCAGTGCCCGCGCCGCGTTCCTGCATTTCTGTGCACGCTGTGCGGGACCGGGGTCAGTCCTCCGGGAGCACAATGGGTGGATTGAGGCTCCTTGCCTTGGTGTGCTACAGGTGGCTGCGTTAACTCACATCGGTAATGGTTTTCAAGCAGTTGGTATTGCTGTTGTCAAACAGCAGGTGATTTGTTTTGGTGGAGGAACTCAGAAGTTTCCATATATTGGTGTTCCTAAAAACACAGTTGTTACAGCTGGTGCTAGGAAGAGTAAAGAACTTCCATTGTGATAGTTAGATTACCAAAATCTGTTCTTTCAGAGAATGTTTAGCTGTGTTGCAGACTTCTTCTAAGGTACCTTTTTTTACAGACAAGCTTATAAAACTTACCTTGGGATTCATAACCAGTTGAAGAAAAAAACTGAGTTTAAGCTGCTTTTCCATCGTTGCTTCCTGTTCTTGGAATCTTGATTTTTAGACATAAATGTTTACATGTAGTGATAATTAAGTACATTTTCAACAACTCTCCTACAACCTACGCTGTAGGACCAGCTACATTTACTTATTTAAAGCTGATATTAAATTTGACGCTTATTTGCATGTTGGTAATGTGGTGAGATAGTTAACAGTACAGATTTTATGTATAAAGGACTTAATGTAACATAAGGATCTTTTTTTCCTTTCCAAGTCTCCTGAGTTCTTGTCCATGGGTTCTTTTGTGAACTTTTTTAAAAAGAGAACCGGAGGAATAAATCCAATCTAATTGTGCCACGTATGAAATTACTGGATTATTAGCATTATTGGTTAGTTTTTGTTTGTTAGTAGAAGTTTTGAGAAACGAAGACCATTTTTTCTTAGCTCAGTAGTTTTAATGTAGGAGTTTGTAAGATGCTAACTTTATATTTTATTTCTTCCAAAATCTTTTAGGCTTCAAACTGACTTTGTTTCTAAAGAAACCTTATCAAAGGGTAAGGTTGTTTCTTTTCTTGTTCTAAGGCTTCCCATTCTGCTTATGGTAGACCTTCATCTGAGTGCATTAAGAGTATGGTCTTAGTTTGAGACCATATCCCAGATTTTTTTTAACCTTTCATTAGAAATGTTCCAGCGTCATTGTACAAAAAGAATTATTTTATAGTTTAAGTCCTGTATTTGTTTTGGAACACACCTTATTTTGACCTTGTTTGAAGGATCAGTAAAATTCCTTTTATTTGGTGATTCGTTCTGTGACATCAGCTGTTTGTATCAGCAGTTCATTTCTGCTATTAGTTGCTTAAAAATCCTTTTTATTCCCAGCTTCAGCATTTAAAAAATGGAATCGTATATTGCTCCAAGGTGTAAATGAATAGTCACAGCCTGTAATACAAGTACGCACTTAGAGTGTCCTACTGCTTTTAGATGTGATGTATTTGGTACTGTAAAGGTAATGATCCTCAACCACAGCAATATTCTGTAACAGGAATATCTGTCATATTCATTGGGATTACCATGTTCATTGATTTGTGTCTGTAAATCTGCTGTTTCTACCCTTTAAATTTGATCTATAATTGGACCTCCTTAAATGGTTCAGATAAGGTAGTCTCTATTTTCTCAACAGTGTCACTGTCAGCTTCTCCTTTTTCATTATACATTCAGCAGACTTGATAAAATCAGCAGGACACCTCATTTGAAACTGTTTAATCGCTGCCTTTTTCTTTCACTAAACCATTGAGGTGGTCAAGCGATATACACAAATCATTTTAAATAGAAAATATGGCTTTCTCTGTGACCCAGCTAAACAGATAGCAGTATGCAAAACAAGTTAAAAAGTAATAAATGCCAAAAAATCTTCTAATTGGAGTAAAAAATTGCAGGTAACTTTATTCACTCCCCAAAAGTAGCACACACTGAAATATGGTTAGGGCCACAGACAGACGAGATCCCTTCCTGAAGATTCACTCTGAACAAAGCATGTTTACAGTTTCCAATAGTATTGTACTGCTTTTTGTATTCCTTTATGGAAAGTGTATTTGTAACACCTGCAGTTAGTGCTTTGGGTAGAGATGGGCTCCGTTACGTTATCGTACTTGCAGCGTGGGCTTTAGGAGAAGTAATGTTAAACTTGTGATGTCATCTTTGTCATTTCGTCTATTGAGTTGCTATTGTTGAAAGTAAAAATAATGGCATGAAATAAATGTGTAATAAACTGTTAGATATGGGAAATAACCTGATGGCAGCAGCCAGCAACCCAGTTACCACTGCTGGCTTACTTGTCCCCTGCACAAAGGTGGCTGTGCCGGGGCGGCTTGTTAGGGCGATCTGTTCCCTCTGGGCACCCCAGTATCAAGTGCCGTACCCTCTGGTGTGGGTTGGGGAGTGGAGGAGCAGGAGTTGAAGCTGGTATTCAGGTAACTCGCTTTTGCTAACCTCATTTTCATATCTCAGTGTTTACAGTGATAAAAAGGTTGTCGGGACAGGGAACACAAGTCCGTGTACACCAGATAACAAATTTAGGATTAAATTAGGTGTTGGACCTCAAGAGGTAGATACTGTGTAATAGTTGTAAGCGAAGGTAGACTTGCGGTCTGATTTGTGTTGTTGATTATTTGTTACCTTTTCTTTAATAAATTAATAAGAACCAACCCACAATCTTGTATCTAAATATGTTGGCTAAAGAAGTGTCCTCATTTTGTTACCATAGGTTCTGGATCACTAGCAGCTATGGCCATTTTTGAAGATAAATACAAACCAGACATGGAGGTAAGAGATGATTTTTTCTTTCAGTGTTTCTTTGGCTACAGTAATTCTCATGACATGAAGAATTTAAGAGATTTGCTTTAAAAAAGTTAAATCTGCTCAAATGCTTAAAATACATTAATGTCAGCTTAATGTAAAGAAAATAGGGGATACAAAATTGAATAAATGTATAACCTTGCAAATTTAAGTATGGAAAAACTTGTATGATTTTAATGTAGATGAAAGCTTGAAAAACATGTACATTACTAATCATAGTTGACTCCAGGAGTTTAACAGCACTTGCATAGTCAGTTTTGCTGGGTTTTTTGCTCAGTAGTCAGGCAGTCTCTTCTTTATGCAACTCTCAGTCTTTAAAAGAGAATAGATGATTGTAAAAATAACAAAATGTTCCAGTAGCATAGGAAACCAGTTAGATTTTGGGTTGATTGGCTATGTTCAGAACTAGCAACTACATTCTTGTTGTTATTATCTACTTAAAAGCTGGTTATTGGAAGACTTGGTTGTGAGTTGTTTGTGTTTTGCCAGTGATCAAACTTGAGAAACGTTATGGTTGTTCATGAAAGAGAATCGTTAAGGAGAGCTATAAAAGCTGGAGTGTCTTGATGAAGATCAGAATAAGTTATTCTGTTATATATTTTTTTTAATGAATTTATCCAAGGACATTATCTTTGTATTCTCTCTAGTATTTCATTACACTTACTAGCACCATGTTCAGTGTCTGCTAAACTAAAAATGGCGAAAAATCTAGTTACCTGCAGGCTCACAATTGATGAAAAAAAACAACACCAAAAAACAATTGTAGAGCTTTCTGTGACCATATTTTGTAAAATGCCTCAATAGTGTCAAGACCCCCTTTAAACCACGTTAATCTCTTCAGAATTTGTGAATGCTCCTTCTCATTCTGATCAGTTAATAAGTTCACAGTAAAGAAAAAAAATGAGAACTGAACACAAAATCAGAAAGTTAACCCATTAAAATGACTTGTAACATTAACTCTTGCAGTCATTTGAGCATGAAATACACAAATAACAAATCTTACTAGATATTCAATATCGTTGAATAACACACGAAAAGTTGATGAACTTCAGAAAAGATCTTCAGACGTTCCTCATCTTTGTAGTGCAACTGCTGTGGGCCATTTTCTCCCCTCCAGATGTTGCCATGACTGCAGTGTGTTTTCTGGGGATAATCCCATAACTCTTGAGTTCCTCACTAAAACTGATCAATTAAAATTTACACTTAAAACACGTCATATGCTGTTATATATATGAAATAGTTGTGGGTGTGCAAAATTAAAAAATGCAGTAAGATGAGGATTTGTATGTTGCTTCAGTGTTTTAGGTAATATCTGAAGAAGCTGGATTTCTGGCCTCCAGTATATTTATAAATGCTATCAAAAACACTGGAACCTTTTAATAGGCACTCAAGTATCTTCTGTAAGTAGCATTGCACTAGATAACTAATAAAAAGAACCACTAGGTGTAGAGGTAGTCTTTCTACTCTTTTTTTCCCCCCATACTGCTGTGAGAATGACACAGTCTCTTTTCCAGCCTTTCCTGTGACTATGCACTTGGCATGTGTGCTATTCAGACTGAAAACATGGACTACAAATCCTTGGAATCAACAGCTACAGCATAATAGTCCCCTTTCAAAGATACAAATGTCAAAGAGCTATGCTATGAAACTAAAAATCTTACCTCATTCTCAGCTAGTTTTCAAGCTTGTATTTTAAGTCTTTCTTTGTGTAAGAGCAACCAAAAATGCACCCAAATTTGTTAATTTTCCAACTTTTCCTGTTTAGAAAGGTCATCCTAATTAAATTGTCTTCATACACAACCGTAAATGGCAGCAGATACTCACTGTTAGAACAAGCATGTGGAAATGCAGCCTACCAGTTTGTTGAAATAGATATTTAGATGTTTGAGGCTTGTGTGCAAGCCTCAAACCCTTAACCCTTCCTTTGTTTTTATGAGACATTCTGTTGTCTAATAATTTAATAATCAGAATATCTAAACCAGCAAAGTTTCAAGTGGTAGAGCTCAAACTCTACTTTTAAACACTTCTTCATGCTGTTACAGCTGCCATCTTAAAATATTTACTTTCTATGCCAGATTTATTTTTTCCAATAAAATAACCAAATAGCACATTTCTATTGAAATTAAATTAAATCCGAACCACACTGTGTATTCTATGTAAAATTTGCTATGAAATGGCAATGATGATTAAATTTAAAATTCGTGGAGATTAATTTAATGAAATGGGTAGAGGATTAATATTTTTCTGTCAAGATCAATACTGCTTTCTTTTGCACTAATTGTCAGAATATCTTGCTAGGGCTACTGAAGGGTAGTGGTGTGCTGCAAGACCATCACATCACAGAAAAATGATTCAAAGGCAAACTGTCCTGCACCCTCTGGTATCGACTTGCAAATTAGCATCTGGAATGTAATTAAACAAGCTTAATGAAAGTAGCAGCTGAATACTACTGGAAACGACAATCAGCTTTTTTCGCTCTGATATATATTCTGTACTATTGAAGCTGATCACCAAACACATCGTATGAGCACAGTTAAAAAAAAATTAGCATTTATTTGAAGAATAGGAACTGTTTTTCATTCTGTTATGCTTTTGGCATGCACTGGTGTCCCATGAGAGCCATGCCACAGCAGATAGTGCACAATATTTATAAATCTATGACAGGCAATAATAGCAACTTGAAAAATTCTTTTGCTAGAATTTCAAGTTGAGAGCTGCCAAAAGCTGAGAGGATCAAATCTGCAGTGGCAGCTGCTGTGCCCTACAGTTAGAATTGTAGACTTTGAAGATTCTCAACTTAAAAAAAAAAAAAAAAAAGAAAAAAAAAAAAAAGACTGCAGGCTTAGCCAATTTTTGCAGGTTTCTAGAGCCCTGGCTCTCTGCCTTTTGAAGATGAGTTGCTGAAGCTTCTACCACTGCCTGAGGCATGCTAACACCAGCAGGATGTGTTTTTTTCCACAGACTTAGTGTGTCTTCAGATTTAAGTAGCACATGCTTTATCAATGCCAACTGTGATGGTCCTTTCCCTGGTTGCAACGCCGGGAGATGATCTTTACCCAACATCCTTCAGAGAAACTGCTAAGATGGATGGTGACGTACACAAGTGCCACTTCTGCAGTCTGATTTATGGAGGCATGTTTCATTATGAAGCAAGTGCTGGCCTCTAGAGGAACCATTATAGATTGCTGAAGATGTGAACACTTTCAGCCCTGAAGGCCTGTAGATGCTTCAAAATGTAATGCCAAGCACCTAACTACTGTGGAACAATATTAATCTGTCATGTGGGCAGCTATAGATCTACTTTAAAAAACATAAGTGGAAGAACAGCACATCTAATAGAGTGTTTTGAGCTTAGATCTTTCATTGCAGCCCATTTTTCTTTCAGCAGAGTAGCCATATGGTTTTTAAACCGTAGTCAGAATTTGCAAATACGCTCATGCCTTCCAGTGTTAAACAATAGTGAAGAAGTGCTCTGAAGCAGTAGATATGGCAGCCGTCATGATCTGGGAAAAAAAGTGTGTCTATGGTATTAGATGCTGGAATCCTGGCTTTATCTATGCTGTGGTTGTTGAATTCCTAGGGAAATGGGGGAGGAACGTTATATATTTTGTCCTGGTATTTGACTTCTCTTTGAAAAGTAGATTTTTTTTGTGTAGAAGAACTACTTGATGTACAGTGAGGCTATACTGTAGCTTCATATTTAAGCATGGAAACAGGCTGTCTGTAACTTTCTTTTTTGTATTTCATTAAAACAGCCAAGTTTATTAAAGGAGGACCTAAAAGGAAGAGAGTGAGGAGAAGCCACAGAAAGCAGTATTACTGCAGAGAAAAAATAAAATACATCTCGTAATGAATTCAGGGGCACAGAATAGGTGGGGAACAATGGAAGGGTATAAGAGTCTGGCAGCTATTTAGTAATTACATCTGAAATAGATCGTTGCAAAAATGTGAGATTATATTTACAGTCATTTAGTACACCATTTTTAGTGTGGCAGGAAGTCAAGCAGCGATGACAGAAAACCAGAAGCTCTGGAGGGCAAGGAATGGATTTGAAAAGGGGGTTGCGATGCTGTGACTGTGTTCCCCTCGACCCACAGACACTGGCCCTCGTGCAGGAGTAGCTCTGCTGTCCGGGAGTTAAAATATTTTGCATCCTGCTTTCCCACCAGCGATGTGCGCTCCTTCACCTGGTGGCCAGATTTGCTTTTGTGACTGTTCTGCAGTAACTACCTTTGCTGACTTGCTTGGTTTTGACAAACACGGGTAGGGAGCAATCTCACGAGCAGTCCAGCTGGCAGATTTGGTAATCCCTTGTAAATGGAGAAATGAGAAGCAGACCAGCCGTGGGAGGTAGTAACCTTTTCCAGCTAATGGTTGCAACTGTCCGAGTAGGTGTGCTCACAAAGAAATTACAGAAAGGAAGAGGGCTGGAAGTGATCTAGGTTTAAAATGCGTAGTCTCAGGCTCTTTTGGTTCGCAGTGTTGTTCCTGGCTTTGCCACTGATTTTTGAGGTATGTGGGAGCAGCCCCGTGCCCCCAGAGCGAAGGAGCTGTGGCATAAAGGACGCCTTCCCCAAGATGCTCTGCGTGCACTGAAGGTCTTTGCTGTATCAAAGGGGAAGGTAGTATGAATGCTGGTTTCAGCACATACTTCTTATTTATTTATCTTACTGAAATAAATATCAGGCTTAGTACAAAATATTAGGAAAACATGTCACTTTCTTCGATTTTTAAACAGCTGACATACAGATCATTCAAAAATGTTTCTGTGCTTATATTTCCTACTGTCCCTTAATATAGTGGCATTATTTTTGTTTATTAGCTACTGAGAATAATACTGAGCTATTTTTGGAAACTGCCAAAACTCTCTAATCTTCAACAACAGTTCTCATCATTCTTATTTAGACTGCATCTGTGTGATTCGGGGCTCAGGAGCAATGACAAGCTGCATATGAATTCTGTATTCATTAGTGATGGTGATCAAAATGCCTGTGTCCCCGCCATAGGGCTCAGGTGTGCAAGTCTGCAGGCTAATCCCACCAGCTGACATTCAGAGGTTTAATGACTCCATGGGAAGGTGACCACTTGCTGGGAGGTTTGTCGGCTGAACTCAGACGGCAGACAATAGAGATCAAGCCAGACTATCAGAGTTAAGCTGGAGAGCCTGCCTGAGATACTTGAACTCCTGTTGGTGTCAAACACAGAGATTAAGTAAATGGAAAAAAAAATCTGACTCTGTGAACAAAAATAAGCACTTAGTATTTATGTGCTCTGTATATCTGTTTATTTTATTACTCAGTGACAATAACGGAGACTGTTAGTGGCGTGTTTTCACTGCCTTTTACTGATGGAGCTCTCAGTGATACAGATTTCATGCTTTCCTTACGTACCTGTATTATTTTCTCCTTCAGGGACCTGAATTTCCATGGGTAAATATCAGATATTACCGCAGACAGCCATCCAGAAAATAAAGGCTTCTCATGCTGTTCCTTACTTTTTTAGGTTAAACTTAGTGTACCCTAACTCCGTTTCTGCTTGGCACGTTGGCCAGTCAGTTCTGTTCTCATCTTCCACAGGATTGTGCCTTGGATTGATTTCCATTGTTGAACCAATGTTAAATGGGAAATACGAACCTGATTTAAAATGGTCTGTGCTGCTTCATAGCTATGTGGGCTCTGAAACGGCTAAGATTACTGGAGAAGAGTTTTGAGGTGTGCTTTTGAATGTATCAAAGTACAATTTCTGTGCAGAAATCAGGTGGGAAACTGCCAGCAGTATTAATCTGGGTTACCAGTAGTACCCCGTAGCACTTTCTTCTAGCTTTCTGTTTATGGGCTCTCAAAATAAATAAATTTTGCCTTGTTTTAAATTGGGCCTTGCTGCGTGACAAAGAGCAACCATTTCTTCACCTTTACGAAAGTAATACTTAAACTTTGTACGTAATAATGTAGACAAGGCAGTCAGAAGCAGAGCTCCATGTTAAGAGATCATTTCGCTGCAGAGGGTTGATGTAGGACAGGTAATTATTTTTGATGCATTTCTCAGGAGCAGGTGTTCCTGTTTAAATTGTTTCAGTTTGTATATCTCCTATAACCGCAGAACCCAGGCAAAACATGCTGGAAAATATTTCAGGTGGCACGGAGCCCGAGTACCGTCCTGCAGCGAGGACTCCGAAGGCAGAGTGCGTCTCTGTGTGAGCGGAGCAGACCGAATGGGCGTGAGGCTGAGGGGGGATTGTGCCTGGGCTCCGGGGGGGAGGCATCCTGCGAGGCAACGAGGTTTATGGAGCTTTTTGGTGTATTTAGGAAGAAAAAATTACCAGGGCCGAAGACTTTTTTTTTTTTTCCCCAAACAAAATGTTCGCTTTCATTCCCTTCCATCGTTTTTTTAGAGTTTAGGTAATAGTCACGTGAAAGTTAATTTGCTTTATTTGAAGCCAGATGTTATTGCTGGATATTCATCTTTTGATGCACAGTACTAAGGCATAGATTTTTTGTTTTTATTCCCTCAGTGGTTTACATTTCTTGCTACGTCCTGGCAGCTAAGGTTCAGTGCCTTAGTGCAAGGTAATGCAGTGGTACAGAAAACCGAGGGTACCGCGCCGGGTAGAACTTGCAGCCTGGCAGAATTTACAGCTCTGTTGTTGTTGAGCGAGTTCATTTTATTCTGAGAATCGATTCCCTGAAAAACGTGAACTTTACACAGATACAAGCAATAGATTAAATGTGTTTTCATATTAATTCTTAGCTCAAAGTATGGAAGTAGTATTAAAAGACTCCCTGCAGTTGGGAGAGGAGCTTGTGATTTAATTCTGTACCAGCGGAGCTATGTATTGTACTAGTCTCCTTGTAAGGAATGAAATATAGGAACTAATGTTATTGAATAGGAGTTCCGAATCATATAAGTTTTTTGCCTTGGCAGGTAATTTGGCATAAATTGTTAATGTAAATCCAGGTTAGTGGGGAAGACATTATTTTACTAAAAAAGATAAACTGCTGATTAATTCAGTATAGAACTCAATTACAAATTGAAAGTGTCTCTGCGGGACGCCAGTACCCTAAAGACAGCAGATGTTGAATTGATACTCCAGCATATTTCACACTGGTATGAAATATTAACATGGTTTATTATACTTGTGTGGTGTACAATATCAGAAAGGGGGAGGTGGCGATGAGCATGGGCTTGCAGGCGTCTGTACCAATGGAACAAGAAAAAAATGTAATTACTGAGAATAGTAATTAGGGACTTAGGTATATTTTATTTGAAAAGTTCTTGGTAAGAACAGTTAGAAAAATAAACATTTACTAATATATTATTCACAACAAAATTTGCATCAAATGCAATACAGAATTATCCGATATATTAATGAATTTAGGTACATTTGCGTAAAAACTTAAATTTGATGAGGTTTAACAAGGCTGCTAGGTCACTGCTGTGCTCTGATTTCTTTTTTGCATAATTTTCTGCCTATGCCACTTGTGCTGAAAATTACTTCCTTTCAAAACTAAATTTCCTGCATTTTTTCTGTATTGTAGGCAGCATATTAACCCTGATGTATTAATAACCCAGAGTTTTAAGCAAATTGTTTTTTTGTCTTTCAGTGTATTGGATCAGTGATGGTGCCACAGTCTCTGTAGAGTTTGCATTTGAGAATATGCCACATTCTGAAGGGAAAAGCGGTGTAGTGGCACAAGGAGATACAGGAATGTATATAACTTAAATTTGGTTGTGCTTCATTTTTATTCATTTAAGTAGAAGTCCCAACTTCAAAAACTTGCAGAGAAGGTAGAATTCAGACAGATGCTATTAAAGTTACCCTATTAGGAAAGCCATTCCAAACAGAAGGCATGATCCACAGCATTCGACAGGATGTGTTCTGGAGAGAAAATTGTAATCGTATTTAATAGTCTTCGAGTCCTTTTAATTTTTCCATCGCACTTACTGAGAATATTCAGTAGTTTCTACCCTTTCTTTATGCACGAATTGGTATTTGCTCCCAGGACCCATCTTTTGTGTCTTACTGCTACGTGTCTCCCAGATGCTGCTAATCTTTACAGATTCTGATTTTCATAATCCTTTTGGCTTACTTTGTGACTTTTTAGAAAATGAACAAAAGCTGGTGGTGGAAGGAGCTGGGGAGGGGCTAGAAAGACTGACCACTTCCGAATTTGTTCATCTCATCAAAGCTGAAAGAAAAGCAAGATACAGTGATTGTAGCATAGTTTGTTTATTTTTATAAAACGGATTTATGAAACAAACTATGTTTTTCATCTGCTTGTGAGGTACTGCTTGAAATTCACACTCTCTTTTGGTGAAGACTTGTGAAACCCAAGTGGTTGAAATTACAAGTGCCAGGCCTTTCCAGCTTCAAAAGGCAGCCAAAACAAATTTGTTCTCACTAAATGGAGCCTTTCAACGTCTCTGTACAAGGAAAAAAAAAGCAATGTACTTTGCTTCCCAGTTTTGTTATCTCTTTGGACTTACCCTGCAGATTTTAGCATTGCTTCCAGTTACATATTGATCTCTACCACGATTCCTCCCAACAGACAGACCTGCACATCCTCGCATGTTGTAGTCTGCTGATTACTCTTCGAAAGTCTAATTATGCTTCTGTAGGTGCTTATGTCCTTCAAGAGGTATCACTTTCCTAGCCTCCAATTCCCAACACTTCTTTATAGATTTTTTTTTTTTTACCATCTCTGCCCTTCCTGAAGCTTCTGATTTCTTCCCCTCTGCTTCCTTCCATTCTCTTCCCACCTGCCAGTCTGGTGGACTCTGCCTTTCAGTAGGACGTACTTTTTACATTACAGAATTTGAACAAATTTCATTCTGCTGTAAAAGTCAGTTTTGTTAAATGTTTTTAGATTTTTTTTACAAAAGTTGTTACTTACACCCAATGATATTCATTGTATACTAACATTCATTGTGTACTAATATTTCAAATTCTTACTGAGACTTAGATATTTGATACATAGTGCAGTTCTCCAACGCTAACAGGATACTGGTGACCTGCAGAAGCCATTCATTCCTTTTTGGTATGAATTAAAAAATAAAAAAGCTTTCTGCAGTTTTTAAGTATGGAAAAGACATCTTGTTTAACTCACTTGTGAAATTTTTAAAAAATAATAATAATTTAGGAAATAATATTCACAAAGCAGTTCAGCTGCTCCCTTTACTGCTGTAGGCATCATGATTAACTTGTTTAAAAGCTATTAGTAAAATAGCATTAAGATGAGGTAGAAATGTTCACATCCTCTGTAGAAAAGTGTCTTTTTCACTTCAGTAGTATTTGAAATCTGGAAATCGCTTAAGTGAGAGGAGAAACTTGATTCAAGTCGTATACAAGAGTAATGTGTAAAAGTTCCTTATTGGTGCTGTTTGGGACTTGCACCATAGCAGCTGTAGAGAGGTAATCTATCAGTTCTTGAGTGTCTACAAAATGCAACTCTCCAGATAACAGGTTTAAAGTAAAGATTTAATACAGTCTCTATCTACTATGATGCTGCAGTGACAGTTTAAAACTCATTCTCTAAATCTCAGCAGACTTTATAGCTAGCAGTGGGCTCATATAAAGCTTAATGGCATTACAACACATAAATCATCTTTTAAAGATGCTACCAGTAGCTCCAATATTAAATGCAGACAATTGTCTGTGTTATAAATAATTTATCAAACACCATTTCAGATTAGCCTTTCATGCTGAGTTATTTATTTTAGCCTTTACTGTACTATTCCTAAGACACGTTTTGAAAGATCCATTACTGGTCAGTTTAATGAACTTGGGGGTCTGTTTGTTCCCCCTCCAGCACTATGGTACATCTGTGGTGACCATTACGTGGCTGATCTGGACCTCTTTGCGCCTTTTACAAGTGCTGCCCATTTGTCATGTAGTGGTAAATGGAGTTGCACATTGGAGTCCTGGGACACGTTGTGTGATGTAGTGATGGAGACAAACAGATAGCTCTATAAAGCGCTGCTTGTCACAACTGACTTGTATTACAGTACATCACTCTTGCTGTAATCTCATTTAAGAAGCAGTGTGGACCCAAGAGAATGATATTCCCAGTTAGCTTGGTCTTTGCAACCATAAAGTAGGAAGTGCTCCTTTTATATACTCTGAACTTTTAGGGTTTTTTAAGATTAATTATTACAGTGACTCATTCGTGCCCCTACACTTAAGACTGTGTCAGCACTTTTCACCATAACCCCCTATTTTCGGGTTGTAAAATAGCAGTCCTTGCTAGAACTTTGTATGCAGCATCTCTATCAAGGATATTTTTTTTTCCCTCTCGTGGCTATTCTGGTCATCTTTCTAAATTATGGAAAGGGGAGGAGGAGTAAACATAGCACTGTAGTAGGGTTTTCTATAATTAAAATTATTCCAGGTTCCTGAACTAGGCTGCACTATATCAGATGAAGGAGCTGAGATTACATTTTAGACCTTCTCAGTGTAACAGATGCTGTAGCATGGTTACAGCTGAGCTCTGTTGACTGTACTGGTCATTTTAGAAGTTTTCATTTTGATAACAGCAGATTAACATTTTAAGAAATAATAAAAAAATGAGTTGACTCTGCAAGATTTTACATAATTCTAAAAAAAAAAAAAAAAAGATTAAAGGGGAAGAAACACTCATATTCTGCTTTGCTTTTCCTAAGCTGTGATGTTTCTCTGGTACCAACAGCTCAAATAATAGGTTGAAATGTTTCTGGTTTTGCTGCCACTTTAATTAAAAAAAAAATAAATCCATTCACACACTATTGTTTGTTTGTCTTAGTAGTATTGTGAAAATAAACATAAAACACTATCAGCACACAGCACATCTGTGCAAGCAGTCTTGTATCAGCTGAAGGAGAAAACACGTGCTTATCAGAGCTTTACTACCGAAACACAGAGGAAACATACAGGAATTATTTTTACAGTATGTCTGTTTTGGTTTAGTCAGCGTGGTGGAAAGTGTAATTCAGTGGAAGTGGGTTTCTTGTTTTTAAAGATTGAGGCTAATACGAACTTAGGCTGTTTAATAGTTTACTGAAAAAGCCCCACTCTTGGTCAGTGCCTTAATGAAGCTGTTAGAAGTGGAACGCTGCTATTAACAAGTTCTTTTATAGAGGGCCATTGGAGAATGCAGAGTATGCGCTGGGAGCAGACGTGATTGTAGCTGAGCTAATTTTGGGCTCCTCTTCAGCTGCACTTGTACGCTGGGGCTTGTGCAGCTGCTGTCTGAATCAGAGGCGTTGGAGGAGTTGGGCTCTCTTAGCATCGTGATTTTCACGGGCAGGATAGTGGCAGGGACGCTGAGGCCTTTAGAATGAAGCAAATGAAAAAGGTACCTCTGTCAGCATCAGCACCGGGCGTTTGCTCTTTTTGCTCTTTCGTTCCTGTCTAACGGCAGAAGATTACTGAGAGGTGGGAAATGTCAGCGAAGCGACAGAGTGCCCGCAGCATGCAGTTACCCCACCGATCGCGCCGGGCTAGCTGTGCAGTAACGGCCGTGAAGGACTGTAAGCTAAAACTGAGACAAAACTTCTGTGTTCACGGGCTTTTTTCAGTCTTAATCTTTCCTCCTTGGAACAGGCCTGCTCTGCTCATAGTGTCTCTTAAGTTCTTGTACACGTTGGAGAAAAACCTAAGCTGGCAGCGAGGGGTGTGCTTTGTGCTCAGGTGCGTACCTAAGAGGCCCCGGAAAGATGAAAATGGGGCGGGTGTAGGTGCAGGGGGCGTCCCTGCCCTGCAGCCTGACGCTGCTGCCAGCGGGAGGGGGCAGGGGCAGAGGCAGCGGGGCAGGGAGCTGCAGGGAGTTGTGTGGCACGAGGGAGCGGCGCTGCTGGCGTGATGGCAGGGACACGCAGGTGCTGAGAACAGGCGCCCGTCGCTGTGTTTTGCAGGATTTAAATGAATGCAGTAGGAAGGTTGGTTCGCAATATTGATGCTCGCTATCTTTGGCTACAGTGTAAAATTAAGGATTTGCTGGTTTTAGTTCATTTCTAATATTGCTGGATCTCATCTGTGACTTTCAGCTTTTGGAGTTGCTTTTGAAATAAAAATAAGCCTTCCTTGGGAGCTGTAGAGGGAGCCAGTGCAGCTGTAATAGCCTGTACTAGAAGAGAAGGTTATCGGGCGTATCAGAACTTGGACTTCAGAGGCCTCTATGTCAACATGCCGTTTATTTTGGGATGGGGGATGAAGATATTACAAAGCTGTTGTGGTATTTTAACGGAGAGTTTTGATGATTTTGAAATGTTTCCTTGTAAAAAGACATTAAGCTGAATGTTAACGTGTTTGTGTAACGGAGATGCTATTGTGCTCTGTTTCAGACTATTTAGACAGTTTCCAAATAATGTAAAAAATAATTAAAAAAAATCCTCAGTTATGTGCAGCATGCGTAGCTCACCAGCTGCATATTTGCACCTTTAAAAGACAGTAGATAATACAAAACCTGTAAGAATGCGAACACCTGAACTTCCGCAGGATTAGTGCATGGTTTCAGCAGCAATAAAATGTGAGCTTTATTTCCTGTTCTAGTTTTTGATTCTAATTTTGCTACAATTAGGATTCTGTTAGTTGTACTAAATAATGTAGACATATATGTTTTGAAATACATAAATTAATATAATATGCTTCGTATATATATAATGCTTTAATTATCTGTGGGATTTCTGAAGTCTATAGCAGAAGAGGGACTGTAGCAAACTTCCCATTTTTCCTCATTTAAATGCTAAGAAGTCAATCAAAAACTGCAGTATTTTGATAAAGCCACCTAGTTCTGCCAGTATGTTCAGCCAAGTTTTCTGCACTTGTTTTCAGGACTGGAATTAAAAATATTAGTAGGCTACAATTCAGTGCAGAGCTAGGCTGCCTTGCAACGCAGTTACAGAATATATTTTGTAAACCAAGCTGTGTTCCAAAATTATACAAATATTTTTGATACTGCAGAAGAAGAGTAAGTAGTTCCTACCTAGGGAAGGATTATAACTACTATGGGTCTTTAATTTGTATGCAGCTGTTACAGAGGGCACTATACGGAACTTGTTCGTGTGCACAGAAGCCTGTAAGATAAAATCCATGTTTAATTTCTCCACTCATTGAGACAAAAATCTTAATTTTGTTTCTTTAACTCTCTACTAAATCTGATGCCTCTGTCTTCAGGGGAGAGAGGGCTGGAGCCTGAACAGGATAAAGGCTGTCCCACTGTTCAGTAGGCTGCTGTTCATGCTCTGTGGTCCTTCGTGATTATCTCATTTATTGTTGTGAGAGCTCACAGCTTCCACTGTCACATGGACAAACATTTCTGTGAAATGCCAACGCTTGTGCAATGACAGCTTTTTTTTTTTTTTTTTTTTTTTTTTTTTTTTAACTTTTACAGGAAGAGGAAGCCAAACAGCTTGTGAGAGATGCCATTGCAGCTGGCATATACAACGATCTGGGCTCTGGCAGTAACATCGATATCTGTGTCATAAGCAAGAATAAGTTGGATTTTCTCCGTCCATACGATGTGGCCAACAGAAAAGGCGAAAGGTTAGTGTTTCTGAAGCTGTGCGTTATCTAGGCTGCTCCTAACCGTTCTTGTTTTCTGTCATACTAAATTTTGTCATAGTGCTCTCTAGATCTCTATGCTGAATTTCAGCTAAACAAGAAAACAAAATTAGTGGCTGTACTTGGCAGTTGAGAAGAGGCTTAGTTGCATTTACAGGTGTGTGAAAGAAACTAATTGCTTACCTGTCACCTCTTTGCTATGTTGAGAGACTGCTCATGGAGTTTCAGGCAGTTTGAGTGTGATGAAGTTTCACATTTGTGACTGAATAGATGTATCAGGTAGCAGGAAGGTCCCACTTTGCATGTTTGCTGAAACGTGTGGTGCCAGAAAGACTCGTGGCATCACCATGCCCGGTGCAGTTCTGCCTAATTGTAGCATGGGGATATGAAAAAGGAGCACATGGCGCAGCCCAGCCTGTCATAGCTGTTACCTATGAACTCACTGCAGGGGTAAAACCTAAAGAAAACTGCTGAACTCTGGCCTGGGACTGCCATGTTGTCTTCTAGTTCTAGAAGTATTTTCTAGCCTGTGGCTGGAGAACATAACCTATGTGAGATTGCTGAGACAACAGACAGACATTGTTTTGATAATTTGATAATTTTCATAATTTTTCTCATAAATTAAAATTGTCTAGAAATGTACAGTAATGTGAAAGGACAGTTTACAGTTAATAGCTAAATATGGCAGTAGCAAGATTTAAGCCTAAACTTGAGTCCTAGTTTATGTATAAATTAACTACAACTGCTGTGTTATGAACGTTCTTGCTTTCCTAATGAAATAGTGCTCTTAACCACTTCAGCTGTGTAGAAACCTGTGCTGCTTTCCAGCTCTTCCCTTTTGCTGCAAGCCCTGTCAAAAAGATCCATTTCAGTATGCCCACCCCCACCCCCTTTTTATGGTTCTCAGTGTTCATTGCCTGTATTTATTGAAAATGACATTATTCTGTGACTTGTTTTGAATGATTGTAACACAAACCTAACTCTGTACGTTGTTGGGAAACAAGGTTACATTTAAGGATGTAATATTGTCTTGTATCACTGAGAATATTCAGAATACAGAGGTGCTGAGATTCTCAAGTGAGTAAAATTTGAGTGTTAGCAGAGCTGACAAATTTTACCTCTAAAGGCTCAGATGTGTTGTTTGATGAACTACATTGCTGTGTTAGTGAAATTACAGCCCCCCCAAGGCGGTTAAAGGATTTTGCGATATGTACTTTTATGTTATGTGTAGCAAGTTGTGCAACTTTTCTGTACACTACCAAAATAGTGGACTTCAAAGAAATCTCTTTTCCCCTTCTTTTTAATGCAGGTGGCCATAGCCAAAGCCAAAATGAATTGCACTGCTTCAGTTAAAAATCCTTTGGCTTTCTTACTATACAAACTTGTATGCATGAGCCTTTATTCTGAGCAGAGACTTCCCACTATATAGGTGGTTAGCCAGAAAAATCTTCATTGAACATTTTAAGTGCGATTATGGCTTCTACTGTGTAAATGGGAGAAGAGTGACAACTGCTTTACAGTCAGATGCAGCAAAATCTCTGAAATATGGTTTGATTACAGGCAGGCTTTGTGTTAAATGGTAGCTACGATTAGCATGGAAACCCAAAGTTTATACACTGGTAAAATTAATCTAGAGATGAAAAAAAGCTTGTGCTTTGAGCAGGAGTACACAGCAAGAATGGCCTATGCTATAATGAGATCCAACTTATTTCTACAAAGTAGCCTTTCAAATTACCTGCTACTTTTTTTTAAATACCATGTATTTCATAAAAATGCTAGGTTAGCTAAAACTTTATTAGTTGTTGCAATCAGTTTAGATTCTGCAATAAGCACAGTGTCACTCTGGACTACTGTAAGAAACTTCCATATCGCAGAAGGCTAATTAGTTCTGAACGTCTAAATGAGTTTTCCTAGGTAGTACCATCTTTCAGCTTAACTTTCACTTTTCTTTAACAGGTATGGTAGATACAAGTGTGAAAAAGGAACTACTGCTGTTCTCACAGAAAACGTAGCACTCCTGGAAATTGAGGTGGTGGACGAAACTGTACAAACCATGGATACTTCCTGAACATTATGTGCAGCCCTTCTGTGTCACTGCATATGAACGCTAGTTATGTTTCGCTTTTAGAAGCCTTCCTGCTCAAAGAGAAACATGCAATTGCTACAGAATAAAGAGGGTTCTGACCATTCTCTTAATTAGTGTTTCATAGAGTGCTGATTTCTTTTGGTGCTGCTCCATTCTTACCCCTGATGAAAACACAGGACTCATGCAGAACAGAACTGAAGCATCTTACCATTGTGAAAATAAGTTGCACGCTACCCAGAAAGATCTGTTATTAACAGAAGAGAGCTAGAAGTGTCCAACATCCACACTGGTATAAAATGTTTCCATTTCTACATTACATAACCAGAGAAAACATCATTTAGAAGTCTTAATTGTCTTACTTGCCTGAATTTTTCTATAAGCCTTCACTTGGAACTTTTTTTGTCCTAAAATCCTGAGTTCATGCTCTTTGAGATGAACTGAGTTCAAGTTGTTTTACACTGTATTCCATAATCTTATGCAAAAGAAAAGCTAGCTGAAAATCCACCTATAAAATTATTTTCTCACCTACTCGAAAGAGAATGCATAACATTTACAGTCAGCTTCAAAAGGTTAATTGGTACTAGGCCCTAGTCTTACCATCCTGGAACAGCCATCCAGAGAAAACATCTTTAGAGCAGCCACACTTCTAGAGGTTGAAGACTTGTATACAGTTTTCCATCAGGGCAACTGATAACAGCTTATGTAGTCCATTTTCCAGGAGCAGAGCTTTTTGTCAGGTATCTACATATCATGGTAGCTGTTCGCAAATTTCACACACGTTTAGTCCTGCTTTGAGTGTTTTTTTTAATTTTTTTCCCCTTTATAGTTGACTTTTTTTTTAAACAAAGGTGTTTATTTTGTAAATCATTTTTTTTATTTATCTAAAAATGCACAATTGCAAAAAAAATTACCTTTTGAAATACATTTACTTATAAGCACTAATGAATTTTATGCAGCAAGAAAGTGACCAGACTTCTCAAGATACTCAAATTTAAGCTGAGCTTCCCTGGAAGCCAGAGATCCTTTTCTATGTCACACCAATAGAGGCGCAGCACAGCCATCCCTATGAATGTGTAGCTGCCACCACAGCTTAAAGGAAACCTGCAGTGTGAAAGTGACAGTCTTCACTCTTGAATCTAAGAATTGCTAAAGAAGCTGGCTATAAATTAAGCAAGTTAGCATGGGAATGGTGGAAGCAATTTGGTGCCTTTCCTACATTCTCATGCTGATTTGAATTTCCTCAATCTCTCATGAGAGCAGCAAGATCAACTTTCTGCTGAGAAGCCTCGATAAAATGGCACCTTGCATTAATGATACCAACGTTATTCACAGCAATTAATAGCTTTTCTTTGCTACCTATATAAATACTTCAAAATTTGATGGAAAGTAGTTGAAGATGGCACTGCAGTTTTCCTTTAAGTAGAGAAAATTAGGTTAAAAAAAATCCACTAAAAGCATATATATGTATGTAACCCTCTAACCCTAATCTTATTTCAAAAAAAAAGATTGTATTCTTTTCTTAAAGAAAAAAAAAACAACAAAACAACAACAACAGAAAAAAAAGGCACAGGCTGCATTTGAACTGTCACACACAAATCTACATTTTGGCATTAGCCACCGTCACACATGGAAGCAGCGCTGTAACAGAACAGGCTTATTTATTTCCCCCGCTGTAGTCCTCAAGAACACTAAGTGCAGCACTGTTCCTCTGAACAGGCAAATGAAATGGAAACACTTGAACGTGAATCCAAGTTTTGTTCCTAAAGCAGTGAATATTTTTCATTGACAGTAATGAAACAAATCATTGATTCAATGAATGAATTTAGTTGGTTGAAAATTTTCATTTAGTTAAAGAAGATGACTCCTTCAAATCAGGTTGAGATTTTTTATAAAAATTCACATTCTGTAAATTAGCTTTCACAGTTATATAGACGGGGCTGATCCTTATGTAGAATTAGATACACAAAGCATTTTACTTAATTGTTTTTTAAATGTTTTACACCAAGCATTTTACTTGTTTTTTAAATGTTTCAGAGTTTAAAACACTGCTTTGCTTAAGTTTTACCTACTGGTACTTAACATACTACTGAATGTGTAAAAGTATCTTCCCCAAAAATCTAGCTGTATTAAACACTGGTTTTCAATATGAACTTGTAGTCTAAAAATAGTCACAACAAATGGGAAGATAAGTTTAGAGGAATTATTTGCAGAAGCATGATAGTTTGGGGTTTGTTTGGCATGTTTTGTTTTTTTTTTTTTTTATTTCCCCCCCAGCTATATGCTGAATTCATCTAATTGACTGTAGTCAAATTAGCAAGTAAATGCATCAGCAAAATATTCACTCTTAAGTTTTCAGTTTAAAAAAAATAAAAAAAAATCATGAAACAAATGCATTTCTCTCCTCCCAAGCCCCTCCCAGTTTCTAAGTTTGAAGAGGAGGGAATTAATAAAAACACATAAATGGATGCTTTAAAATACACAAAGTAAAAATTGAATTCGCTATTAACCATTTGCAGAAGAGGCAAAGTAGCAGTTATACAAATTACACAAAAATCTACTGTAATTCTTACATTAGTATAAAGTGATTTCACCGAAGGAATTATTTCAATATTTCACATTACAGTTAAGATAGAAGAGGTGTGTCAAATGCTCTGACACCCTTGTTAATATAATCTATCCTAGATTACACACGACAGTTTTAAGAAAGGACCCTTAAATGATCTACAACTGTAACATGTTATTGGCTTAAAAAAAAAAAATCACTTGCAATACCTCACAGAATCTTCACTTTAAAGCATGACCACCTTGTAAGAGTCCTTGTCAAATAACCTGCAGAAATAATAGAGCATCTTGCTACGAGTGCTCAACCCTCTCGCTTGTGTGACTAGGCACCGGTCGGTTTCATCTGAGAAAAAAATTCAAGTAAGACTAAGCTGTGCTGGCTTTTGAGAGTGTTTGCAGATGGTTCAAGTGCTGGAGGTCCAAACATGCATTTGTTTTGCTATTTGGTGCACGTAACCAATATCAGGTCTTTGATCGGGATCGGGGTATATGCACATGCTGACCAACTCCCGTAGCTGAAAGACAGAAAAACAGGCATGCAAACACGTAAATGAATCAGCTCATTTCTCACTGGAAAAGGCTTTGGGGCTGTTTGAGCACTGGGCTGCCGGGCAGGAGCTAGGAGCCCTTTTACACATGGATGGTCCTGGGCAGACTGCAGGCACACATTTGTTCCCACTCCCCTCCCGCCCCATGGAAGGACTAGAGAGACCCTTTTCCACCAAACCATCAGCACAGGAGCTTTAATCCACACATCACAGTGGATTTCGTGTCATTTACAATGCACTGCTAGTATCTATGTACTTGCTGGGTTCGCTGTTCACTGCTCAGAGATGTCGCGCGGCTCCAGAGGGCCCAGCAGCTGCCTGGCTGCTCCATTGCTCCTGACTGCTAGTTTCAGAGCTTTAAAAACAAACAAACAGAAACAACTTTTTTCCTAGTGGGATTTTTGATTTGCTTCAGAGAAGCGGTGAGGCTGACCAATGCCATCAGGTGACAGCAGCTCGCTCAGTAGGGCCTGCGGCACGGCCGGGTGGGCACGGAGAGCTGGGCACCAGAGGCAGGAGCAGGACGTGCACGTGAGGAAGGACTAACCTTCCAGAAGTCCAGGTGAGCCAACAGACACGGATGGACGTGTCAGTGAAAGGGGAATCAGAAGAAAGGGGAAAGTAGAAGGAGGGGTTTAAAAACCTGTCCTGAACAGAACTCTCCTGTACAGCAACCGTACTGCCCACATCAACCCTTTGTAACAAGCCGGTAGGGTTTTTAACACAAAACATCTGAACAGCACCTCTGTCTTAAGACACAGGATGCCCGAGCATGGCTGTCAAACACCAATGTTTCCTAGAAAACCTTTGTGAAGGAGAGACTGGTCATTGACTATGTTCAATAAATAAAATGCAGAAGGGTGAAGTCTCCCCACCTCCCTACACTCTTTATTGTGCACATGAAAGATTGTAGCTTTTAATTATACAGACACTGAAAGCTGCTCGTACCCCCGAGGCATAGGGAGAAACAGCCTTGAGCCTCTGATCTTCTCACATCCTCCCAGTAGCCACAGTGCCAATTATTTTAATGGTAATTAAAAGCATGACCATACAGCTATCAGGCACACATTTCAGCTGCATTACTGAACGTACCCAAATGAGGTTTCAGCTCTGAGCAGAGCAAGGCCCCGTGCTGCAGGTTGTCGCAGGGGCTGAAGCCCACTCCAGCAGGATTTCTGAGGGCAGTCGGCACGCAGGCAGGACAGCGCCACGGGCACACGTCCCACGCAAGCAGGATGTGCCATAACGCGGTCACTACCCCACCACCTCCCGATCCTGCTGTAGGCACACGCCGAGATGTAAAACCTGGCAAGCCCATCCTCAGTAAAGTCAGCCCCGCTGTCCCTCTGGCCCTGTCCCACTCTCACACTTGCTGTGGTGACCTGTCTGATTCTTCTGAGGGCAAGTGGTGGTTTGTAACAGCTGAGACCCCAACAATTTAACACGCACCTGAACCCTGAGCCGTCCACAACAAAGCACCCACAAACAACCACGGTGCTTCTAAAGCTCTGCCCGAGGCCTGCACTCTCAGTCCAACGTATCCACCCAGCAGCTGCGCTCCCAGGTAAACCAAGGTGCTTCGGTAGAGAGTGGGAAGTTCTGTTCTCAACCACCACAGTGCAGGCACTTCTACATCAGCTGTAAGGAACCGTCAGACCACGCTTCGATAGTCAACCCACTACTAGTAAGTTTGTCTCTGAGAGAAAACTAATCCTGGCTGGAGTCCCAGCTCCTCCTGCTAACAAAGAGTAACCCAGTTCCTCGTGAGACTGGACTGACCAAAAGGCTACCGCCAGGAGGACACCACTGAGGGGGAACACCATTAAAGCAGGCATTCCTCCATAAATGCTCTGCCTTGTCCATGTGAAACAATGCCCCACGTAAAACACTCGTGGATCGGCAGCTAGCCCGCAGCTGAAGCCTTGGTTTGAGGCTGCATTGCCGGGTGAAGGACGGACGTGCTGACGGCTCCAGAACACCTCTGAAAACTGGTAGTTTGGCATGGCCTAATCTGCATCCCTGCCCCAAGGGTGGGAGGATGCAAAGGCTCTGCTGCCTTCCCACATCACTTTCAACCCTGCTGCAGGGACAATATTAGAGCGGCTTAAAGAATCTGCCCTTTCCATCTAAGATGGAGACACTCGCTCTTCAAGGAAAACTCACATGTCCAGACAGAGGTAACCAACCCCTGCCCATCACGGGAAGAACAAATTCCTTCTGGTGCAGCTTGCTGCTGCCGGGAAGTGCTGCCACATTTCTGAGCCTTTCGGAAGGACCCAGCCTGCATGGCTGATCTAGCTTGTCTGGTGGAAGACACTAACCCACCTTTCCCTTTGGCCCCTCACTCCAAAATAATCTCCAAAGTCCAATCTTTAAAGCCACCTACAGCACCAGATACCACTCGTGGTGGAGCCATGTTCTAATACTCAGAATTAAAGCTCTTTGTGGTTGATGTAAGCAGCAGCAGCTCACACAGCGAGCTAAGCTACAGCCAAAGGCACAGCCCTCCTCAGACTTTGTCAAGCATTCTGTTAATAGTGTATGAACACCATCTGGAGTCTAGTTCTCTGGGACCTGGCGCCTTTGAGCTTTAAACCATCCTTCTCACCCTGGATTGTATCACTACACTACACACACTCTTTAGCACTGCCAGAGGGAAGCAAACAGACAGTAATTGTAAAGACAGGAAACACATCTGTCAACTTACACTAATTCTTGCTGCCAGCAGGCATATCCTGAGATGCATGCTACAACAGCATGGCGAACGTGAACGCACAGAGCTGGGACTTGCTGCCACGGCAGCTTGGGAACAAAAATCCACTCTTCCACAACAGCTCTCGAATAATCTTCTCACAATAGTTCTTTTTTGCTACGTAACTTATGTAAACTCTGTGGTGGCCCAGAGGACAGTACGAGACCAGCCCCAAGAGACCGGGTCGTGGCTCAGGCCGGAGTGAGGCACAGCGCGCTCCACGCAGGCTCCTCCGCAGCCCTGCCTGAGCGACTCGCACCGTGCAGCGCCGCATGCAGCTCAGTCAAGCTTGGTGAAATCTTGGCGTTCTTACTCCTCTTTTAAATGCCATTAAAAGGGATTTAATTATGTCCAGTCAGGGGAAAAGCACTCCTGCACCCCACTCACCCTGCGTGCCCCCAGCGCGCAGCAGCCCAGATGCCGAGCAGGTCGGACACGGGGCCGCTGCTAACTGCTGTGCGCGGCGTTTGCCCTGTAGCCTGCCTCTTGCTCCTCACAACTTTGAGGCAGAAATAAAACAAAAGAAAACCCTTGAAGGGTATGGTGAACATTTAAAATTACATTAGCCATTTCCTTTCAAATAGCAGGCAACTACAAGTGAATGAGGAAGTAAGGAAAACAGATGGTTTGTCAAGGTAAGGAAAAGAAATATTAAGAGAAAAAAAAAAAGCAAAGCTCCAACAGCCCTGCCTAAAAAACAACATGGGTGTTCGCAGCTTATGTGAAACATCACCAAGCAAGTATACATAGTGGATTTTTAAAATTTTTTTTTAAAGTAGACCAGCTCAGCTTCTGCTCTCCATCCCTTCCTTTCATATGAACAAAACCCAAACTTCAAAAATCCCCCCTACACAGTGTATTGACACTTACTGTGTTAGACTGACTTTCCTTCCCTCCCCCTCTATTTAAAATAATAATAATAATAATAAAAAAAAATCCCCTCCTTGTAACAAACTGAAATCTACATAAACAAAAATTTAAGCACTGCTTTATGGTATGTTATTTTAAGGGAAGGGAAGCAAGGAGAGGGCTTTCCCACGGTTCATTGTTGTTTTTTGCCCGCATAACAGACTTCCAGTATCAAAATGCTCCCCACGTTAAGAAATCGCATTAAAAAAAATCTTTTCTGTCTTAATTTAGCTTGTTGATATTCAGACATCACAACAATAGCTTCCTCGGCCAGCCATAAAGGCACCCAGGGCATTCTCTCTGGCCTGCCCCTGCTGTACCTTAGACATGGGCTCTTTTCCTCCTGGCCTCCTCTCCTGTGCTCGGGGCGGTACTTCACGGCACCCCCACATTCCCCTCCAAAAATGCTCCCGATTTACCTTTTCAGAATAATGTTCAGCTGGAAGAGGTGGGTAGTCACATTGCTCTATTTTTTGGCAAAGAGAAAACAGGTTCATTTTATCTCCATAGAAAGGACTCTGAAGAGCTGCCATCTGGAGAGGAAAACAGAGAAAGCATTTCAGAAATGTGAAAGATTTAATAGCCCTCAGTACTGCTGATTTGCAGGAGCAAATTTTGGTCTTTGACTGTGAGCAAATGCTGCTGCCGAGGTCAGACAGCTCCGCACACCGGAGGGGCTCCCCGAGGCCCCGCCGCCCTTGCAGGGGGCACAGAGCTGTGGCTGTGTCCCCAGGCCCCCGCTCTGCCCCCGTGTTACGGGCCCCTCCGAGCCATCCTGCGGCAGGCGGCCGGGGGCAGCGGGCTCTGGGCAGGGCTTGCGCCGCCCTTCCCTGAACCCCCACGCAGCCACGCATCTCTCCTCCTTGCACCTCCTTACACAGCAAAGTCCCTACGTTTTCCCATCACTGTGGTTATTTGCCAAAACCTTCTCAGATGTAGAATTGCCTGTAAACAGCAGCCCAGAGCACACAGCAGCGAAGTACCTGCTCATTTAAATAGAGGAACAGGGTGCTCGTGCTGCTGGGCAGCCGGTTAGAAACCAAACGGTTCAAAGAGGACTGAAAACCTGATGAACGCGTTCACCTCTTCACAAAGCAGCTCCACTGCCTTTGATAACTGTTACGGTTTCAAGCTTCCTCGGTTATGATCATGTTCAGAACAGCCAATGCATTTGCTCTCTGTGACTGATAAATTTTTAATAGACTGCTACAAGAAATAAATGGATTGATTTTGAACATTTGGCTACCTAGAATACAAAGAACCTTTTAATGTGAGTGATGCAGTTCAGCCTTTACAAAAACAATCATCCCCTCCCCCTGCAAATTTGCTATTTAGGAGAGAGCATCCCAGGCAGTTTGGGGATCCAAACTACTGAAACTCTTCTTCGGTCTGGTCTTTTTCCTCTTCAGATTCCGTTTTATTAATCCAGTATTTGCATCTCCAAACCCACGACAGATGTCTGACATAAACAGATTATTCACACAGCACAGGGAGCACAACGGAAGGCTCTTAGTGGGGAAAAACTCCTTACAGAGCACGCGGAGGCTCCTTACAGAGAGATGTTTATATGATACTTAAGTGTCAGGAAGGAAACTGCATCTCTGTGCGTGGATAATCGTCTATACTGCAAGTTTTTAATCAGGAGGTCTAAATGAGCACTGAACAACGAGCCTCAGGGAAACAGCCACAGGAGGAGGTGCTTTTTGAACTTACACAGGGGGGCACAAACCACGCCAGTGTCAGGGCTGCCCACCGGGACCCACCAGCACCTCACCACGCGTCTGCGCAGGCAGCCACGAGGTGCAGGAGCAGGATGCTCGTTACCACCACGGCCCAGCCACTTATTACTCCGTGACGTGCTGGTCCCCAACGCTGCTCGGCACCCGCGCTGTCAGACGCAGCACCGCGCCGCACTGCCCTGCCTCCGCTTAATGAAGCACCACCGGATAATTGTTGGTATTATCCACTCTGTTTAGATATTTAGACCATTTTGCCACGAGCTGCATCAAATTGGCAAGCTTTTCATACTGAGGCCAGCTGAAGTTGATGCTTCTCACTATGTCTTTAACAGGGGGTTATTTGATAATTATTAGTCTTTTGCTCATTACCATGTGCTGTGAAAGCCATCAGAAGAACGCTGTCCTGCTGCTGACACACAGCAAGGTCCCAGCTGAATTAAAAACAGTCAATACTAGATCTTCCACTCTATTATCCTGCAGTTAGGAATCACGACTGATGGATCATTAGTGACTTGGTGACAGGCAGGCAGTTGTGAGTGGGGCAGGGTCTGAAAACGTTTGGGTTTCATTCCCAGCAGTCGGACATGGCCCGGCACAGGGCGCTGCAGGGGCAGGCTGCAAAATTGCACTGCAATGAACATACATCAAGTGCTAAGCAATGCAGGACATGCTAAGAGAAACTATACTTGGTCTGAATCATAAAGACTTCTTTAAAACAATTTAAGGTTATTACATTTTCCCCTTGCTAACCTGCAACACGCACTGGCACAATGAATCCTGAGCCCTACAGAGAAGCAACGAGATATGTTCTGGGCACTTTCTTGCATGCCACTTATCCAAGGTTATCTTCCTACATGCCTCCAGACTAGTTTTTTTCCCACAAAGCTCTTCCAGAGATATTTATCAGATATCCAGAGTGGCATAAAAATGGCAATGCAGGTACCCAAAGCACACTGAAGGACACAATGAACTGAGTACAGGGCTCCAAAAAACATTTCAGAAAAATTGCAGGCTTGTTCAGTTTTCTGGCTGCAATGCTCCAGGTGACACAGCTTGCAGTATTTGCTGTGCCCGTGACATTCACTGTGCTTGGCTGCAGGCTGACAGAGAAGAGGAATTACACTCGTAACAGCTCGTAACCCGCAACAAAGGGCTCACCAGCGGCTATGGCTGTCCCTCTCTGCAGTTTCACCCACCATTATCAGCAAAACAGCAATAATGAAGAGCCTTTCCTCATAAACTTTATAGACCTGAGGTTGAATAATTGAGGACAGGCGTGTGAGCTGTGCCCCGATGGTGGGCAACCGCCCGCAAAGCCTTGGTGCCTGCAGCCTTTCCAAAGTTTTTGAAGGCAAAAAGGTGAAGTTACATCCCTATTGCAGTCATAATGGCAACAGGCAGATCAGTGGGGAAAAATTACACACTCCAATTAGAGTCTCTAATCTCCAAGTAGAGATTGATAGCAAACTGCTCCCAATCAGCAGAACAGAAGTGGAGAGCCCAGCACGCAGGACCGCTCCAAGGAAAACAACCACGGGCGCGTTACGGAGGGTGCATAAAGCAATCACGGGTTAAACAAGGTCTCCCAGATTTCAATAGAAAAATCAATAATTCCAGTCTGGTTGAAAAGGATTTTTCAATTCCCATTAACTTCCCTTTCCACATCCAATTAAGTGGTCATGTGCAAAAGAGAAGAAATGAAAAGGAAACAACAGAGGTTTCTGGGGTGGCAGACACAGGGAATTAAAGGGGGAAGAGACGGCACCCTGGTTGTGGCTGAAACAGGTCTGCGGAGGGCCATGGCTACAGGCGCTCGGTACTCACTAACAACAGCTGATGCTTCATTTGGGTTTGCTTTTGACATTTTGATTAGAACAATTACCGCAGGACAGCCAGATCTCCTTTTAAAATGACCACCATGCAGTATGACTGGTTGAAAAAATACCTATACAGGAATCACTGTTGGTGCTTAAATTGATCATCTTGCCAGAACTGCTGAAGCCGTTGCTTGTAGCTATATTCTTGGAATTAACAACTTATTTTCATCCCTCCAAGTGATCTCGCTGACAGATTTCTACAGAAACTGAGGGATGAAGACAGTTGCTACTGTATTGATAAGATTTAATAAAAATCACTGTACGGTTATGACCGTCAAAGTTAAGTGGTGCTATCTGACATCACATCCCAAGCCCCTCAATGTTATATAAGTGGATTCCAGTGGACACGCACATCTCTGAGGGCAATTTGTACATTAAAGCTCTCTGCAGCTTATCTACACAATGTATTTGGAAAAATATCAGAAGTGACTCATAACCAAACAAACATGGCTTCCTTACTTTTAAGCCAAATGGAAAAAGATTCTTATTACAAGGAATTAGCCAAGATAAAAATACAGCTCCGTCAAAGATGCATGAATCTGATTTTTAATTTTCCAAAATCTAAAAAGTTTAAAAGTCAAGTAGCTGTTTATCTAGCGAACGCAAAATTGGTAACCGTCCAGTCCTTGGAATTTGCAAGATCTCACAGCTCTCGTTCACAAAGTAGAGGCTTACCTACGTAGGAAGTAAATTTAAAAATGCTTCAGATGCCAAATCTTTCACGTTACTATAGTACTGCTACTCCTACCAGAGAATTATGTTTAGTGCACAATTAAGTCTTCTTGAAATCTAAGGAGTACTAAGACTACTGTGCCATAAGGAGACCATATTGCCTGCAACAAAAACATGTCTTAGCACAACGCTAAATATTTCTCTCTGCATAAATCTGGAGTCCCATCTCCAGTACAGCTCAGTCTCAGAAATGACTCAGAGCAGCCCAATGGAGAAGGTTACCTCGCTGAACAAGCATTCAGTTGTATTAGGTGAGTATTCTTCCCAGAAGTAGTTAACAGCAACAAGCAATTAACTCCTGCCAGAAAGAGCTATATTATACGAAAATTTGCTTTTTTACTGTCTTGTCCTAAAGGTTTGTTTAACCAACTAGCTGAATTACATGTTTAACTACAGTTGTTTTCATAGCTAATTAGCTCACAAAATTGCATTTTTACTTATTCTCTCATTCCGTCTAGTTGTGAGAAATTGCAGTGAAAAGAAAAATTTCATCATTTCACATAATTGAAAGTAACTCAGGAAAGCATGACCCTGACACTTGGAGGTCTATTATCCAAAGAGGATGTGAGCAGTAGCCTTATAATTAAACATCCTAGTGATTTTTAATTCTCTGGGCAAGGATAAAAACTTTCTAAATGCTGACTTGTACTTTCACTTGAATTCAAAGATGACACATACATTTAAAATTATAAATGACCACAATGTTGTTTCAAACCCTGATTTCTGCTAAAAAACGAAATCACAAAACCCAAAGTAGTGTTATAAAGTCATAACACCTATTTTTAAAATGCATGTAATAAGACGTATGTAAAAATACTTAACTAGTTACACAGTAAGCATGCGGTTCATACAAAGTGTGCCTGCTTTGTATCTGTGCATTTGTCTGTAAGACAATGTACAACTAGAAAATACTCCAGCTATATTCTAATACAGTTAAAGAAACGATGATTTCATGTTGTATAAAAACCCTACTTTTCATTACCAAAACCTCTCAAAATTAAGATACTCCAATTGGTCAGAATTCAATTAAACAAACCAGTAGCTTACGTTCAAATAAGTTTTCTATTGTTAGAACAAATGGTATTCAGGAGAAACTATGAATATGCTGCCCTCATTACAGCTCTCCTCATAGTTAGAAGAACGAAATGCAGTAAACTGGCTTGTTTGTATCTGTATCCTCAGCATCTACTGTGACCTACTAAATTAACTTTGCGTAAGTACCAAGCTGTATGGCACAATTTCTTTGCTCTTCAAGCTCAAAAAAATCACATGATGAGTACAGAGTTATATTTTCATAAAGTTTTTCAACAACTAAGCTAAAATAAGTCTGACCTACTCAATTCCTGTTTCACTATACTGTGTGGTTAAGACAAATGGGGAAAAAAGTTAGAAGATACTTACTTCATACAATAAACAGCCCAAAGACCAGATATCAGATTTAAAGTTATAGCCGTTTTCATGTATTCTTTCTGGGGACATATAGTATGGAGTTCCCACTGTAAAGAAAATGAACAAATGAGGAGTTACTGTCTTAGAAAGAGACAGTGCAACCTGCATTGTACAGAAGTTTGACTTTGCTCAAGGACTAGGTTTAGCATGTATTGCTCATTAGAAGAGACTGGCACAAAAATCTGGAAAGAAATCATGGTTTCAAAGGCACATTCTTATGTAGAACCAAAAATATAATCACATCAAAAGCTAGAGAACTGCTGAATGTTACTGGAAATATCTTTTGTATTTCTGAAATTTGAGGAAAGTTATTTCCCCCTTCCAAGTACCACCGGAGTGTCTCTCACAGACGGAGCCGTTGTAAACGATCATTCTCCTTTGGTTCCCTCAACAGCATATGAAACTGCAAGTTAGATGTCATGAATGTACACTGCTAAAACAAGAATCCTGTGACAGCACATCCATTGAAAGTTCACTTGACATATACTGCACTAGCAGCATGACAGATCAGCTGCAGATGTGACGGGGTACCCTTTTTAAGAGTTCAGGAGACCATTTATTGTAGCAGAGAAATGGAAGTAACAAGTCTGACATCAGACAGGTATTCAAAAACTTTCTGGAAGAACCAAGATAATAATTCCAAACTTTAAAACACTGTTCCAACTCAGTCATGTTAGAAGCTGTGGGATTTCTATGTACTTCCAGAAGTCTGCATTTTATCACAAGAAATTTACTACAGCATTTTGGACAGGACTTACAGGAAATTATTAATAAATTCCTTACCTCAAAAAGGCTCTTTTTAAAATCCTAAGTAAGTTTCAGTTGTGGTACTGAAAATACAAGACATCCTGGCAGTCTCAGCTACATCAAATAATCCTCAGATACATCATTTATTAAAACATCCAAGGACTTTATACTCTCTCTTTTCTCCTGCTTCCCTGTCCCCTGTCAATTTTTTTTTTATCTGGCATTCCAGTGTACCCTTCTCCTAATTAAAGACCTTTCTCATAAGATGGCAAATGTTTCATTTGCCCGTAACTTTCAGTTTACAACTTCTTCATTCAAAACCCTGACCACAGACAGCTGAAAGATTCCTTAGCAGATGAACAGCGTTAGTGACGGGGGGAAGAGCTGCCACCACCTTCCCCCAGCCTTCCTGAAGAAGGGTTTGCACTCTGTAGGAAACAAATTACTTTTGGAGTGGAAAGCAACAACTTCCTGAAAGGCAAAATCCCCCACAGAGTGGACGCAGGACGCAGCACAAACTGGGGGGCTGCTGACGTCTGTGTGATACCCAAGCAAAGTCACCTCAAGCGCCGTGAGCTCAGACCACGCTGTGTTAAGTGCACAGGTGAGTCCAAAACTTATCTACATTCCTCTCTCAATCAGAAAACCTAAACACAGGCCGGGATTCCATTGGTATAGGCACTGTACAATTTACAGTACAGAAAGATGTTTACAGCCTCAAAGAATTCACGGGCACATAAACCAACACAGTGAGGAGCAGTTGGGCACGGGGCAGCACCTGGGCGGTCAGGCAATACTAGTTAGTACATCAGCATCCTAGCAGAGCTGAAAATCAAAGACAAAAATATTTTCTTAGGTTACTTAGTCAAAACAAAGAGCATTGATTTGAAGTTAGCACTATCAATGCAACTACCCAATTTATTCCAAAGCAATGCATACATACAACTCTACTCATCAAAACAGATCAAGTAACCAAGAAAGGGGACCACTTCCCTGACTGGCTCATTTATTTGGTCCCCCAGGAGTTTCAGTAATCAGGAGCACTACATGATGAATTCAGCTTGCGTTTGCAGGTCATTCAAGCAAGAAATTACTTCACTTTCAAGGTGAGGATTACAAAGAAAGAAAGTACATTTTTGCAAATTCTACACAGACTACAAGATAGGAAAGATAACACATGGAGATTATTATATTTCCATGCTCAGTAATATCACATCCAGCCTAGGAATATGCTGAACTGATGTTGTCCCAGATCTGTCTGGCTTTAATTGCCAGTGAAAGGCCTCTACATGTAGATTAGACCAGAGTTCTGTCAATAGTCAGTACTTTTTAACACACTGCAGAGTAACTTCAGAGAACAGCCTGAGCAGACAGGACTCATTCAAAGAATCCAGCAAGGCTTTCCATGGATGTCTCCCCTGTGCATGCAAAATGCACACCATGGACAACACAAGTCTCTTAATAACTCCCATACAGTTTCCAGATTTCTGTGGAAGAGCTGCACTTGGTTAGAATAGCACCGATTCATTTTCCTCCTTAAAAATACGCAACTGTAGAAGAACCAGTGATTAGTTAAACTCTTGAAAACAGTTCTGGAAGTCTCTATTGAACATGAGCATGTACGACATGTTGCTACTTTTCACTTCTCAATGCTTCTTCTCTTCTGAAATCTGACAAGAAAATTAACAGACTAGACAGAAAACTTCCTGCCCTTCACCACCAGGGAGTGAAGGAGCTGCGTACGGGTGGACCACAGCACACAGAACTGGCAGGAGGGAACGTGGAGACCGTTCCCACTCTTACTTCCTGATGTCTGCGTGCTTCAGAGGATACAGTGCCAGTGGTGGCCTCCAGCAGTTCTTGCTATCAGTTATTCTGGGTCACTGTGTAACAAGCTCAGAGCAAATAACAATGTGTGGGCTCTAAAGTTATGGCCTTGCCTTCCATTTTAGCAGGGGTCTGATTGGTAGGCTAAAATTGTCGTTTTGGATAATGCCTTAAAACAACCTTCGATCGAAGCAAAATGACAGGGTTTACAACATGGATGAGTGCGTTCTAGTCCATATTTGATTTTTTGTGCATTAGCCTGTTCCATTATATTAATAGGTCTGTGGAGCAGTCCATGCCTGATCTGATTTTATGAAGCCTACCTTGCACATTTACCTATCATTACTGTAGTGTTGTCAGCAAATGTACGAACAAGCAGGGCTCCGCGTTTCAAAACTGATGTATTAATTTTTAAATAACTGTCATGATAAAAGACTGACAAGCCCAATTCTCTTTATGGCCTGTCCAACATTATGTGGGAATCTCCTGTAATGAGCATCTTCTAGAGAACCGCACAAGACTTCCCATGCAATCAGTCAGGGCTCACCATTGCATTACATTAGTCAATTTGACAAGAATAGTCTAATCGGAGACTATTAATCAGAAACTTTCTTTGGCATTTGCCCTGCTGAAAATACAAAATATTGTTCAGATTCAATATTAATCACCAGCTGCTAGAGTAATGCCTTTAAAGCTATAAAGGTCACAAAACGATAGAGAAGAGTATGACTAAGCAAGCATCTTTCCATTCTATTCCTGAAAGTCGAAGCACTTCACTTGAATATCAGCCTGCTTCAGAGACCCCAGAACGACATTTCTTCCTCCCTTCCCAAGCACCACGTATGTGTGTGTGTACGCAGCTAAAACACCCATGTGGACCAGAACAGCTCTGGTGCAACACCCAAGTTAGGGAAAAGCTAATTATTCTGAGTTAAATTAAGAGCAGAGTCTCTTGTTTCACCAGGAAAACACAGGCAAAGGCAGCAAAGTTATCTCAGAAATAAAATTCAAATACCTTTCCTCCCATATATAGTTGGGAACAAACAGAGACTACCTGCAAATCTGATCCATACTTTCAGGAAGCTCTCTTACAGAGCCTCATTCACTGAATTTAACGTACCACAGATGAGTCTCTTGCAGCAGCACTGTCACACACCTTCAGGCAGACTATCATTAGACAGAAATCAGCAGAGAGTACTTCCAAATATTTTAATAAGTTCTGCACTTTTTTTTTTTTTTTTAAAGTGTTATAAAACATAACTCTTGAAACTAATCAAACTCCATAGCCATATTTGGCTGCAAAATATAAGAGCAATTGATTAGGAAAGCTTTTATTGCTTTGCCTTCACCAGCATCTTCCAGCTAATCTTTATACCAAGCTGAACAGTGTTTCTGAATCTATCATTTTGCTTTCTCACAGCAGGCAACAGAGTTCTGAATATGAAAGAACCTAACAAATTCTGACCTTTATTATATCTTTACAGAGTATTCCCAGTTTCAAACCAAGAGATATCAGAGAGCAACGTGGGCCTCAAAGGGGTAATACTGATTAAAGCATTCCTTCGTCACCGAGATGTTCCACTCCTGTCAAAACAAACTTCATAATGTTTTGAAATACTTGTGATTTTTGAAACGTTCATTGCAAATGAAACAGGCAAAGAACTGTGTTCAAAAACTAGTGATGCCACCCATGAAAAACTTGGTCGTTAAAAACAAACAAACAAACCCACTCAGTTTAAAAACAATACTAAGGTATTTTCAAAACTACTAGCTTAGCTTTAATATGCCGGACACTACAGTGTATGCCATGAACATGCAGTTACAAAAAATATTTCAGTAGGTTTTAATAATATCAGGTGATGCAAATACAGCACGGAAACAATTCCACTTGCAAGTGACAGTCTACAACTCTCACTTGCTTGATCTCTCCAGACAAGCTCATAGGCCACCAAGAAAAACGTACAGCATTATTTAAAAGGAGTCTGGTTTTAAAGCATCAGTTTCTAAAAGTTTGTATAATTTGGGGTATATTTTCACATCTTTTCCCAGAAGAATAACTTGGGAATTAGCTCAGCTTTGGGTAATTGTTTATATATTGTCATATTTTCAGGAGACTTAATCTTCTCCTAGTCTGTGATCCATAAGAATACATGAAGTTTCCCATATTCTTAACTGTCAAGGATAAGCTTCTCTGGAATACTGAAGAAACATTAAATAACACAAATTAGATATAATACAGCTCTTCTTTTCATCAGGAAACAAAACAAAACAACAACAACAAAAAAAAACAAACCAAGACAAAACAACAACTACAAAAAAAAACACTGAAAGCCTGAGCAACTCAGCTAAGAAAAATAAAGAGAGCAACTCAGGTTGTGCTTTTCTTGCTTTAGCCATTTTTTAGTGCCAAAAGTACTGCAAAATTTGCGAGTGCCTGACAGGAGACAAGCACGCTGCCTCCACAGCAGAGACTTGACAGCAAAATAAAAATAAAACCGTGGTCAAAAGCACTAAAATGTACATTAAACTATTTCAAATCTCTATGTGAGGTACCCACACTAATTGTCTCAATGAAAGGTTAAATAAATAAATAAATCTACTTATTCCTACAAAAGAGTGTATTTTGTGCATAGTATTTCAGCTCTTTCTAGTAGAAGTTGTTTTAAGTTCTCTTATTTTATTTATTTAAGTTACAAATACAACTCTACCAAGTCTTTACAGTCACATTTTTACATGCAGGTATTGCAATATACCTGCAGCAATCATTTCTTACACAAATACTGTACTTCAGGCACATACCAAAAAGCTAAAATTTCTCAAGATGCACAGAATATTGGCTGTTGTAATATTAGGCAGATTTCTTTTGTGTCTCTCTCTCTCTATCTGAAGGAAAAAAAAAAGCCCATCAAAGTATTGTGACTTTGCTTCAGATGATAAAATAGCTTGGCAAGCCAAGGGAAAAAAAAGGACAAACAATCTATTTATAAAAGAGCTCTTCTCATGACTGCAGAGTTACTCCCCGTTCACCCTCATATCCAACAAGAAACCAGAAGGAACGTGCAATACCCCACGTACACCAATCCACAGCTAGTTGCATGTTCTAAACTGGGAAGGTTTGACTTGCATACGTCCCCCAAAAGGAGAATCTGCTCCAAGTTTATTCTTGTCCAAGAATAAATAATAAGTCATCTGGTCCAAAACAAGACTACTCTGTGTAAAAGTTTTTCCATCATTGCTGTTTTTTGGTTTTCAAAATGTAAAGCCAATCAGAAGCTTTGGATAATGCCAAGTTTATTTGGCTAAAAATGAGCGTTATACCATTTCACAATAAAATGGCCCATTTTAATAATAATGGAAATTCTCTATATTTATTACAGATCCTAGTGAAACAAAATCTAGCATTTTATTGTTAAGCTTTCCAAAGTCTTAAATGGAGTATTTAAATATTTTGCTATTTATAATATCATTATGACATTTACAAGTAATTAGGTTTTACAGCAAAAGTTAATGATAGGGCTATTCCAACATGCTTGTTAGAAATACCTTAACTGACAAGGTATGCCTCTGGATGCCGTCCTCGGAGATTAACAAAATAAATAATGGACACGAGCAAACACTGAAGACAAGACAAAACAGGAATACTTCTAGCCCTGTTAAATTGTGAATGACGAACGAGGGAGACAACACCTGGAGGCACACTGCCCGCCCGCAGTGGCAGGGTGTCGCAGCCAGGCCGCAGCCCCGCCGTCGCCGTCGTTGCAGCGCCTCCGGGCGCGATGCCCTGGGTGAAGCCCAGGCACCGCCTGCGGCGAGCTGGGCCAGCAAACCGGTGCCACGCGGCTCTGGGGAAGAGTACCACACAACGGGGGGAAGAAAAAAACCCACAAAACTAGAAATGTAATAAAATGCTCACATTATAAATAGCAAATGAATAGGCCATAAAAAAGTTTCTTCATGAAAAGAGCGATTGGTATTAAAATGAGAAAAAGGAAAGAATTCCTCCTCATCGCAGGCTGAGCTGCCCCTGCCCCAGTGCCAGCAAGCTCTCGTGACAGCCAACTCCACCCCAACCGCATCCACCAGCACCAGGAAAGGAAGAGGCAAGGCACCATGTGGTGACAGCAGCAAACAAAATCCACCTTGGCTACATCAATTACCTAAAAATCTAAGAGCTTCCTAGCAAAGCCCATGCGTGCCAAGAGCTCCCAGCAGCTCCGACCACCATTCCAGCCCCACACCAAGAAGGGATGGCGTGGGGCAGTGGTGGGTTTGTCTGCAGCCTGACTGCTGGAGGGATGCCACCGCTCCTGGCCTTCATCAGGGATCCTCCTCTGCCTCTCCTGATGTGCGGTTTTGTTATGGCTACAGAAAGGATGGTGGGCAGGAGGTGCCCGGGTGCCTGCAGCAGCCGCCCCATGCTGCCTGCACCTGATGCAAGGCTCACCAGCCTCTCCTGCGCTGTGTATGGGCAAATCTTTCATTTTTCTTTCATTACGCCGGCATGTACTGTCACTTAATTTTTATGTATGCAATCCTTCCTGACAAATATGATCTGCTGCCTGGTAATTCGTCTGACGTTCATTCTGCTCCCTGCTCTAATTACGGCTCCCATCCCTGGCGCGACGGCGACCATGGCCCGGTGGTACACCTGTCAGGCAGGTCATGGCGCTGTCGAATGCCCTTTTATGCCAGTCTGATGTTGGCAAATACAAAGGAAGGAAAAAAAAAAAAAAGGGATGAATGTATTTGCATAGGCCCTGTGTTCGATTCATGGGTCAGCAGCCAGAGAAAGGATGGCGCAGGGCGGTTGCCAGGGCAACGGGGCCCGGCTCCGGCTTGGGCCTGGCCTGTGCCAGCCCCGCGTGCATCACTCACGGCGACTTACACAAACGTCTTCATTAAACCAAAACCAGGATCTGCATCTTTCCTGCTGCCACAAATCCTGTATGTCCGGCAAATGATCAAAAAGCAAACAAAAAAAAAAACCAAACACCCAAACTCAAAACCTTCAAGTGTGCAATATTTTTTGATTGTAAAAGTATTCTTTTTACTTGCATGCAGGAACCACTGCAAATGGTATTCTCTCCATGCCCCCACAGCACAGCACACTGTCTCCAAAATCGCTCGCTGCTGCTCCGTTAGCATTTTGCATCTCATTCACCTGTTTCCAGGATGCTGTTGGTCTGAGGAAGTGCAACGTTCACATAGAAGAGGCTCAACTCTTCCTACAGGAGCTTTCTCAATTAAGAGAGAGCAACCCTGGTAAAGGTCACGAGCTTGGCTTACATGTGCAGCTAGCTTCCCAGCCCCAATTTATCCTTATTAATGTACTAAGTGCAGCAGTCAAGCTAGATAAGATCATATAATTAGACATGGTCATATTTTTGCCTGTTCAGATGATGAGATTGTAACTCTCTGTGAAAAGGATTTATTTTAATCTATTAAATATAGTGTGCATATCCAAGGATAACTTTTGATGCAAAGGGAAATTAATATTTTATGGAAGTAAACTGGAGAAACGTCTCACTTTTTCTAAGCACACATAAAATAAGGCATACATCTTCCTTCTTTACTTACTTAGAAGTGGACCTAGAAGCCCAGTGTCATTACAGAGTATTCTCAAATAAGTTTGCATTCATTTAAAGAAACAATCAAGCAAGACTTGCACTCGGTGGAGGAAATTGCACAAATGAAGACAAATAGTGAAACAAACATGTCATGTGTTCCTAAATCAACTGAGAGCACTAAATGTAAGAGAGCTTTGATACCGTGCTAAAGGCAAAGATACTTCTCTGCTGGAACACAGAAATACTCTGACTCAACAAATACAGCCACATCAACAAGAATGGAAAATCAGCCATCTCTCAGAGTACAGACACTCAGGGGAAAACTAAAAATTATGAAATATTTTATACTGTAAGACAAAGGATGAACTGTGTACACTGTATACCTTCCTATAGTATTGTAATTAATGCTAACAGTATTTTTTTTTTCCTACGCAGAAGTAGTTTCTGTGTAGTTCCTTCACGTTACCAAAATATCATTATTTATCTTTTGATTCATGCTGAAAATACGTTCTCCTCAGAAGAGATGATTTCTCCACAATACCTCAACTTGCAGAGATGAAAACATACAGTAAGATTCATTTTTTCTTTTAAGAATGCTCTTACAAGACATGAGAAAAAGCATATAGTCACTCTGGTTTTCTAGTTTTGCTTTCTCTTGTAAGATCACACATAGAGGTTTGTTTCTGTAAGAAATAAGTTTTCTTTGCCAGATTTTGTAGATAACTTATTTTTTAGAAGTCTTATTGCAATTGTAATTTTATAATGATGCAAAAAATTACTTCTCCGCAACCCATGAGAAGGTAGCGCTATTCAAGAAAAACTCTGTGATATCATTTAAATTTATTCATTTAAAAAAGAAAGAAGCAACAGATATAACTTTAACAGACCTTTTATCAAAGACGTACAACTTTACTTATAAGCAAACTTTGAAATCTAACTACATGAAACCACAGATGCAAAACTGATCGGAAAACAGTTCACTGTCAAAATAGAAGGCTACCTCAAGTGCAGTCCTGCAAAACATCTTATAGCTCCAATTCTTTGAAGATATCCATTAACCACAGCAATGCTGTTGCCTTTGTGGATATCAAAAATCTGGGATGAGCCAGAGCTCAGCAGAGTACAGAAGAAAATTTCAGAGTGATCAGTGTGAGAGTCTGGAAACAGGATACAGTTCAGTAAGAATAAAAGCAGGGTACTACGCTTTGGTGGGAACAATCAGCTGCACAGATAGCGAGCAGGAAAACAACCTTCAGATACGTGGAAGGCATTAAGAAAACTTGGATCTTTAAAGCCTAAACTGAACTTCAAGTCAAGTCCCTCTTTGGAACAGACAAGCTGTGAGGGCTTTAAACACCTCCCTCACCTCACACACCATCACAATCCCTGCTCAGGGGAAGATGTCTGAGAAGCATCTGCTAAAAAAAAGTTGTCTGTGTAACATCTAATTCTAGTAAGCAGAGTGCAGGCAAGCATGCTATTTAGAGTGGAAAAGCTGCATTTGTTACCTTTGCTTTACCAGGCCAGACATGCCAGAAAAAAGAAAAACAACACAACTAACCATCAAGTGGAGTTTTTAAGCAAAAAAAATCTAGTAATTTTTGTATGAAGACTCCAAACGTTTCAATAGTATTTAAAAGGGAAATCACAGAAAACAAGAGTATGTGCCCACCAAATCAAACTTCTGTCATAATAAGAGGACAGAAACCACTTCCTTTGAACATCATAGCTAACGACTATACAGCAGTGCTTGCTTAATGTCTAGAAGTATCATCTTACCTAAGGAATGTGCTGCAGTGGTTTTAGAACTAAAAAAACGGCCTAATCCAAGATCTCCCAGCTTCACCACCCCTGTGGCTGTTATAAACACATTGGCTGGTTTTATGTCTGCAAGAAGAAAAAGGTAGAAGGTCAAAGCCACAAAAGGTTATTTGGTTCTAATACTGCAATAGAAACATAGCCCGGAGCGCTGCCTCTACAGGACAGGCTTGTGCAGAACCGTGTTTCTTCACAACTTTGATAGGCTGAGTCTTCCGTGACTTGAAGTTCATACACACACACAATACAGAATATACTTCTCAGCACACAAGAAATACCAGTGAGGGAAAAGTCATAGGAAACAGCATAACACAATAGAAGCAACCTCTTTAACTGATGGAATCAAAGGAATGCTTAAGTTTGCTTCCTTTTGGAAACAATCATTTTCTGCAGGAAACAGTACTGCCTGCCATGGTCCCCTGATACCACTGGCAAATTACTGTCCTACCACACGCAAATTCTGGGCTCTGTACAGCCTATTTTGCTTGTGTAGTGTAAAAATTACTAGAATTCTGGTTTCCCAAGTAGCCAGGCCAGGATACAGGTTAGAAAGGCTATTTCCTCACAAGTCAAAAGACTAAATACGCATGGTTCCAAATTTCAGCTAACAATAGTAGAACTAATTCAGGTACAACTGACAAGCTACATGAGGGGTTAGATACAGGAGCAAAAGTGATACCGCTCTGCTGAAAAAATGGTTAAAAATTCACTACTTCTAAGGAGAAAGGAAATAGCAGAAGCAGCACAGACTGGTATTAGTGCCTTTTGGGATGTTTGCACAAGTCCTTCACAAAGCATTTTAGTTATGCTGCAAGAAGCAATGTAATTTTTGGATAAAGCTCAAAGCAAAAAGTTCTAAGACAAGAGATTCAAAAATAATTAATGAAAATGGAGAACAGAGTATAAGAGTGTGGGACATATTTGTATTAATATTTCAGAAAAGCTTCCAAGACAGGAAAACTCTTCTAAACTCTCTAAGGTCACAACTAATATAATGAAGACTATTTCTTAGAGTTCACTGTTATCTAGTAGTCTCAGCATTTTACTTCTGACACTTTTCTAATGGCAAGTTTGACACTTCTACTTAATATCAGTGTCTGGAATACAAAGCAGCTCATCTTCCGAATACCACACTCACTTCAGACTGAATCCTTTAACAATGAGGCAAAAAGACAGAAGGAGAAATCCATCTTGCAAGCTCCAGCCTCTCTAAACATGCATTGGCTGAACATCAGCATAATTGTTTTTGAATGTAGGCGCTTACTAATTGGAACATTATATTATTATTCAGTGAAAAGAGACTGAATTAATGTTACCTCTGTGCATCACCCTGCGGGAGTGCATGTGTTCAACTGCACTGCATAACTGCACAAAATATTTCCACACCGTCCTTTCCGGGATTAACCGTTTCTGCTTTTTAAAATACTGTGGAAGGAAATAAATAAAAGATCAGTTGAAAAGCAAAATATTTGACTAGTTCCTGGACTCGTGTTAGTCAACTGCAGGTTGCTCGTGTCTTCCCAATCTGCAGCAGCATGACTTTTCTTCTGATTAGCTTTTAACTCCTTCTCTCTGTATGTAGACTTCAGTGCAGTTCACTCATTAACAACTATTACGAAAAATCTGCGTAAACAGGTTTGACATTTTTGAATGGACACCAATTATAATTAGCATTAATCTCCCTAATTACCTTGCAAAACATATTTAATGCCTCAAAACAACAAATGTCTCAAATGTTTTGCCTTAAGTAACAAAAGATCATTAAAAAAATCTCATAAGCATTCATTATTGTACAGTGTATTAACAACAATAAGGAAATACGTTTCCCCTTCTAAAAAGATGGCCACAGCATCAATAAAGTATCTATATTTCTTCTGTGATCAGGTAGGATAATATATTCTATTTTATGCATAATAGGAATATTAAATTAACTGAACTCTCTCTAGTGAGATTGCAAAGACACTGCTGATCAAGATGCACAGATTTGGAAGGAGGCTGTTTTGTGTGCACTTCTGCAGTGCCAAGCATAGTTGAGTCCAGACCCTATAGACTTCTGGGTGCTAAAAGCTCTCAGGCAAAATAATCATAAGCAAAATGCATGCAATAAGAAGTAGTGCATCTTGGGGATGGTTATCTCCAATACTTAAGTCTTCCTCTCAAGTAACTTATTACAGGAATAAATAATCAGCTGTACACTCCAGTGGAGGCTAAATATGATGCATCTTCAAGTGCTCTTTTCCATTTCAGGAACACGCTACAGCTCTGTACATCGTGCAAAGTGCCACAGCCTCCTTCGATGCTTCCCAAAATTGCACTACTTCTGATTATTGGTCCCTGACTTCTCATTGCTTCTTCCTGTGCTTGATACTGAGCAAGTTCTTCATCTGGAACACTAACAAAACACATTTCTAATACGCTTCCCTTCCAGTGGTTTAGGATTTATTCTCATCCTTTGATATACAAGGTATGACTGGATAACGACCATCTCTGAAACGCGGTATACCCTTCTAGCACTCTACAATCACATTTCTTTTGCATCATACCCTTGAGAATTTCAGTCAGCAGCATGCAAGAGCAAGAATAAAGGAAGGAAATTGGCTGTTGCCCCTTTCTGCAACTTGTGCTTTTTCCTCTCAGCACAGACATCTGATGTCCGTTGTCACATTTTGTATTTTATGTGAAATGCTGTTACTGGATCGTGTTTGACTCAAGTAATGGCAAATTTTATTTTGCATATCAGCTGTGAAGGGGCATGACCCTGCAATTCCCCAGGCAGCAAGTCTGACAGCTTGCAACAGTTTCAAACCGAAACTTGATAGAGAGCACAGAGGAATTACAGAGGGTGAGGGATAAAGTGTTATATACACGATAATATTATTTAATTCTCATTAAAGTATTTAAGAGTGGATATGCAAGACCACAAGTGATAATTTTCTAAATGTCATGTCCAATAAGACTTGCCTGACATTTACAAGAGAGTCCCAACTCTCCAGTGGGTTATCCAGCAGCACTCTGTTACATCAGCTTTACAATACCTCATAAATAATGCAGGCAACAGGGGCGTGACAAAGACAGTCCCTGTTTTTATCACTCTCGCACCTTCAGAGTGTTGTTACTGCTGTTCCTACCGCCTCTCCGAAACTGAAAATCCTCACATAAGCTTAAATTCCCAAGGGATGGGTGGGGAGCAAGGGCGCTACAGAAGAGCAGGCAGCAAACCTCAGTTCGTCAATTTTACTTTCAAGCTATGTTTAGGAGGAGAATTTAATTCCCTCCTGGTTTTAGGGTTTGTTGTTGTTGTTTTTTCTTTTTTCTTTTTCCTGTTTTTGTTTCCCCACCCTTTACTTAAAAAAATGAATTCAAATATTTGCACCGAAGGATCATTTGGCATCATTTATATGACCTTTAAAAAGCCTTGTCTTCCTCATGACTGTGATAAACATATGGGAAAGCAGACCAGACTGGAAAGCATTGGCAGAAAAAATCCAAGTTACACGGTTGTTCCAGCTATCAACCTAAGTACGGGCAGAAAAATGTAACTCCTATTTATTAAGGCATAAAAGAAATAATTTTAAGAAAATGAAATAACCAACCCCAACAGATTAAAAAAAAACATTTAGTAGGGAAAGTCCTAAACTAAAAACTGTAAACCACAAAAAGTTCAAATACTTTATATGATACCTGACGATTATGCTGGCAAAACTTTTTAAAGCTAAGATTTAAAAATGAAGAAAAATACTTCCACATCCCAGCGTGATCACAGCCCTAACTCCTACCCTCACAATCCTTACCTGCAGCTACTAAGAGCCTGTGATGAACCATAAGCTTCCCAGGATCTGTTGGGAAAACACATGAGGAGCTGGACGAGCGCAGTGCTGAAAGAGGACGAACGGGCAGGGCAGGAGCTCTCCCAGGCACGAGGCCCAGCGCTGCCTCCTGCCCCTTGGCGAGTCCGGCCAGGAAGGCGGCGTGTGCTGCCGCCAGCCCCCTCCCAGCCTCGGCCACTGCCAGCTCGTCCCCAGGTCCGGGGCTGCTGCTGCTGCCGCTATTAGGGGTCTGCGGAGTGTCTGGAATTTTGGGGCTTTCCCCAGGAACTGCTCTGCCAACCACCCACCCCCAGCTTGCTCGCCCAGGGGGACTCTTCCCTGAGATGGAGCAGATTTTCATGGAAACTGTAAATTTAGCCACTGACTACGGACTGAATGGGTAACTTGTTTGACAGCCTTTGGCCTAGTGCCTCATAGCTCTGCTGGCAAAGAAAACAAATCTGTTAATAAGATATTTTAACTGTGACAACAAGGAGGAGGAGAACTTTCCAAACATTCATTTATGATAATTACAGAATAATGATGGCAAAAAAAGCAGGTAAAACATGGAGAGAAGGTTGAGAGTGCTAACAAACATGATATAACACATCTGTTCTCACAAGGGATGTATGTCTAAAGATTAACACGTCAAAGAAAATATAAAAGCAGGTGGTAACAGCTTAACTAAAGCTGGTTTGCAGCAATACAAGTATTCCTGAGAGCTACATAAGAGAAGAGCAAGTACTTGAAACATTTTCTCAACCCCAAATCCCTGTTGCAAGGAAAGTCAATACGCTTCCTTGAATGTCTTCAGAGTGGCAGACAGGCTATGTGAACACCGAATCTAACAATAATTAGATGTCCTCATCAATCACAGATGGGATAAATCAGCCTTGCAAAGTAAGGCACACATCCCACCAAACCACACGGAGACTTGCTCCCTTCTGAAGCAGCAGGCAGGGCGAGCAGCAGGCCCTGCTGCACTTCACCTGCCCGCAGACGCTCAGTCTCGGCCCTGCCATCACCCTCCGGGCGGGCGGCACCACGAGAGGAGCATCAGTCACGGGTCTGCTGCCTCCTGGTTCTAGGTAGTCCTGACTGTTTGTAGCTCCTTTAGAACTGACACTTCCTTACCTTAATCATCTGGGAGAGATCACCAGCATCTGCCAGCTCCAGGACAATGTTAAGTTCATTGTCTTCAATGAAAGAATCCAAATACTTAATTATATTGGGGTGGTTCAGTTGCTGCAGATAGAGGAAGTGCAAGAAAAAAAATTATAACAATGCAATAACAACTCAAAGATACAAAACTTGTACCATTATTGTAATCATTATGCAAAATGGTTGATAATAGGTGCAACTACAAACTGCTCTGGTTTATTGTACACAAAAAGCATGTAAGAAACAAGTTCATTTATCAAAAGTGCAGCTTAATAAAATAGTGTCTTGCGTAAGCAGCAATATGGCCCAGAACAAGGGTGGAACAGCCTTTTCTCTTGTAAACTTACAAAACATTTAAAAGCAACATTCTGAAAGACACTCAATAAGCAATAACTGCTTTTTTTTTCCTGTTAGAATAATAATAATAATAATAATAATAAAAAAACAAAAATCAATTACTGATTACTGTACTTAAATTAAAAACAAGATTAAAAACAAGAGTAGAATTCAACAAAAATCTTGATGGAAGTAAAATAACATACAAATTACATTCAGTATGTTAGTCTATTATCCCCATTATTTATGCTTACATTTTCACTTATTACTTTCATTTAGGTATAGCTTTTTCTTACATTCACAACTGGTATTTTACTTTTTTTTTCCCCCTCAGTGTTTCTTAAAAATTTGCAACTTCTCAGATTCTTATGCTTTATTCACAGGACTAAGTTAAGAAACTGGCTCAACAAATCAAAATATTAAAATGGAAATTTTATCTGAATTTCTTAAAATGGAAAACTAATTGCTTAGAAGGTAATGGAGTACCCAGATTTCTCTACTCGCTCGCTCTTGCTCATTTTGCATTACATTATCTTTCTCTTGTGCTCTTAGAAACGCAGTAAATTTAGAAACTACTAAAGTGAGCATTTCATCTACTAAACAGCTGTGACTCAACCTGCCTATTTCAGGGGTTACAAAGCCAAAAGAAACACTGTTATGATCCATCATGCTAATCACGCCTCTCTGCATGCACATTAGGGGATAGATTCTCCTTTGCGATGCCTGGACACTAACGCACATTAGTGTTAATGGGATCCATGTGCAGGCATCAGGAGAAGAGCATTCCCACCAGACCAAGCCTTAAATAAATAATAAATAAATAAATAGCAGAGCCCACCATTTCTGCTGAAATTTCTTTCACATGTCTGCCCTCAGGTACATCGATCAAAGACCAACTTCCAGGCAAGAAAGCACCAAAAGCAGGAGCAGAATGGATACCGATACGGTGTGCACACCGGGATGCCTTTCTGCCCCCACAGCATCGCACAAGCTGACACAGCACAGCCGACACCAGGACATTGCATACTGCTCTTGCAGATAAAGGTAAGCCTCTGACTTGTGAGTTGCCTTCTATCTTCTGTAGGATGCTCTGATAGGAAAACTCTCCTGAGTTCCCAAAGGCAACAGGGAGTTCAAGCTATCACACAAACCCTCCTCTAAACCTCAGAACCGAGTGCCAATAAATCGCATCAAAATACAACAACTGTAACAAGGAATGCAGACTGCATACCTTTGGAGAATTACCACGCTAATGTTTTCCCCCCCCAGCCTCTGTTTAGTTTACTGCATATAACAAAACGCAACTACTCACATACAAATGTTGTTTAACTAACACAAAGATTTTAAATATATTTTTTCATGAAAGAACAAACGTGCACTTTTTATTGACACAGTTTGTATTGATTTAAAGAAACTCATCAGCTCTAAAGAGGGACGTTTCTTCTGTGACAGTGAAGTCGCACAAAATCACAAACAAGACACCCGTGCCACTGCGCCAACTTCTGCGATGGCTCTTTGGAGGAGCAGACGTCCAAGCACTGCCCAAGAGCAGCTGGAACTGCCGCCACCCTTTGCTGAGGCTGAGCAGCAGGACGAGCACTCTGGAGGGAGCCTTACTGAGCTCCTTCCTCTGCTGGAAAACATGGGAGACTGCCCACAACCCGCCTGAGGTGTGAATGCAGGCGTGTACATTTTCTCTACCTTTTGTTTCACAGACCTTTGGACTCTGTTTTCCCAGAGCAGCTGGGCAGAGCACTCTGGATATGCCAAATCTCCATGCTCCACTCTTCCTTTTGTCGAGCTTATTATAAATAAGTAAATCGACTCAGGGGTTATTTCTGTAACAACGGTGTATGCCTGTAGCATAACAAAGGCTACCCGGAGTCTTTTTTGTCAGAAGGAAAGTATGTTAACTCACACAAATCCTGAAATGTGAAAAACATTGCAAACACCTTATCTTGGGTTAACGACATTTCCTATTTCTTTAACGCATCCGAAAAAGTTTGATGGCACAGCAGCGCTGGGGACTTCGGTCCCCGCACATCCACAGTCACACCTTCAGCCACCTCCACGGTGCTGTAAGGACAGGCAGCACGGGAGCTATCCATTAGCAGGAGACCAGCTGCAGATAGGCTCTGACATGTTACTTGTCGTAAGGCACAGGGCGACGCACTCAGCCGCTGACTGACAGGCGCTGGAGCCAGCCGGATGAACGAAACCAATCCCATTTCATCAGCTGGTAGTTTTCAAAGCAGAGCTGCACTCTGCTGGCATCATGGAAACTCATTCCCCTGGGACCTCCAGCTGCTACAGGAAAATGCACAAACAAGAACTTGCAAGCACGCTACTCTGCTTGGAAGACTACCACTGAAGACTTCATTATAAACATGGATATTGCTTAATTTCAGACAAACAGAGGTTTTTAACTTAAATACATGGACTTGGAGCCAACAAAGTGCAATGCGTACATATTTTCCACAAACGTTTTGGAATAAATTATTGAGAAAGCAAAGATCATTAGCTGGTTTAACCACTTAAAAAGCACTGCCTGGTTTCAGAGTTTGCACCTAAACTACCATTTTTCACATGTATATGTATACATATGACATGACAGACATGCAAAACTTCATCCCTTTAGCAGGTTCATTAATCAGCTTATTTTAAAGAGAAAAACAAATCAAAATACAAAGTACAGAACTTGCATACCTCTCTGAAATAAGAGTACTTGGTGTATTTTTCTATGACAGATTTTTAATAGATTCCTTACACAACTGGCACAAAACTCAATGAAATGATGCTGTAAGACAGAACTTATATCATGTAGGCATTTTAGCTTGCAAAAGAAAGCACAGTCTACTAAGATTGTATGTGCCCTATGAGCTTTATTTGCTATGAAAGGCAAACCTGAAAATTTTTTTTCCTCAAAACAAAAAATTGAAGAATAGGAATTGTAAAATTCTTACCTTCAAGAGGTCAATTTCTTTAATGCAATCTTGCCTAGCCTTGGCATCCATCATTTCAAAAATCTACAAAGGTAAAAACGGATTAAAATGAAATAACAAAAACTAAGAACTTACTTAACAAGAAATTTGCCTTTCCTCCCTCACTTTGTATAGCCTCTACTTAATGAGTATACATACAACTCTCAGATCAAAGAGAAACATTTTCTTTATTTTGAAACCACTAAAGTACTAGCCATAAGGTAAAATTAATTGTAGAACCTGTAGGCAATATTCTAAGCAGCAGATGAAACTAAAGATACTAGCTTGTGAATTTGCTGTCGTCATTTTCGAACAGCATTTAGCTTAATTACTACTTTTTTGCATGGTAAATAAAAGACAAACTTTTTTTTCCCTTTGAAGTAACAGTACACAATACTTTACACTGAGTTACAAATCAATACTGCTGGCATGAAAGCTTTTCTGAAATTCTTCTAAAGTCTCCAACAAGCACAAGCATTTCTTTTGTCTTTTATTTCAGCACTTGAGAGCCTGGCCACTGAGCAGCCCAGCAGCCGCTGCACGCCCAGGTATCGCCAGCACCTGGCAGAGGGGGGAAGAGGAGCCAGCACCTCCACCTGCCCCTCCTGCCCTCGCCTCCCGCAGCTGGTCTCTGTTGAGACGACAAGAGTCTTGCCTGTATGACCATGGCCATTACAGCCTTGTTCTCTCCCACACATTCAATAATAAACCTTTCTTATAAGGTAAAAAATTAAATTAAAAATAAATATGAAATTACACTGCTGTTACTATTACTGCATAACTGTGATTTATAGAATAATATCAGACCAGATCATCCAGTGGTCTCAAACACTGAGCTCTCAATTTATAAAACATTTTATAGCATTATTACTGCTGACAAAGAACGTACTTCTGAGTCAGATACCTCTTTTTTTAACCTATGTAGACACCTAAAACATTCCCATTCTACTTGCTAAACAGTAAGACTTTGAATTTAAATGCTTACCTGAACTTTCTTTAATGCCACAGGTTTTCTGTCCAGAAGACAAGTTGCTTTGTAAACTTCACTGAATTGTCCTCGTCCAATCTTTTTCTCTATCTGAAAGTCTGCCAGCGTGCAGCGGTATGGGTACGATGTTAAATGTCTCTGTTCAATTCAAAAGAAATTCAATCAATGAGCTACAAAAAGCAATAGTAAATACAGAAACTTGCATTCCCAAGCTGCCTCCTGTAAGACCCCAAACTAGTAGTCTGTAAGACTAATTGTGTGCAGGAGAACAAGGATGGAAGGCAAGAAAGACAAAGAAACCTGGTGTTGATAATACAACAGGCGACGGAGTGGTCTGGCTTTCCTCTCCTCACCTGCAATTTGCTTTGTGCACTCCTCGCAGTGCTGCACCAGAGCAGAGATTGTACAGAGCAGAGTTAACAACTCCAAGTGTACGTGCACTTGTGCTCTCATTTGTGATGTTCAGGAATTTATTCCAGGCTCATCAGTCCATAGATAATTCTGACCATAAATGCATTGATTTCCAGTAATTTGTTAGTAATGTAAGCTGAATTAAGTTAAATGACTTTTCTAAAAAGGAAGAAGTCTTGCCTCCCATATAAGTAGCTAATGAGCCCCAAACTACTGTCTCCCCGCTCGCACACCCCCTCATCAGCTTTGCCTACTTGGCACCGCGGGATGTGTCGATGCCTGCTTGGGCGCAGCCTCAGGTGAGCATGCAGCCGTGCAGGCAGACACAACGGAACAAGGACCAGAGGCTCTAGTGACTGGAATTGCTCCCTGGAGCCATTCCGGTCTCTTCTGTAATTAACGTGACCGCTAAACAATTTTTGAAAAAAATTATGAAAATAAATGACAAAGTTGTTGTGCATGCCAAGTAGACTATTTTTAAGCTTCAACATCTTGAGCCATTTCAGAGTTCCCACCGAAAAACGCAAAAAGCAATTAGCCAAGTACACAAGGGAAGTTGTGGGGACAGTTTCCCAGGGATTCAGCTGTTGTTTAAGTTGAATCTTCAGCAGACAACCCCAGCAAGTGTCCAGGAAGAGCAGTCTGGAAGCTCAGGGAGGTGATTGTTGCTGCTACTGTAATTTCCTAACCCAGAGGGCTGGGAATGGAAATAAGATTTAAAATGCAAGTAAAGCTTTCAGTCCAGCAACTTCTACCAGTAGTACATACAAGCTAGAGTGACGATGTCTTATAGTGTATGTTTCTTACAACTAAGTTTGAATTTGTTTCATTTGCAACAGGAATAAAAATTATCACTATTCAATAATAAAAAAAAGTATCAATCAAGTATTTGAAAAAGCTCCTAAATGTAAAGGTTTGTGTGACTCCGAACTACAATCATGGTTATTTGGCAGTGGTTTTATAAACAAAGTTATAACATTCAGTATTTTTAAGAAAATTCACCAGTAAAAGCCTGCTAAGTAGTCATTTCTAACCCACAAACTGTATCAATCAACTGCCACCTTTACAGCATCCTCAACACAACAAATAAATCCCCACAACAGGACACTACTGTCATGCAGGCACGCTCAAGAAAAAAGATTAGGTTTTATAAAGGCTTCGGACATATATCCCTGAGCAGGCTACCACGTCCTGCTGCTGCTGCCTTGCCCGCACCTCGGTGGCCAGCTGCCCTGCCCTGCCCTGCCGCGCCGTGCCATGCCATGCCATGCCACCCCACATCCCAAGAAGTGGCCAAATGCAGATCTGCACCCCTTAGATAGAGGACCCTCGCTGGGCTGGAACACCGAGACTTAGGAACCGCAGAGAGCACAGAAACGCACTGCTGTCGCGTCCCGCCTATGCCTGCTAATGGAAGTAGGCGCATAACTGGGTATTTAACTCCAGGCCAGCAGCAGATTTCTCAGCTTAAGTTCCCTAAAAGAGCCAACCTGCTCCTTTTCATGTGAAGTGGTCCTCTGAATAATTCTTTCTGCAGCGCCAAAGCCCTAGGTAAATTTTTCCATCTCTCACTGTGAGCCTATAAATACTCTCATGCTATGAGAAATGGTTTTTGTTTCTTTCTCCGGGCAGTGCAGTAAGAACCTTAATTCACAAACAAGAGGCTGCACGAACAGAAAGGCTGCATTAGATTTCGCAGTTGTACGTAAAGGCCAGCCCCACGTAAACAAGCAGCCGATTTCCACATGTATTTTGTTTACGCTTTCAAGACACACATGGGCCTCCCCTCCACCCCAAAGAAGCGTCACCACCCATCAAACCTCACAACTCCACCCGCCAGACCACACATCAGCTGCAATCAGTGTGTGTTAGCAAGCAAGGGGGGTTACTTGTGGCACCTGTGCCGTGCTTGAAGTTATACCATGTTTGTGAGCTATAATACAGCAGTGTACAGATTGAAATGAAGATGCATACACTAAGATGGAAGTATCTTTTCACCGACTGGGAAAAAAGTAGCTCGTGGATCCTCAGATGGAAAGCAGAATGTTGATTCAATGCTACTTGATCATTACATACAGACCCCTTTAAGGTACTAAACCAAATGGAAGCCTGCATCGTTATCAATAAAGTGAGGCAACATGGGATGAAACCAAACAAGCAAATACTCAAAGTCTCATCCCTTGTAGCTTTCTCAGTTTAAATTGATCATAATCTCTCTTTGCAGAGATTTAATAAACCGTAATACTCATCAATATACCAGACAGTAATACAGCAACACCCATCTCATGCCAGGGCGTGCTAATGCATCAGTTTACCTGCATTTTTTGCACGATGAAGTCACAAGCAGAATGTCTGCACACAAGTGTTTGTTCACCTTGAACTAACTAACCAGGAACATCGCAATTTCCCAACCTCTTCCATATGAATTACTAAGGAAATTAGCTGAGGTGTTCAGCCAAATCACTTTAGCTGGTCAGAACAAAGGCCTCAGCACACAGAATTGCAAACCACTTTTTTCTCATTAAAACACAGAAAGAAATAAAAGCGTCCCCCTTAACTGTGAATGGGCACCTCCTCAGCCATGGTTCTTCTTGAGCAGTAAGAAAGTTTGAGGAAAAGATTTTCTACCCTGGAATTCAGAATAAAAGTAATACTTGTAGTGTGATTTTATGATGTTAGTCAAGTGACAGGACGTATTGTGTGTCCCAACCGCTTTCGCATGGTTAACATATAAAGTCTGCTTGCCTTGCTGGAGTTCATGTCGGATGATGACCGGACACCTTAGCTGATATGTTCTGGCATCCTCCAGGACTACAGCTGCACATTTACATATGCAATGACCTAGATTTGCATTTGCTACCATAACCTATCAGACCTAATTAAAGTAATGGAGCTTTCACACAGGCTAGATGTTTGACTGCAGTATAAGCCAGAGAGCGTGCCCAGTTTCGACCAAACCCTATCAGAAAGCTCCCTATTGAATGGGGCAGTCCACTTTCCCACACATCTGCTTAAAATTAATCTTCTCTTGTGCTTTTTTGTACTTAAATGTAAGCAGGTAACTCCTACAAATAATGTCACGCATTTAGCGCACCTAAGAAATATCAACCTCCTCAGAATAGCATCCCTATAGACTGGCCTTAAATGCGTGTCACTTGTGTCATGACTTATGTCAGTGAAGTGTTTCTGTCTGTATGAACATAGGAGAACCCAGCAACCATCTCTGCAGGGCAAGCTTCAAGGTCCAGGATGGAGCTTACAGGAACAAAAAAAAAAGAAGAAGAAATAGGAGGGGAAAAAAATGCGAATCACTAGGAATCTGAAGACATTTGGACAATTTGGCTATTTGCACACTTTGGTTCACAGGGCAGCTGTAGGAAAGGGACAGTCTGCGAACAGCTCATTTCGAGACAAAGGCTGTTCTCTTTATCCACACAATGAAGTCTTATTCTTCTAGTACTCTATTAAAAAAAAAAAAGCCAAAGATTAAAGTCAATTAATTCCTCATTCAAATAAAGAGGCTATTCATTTTTCAGAAGAAACAGAGATTATTCCAAGAGCAAGCTATTCTGGACAACATCTTTGGCATACGTGTCCTCTTTTAGATGTAATCATTGATGCAAAAGCAAAAATTTCAAAGCTCACAGAAGTATGTGGTGACAGCCTTCTGCAAAATACTTAAGGGAGAAGTTTACCAGAACTTTCAGCCTGAAAATTTGAGGTTTTATGAGGTTCTGCAAAACAGAATCAGCAAGGTTTTGTAATATAAAAACCAATACAAAACAATGCAATAAAAAAGTTATTTTATCTTGCATGCCCCTGAGTAGATAAACTGCAATGATAAGAAATTAATTAAAGCTGGATAAGAGTCTCTACATACCAAATTATAAAGCAACACAAGCAATTGCAGAGAATGACAGTACTAAAAAAATTCCTTGCTATATACTTGCTCTTTGCTGATAGGTTGTAGTTTCCACTCATGCTTCCACATTTTCAGGGATGTCTGTTACAGTGCCACCAAAGAAATATCCTGAACTGTTCTCCCGACTGAGAGACTTGTTCCTCTTTAAGGAAAAGTGTCTCCAATATATTGATGCTCAGCAGCTTATTTGGCACTCTCCATTCAATGGCACAGGGAGCAAGGGAAAGGCATAGCTCCTCTGCTCTTGTGAATGCGAGACCAATAAATCTACTAATAAATAATCTCCAAATAATAAAGGGAAAGCCTGAGCAGTCCTGGAAGAACTGCCCCAGCAGCCCTTCCTGCAGCCGTTAGCCTGGTGTTTCAGGCAAAGGCCGACGCTGAGAGGTGAGAGACTAAGAACAGAAAGGCCAGTAAAATACTGACCAGCCGCAGAGCAATGCCTGTATGACTGCTTCTCCAGTGGTATGGGAAGACAAAAAACAAGCCTGAATAAGCCAAAAAATGGGACTGTTCACTGCTAATTAATGCTCAGGGTTTATACATTGTGCAATGTTGATTAATAATAAATTCAATTGTTTTACTGCTGTCTGCTTGCCATGTGGGAAACCAGCACTGGTCATCAGTCTGCACAAGTGGCTACAAGGTTGCACGTTGCTTAGATTATTTTTAATCAACCAAAAAATTGTTAAAGATCGGTTAACCAACAGTTAAAAAGTCACACACTACAATCTTTAGATACCAATAAAAGCATCTTCCTGTAGAGCCATGAAATGAAATATTCTTCAGAAGAGTAAAAACATACTCGCCCAATTAATTTTCTGAAATCTCATTAAAAAATTTAGCCTGACTAAGTCATACACTTCTGACCTGAATTTTAATTATCTTCACGCTGGATATAAGTTTTTTTTTCTGATATTTGCAATGCATCATTAATTTTAAAGCAACTGTTTCCTTGCTTCTAAAGTGCATACTTCATCTGAATGACATTTACCGTAAACTAATTTCACCTTTAAAAGACATCTGTGATAGTAGATGGAGAAGCTTCAGCCCCTACAGTTGAACACGTATACATTATAAGCAATGATTTACTATGAACATCATTGTTTCAAATCTTTTTATGATGTCCCAAATTGTACACCCATCTCCACTCAATGATGCTTACCTGAAAAGAATTTTGTATACTTTGAGGTTGGAATTCCAGTGTGGATTTATGAGAACACTTAGAACAGATTGATTAAAAAAAAAAAAAAAAAAGAACTTCTGGGCTCACCATAGACGAGGAAACTTTTAAAATATGGATTATCCTTCAAACGGGTAGTCAAGTAATTATTGAAGAATACATCAGGTTTTTCATTTTGCGGCTTCAAAACTAGACTACACCGTCCTTGTAAGATATCCTTAACCTGAACTGTTACGTAGAATTTAAAGTTTGCTGAAGAACTTGGCTTGAATTTCGAAGTTTTAACATCTCTATCAGCGGATATCTGTACTAGTTTATGAAGAGGAAAGAGAGAAATACCAGCTTGAAAATAGCAGACCACATATTCACATCAACAAAGGAATTCATATTAACATAGAAATAAGCTAAGCACTTCAGAAAACAAACTGCAGTGTCTTTGCTGCTAGATGTTCAAATCTACTTTGAATTGGCAGACCAAAACGAAACTGCCATGAGCAGCTCCACTGCTAAGATGTGCAAGTATACCTGAGGAATGTTTAAAAGAGAGTTATTAAGTTTATATAGTATGAAAACTACATAAAAATTACAGCTCTGTATTTCACGTCACTGTTTTATTCCTCAATAACTTTCCCTTCTTATTGCTATAAACACCAAGTAACTCTGAGATGTCAGTGACTGACACTTTCTCTCAGGAACATTACTAGAATGTGCTGTGTGCCTTGCTGACGAACTTCTTTGGGTCAGGTAGCCAGAAACTAAACTGTGATTTTATATTCACTTACTCTAATTAGAAAACTTCTAAATACGAAGCACTGGTCAGAACTATCTTCTTCTTATTAAGCTACAGTAGCTAAAGACAGGAAGAAGAGTCTGATACCCTCACTCATAGCTCTACTAACAAGTTACCTGACGTTAAGTAACTTCTTGTTGATACCTGTGAAATAGAAGTAACACCTCTGTCAGCATGGAAAAATGCTTTAGGAAGCCGTGCAATTACAGGAAAAGCTTCTACTAGAGGAGCAGGCGCTTGCATTGGTCTCTGTGGGAGAAAGGGGCTGGCAGGAGGAGCGGGCCCTGCCGTACCAAAACCCCTCCCCACCTGCAGCAAACACCCAGGCTCTGTCTCTTCTGCCTTCATCCCCGCCATGCATGGCACTTCTTGTAAGGCAACTTTGGTCAAATTTTCCTTTCCAAACCCTTCTCTCATCCACACACTATTATATAGCATGCCTGCACTGCTTACACCTTCAGAAGAAAAAAAAAAAGATGTAATCTCAGATTCTTCCAGGTAAAACGTACCAGGAAATTAAAAATTATATATAATTATGTTCCTGCAAAATGGAAAATCAGAAATATGTAATAAGCAATCGTATCATGTCATTAGTGTAAGGTGGCCTGCCCTCTGAATACTACAATTTTCTGTTAATTTCTAAACTGCATTTGCTGAGCAGAGGCGTTTTTCTGGTAGATCACATATTTTGTTATTTGTTATTCAGCTTCCACCTTCCCCTCTCCCCATTTTATCTTAAAAAAAAAAAAAAAAAAAAAGGAAAAAAAAACACAAAGAAAACCTTCCTGCAATTCCAGACTAGATCATTCTCAGAACAGTTAATATACTTAGAGACCTCCATTAACACAACTTGGGTATTAGCAGAGGGGAGGGGAGGTTTCACTAACAATGACCATACAGCAAAATGAGCCCACTCAGCATCAGCAGAACAGCAGAACATAGATTATTAGCTACTAATTACACTTAACTATGTCATTACAAATTCTAACATGTGCTCCAAGATGCCATGAATGTATCTGCTGCACAGGAACACTTCCTAATCTTGTTCATGAAATAATTACAGGGGCTCTATCCTGCCAAATGAGGCAGTAATTAACCCTAATTGCTCAAAATGCAACTGGCTAATTCTAGGAGATTAATCAAGGGGATTCAATTATTATTAAATGACTTAATATGACAAATTGCTACATTAGGAGAGGGGAGCTCTGCTCCATACAACATATTTTCCAAGTAGTGCTGCTGTATAAGATACATTCATTGCCATACTATCTGTGTAGGCAACTCGTTGTTTTTGCAAACCCTATACTGCGTTTTGATACCGCCGTCCTAATGACCATTTCTTGTTCAAGAAACCTTGAGCATCGCTGGCCTGCACAGCTGGAACAACAAATTAACACCCACGTGCCCTCCCCATGGCAGTGTTACGCCACAGTTCCAATATTCTTCTTTCTGACAGCTTTTCCATGGTGCTTTTTATTCACTTTTCAAAATACATACTACTAAAACCCATCTGGTCTGAAAAATAGCAAAACAGTCTGAAAAATTCAAGCTTTCAGAATTCACGAAACACAAATTTCATGATTACAGCGAAGGTCTCGCTGTTATTTTATTAAAGGTCTAACCTTGTTTTAACCCACTGGTTCAAAAGGGTTGGAAGGGGAAGGGAGAGGAACCACTACAGTGTAAGTTGATGACAGTATGGACAAAATATACTATGGTAGAAATCTTCCAGAAACCCTCAGGAAATGAAGTCAGAGAGTCTACAGTTTCATGTAGGATGAACTTTCTTGTATTTTGTAACTCTCTCTTTAGCATTTACTATTAACCTATACAAGGAAATAAAATACATTTATTCACTTACATTCAAACCACTGCCTTTTCTTCAAAGAATCACAGAGAAGAGAAAGCCAACATAGTCCATGTTTTTATAAGATGTTTTAAAAATACCTGATTTAACTGAAATTTAAAGTATTTTCCTTTGTCTCTTATCATCATAAAAAATCGGATTCAGGAAACTCTGCCTGGCTGGCAAAATCCCAAACTGGATATACCCTAGAACTGCCATAACTGTGCTATAAACAAAGGAAAAGGGGAAAAAATTGCTAAGAACTCCCCATGCTTTATAAAAGGCAGGGAAGAAAAGCAAAGGAGGGCCGAAGAGAGCCCGCTTACCTGAGGGTCATGCTGGTAGTCCTGGCCCGGCAGCTTGCAGAGCGCGCTGTTCTGGTCCCCCAGGTGGTGCGGGTGGTTGTGCTGCCCCTCCATGGTACCATGCCAAACCCTGCCTCACTCCGCGGGAGCTGCGAGCAACGCGAGAGAGAAGGCTCGTCAGTGCCAATCCAACACGGAAAGCAAAAACTCTTCCTAGGGGTGTGCCCATACGCGGCTGTGCAGCAAGGCAGCAAGAACTGATTCCGCCCCCTTCTTCCCCCCTCTGATCGGCTACGCGTGTAACTGGAACACAGCAGACCAAACCCTGCCACCCAGCAGCGCCCCGCGGGACCTTCGCCAGCCGCTGACACACCCGCACGCCAGCACGGCCACGCGAGCACGCAGCAACAGGTCACGCTTACGCCCGTGGTCCTGAGGTAACAGAACAAAAATACCTCGATGACAAACATTATGGGTATGTTTTCACACTAAATAAAACAGCTGAAAAGGTTTATTTGCTCAGTGGTACGTTATCTACAAAAAAAATGTTACTTTTCTCAACTCCGGTACCAAGGCTAACGGCAGGGAGTGTCGCTTCCTCTGGAGCTGCTGAGCCAGACGATCCCTACAGCACCAGGCACGCAGGGGACGACTGCAGAAAGGCCAGCACGTTCTCCGTTCGCAAAACAAAAATGAACACCAGCGACGCTCACGCCCCACCGCGATTCCTCGGCTTAAAGGAATTTCCAAACAGACCCTACCTTGCCTGCTTTTAAAGCATTCAAGGCTCTTTGGAAATCTGAGGCACGTGCAATCAACGAGGCCATACAACACAAAGAAAGGCGTGCTTTTCCCCAAGTCACGTTTGTTAAGTTCTGGTTTAGGGTCTACATCTTCTGATCTTCCACAATACTTTACATCTTACAACCAACGTGAACCCAACTTTCCGCGCATTCACACAGAGAAAGACCAAAACATCCTTTGTGATTCTTACATACTTGTTAAACTTGGAGTAATAGTTTTTCATCTATTTTATTACATAGTCAAGTGAGAGCTGTGAAAGCTAACAAACCTTAATTGATTTGCAAAAACAAAAATTATGCCCAGATTCTACTCAAAACCAGACAATGCTTCATGCAAGCTTGCACTCCATAAACCCATGTCTGAAATTGTGAAAAGGTCACTGACAAGCACATACAAGGTTCTAGCTCTGCACTAGACCCATTCGCAGCACAGAACACCAAAGCCGGTACATTTCTTTGGACGGGGACAACCTAAAAGCAGCACGACTTTACCTGTGCTCCCTCTCCCCTATCTCAGCTTAAAGCTATTTTCATGCAGCCACAGGAAGCCGTAGCTACAAAAACATTAAATTCAACCAGTTCAAAGTATTAGTTATCCAAGGAGCAAACAAGCAAACAAGGGACAATTCCATGAATGATTTTTTCTAGCTTGACCTGCAGCAATTACTGAGCACAACTGTCCAGCAGAATTTCCTACAAAAATTGCAGAAGTTAAAGGCTGCAGAAAAGAATCTAGCAACAAATACCAGATAGAGAGCTCAAGGTAAGCTTGCGAACAGTGATGGTGAATTTGGCTTTTGCCACGATCCTTCATTTTTACTCCAAAATCATCCTGCACCTTACAGAGACCACTTCAGTCTCCTCTCCCTTTTTTAAGCACAAAGATCTCATTTGGGAAGTTCAGAGCCACAACACAAATAGAAATTTAACCTTTATTTATGCTGCTGGTAGCACAGCTGGTGAAGAGCTGTGAAATCCAGCACCTGTAACATGAAACTTCTAGACATCACATCTCACATCTACATTGAATCCAATTATTTCACAGTATGACAAGACTAGGTTTATTCTGAGCCATATAAAACCAAGCAAAACCCTGTGGGTAACAGGAAGGAAGAAGAGAAACAAGCACTTGGATGAGGGTGTTCAAAAAGCTAGAATCAACCCCAGCACACACCAACGGGAAGCACTCTGAAGGGTGGCAGCCAGGTTTTGTTGCTGTTTCAGAAGCAAAAAATAAAGAAATAAACAAAGAGAGAAAATCAAAAAGAAGAAAGTTGAAATTCCCATGACAGTGGAATGAGGCGAAGGAATTTATTCCCCAACCCGGACAGAGCAGGCTCCTCGTTACTGCAGTAGGCTGTGGGACGTGTGAGACCCCCACCAAGCCCAGCACGGGGCAGCACAGGTAGGGCTGACCCTGCAGCACCGCGCCCGCGCTCCCCCTGGCCCAGGGGCTGGCTCAGCACCGCCCCTCGCCCAAGCCCTGGAGAGCTGAGCCCCAGGCCCGGAGAGCCGAGTCCCTCCTGGCTCAGCACCACCTCGATGGGCAGCGCTGCTCCTCGAAAACTGACTGTTGTCGAAAACCCGACAACGGTGCCACGTCCGAGCCAGGCTCGGGGACACATCCTGGCTGTTTTACACTCTGAAAGCGTCCCCTGAACCACTGGCACCACACTGCTACACAGTGCGTGGTCTGGGGTCAGGATCTGGCCCTGGGAGCAAAGCCAGTCCTCAGCAATGAGACCAGAGCGTACACAGAACACGCACAACGAACACGTTGATGTCCCTTCCCCTCCAAAGGATGTAAACGGGCTTTTTGGCTTGCTAAACAACATTTTTCATAGCTGGTTATTCATTATCCATACACGCTCTAGGTAAGATCTGCTTTCAGAATCGCAGTGCTGCTGTCCTTAATGGTGACGAGAGGCATAATGGTGACAAGGTGAGATTTAGTGGCCAACACAAGCGTTTTCAGAAACTTGTTTCAGGAGTTTTGGCAAGTACTCACTCAGTGAAAGAGCACAACCTGATCTCATTAGTGTATTAATAGTGCATGCCTGGCATTTGAGCAATGACTAATTCTTAATTTAAAATGCAAAGGTATTTTAAATATTTGGGGGGTGTGCGGGGGGAGAGAGAAAATATGATGCAGAAGAATTTCTATTGCAAGTTGTGCTTGGTTCTTCTAACAGTTGTCGGTGAAGTGGGCTTTTAGCTCCGGCAGGCCTTTCCAACGCCAGCTACCACAACGTGAGCACACGGCGCTGGGGAGGAATCCGAGAAAGGCTCCTCCTGGTCCTTAAGCGTACAAATGCCCACTTTAACAAGCACTCACTAGGAAAGAGGTGAAAGTAGGGATAGCTACCACATACGAAGAGACAAATGCAAGGGTTGCTCTTAGTAAGAGATGTTTTTCCAAGTCAGTGCAATGAAGCTCCAGTGGAAGAAGAACCAAGGCCAGGCTGGATGGGGCTCTGAGCAACCCGATTTAGTGGGAGGTGTCCCTGCCCGCGGCAGGGGCTGGAACAGGTGGCCTTTAAGGTCCCTTCCAGCCCAAACCCTGCTATGATTGTGTGAAGAAAGATAATCACTACTAGTGTGACACAGTTTGATTTTAACATTCCTCCCATTTCAGGTATCTGTAGATTTAGAAGCAACAAAGGTGAACATTTAAAAAGGAAAAACAGGTCTCTCAATACCAACATTAAATTCTCCTATGAAATTCCTACCTTATATTACACTGACGGAACTATTATTTTATTATTCATTACTTTAAGAAAGGTCATTCACGAAAAGGAGAAAGTAACACTTTTTTATTATTATTTATTTATTTTATTTTTACTAAATCCACAGGCACAGAGGAAACGCTGCTATGGAGCACGGGCTCTGACAGCCGCCCCTTTCGCCACTCATCTCCCAAGGAATTCGGGAATTTCACATTTGCAGCCTCAAGATAAAAAGGCATGTCCGTGCAGTGCACATGAAGTACCTGTAGTCTAACTCTGATCAAACATCTTATCTACTGCCTCCTGCCTCAGGACAGGAACAGAGCCCACAGAGAAGAGGCAGTTAGAGCTGAACATGAGAACCCCAGTCATCTGATCACACACAAATCTGGGACATTCCGGGGAGAACCGTAGCTTTTCGGCTCAGGGAAGCTCAAGGTAGGACTGCTTACCGTGAGGGCTTAGACAACGAGAAGGCAACCAGCAGCTCAGAACAGCCCGGCCGCCACGAGCACGTACGAGAATTTATTGGGCGGCGTGTTTGGGTTCGGTCACTGTTTGTTTGAAGTGCTACAGCTGGAAGCAAAGGAAGAGGCAAGAACCAAATATCAGCTTTGAAAAGAGATACGCAGGGCTCACATGACAGCCGCCCACAGCCCACTGACACCTACGGGACAGCGTGTCCTGCCCTGAGCTGTCAGCTCAGCTATTCTGGGCTGCTGGCAAACGCGGCATAGGTAGGCTGGGGGATCCTCGCGAGAGGCCCTGCAGATAGCAGCCAGGGACACAAAGGCACTCTGCAATGTCCAAAAAGGTACTCGGGTTGTACAGTGGAACCCGACAAAACGCTGCCGGCTTTTTGAGAGTCCCATAATTTGTGCATGAAATTATCTCATGGATTCCAACAATTAGCATGAAACACTTCCTTGTAACTAATGTAAGCGTTTGCAGGAGATGTAGCGTACCATAAGCCACACGTTCATTCCTTTGAAAAGGACTGGTCTTCTCAAAGTCATTCAAATGAGTTACAAACTCCCACCTTGTTCAGGCTGCACGGATCGGGCTGGCAGCATCTCCTGCATGCTAACCACGCAGCAGCACCACATGCGTGTCGACCACAAGCAGTAAGGAGGCTGACCTACATGACAGCTCAGCTTAGTTACTGCAAGAACAAGACGGTGATATTAACTGGTAATGAATTTTCCTTATTATTCTCTTAAGAGTTGGAAAGATGGGAAAAATTAAGAAGACTTTGGCCGCCCCTGCACTTGAAGAAAATTATTTCTTATACCTAGTTTTTGGGTTTCATGTGCGGTGGTTTATTCCTTTAATTAAAGTTCTTTACTAGGAGGCAGGGTCCAGCATTTTCACTGTTAGTTAACAGCAGGAACACTTGTCACACCTACACCACTTCCACAAAACATGCAGCATTACCTCAGACTGGACACCAACATTAAAAATACAATTAAACTGAATGTACAGGAATAACCGGACTGCTTTTATGGCACGTGTGTCATTTTTGAAGTAGCAATCTTTAGCGACAGCTAATGCATCAGCACCTAGAAACAGTGGTCTCCACGTGTAGACCAAGAAGTTTCACCCTCCTGCCCCCCTTCAGTCTCAGACCTGCACGATGGGGGAGAAAATGAATCTACTATCCTGATCTGCTTTAGGATGTAATTTTACTAACAAGTGGAGTAACAAATTCATTTCACATACCACTTTTTAGCAGCAACATCATTGACACAATATAGCATCAACAAAAATAATCAAATATGGAAGAGAACAGCTACTCAGAACAAAAAACCAAGCAGTCACAACAACACTCCAGATCTGGTCTCACTTCCTCGTTATCAAATTCAGGGAGGAGCAGTTGCAGACAAATAATTGAGGGTTAGGGTGTTGTGGTTTTTTGTTGTTTTTCATTTGTTTGCTTTGAATCTGTTTAAAACAGCCAAAGACAACAGTAGGAAATAAGAAGTCTTTGAATAAGCTCTCTGAGCACTGGCACACTTTCACTTTACATTGTTCTAGTTCTGCACTTTCATTTCTCAAGTGACAGGCTTTTTATTACGCTTCCAAATTTCCAAGGAAGCTCTGCGGTGTCAAACAGTTTCAGACTGGGTCTTGACCATGACAGTAAATTATAACATATTTAAATTGCATGAAGCATCACATAACTTCCAGAAAGTGGATAAAAGAACTGGATCCTCACCTGCAAAAGATATTACAAAAACAACCTAACAGCTTTTTGACATTACTATGAATACATGTATGAGATATTTAACTTAAGCAAGTCCCCAATAACACATATGCCTCAAAAATCCACATACACAAAAGCAAGGGTTATATATGATTCAGAAAATCTCTTGCAGCATTTTCCAGATTTTAATCAAAACTGAAACAACTACCTCTGTCTCCAAAAAAGCAATTGCCTGCTTTGGGAACTACACATTAAAATCAAATGATGGCAATTGGGCTTCCAGTCCTTGAGAGAGGAAGGGGTAAGTGGAGCGGATACCAATGCTGGTGCCTGAAAGCATGGGGAAAAGAATTCCCTGATGCTCTATTGATACAGCATTACTTCCAGGATATTCCAGCCAAGTCATGTTAAGGATATATCACAATTGTTTGGCGTTTGGGGTCAATTTTAACTAGCCAGATAAACTCCAGATTGCTTGGCTTGGCTACCAACCAGTGTAATAACTCATACAACAGCAAAAATGTCACCAGTTCAGGTGAGTTTCAAACACCAAAGCTTATGATCACACATTGCTTTTACCTGTGCCACCTTTATATTACAAGAGCAGAGGCAGGCTTACTTCCCTCTGCACCAAACACGAAAGCACCTTTACCACAGCAAAATCAGAAGAACTCTCATGAATACAGAATACACTGACATTTACAGTTATTAAAGTATTGCTACTTAGCTGTACAATATAAAGCAAGGCATGTTGCCTTTGAAAATGCTTTTAACTTTCTTGTACAGAGCAGACACCACGGCAGCATATAGCCACACACAAAAAACGGCAGTTCCTATGTAACTGAATGTACTGCCTATGTAAATATTTGCAGAGATGTTAATGCTGAACGATGATTGTTCGCCTGCGCCACCGGGGAAAACAGTTTCTGAAAACAATGGAAGGAAGTGAAAGACTTCCAATTGAACCAGCGTCCTAAATAAATAGAGAAATATTTGAGAAAATGTACCTGAACTCAGCCTAGAGCTGCTTCGCCTCACCCAACAAGCTTTAAGTTGGGAGACAAATTTTGAAACTAGTGCACCAAAAGCATTCCAGATCCCAAGAAGTTTCACCTCATTTTCTTTTGGTTTGTATCTCAGCAGCTTTGCAGAAAAGTCAGCTGCTCTTCAGGAACTCAGAAGAGATTTTGGAGTGGAGGGGAACACAACGAGGCCCACATGGGATGAGCGCTTCGCTCTCACAGCATGACTTCAGGCGGGCCTACCGCTCCAGCCCTCTGCTCCACAGGGGTGGAAAGCGCTCATGAGGGGAGCAAAGCACACGTCAAACCAGGCCCAAGCACCTGCTGAGGCAGAAAGGCCCCAGGCAGCGAGGGAGGCACCTCAGTGCGATGGTTAGCATGGCTGCGCTCACCGGCCGGTGACAGGAGCCCGGCAGGTGGGGCTGCACCGTGCTTTGGGTGAAGGCCCCTCCTGAGGCCGCTTCTGTAACGCGCCCTGCAACTCCAGCCCTCCCTCGTACCGCCACAAAAACCATTCTGTGGACTGAACTATGGGGCTTGGGGCTTTCTACTTTTGCACCGCTTCCCACCCTGAAAGCGATGCAACCTGGTCTCCACAGTCTCAACATTCCTGACTGTGAAATGGGGGCAGCTGTGCCCTTCCTGGACACGTTACTGTGCTGTTTGTACCTCTGACCTGCTCCAACGCCCTCAAATATCATGATATATGTACATATGTATGTATGTGTGTGCTTTTCCACTCAGTTACTCTCTGCCTCTCACAACCTCCCCATCCCAAACCCCAGTGCAGCAGGAGGCAAGCCCCTCTATTTGGGTACCTTGTGTGTAACAAAACAAAAAGGCAAGTCTTACATCGTTCCAGAAATCCATGGGTTGTTTAAACAAAGCCAAGTGCATCTCTTAAACTACTGCCCAAACTCCCACCTCTCAACGTACAAAGAATACAGATTAACTGTGAACAAGAGCCACCGCTGTGCCCAAGGCACGCAGGCTGCCAGTCAGCTGGCGACATCCGCAGCAGGGCCTGGCCGTGGGATTCGCTCCCAAAAGGATGGAGCAAACTATTTTACAAAATAAACACAGCCGCATCAGTAACACTTTCTTCCTCTCTACTGCCCAATAATATTCTCTCTTGCTTGCTCGTAAAATAAATCTGTCAGGATACTATATGAGATTACCTATATATTTAAATGATGATCTTGGCTTATGATTACATTATCGCTCTGGTTCAGGGTACGTGCCGTGCAGAAGGCAGTCCAATCCTAGGAGAGTATTATTTTCAAGTGACTTTTATTGTCCATTATCTTACACCATTTCTGTCACAGCCGTGATGTCTGATAGGAATAGTTCACAACAGAAATATCTCTGTCGTTAGTATTCTCATTGCAATTTAGGCAGATCAACCTTTAAATCTCATCCATCATACTGAAGAGCTTTGGCAAAGCAAGCGCAGTAATATATGCTTCCATGCAAAACCTAATTACAGGCTAGGTTAAAAAGCCTACCCCATCCCTTCTGCAGTGCAAGGTGACAGGGAGTCCTGAGCATCCCCGGGTTTCTCACTCTCCCTTTTTGCTGGTGGAAGTGCACAACCCGTTCATTATAGCAGACTGATTCTGTCTGGCACATGACAAACTTACTTGAACCTAACAATTAAACTTCTGACAGTGTTTCCAAAAGCAGAGAGTATTTACTGTAAACGCTTGACAATTTTTTTCCCCTCTCTGCTCATCTCTCTCAACAGTCACCTTATGATGACTGGAAATTACCATAAGCAAATAGCAGCCTAACATCCAAAAAAGCCTCATGTTAATGTGAAATACACACCTGCCAACACTGAAAATAAAAACAACCTATAAATACAAATGTTAAAGGGAAAAAACATGAGGAATGCTGCTGAAATGCAAGAGACAGGAGAGAATGCAGCAAGAGCCGAGTTAAGCGAACAATTTAGTAAAAAAAATGTTTAGAAAGAGTTGCCTACAGAATGTGCAGCTGGCTGGAATGCTGCTGCGGTGGCGAGGCTGCCCATGGCCACCAAAAGCCATGCAGAGGAAGGGCCGTGCATTTTTTTCTTACTAACAGCTCCAGATTGCAGTAAGGGAATCCAAGCAAGAACTGTTACACAAAGAGCAGATGTATCATCAGTCAACAGTTTCAAGAATTTAGGCTTAATATTAGGAAGAAACTGTATCTATGCATATACACCAGCAAATGTAATACAGCATGAATTATGTACACATGCAAAGCCCAAGAAAGCAAAAATATACGGAAATGTGAACAAACTCTTAAAAACAATATTAACATCACCCAGTTACACAACTTCATTAGATTTAGTAATTCTATCCATGACCAAAGGGCTAATATACCATCTAATATAATTTTATTCATCCTCAATGACATAAGCTCTAAAGGAGAAATGAAAACCAGCAGAAATCAGCTTTCCTCATCTTTAATATCAGGGAAGTCACAGCCCTTGGTGAAAACCGTACCTGCAATTTAATTTATAAAACCCTAAAAGGATGAGAACGTTTGTAACAAATTGACCACTACTTAGAAGAACAGAACCAAAGTGTTCTCAGCGTTTCAGACACATGTTCCATTTTATGAGTGCTGGAATTATTTATCCTGAAAGCAGGTGCAGATGGGGTTGCGTTAAGACTTTCTGCAAACTTTTTTGTGGAGAATCTAGTTTGTACAAAGTCTTAACAGCCAGTAATGGAGTTCTGGCTTCTGGAAGACCCAAAAATCCACCAAGAATCTTTTAGCAAAATGGCTGAAAAGCCCTAGAGCTTTTTCATTTTATGTCAACAACTGATATTCATTAAACAAATGCTGTGACAGACACTGTAATTCACTGTTCCATACCTAGAAGCAAAATGACATTAAGTCAACAAATTTTAAGCTAGTCGGAGCCATCTCACTGCAGATGTCAATAAAACAAATGCTTCCTGCCAATAATTAAATATCCGTGTCAAACTTTCCACTCTCCTTTAAATTACTCTCTACATCCAGTCTGGGTCCATATTCCCATTTTTAGCAGGCAAGATCATCTTTTTCAAGTACACTATAGTCTAGTTTGGCAACAAATCTAGTAAAATGACTTGGAAATAGCAAGGTCCCTGTCAGTATTTTCCCCTTCTCAACTATACTACTACACCTGAAGATGTTATTGGAGTTAAGACAATAAATCTGATAGAATGATTTTTATGCCCATTACTTGCATTAGTTCTCACCACCAACCAGAAAGGCAGTTACCAGCTTATTTCTAATTTTGGTTCAAAATCTCTCATGTTCCCATTGTGTTTTTCTCCATACATCATCTCCTTGATGCAACAGCATCAACAATAATTTACACTGCTTCTACGTAGATGAGGTCTGTATGTTGTCCCCTATGGCTCCAAACACACCAACAGCTGCTAAATGATTTATTTTCTACCTTTTATTTGTTCCTTGTTACTACTGTTATTATTTTCCTGTAAACCATCTATTCTTCTTGTAGTATGTAACATGGACTTGGAGGACAGGTTTAATGTGAGGTTTTTGTTGTTAGTGCTGTTTTTTTGGTGTGTTTTCTTTCCTTTTTTTTTTTTTTAATATGTTGTGAAACCTGCTTCTTAGATCTTGGTGCCAAATCAAAAGATACAATTGTTTTTAAAAGTCTTCTAAATATGCTTTAAATGCTATGTAGTTCAATCCACTCATTACAAGGGATGGTTTCACATGGCTCCTATTAAACAGTCCTAGGATTGATGCCAAGGGTACTTGGTGATTTACAGTTATGGCTAAGTAATCAATGTGACAATGGGATAAATGTTCCTTTTCACCAGCCTAACCGGACTAGTCCTACCTCTTACTTCCCCGCACGGAATTTCCTCCTGCAACACCATGTGTAAATATTTACGTACAGTGCTCCTACTATCTGTAGATAAATATCAAATATGTATTTAAAATCAAAATTTAGTATGGATGGCATTCAGCTGCATTTAAACTGACAACAGCTACTTTGAAGACAGATAATACTGTACAGAACAGCAACAGCAGGCTGCATTTTCCCCCAACTAATTTATATTTTTCTAGGCACAATTTTGAGCCTTCCAAAAGTATTCATTTAATTCATTTTTACAGCCTTTGAAAGGGTAGAGATAGACCTCTCAGGCCACTACTAGTGTTAACGAAACACGTTAAAAATAAACACATATTAAATCTACCTGGAATTTTACCGTATTGCTTACCAAGCATGCAACAACATGCTTACCTTTTAATTTATAATGCAATAAAGCTTTCAAGCCTGAAGCCAAATTATTTAAGAACATTTCTGTTGTCCTTCTCAGAATTCATTCATTTCAGATGAAGGAAAGATTAAATATAGGCTGGAAATATATTCATAACATATACATTCACAGAAACTGCCAGACATTTTCACATCATTAAATCATAACTGAAATAAGTAACATCACATACAGCTATGAAGTGTGCTCTGTCTGTACCCGTAACGTCAGCTTCATTATCCCGCTGGCTGCAGCCTCCCTCCTGCATCAAGGGAACAATCAGCTACTTGCACGTAAGTAAGCAAGCTTACAGTTCTACCAGCAAGCTGACAATCTACACGTGAAATACAACCAGTTTCCACTCTCAATCAACACCCAAAGAGCCCCTGTAAAAACAGGGCCAAAATCTAGTAGGGAAGACCAACTATTCCCAACCCATGGGGAAAACATCCGATTTCCGCCAATCCCTGAAATGCGTTTCCACCACATACAACTAAGAACGCAAAGTATTTCCTCAGTTCACATCAGATGGGCTCAAAATCCCTGAAACCTGCTGTAGCCACCCTGCTAACGCAGTTGAGCTCTACAGCCATTAATTTGTGTCTTTATAGCCAACATATCTATCTCAAATGGAGGGAAAAGGAACAGAGGAGGACAATATATATATATATTTATGTAGGCCCAACTTCAAAACATCAGAACAACAGCTTGAAGTATTTACATTTCTCATAATCAAAAGTAAGAGGAAATGATGCTGAGAATTATGCAGCCTAGCCAACGTGAAGACTCATATGATTCAAATCCAAAGGCAACTTCAAAGCTACCTCATAAACCCTCTGCACAACTTACAAAGCAGCCAGATGCTAGCACTGCAAGAGCTTCCCCGCATCTGGATCCTGCAAGCAACAGCCAAACGGAAGCAGAAACTCTTCCCTGTGTAAAAAGATTTAACATTTTTCTACTTACAAAAATAGCTACATTAGAAACACGTTTGTATCATTCCTCCTCAAAATATGCCAGGACAACTACTATCATATGTTGCTATAAAGTGTCTTATCTATACTAAATAAAACGATTGGTTTCCCTACCCATTCCTGGAACCAACAGCACAGGTTTGGTTTGGTTTGGTTTAAGATTTCATGCTGCTCTGCACCTCGTGCCCACTCCTCCGAGGCACTGCCCACAAGGCCCCTCCATCCCCTCTCCCACCAGGACAGCTTCCCTTGGAGAGCAAGATTCACGCACCAGCGCCTTGCGAATCAAGGCTGCGGGGGAAAACAAGAAAGTTCTGTTCTTTATAAAGTCTGCATAGTTACTTTTATTACTTATTTTGATGACAGACAGGGTTAATGGCGTTCTTGCAGAGAACTCTCCCTTTCCTGGGCTAAATGCCCAAATTCTTTCAGGATTCACAAGACTGTCTATTTAAATTGGGTCCAATCTTTTCTCCTACAGAGGCCTGCACAGAATGTTCTGACAAGAAGCTGGGAATCAACCTTTTGAGAAAGCTCTGGCTAAATGCGCAAGCGCTGTGCAAGACAAAAAACATTCAGCACTATATTCTGCCCTGTGTGTTTCATTATTCTAATAAGCCGCACTGTTGAGGCATAAACCCAGAAGAATCAGCAGATTATTAAAACCCGTAGGCTCGCTCATGTAAACACGAGCCTCTTGTCCTGCCTGCCCCATGCTTCTCTCCCAGCCTGCCAAGACCCCACGTCGACCTCTGCTTCCCGCCCCGCTGTTAGCACAGTCAGTCACCTACCCGAGGGAGCTGGACACGTTGGGCGCTGCTTACCAACCAAGTGCTCCCCACCTACAGAAAAGCCTCGGCCGCATCCCACAGCCCCGCGGCCACCACCAGTCCCATGGCTGCTCACCAGGCGGGCAGGGGAACCGGCCCCCGGCGCTTCTGCACCCAAAACTAAGCTCGAGCTCACGGCTGCTATGCATGTATGATGTGATCTTTAATATAAAAATAGTGAAAAAAGCACTCATGTCAGAGAGCGTGAATCAAAAGTTCTCAGACATTTGCAAATGCCTTTACATTATGTTTTCAACACGCGTGCCTGTTCTACCTGCCCCAAGACACCTCTGTCAGCCACGGCCGCGAAGAGAAGAATTTAGGGGAGAAGTCCTAACACTACTAAAAGAAAGAAACAAAAATACCCAGCTGAGGCACAGAGTGCAATTTAGTTTTCAGCAATCTATGAACAAAGCAAAATGTAATTTTCCAACCATCTTGAATTACCAGTTTTTAAGAGTAATTACGCTGAACACACCTCAAAATATCTGCCATGGGCCCGCTCAGCAGCAGGGACAACTCTTTACCATCAGGCACTTGCAGAAACACCAAGATCTGTTTCACAATGGAACAAGCATTCACAATAGTTCAAAATAAACTACTATGTTTTATCAATATCAATTCAAATGATGTTGAGAGCTTGTTAATACCTGTGTATAAAACACTATTTCTCATCAACAGAAATAATTTTTTAAGTGCAACAAAGTCCAGGTGAAGCCAACCCTGAGCAGTGAAGTAGCAAACGACACAGCAAAGCAAATGCAAAAGCAGGAAAATCAAAACTAAAGACACTGACAGCAAAGGAACAAGTTGAGCTGATGTGAAATGAACCAGCTTAGAGAGCTAGTAAAATAAATAAATAAATAAATGAGTAACAATGTACCCAATTCTCTGGAAAAAAGCATGAACCACAGCAGGAACTATCCCGAGGAGCAGCCTTGCAGCCCCGCAGAAAAACCTTGCCTCATGCTGGTGGGACAGACCCAGATCAGGAGCTAGGGATCCATCAACTCTGCTGGTCTGACAGAATATGAATAAATACCGAATTAGTGCCTTTCGGTTTGCATGTGGAAGAAATTTTTATAGCAGTCATCGGCTTTTCATTGGCTAATGACCAGTAGACACTTGGAAACGAACTGGGCTCAGCACGTGACAGAGGAGCCTGAACAATACATCCAGAAACATCTTACTGCGCAGGGGAGAAACGACACCCTTGTGCCCTTACTGGGCTACAGGAGAGAACTGTGCAATGCCAGACATCCTGCCTGGCTCGAATCACACCGTGCGCCAGGTCCCCAAACATCCCTCAGGTGAGACCACCCGTCAGGCACCGATCTCTGTATTTCCAACAGGACGCCCCGAGGGCTCCAAGACTTAGGGAACTGCATTTTCTAACACCACTGCCACAGGCGCCAGAGGTGGTCAGTGACCGCCAGAACCCTGCACCAGCCCCCGATGGAGGCAAGGTGGGGGCGAAAATATCTCACCTAGTTATCTCAGATTTCATAGGAGTCAAAATTTCAGCGTGCAACCTGAGCTCTAAATCCCTACTAGACTTAAACACGGCAGCAAAGAAAAGCTAGTCTTCTTACTGCTCCTAAATCCTAATGGATTTTCTAATTAACTTGATTAACCCATCTTGCTCAACTTCTCAAATACCCGTTCGGAACAGCCTCACAAACAACTGATTTCTCAGCCCTGCAATGCGGGGCTTGCAGGAGAGCTTCATAAATCAATGGAGTTGAATTGAGGTTAAAAAATGCATTTGTGGCCAGCACAGAAGTCATTTAAGAGGAAAGGTGTACCTGGTATTTCAGGAAGAGGAAGAATCCTGGGAGGGGACTGTATACATTGCCAGTGGGCTTCGAGAAGTCACAGCCACAGGTCAAAGGACCGGACTACTTTGGATCAAACCAAGGCTCAAGAGAGATAAACCCAAAGTCCCAGAACTGCGAGCACGGCGGAGAGGAGGCAGAGGCAGGACCACACCACGCTTTGGAGGTCAAACCCAAGCTTTAACACACAGGAGGTGACGAGGAGGGCTGCTCTGCTACGGCGCCTCGTGACCCCCTCCAGTCTAAACCCAAAGCCTGCTAGTAAAAGGAGAGCTGGTCTGTCAGGGACACAACTGCCACACGTTCTCAGCAAAGCATCCAGCCGCGAGCCTGAGAGCCCCAGTACCTCACCCTACAGTAACAGCGCAAAGCAAAAGCTACTGGCAGCAGCTGCGTGCGGAGCAGAATTAATGCCACATCCTGGATGCACGAACAAAAGCAACCCTGGCTGTTACTGTTGCCTGATGACTGAAGTGTAGATAAAAACTTAAATATGGTCTGGTGTAACAAATTGGAGACAGTCTCCGAAGGGAAAATACATTCCCCACATCATCCAGCTGCTATTATCAAACTCATTAGTGCCATCTATGTCACCAATAAAATGAGCAAGCTGCCATTCAGCTGTCCCCCGTTTCAGATGAACAAGATGAAAGATATTGGGCAACTTTGCCAAAGTCTGATAACGCCGGTGATGCATGGTTCATTTCAAACTTCCTTTAGAGCCCTACATGCAAATAGGTACCTTAAGCACACACACCCCACCGGCCGACCCAGGCTTGCCTTTCATGTACGCTTTTCGAGCTGAGCACCGTCTCACACGCCAGGCAGAGTAAAGACGCCGCCAGCTCCTGCCAGTCCCAGGAACGCCCAAACGGTGCTGGCAGGCAGCAGGATGGGACCCCACAGACCTCACGGCGCTGGGGAGAAGCCTGCAGTGAGTGCAGTGCTGGGCAAGTGTCTCGCTGCCCTGTTACTGATGGAATGAGCGAAGCAGAGGCAGTAAACACCCGACCTTCCTACTCTGGAATAAAGTCTTTGTTTCCTTCATTACCCTTTTGACATTTCGTTAATCCACAAGCAAATGAAATATTGAGGGGGCTTATGGAGGAGGAAAAAAAAGGCTAGAAGGGAACACCACAGTGTGATGTGCACACAAAGCATAACCAACAACAACAACAACAAAAATCTCGGCTGAATCTTTGAAAACAATATATTCACTGTGTGTTCTACCAAAAACGCTACAAGGTCTGCTTGTCCATGAGAATGAATCATGGCTTACATCTGGGAAGAAAGAAAAGTGCAACTAGAAATCAGGCTCCTTAGGGGATTTATTAGATCCTCACAGAGTCACCACAGACGCTGAAACCTGCTTCTGCAGCAGAAGCTGCATCTTGCAAATACCAAACAGAACAGCACAAATGAAAGCCCCGCAGATTACGCTTCAGCATTCCCAGGCAGCAAGAGGAAGAGTGCTCAGCACAAGACTGTTCAGGCTCTCTGGCTGCACCTACCCTAGACCTTCCAGAAGATTTCCCACCTTTCTGCTTCTTTGAGAGCTTCGATTGCTGATGAGCAGCAGTCGGGGCTGTCCCCAGAACCAGGGTTTCCCAGTCACCAGTGATCACTGTGACTGCCTGGACTCCCTCTGCCGCAGCTTGCTGGCAGCAGGCAAAAGGAGCGGGGACACCAGCGTCAGGTCACACCGCCGTGCTAATGCTGGTGGCGAGGGGAAAGGCAACCTCAAGAAGACAAACTCGAGCGCAGGTAGATCGCCTTTTCAAAAAACAGACCTACTCAAACCCCTCGACTCGAACACATCTTCACTTTAAAACTGACAGCTACAGTGCCAACAGCCTCGAGCCAGCCCTCCCTCTCACCAACGCCTCCCCGAGAGCTGCGTATTCACCAACACGGCGATGTTTGACTTACAGTCACCAGTTACATCAATAGCCAACCAAAAATACCTAAACATTATCTGCAGCAATTGTGACTTAAGTAGCTGCAACGTGATTAACAGCCTTTTCTTCAGAGAGGGCTGTGGCAAGTTTTCCCCTCTCCCTCCATTAGTGATGAAGCACAAAAGCTGCAATAAGTCATCACAGTCACTTTAAAGTACAAACCAGGGAGACTCAAAGAAATCCCAATAGGTCACACTGTAAATTATGGCATTCCGTAATACACAAAGAACCAAGAGCAAACACAGGTAAAGAACTGTACCCACCACTGTTTACCCTTGGATGGTAAAGTTCTTACGACTGACATAACGTTATAAATCGAGTAATTGACCTGTAAGGAAGTAAGGAGCTCAGGAGAGTTAAAAATTACCCTATAAATACCATAAAGATTAACAGATTTGTAATACCCACCCAAGAAGCACTTACTCTAAGTAGAATGATTATGAAAACACAGCAAGAATATTTACTACATAGTACCGACTCCAGTATATACAGACTGCCACGAAAGGCAGCACTGGTTCTTAATATAGTGACAGCTGAAAGTCACCACTTAGATTTCCCTGCTGATTAAAGGGTAACGTACAGACACACACAGCTCTGACTTACTTGCTTCTTTGAAATATAGTCATGTATTTTGAAGGACCTTGTCAAGGCTTTTTGTTGCGGTTGCTCTAGCTTAGCATTTTTAAGATTTAAGCTTTACACAGCTGTTTGATAGAAGGTCTAATGGAATACTGACAGCACAGGGGAATGAAAGCAGAACTTCCACGAACAGAAGAGGGATTTCTTGTGTCCATGTTTGTTAATACCTATTTCAATCTAAGTCCCTACACTTGGGAGAAAAGGAACCTTAAAAGACCTCTCAGGTTTTTCTCCCCATCTCCTCACCGTAATGACATCCGTATGCCCCAAGGACCAGAACCCACCACAAACTCTCCAAGAGAGTCTTGGCAGTTCTCAGTGCTTCTATGAAGAAACGCAAAACCCTCCAACAAGGAGAAAAAACTCCTTTTCAGAGCAAAAATGGCAGAGAAATGTGTCCATGAGGGTAAGGACAGGACAGAGACTTAAACTGAAATTCCTCAAAAGAATCACATTGAATTTACTGTGAAGTAATCCACCCTGTCGACCAACATTCCCCAGTTGCTGCTGCACCAACTACAGCAATTTCCATCTCCAACTGCACAGTTTACAATTCACAAGGTTAAGAAAAAACTCCCCAAAGCGAAGGAGGGCAAGGAGGCCCGCCGGCTCTCAGCAAAGAGGAAGAACGGGAACGTGCATTTCCCTGCGCCGCGAGCGGGGCGAGCTCCCCGCCACCAGCATGCCCCTCGGCACCGACTCTCGCACGAGCCGTCCTCGCCATCCAGCACCCGCTCCCGCTGTCAGCGTGGATTTAAGGTTCCGTCTCAGGCACACCGGGAGTTTTCAGCAGGCCGCCGGGTATTTCCCGCCTCGCAGCAAGCGGGCTTCTCGAGGCGTGCAGACCGGACGACGAAAGCAACTGGAGAGCGGCGCCTGTCACTGAGCTCTGCAAAATGAAAGACTTGCAAATCCTCCCAGGGCGTGGAGCAACACCTGCTCCGTCAGCAGGCTGGGCTGGGCGCGAGGTCACGGCCCTTATCGGCTCGGTTTTTGACCCCTGCAGAATCAGGGCCCTAGGTGAGGTGCCACCAGTCCCATGGGACAGGGGGCAGAGCCACGGGACGCCCCCGGCCCCGGGGAGCCCCACGGCAGGGCGCACGCCGACGGACGGCTCGGGAGAGGTGGGATGCTGAGCTGAAACGCGAGACCGGGACCCCCTCGGCAAGGTCCCTCAGCTGTCTCCCGGCCAGGCTGCAGCGCCTATCTCGGGCTGTTGACAGCCGCTCATTTTGCAAATAGCTGTGCAGCGCGGAGCTTCGTTGTCCCCTCTCCTGCTCCACCATCCTCCCATCAGCGGGGATCCCCCACCCCGCTCCTCAGCGTCACCCCCAGGGCAGCCGCTGTGGCTCCCTGCTTAGGTTGGATGGCAGCGCACCCAGCTCGCCCCACTGGCTTCGCCCGCGGCACTCCACAGGTCAGGAGCTGGCTCCCAAAGGCTCCCCAGAGGGCTCCCAGCACAGGCAGCCCCCCGTGCCTGGAGAAGCCACGTTTCCACCCGCCCCGTGACTGGCGCTGCGCAAACGGCCCGTCCACCGCGTCTGCAAACAACTCGTGTCTCACGCGACGCCGAGGTGAGCCGGCGCGCAGCGGCAGCCACGTCCCGAGGCGCAGCGAACAGAAAGGTGCACGGACCCCTGCCCCTGAAGCAGGGCAGCACCAGAGCGAGAACTGCTTGGAATTACGAACAAAACCAAAACCTAAAGGAAGGACAAACGCACCGCCCTGCCGTGCTGCTGCCCAAGGCTCTGCCCAGAGACTGGGAAGGGCCTGGTGCGTGCTTTGAGTCACCACGTGAAGCACGCATCGTGCCTGGAGCCCACAGCTGAAGACTTAAGTTACTCAAAGCAGAAACACCAAAAAATGGAAGAACTGCCTCTGGGCTGTAATATATATGTTAACAGTCCAGGAAAAAAAACAACTGATGGTGAGGAAACAATCATACGGGGAAAAGCTGTATGACAGCTGCCGCCACTTTTTCAGTTAAAAAATAAAATAAAAACAAACCACAACCTTACCATCTTTTGCATTTTGTGATTAGGCATGCCCTAACAATTTTAGTGTGTTTTATATTGTCACGGTGTTCTTGCTCATAGGGAATAAAACAGTACCTCCAACCACCTAACTTCTGATCCCAGAACCAAGTTCGTGCACTTCTGTGCGTGACCTCCATTTTCAAAACGACGTCAGGTATCACTTCTATCATCTCAAGATTTTAGCTGAAAATGCTCTATTTTACAAAAATCATTAGGCTTTTTATACCTGTGCTTTTTGGGACTTCTCTGCACTTGGACTGTAAGAAAAATATGGATTTGCTACATGTGTCCTTCAGAGTTTCCAAACTACCTGATTTTGTTTTGCAAAACAGTACAAGAACAGGACAGCCAATACCACTTTATTTTAATAAAATGCAGTAGACTCTAAAGAAGTAATTCATAAACCACCTACAAGTCACTGGAAGGAAAAAAAAAATGCAGTTATCTCAACGTCACTGCAGGAGCAGGAGTTTTATTGCGCATGAGGAGCATGCTGCCTTAACCTGAGGAGGGGAAGGAAGATTTAAAAGCAGTATTTAAGTAGATTTAGAATTCCAGGACGTTAAAAAGAAAAAGAGACCAAATAAATAATGCATTCTGACTTCTAAGCAAGCATTTGTGAGGTTTCAAGAACGCTTTGGAGTATGAAATTCCTAGAGTCATTCACTTACCCCATTTGCTTTCAAATAGATACTGTCTGCTGTCAGTTCACTTAAATGCGTAACAGGAAACTCAAATTTGACTAAAAGGTAGTATTACGTTACTACTGGTTTTGTATGGAAACCTTTTTAGAAGAAGCTAAGGGGAAGTTTTTTTTCCTCTCCATCTGCGACAGACAGCTGTTCACTGCCTGGAATCTATGATAGCAGACACTTAAAGTAGCACCGAGCTGAAGTAAACACTTCAGAAATTTAATTTCTTTAATTGTACTGACACTGTAAAAGTGTTTGATATTTGCCATGTGAGAAATCAAACCATCTGATTAAACACTGAAGCTAAACACAGTTGTAATTTATTTTATTTTTATAAATTTATGAAATATTTAAAATATTCTGAAAATAAAAAAAATATGTTTAAAAACATTAACACAATTCAAGAGACTTCTTGTGCATGTACGTCAGTGTACAGCATGTCCAGATGTTTAAATACTTAGCACAGGTTAGAACTTGAAGTAATCTTGATCCAAGCCAATATGCATACAAAAAATAAGCCAAGATAGAAAGAGACCTATCTAGCCATAAAAAGATTTGACAGCTTTACGGACTGCTGCGTTTGAACCACTATTAAAAGCAACTCCCCACGGCTTTCTGCTTTTAAATAAAACTTAGCTCCCAAGTTCTAGAAGTGCCCACTTAGTCCCATGCTTGTGAGGACCTTGGTTCTCCCTGTCCCACCTTTCAGCCAAGCAGCGACAGCAGCTCCAATCCGGCTTTAAAACCAAATGGCACCCTCCCCAATAAACCTGTAAGACGTTTTTAAACAAGGGCTGTATGTTCTCTCTAATTCAGACACACTGCAGCAATGGCAACCTGCTGGGAAAAGCAAACAAACAAACAAACAAACAGAACCAACAGCACACTGTGCTTTTAAAAAAGCACTTTCTTAAAATCTAGAATTTGAATGCAAATTTTTTGGCTTCTGTTTTTCCCCTCCACCCCCCCTCCTCTCAGCACCCTCTGCAGCGCTGCGTAGCCCAACCTGAACACCGGTGGGGATCCCACAGCCTCCCCGGGGAGCCGCTGCACTGTGCCCTGCCAAACCCACGCGGTCGGTAGCAGAGGCCTCTCCTCGGCTCAGTGCTGCAGGGCCAGGATCCGACAGACACCAGACATCTCCGCGCAGCCCCAGGATACCGCGGTGCCCCGTGAGGGGCTCCAGCACTCTGCACTACTTTTGTTGTGCGGAATGTCTCACTGGACTCGTACCTACCTCACCGTTGTGAATTCGCTCTCATACCAAAGCACTGCGTAATTAATACCTGTTGCAGCATCACTGAACGTGCCCTGCAAAGCCTGAGCTGACACAAGGCAGCAAGCCGTGCTTCCCAGCGCTGGGACGGGGCACGTGGCAGCGCGGCCTCGCGAGCCCTGGGGAACCCAGGCAGAAGGATCTCGGCTGCTTCCTGCAGTGCACGTGCTGGCCGCCCTCTGCGGAGCGGTCTGACCGCTGCGTGGGCCCGTGCCCCTCTGGGAGGAGCGAGGACTCAGCTAGGGAGAGCAGAAATCGCTCTTCCAGCAGCCACGTTAAGGGGTTCAACACAGCTGAGTTTTCTCTTTTGCTTCCTTAGCTTTACCCCAGCCCACCCGTGGGCCAGGCCTGGCGCAGGGCAGGGGCAGCCCGGCAGCGGAGCCCCGTTCCCCAGCCCCGGCCGCTCCGCCCGACTTCGAGCCGCATCGACTCGTCCTGAGGCTGCTACCCCCAGCTTTCAGACAAACTGCACTGATCCCCGAGGGCACGTGGAGACCGACTGGCTGAACACACACGGAGCCTGCCAAGTGCTTTCATGCACTCGTGCTGTAAGCTTTGCAAAGGAACAGGCGAGGACAACAATCACACCAGCGTTAACAGGAGCTAACACCAGAAGAAATTACTTTCAAGGCCTCCATCTTTAACATGCCAACGTTTTACTTCTGTCTGTTTCAGCCAGCCTTTAACTTCCACACGGTTTTACACTGGTAAAGGCCATTTCAAGGAGTGTTCAACTGCGTGTCACTCAGGTGCGCCGAGGCTCCCCCTGTGCCACCCCGTGGGCCTCTACCTCCTGCCCAAAGCCCCGCACTCGGGCCCTCAGCGACGAGCGGTGGTGTGAGGGCAGCCGGGAGCTCTGCGACCACAAGAATACTCCGTGTCTGCTTCCAGGGCTGCAAGAACGTTGCTGGTGCGTCCTGCATTTAGGCTGGACATGAAGATGCACCACGCCATTTCCTAGCAAAACGTCTATTCACAACTTCTTTAACCACAATTCTGTGCCCAAGCACCACGGCCCCTTTCCATCTGGACACGTTGAATTTTAATATACTGAAGCAGTTAGTAAAATAACCCAGCGTCTACAATGAAGTTCCAGGTTTTGGTTTTTTTCCCCATTAGCTGGAGGTAAAGACAACTTTCATGGGTTCTTTGCCATGAACAACCTCTTCTATCACAAGAGCTTCCAAGAGAAGTAATTCAGGGTGACAAAGGCTAAAAACCACAAGTCAGATACTAAATTTGTGTTCTAAAAGTCCTCTATCCCAACGAGGCTTTCACATAGGACATGGCAAGAGTCAGGCCCCTGGGGTTATACTGATGCCCGCTTTCATAATTTGTTTTTTGGCATCTTCCTCTAGGACTGCCTTTGCCCTTCCAGCAACACGTGACAACTCTCGTGCTTTAAATTCAGAACAAGTAAGTCGGATTCTTACTGCCTGCCCCACTCGCTGGCTGCTCCAGTTCTGTGCTGCCATGTTGTTTGTTGTCTATCTACTTTTCACAGCCTTAAGTTAAATATATTTGGCACATATGAAGTAGGAAAAGGTGTGAAGTACATTCACTAATTCATCCTCTGCACAGCTATAAAGTGTTCTCAAGGTGTGTAGAAAAACTTGCCTCCATTTTACAGCTAAGAAAGCACACGTTGAGTAGAAAAAAAAAGTATTTTGGCTCCTATCCCTATACAAAAATAAAAAATTAAAAAATAGTCATTTTACTCTGAGTAAATAATTGTTAACAGATGAAAAAAGAACTACACGAAAAAAAAAACACCTCTTTAAAGCCACTGACTGGAAGAGGCCTTCAGACCGACAGATAGGTCTGAACAAAGCCAAGAAGCGTGGTGCGAGATAAATCTCAGAATCTCCCACTATTTCCTCTAGCACAACCTCGATTACTATGAGAAATGAGAACAGACAGTGTAGGCTCAATGTTTTCAATACACGTTTGAGTATATTGCATACTGGCGTAAAACCTTTTGGGTAGGATCACAGGAGGCGAGTACTAAAAAAGTCAGTTTGCTGCGTGGGCTTGGAGTCCAGGCTATGCACTGCAAAGGTGCATTAAAACTCATCTCCAAGTTACGTGCCTGTCCTCCCTGACAAAGCACGTGTTTGTCAAGAAAAAGGTTCCAGAGGAGCAGGGAAAACAACACGAGCAGAGGCGCGTTCTGTGCCAGGGGTGCTGGGAGCGCACTGGGCTGGTTCTGTCCTGACAAGTTCCGCCAGGGTGACAGCCGTCACTCGCGCCCCGTCCAGAAACCGCAGTTCCCACGGAAGATGCTCCTTTTCCACCATAATAAAAGCCTCCCCCCCACTTTTTTTTTTTTTTTTAAATCTCTGAGGCATAAAGCCATAGGAAACGGGGGCAGCAACTCTGCTATCTGAAACAAGTTCCCTTCCCTCCCCGCCCCCCCCCCCACTGCTGCTGAAAGCATGACTGTCACGAAGAACGTCGGCAGGAAAAAAATGACAATGGAAAGAGTTCGTGTGAGCGTCAAGAGATGTCGGAGAACGCAAAAACGGCAGAAAGGCTGCACAAGTCAAATGGTTGCTGGCCATGATTCACAGCAACGAACTTTGAAAGGAGACGCAGGAACGCCAGCAGGACAGCCATAACGTGCCAGGGACTTGCATCGCCGGACTGGTAATTTTTACGATATTTCCTATCGAATTACTGAGCCTGCAATAATGCCACGGGCAGCCGCCGATGGCAGGGCCGCCCGGCGTGTGCGGGCAGGCGGACGGACGCCGGGACGGGCGGGCGGACACCGGGACGGGCGGGCACCCGGAGCCCCGAGCCCCGCCGCTCCTCCCAACGAGTGCAAACCGCCCCGGGGCCGAGCACCGTGCCGGGGGCGGCGGCGCCCCGCGAGCAGCGGGGGCTCCCCGGGGGCAGGTGCCCGGCCCCGAGCCCCGGCACCGGGCGGGCCGCGGGGCGCGCAGCGGGGCCGCGCCGGGACCCGGGGCCGCGCCTGCCCGGCCCCGAGGGGGCAGCGTTAAGGGCGGGCGGGCCGGGCCGGGCCGGGCACGGACGGGACGGGACGGGACGGGCTGGGCCGAGCCCCCCGTTCCCCCCCGGCCCCGGCTCGGCCCCGACCGTGCGCTGCCGCCCGGGCCGTCCCGGCCGTGCACGTGCCGCCCGGGCCCCGCGCGCTCCTCCCCCGCCTCGGGGGCCTCCCGGGGGTCCCGCTCGGTGCGGCGGGGCCCTCCGCCCCCGGACCCCCCCCCCCACCCCCGGTGCTCACCTGCGGCCGGAGGAGCGTCGGGGCCCGGCCCCGGGGCGGGCAGGCGGCGGCGGCCCCGCAGCCCCCGCGCGAAGCGAGCGAGCGGCGCCGCGTCCCGCAGGCAACTTCGGCCGCGCGCTCCCGCCGCGCGCCCCCGCGTTCCCCCCCCTCCTCACCGCCCCCCCCCACACACACACCCCGCGCCGCTCGGGAGCGCGCCCGGCGGCTGCCACGCAGGCCGGGGGCCGGGAGCGCGCGGGCGGCCCCGCTCCCCACCTGCCGCCGGGCTCCGCCGCCGCCGCCCGGCCTGGGGCTCGGGCTCGGGCTCGGGCGCTGCCGCCTGCGCTCGGCCGCGGGCTCCGTCCGGCCCGGCGGGGGGCTCCGCGCTGCCGCCCGGCCGCTCGCTCGCCCTCTCGGTGCTTTTTCCACGTCCCGCGATGAGTCACCGCCGGAGCGCCGCTGCCCCTGTGGAAGGAGCATGAGCGGAGCCCTCCCACCGCCCTCCCGCCGCCTTCCTCCCCCGGAACATGACGGCGGCCCCGCGCCGCGCTCCCGCCCCGCCGCGCCCCGGGGCCGCCCCGGGGCCGCCGAGGCTCCGCCGCGGCCTGCGCTGGGCCCTGCTGGGCCGGGCCGCGCCTCCGCCGCCCGCCGCAGGTCGCTCCCGGTGTGCCCGAGTTAGGGCCGAGAACTTGAAGCTCTTTTACAAGGGGGGCAGAACCTGAACGCGGGCTAAACCATAAAGAAAAGCGAAACCCTTGGGTCCGGCTGAACCAACGCAACGGGGCGAAAGGCGCGCGGCGGCAGCCCAGCTGCCAGCACCGTGCGGTCGCTCGTGGTTTGGTGTTCTGTCGGTTTGTGTCCTCCCCGGCCTTGCCACACCAGGACACGTCGGCGGGCACGGCCGCGACACCGCGAGCTGGCACCAGCACAGCGCAAAGCGCCGTGGCGTGGGGCCGGGTGGGCCAACCGAGCAGGCTGTGCGAGCAGAAGCGACTGCCGCCACCACAGTAGTTGGTCCCTACTTGGAGCTCTGCCACCCAAAAACAATACACTTTTTTTAAATGACCACTGACCAAGGCCGTTCAGTCGCTGCGAGCAGCTGGCGTGGAGCCGGTGATGGCTGCGGCCCCCCCGGGGCTGTGAAATGCGGGCACACGAGGGAGTCGCAGCCAGCCCGGTGCTGGCGGCACGCAGGGGACCCCCGTCTTTGGGATGGGACTGATCTCGTCCCATTTGTCCTGGGCCTTTTTGTGTTCCCAAGTTCCTTCAGGCATCCTGAAGGGAAGGGCTTCGCTCTGTATCCTGCACTTACAGGCATGGCCAGCACCTCCCAGAGAAATGCTGGCAGCCTGCGGGGCTGCTGCATCCCCTCTCTGCCTCACCTGCGCCAGGGCTGGGGGAACCAGTTACCTGCAACATTTTGGTCCAAATAAGTCATTTTTGCTGGCAGATTTCCTCACGTAGTTTGAGCTCCAAAGTCCCAGTTCTGCAGAACCCGAGAAGTCCCGGCAGGTCCTTGCGCAGGTGGCACTGTTTATTCATCAGAACCACTTTTAAGAAAACATTCTCGCTAAAGCCGTGCCACCTCTGGCATCCAGAGAGACAAAAGAGCTGCAGCAAATGTTTGTGGGATATTCAGGTTATTTTGTAAGATCTGAGCCGATTCTTTTGAAAACGTCACTAAGTTTTGTTTTTGTTGTGAAGTTGTTTACACAAAGCTAATATAAATTCAGTGCATCCAGTCTGGGTGAATATAAACATGATCCTTGCAGGGCCTCAAGTTTCTGATACGTCTCACATTTAAGATACTGCAGAAGTAGATTCTATCTCCCTGAGCAGTTCTGATAGCATAGATTTTTCTCTCAAGGGTACAGATGCCTGCACAGCTATGCAATGCTTCTCACTAGAGACAGAGCAATAGACACAACAGATGGAAACTGAGAGGCCACCTGGTTTTAAAGCAAATCATATCATCAATCTATCAGTACAAAATCTAAAACATGGGAAAGTGCTTAGAGAAACAAAATGAATTCAATTCTCTTTTTTTCTCCAAACTCAATTTTCTCAAGGTCTGTTGATGTGCCACTTGCAAAAATGCATTTCTTTCTCTTGAAAAGAGACTGCCAGTGGATCGAGGTACAAGAACTTTTGTGTTTTACATCAAAACAAAACAAAAAGAAAGAAAAGGATCTTTGGTTAGGCTGCCATGAGTTACTGTCTTGCTATTCAGAAAAGCTGTTTTCAAAAATCTGCTACATTCTTGTGCACAGCTTCAAGATCCAGGTTTTTCACTGCTAAATTAGACACACCAGACAGAATTACTTTGGATTATCAACAGCAATTCAGTTAAGAAAGAAAATTAAATTTCCTCAATTAAGTCTTGACAGAAATAGGCTTTCTTTCATACAGTATGCTCGGATTCTGCTGCAGTTCTCCTTCAAACAACCCCCAAAGCGAGAACTTCCAGAAGATGTTTGCGTTTTTCCTTCCCCGTTTCGGCCGCGCTAGGAGCAGCCGCTGGCCGGTGGCTCGCGGAGGAGGGAGGTCGGCCCTCGTGCAGGGCCGGGCCTACAAGGGCACGAGGTGCCTCGACACGCACCCATCTAACGGCAGGTTGTGCCACACGCTGAGCTCAGCTCCCCATTTCCATTTAACCAATTTCACTGTTTTATGTAGTTCGAGAGTGTGTTGATGTACATTTTAATCTACAAATATTTAAAGTCCCACTGACACAGCTGTCAGAAGGAACTCCCAGCAGGCAGCGTAAGCCTGAAGCTCAGTCTGTAAGGAACGGAGAGCTACATAAATAAGGGTACTTTAAATAACTTCATTTTTAACCTAACATACAAGGAAGTGCTCTTCTGTTCCAGTGCAGCCAGGCATTTCTGCCTCTAAAGCTGTACGGCCAAAGCTCACACGGTGACAGCCTGCTTGTTCCCCACAGCCCAAGTGTTTCGGCACTGTCCCGACCCGTGGCCTTGAGGCCACTTTACTGCCGTCATTCAAACACAGCCGAGTGCCACAAGTAGGCCACCACAGCGGTGGGAGCTGGGAAAATTAAACAGGTACCTTTCTTTATTTCTTGCGGGGATGAAGGTTCCCGGTAGTGAGTCTGTATCTGGAAAACTAGAATGATCTCAACCCAATTCTTTAAGGATTTTAAATCAACATATAGTCAATGGGATTGATTTACCTTATTCTGAGTGCTAAATGCAACTGTCACTGTGTCCTTCATCCTCAATCCGTTATTGATAAATTCCTGGCCCTAGTGACTTAATATATGCCTATTGACTTATTTGTTATTTTCCATTCTTAATAGCATCCACTGTGGAGACTTCTGCTAACAGTTATTTTCAGAAGAAAAAAAACCACCCTTCTTCCTCAAATGAAACTTGCAGAGTTTAAAGAGCTTCAATTTTCCAGCAGTAGCTAGAGAAGATGGGCTGTGAATTTTTCTTTCCCCGTGCACGGCGGCAGCATGCCTTCTCCGCACACACACTGCATGCAGGCTGACTTTCACGGTGTGTCTGCAGCCTGCATGCTCGGTTCTCATATTTCTGTAAGGTTCGAGTCCCAAAGGAAGCATTAATGCTAAAGGAATGCATACCAGCGTGTAACTAGTCTAAAAGTCAGTACAAAATCTCTCCAACAGATTGCTCAGAGAAACACCTCTTTTTTACCGCACTTAAGATCTGCAGATTGATCTCATGAGCATTTGTGCAACAGTTTAGTCTCAAACTGATAAGAGTGCTGCACAAAGAGAGAAAGGGAATCAAAGGAGATTAAAAAGCGCTGGTCTTCAGGAAGATAAGCGACCTAGAGCCGCCACGTGACCCCGCGAGCGCTCCAGCTCGGCCGCCTGCGGATCTCATCAGGGAACCAGATGTGACCAGTGGCAGAATATCCTGCGCAGCGTGAGATCTGGAGTCTGTGATTGCCATCCAGGAAAGGGGAGATGGGAAAGTATGATGGAGAAAATGTCCTTTTTTTTTTTATAGAGTTTAATTGCTGAGAAGAAAGACGCGTTTTCTTTTAAAGAAGAAGGGATGCTAGAAAGCAGGCTGAGGAAGGTGTCTGGAGGAAGGAGCAGAAGGAGTTTTTATACTACAGAAAATTCAACATCGCTTCCTCCTTGCTGGTGATTGTGTATTTGGAAGGATTAAGTGGCAGTGAGCAGTTCTCATTCATTTCTTTGGTCAGTGGAAAGCAGGGCGGGGTGGCGGAGAAGAAGCAGAAGAGGCCTGCTGCCCCTCCTCGCAGGGCAGGAAACTGTGCGCTTCCATCCACAGCTTTGCTCACCCTCCGTGAGGAGCAGCAGCGCGGGGAGAGGCTGCCTGGTGCCTGTGCCCGTCACCAGCACCGAGAGGGTCCCGGCGTGGGCTCTGCCCTGCCAGCGAGGGCTGTGGGTGGCAGTTCCTGCTGCCCTTGGGGAAGGGCGGGTGGAGGATGGGGGTTGTCAGGTTTGTGCTCGCTGCTTATTTTGGGGAGGAGGAGGAGGAAGTTACTGTAAAAGCTGGAGCTGGGACACGGAGAAAGCTGTGGGTCCTGCACGTGGAGATTCCGCTCCCCGTGCTCTTGCGAGAGGAGTGGTGGATGCCTTGTCTCAGCCCCAGCGAAGGGTCTGGAGATGAAGCCCGAGCCCTTGCATTTGTATTCAGACAAAGGGCAGGGAAGCAGCGCAGCAGCAGAGCGCTGGGGTGAGGCCCCCAGCAGCCCGCATTGCCAAGCAGATGGGCTGCCGTGTTCTCAATCAACTCCAGTTTTTAAGGTCATGCCTAGATAATGAGCATCACAGCACTCAAGCCTACAGATCATGAATATATGGATGAATATTGACTCACACATTTTCCTTTCTACAACTCTGTTCCTGTAACTTCCCCTGTGCCCCAAAGCCAGCACATCCTCCCTCGTGGGGTCTGCAAGCCCTCAGCACCCTCCGCCTGCGTGCTCCTCCTGGCCCCCCAGCAGCTCAGCCCTCGGCAGCACGCGGCCACCAGCGTCTCCCACCGGCCTCTCCCAGGAACGTCTCAGCATGGAGGGAGAAATCAGATAGGCCAGACAGTGCCAAGCACAAAAGGGCTCCTTCAGCTGAACTTCAAAGAAAAGCCCCTCAAAAGGGCAGCCCCTTCCCCAGCTGCAGCGCCTGCGCTGAGAAGCCCTCGTCACTGCCGGGGGGTTGCAGCTGCTGCTGAAACCCTCATGGAGACGCTTCTCGGAGGGTGCTGAGGCACTGGAACAGGTTGCCCAAGGAGCTGTGCACTAAGGCAGCAGGTACCTAGGGCTTGCTTTGGGAAGGGAGAGGCAACTCGCCACGCCACGTGTGGCTGTGGAGGAACAATGACCAGAAGCAGCGCTGTTCTGCTGCTGTTTAGGCTCCAAGCTGCAGGCCATGCTGTTTGTGTCACAGTTTACATTGCCATTTGTGCCAGGGCTTCAAGAACCTTAATTCAAAGTCGTTGCCTCCCTCTTGCTTCTCTGGTGGGGTCTGAGCTCAGGTCCGGTCCCGTCCCGAGCCGAGGGCTGAGCCTGCCTTTGGCTTGCGTGGGCCTGCGGCCACAGCACGCGGGCACCCAGGCACTGGGGACACCTGGAGGGCTTGGGCTTGGGCTCAGGTGTGAACCCAGACCTCACGTGAGGCCGTCAGTACGGACAAGCCCAGCTGCTGCACTGCTCCGTTAGCGACGGCACAAGCTTCACTGCTAAGTCTCCGTTTTCTTAATGAACTGTCTTAAGTCAGTCCCTGTTTATACAGTGTCTCTGGTTGTTAGCAGTACTCGAATGCCTTCCCTTACTCAGCCGTGCTGGAGTTCTCATTTTTTGTTGCAGGTTTGCTTTCTCGGTTTCATGCGTGAATTTCTAGAAAAAGAAAAAGGAAAAGAAGAAAAAGGAAAGAAGAAAAAAAAAAGAAAGAAGGGAAGGCAAGGCAAGGCAAGGGGGAAAAATAGGAGAAGGAAAAAGAAAAAGCAACTGAAGCAATTGAAGCCAGATTGAATGGCTCCAGCTTTAACAGTCGTAGGCCCTTCCCCTATTTCCCTGACATTCCTCCTTGTGACCCCTTCCAAGTGTTCTGGGCGAGTTTCGCAGGAATGCACAGTTACGCTCCGTCTCCGTGAGCACGGCCTGTTATTCGAAAGGAGCTGGCAGAGCCTCCCGGCTTTCACAGCCAGATGTTATGAGTGTGACCCTGCCAGAAGCTGCGTGCGTGCACCTTCCCATTCTCAGCCCCTTGCACAGGGGATATTTTCTGAAGAATCTGTTCTGGGTAATGCTTTTGTGATTTGCTCTCTTCTTCACTTCTAAGGTCTGCTCGTAGCATCAGTGCTATACAATTTCACAGCCAGAGAAAGTGGGATACATTTTGCCATGAACTTCAGCAGGAGCAGGACAGCATAATAACATTTCAGGACATTTGGGTCCTACTTGTGAGTCAGGACTCAAACTGCATTCAGTGTTGTGCAAAAAAATTCAGAACAAAGGAAGATTCCTGCCCATAAAAAGCCTGCAGGTAAGTTTTACATTTCAGGCTAACAATATGGATACAGAGACAAAAGAATGCAAATGAAAAATGAGACAGTACTGGTTAGCCTAACACTCAGGGATCGTGCAATAGTAACAGCTTTTCTTCCATCTTTTCTTCACCTTTTCTCTATATTCCTCTAGTTTATTAACAGTTATGGTGATACCTATACCAAGACGCACAGCCAGTTCTTTACAAGTGCAGTAATAAATCACTGCACACTGAATGACAACTCTATCATCGTAACTTCATGTCCCACATGATGTATGCTTACAGATCTAAACAGTCTCAGTTTCAGCCAACCTTCTCCTTTCTCTTCTATTGCTTTTCATAGTCTTGTATTAAATAATAAATTTTGCAAGACAAAAACTTTGTCCTTTGTAGTAGCACACAGGATTCCTGACCACTCTTACACTTCGAGGAGCTACTGCCCTAGAAACACTTAACACACGCCTCAGAACTAATGACTTGTCACTTTGTTTAATTTATCAAGATGCAGAATGGACATTGTTCCTATGCCTCAAAATGAGCAGAGGTGGAGGTGGAAATCATGAAGTTTAAATCTAATACCATTTTATAATCCCAGGAATCAAATGACAAATTTAACCTTTAAAATAATATTACGAAAGGAAGTTAAAATAATGGTGCAGCACAGTTCTTAATGTTAAAGTGCTTTCTGTCCCTCCAGTGAAAGGTGCTGCAGAAATGCAGAGCATTATGTTTATTTATTAATAATCCCGCAAAGAAATTTTCGTGATCGCCACTGGGGACTGCCTGACAGGTGACACAGGCGACCTCCTGCCAGGAGTGACATCTCTCCCTATAATTTACATTCTCTAAATGATTTGCGATCAAATTACTTACAGCACAGATTAGCTTCTCCCCCCGCTATTCACTCGCAGCACCACATTCAACTGTTTGTTCCACAGAACCATAAAAATAATAATATGGAAAGTCAGTGCCTCTGCTTCCAGGGTATTCCAACATGGAAACAGCACATTGGCCAGGAGATCGATTCCTGCACTCATTTTCTCAGGCACTGGGATTTGCATCTGGGGGAGATGCAGGTCGTTGGCTTGAAAAGAGCATTTTGAGTTCACATTTTGATTGCAGAACCAGATAAACAAATGAAGTGTCCCAATTAGAGGGAAGAAAATAATCAGCCTGCAGTGTGGTGGTGCAGGGACTGAAAGGACTGAGGAACAAACGTGTTTGGAACAGTCAAAGGACAAACCCCAGGTATTTACTGGATGTTAGGGAGACTGTAACCATCAGTGCCAGGGAACTGGTTAAGAGAATATATTAAAGGTGCAAAGGGTCTCCCGACCTCTGCCACTGTCAGTTCTGTCAATGGGCCTACAGACGCCAGTGGAATAATTATGGCCTATATTTAGATTATGGATGCATCGGGCAGGGTGAAGGTTGAACATGAGGAACATGGTTGTTTGCAGTTCATTAGCAGTGGGAGCAGCCTAGGGTGGGAGGAGGGCACTGAACTGGATTCATCCCACCTGGAGTGCTTGTGCTGAGCTGCATAATGTCAGGGAAAGAGATCTGATTATATGTGGAAACAAAAGCAATAAACAACCGTGTTCAGGTTGTCACACCCGATGAGCCGAAGAAAGGAAGGAAGGAAAGAGAGGAGAAAGCGAGACAAGCCTCTGGCTCTCGGCCACGTCGCTTCTGTACGAACGAATGCAATGACCACCGAGAAATTGGCTGGCTGGAAAATGCAGAAAGGATGATGTGAGCCCTGTGAATGTGATTTGTGGTGTCTGTGCCAGTTGTCTCTTGCTGTATTCTGAGCTGACCGTACGAACCTGTGTGCCTGGAGTGCTGGTCATCGAGGGGAGGCCGGGCTCCCCACAGGTGCTGAGGTGTGCTGTACTGTCCGCTGGACACGTGGATGCACAGCAGTAACACTTGGGAGGGTTGCACAAGCAGGAGCTAGAGATCAGGGAAAAGGCACAACCAGTGAGCTTGGAAACAAACACTGTGCAATGACTGGGCAGGAAAACACTGAGGCTGCCACTAAGAAATAATCTTGGTTCTGACTCCTGGAGAAAAAAAAAAAGACACAAGGTAAAGGATGTAGAAAGCAAAGTGGCAGTGCAAACAGCATGGCCATGGCTCATTGCAACATGATTAAGCAAACCTAGGGGAGCTAATACTGCAAATACCACTCAGGTTAGATTATGAGTTTTCCTTTTGCTCACTACCGGACCTCCAAGCCAGAAGAAATGTGAGCCCCAAATGATTAAAGCTCAAAGCACTCACTGGAGAGCCCACGGTTGCTTGTTTAGGGAGAGGAACCTGCATGCTCCGTGCTCTGCATTTTCCCTGCAGTTCTTGCAGTTCCTTTTTGGCTTGGAAAGCAATCCTGAAAACCTTGAGCTGAAACTTTCCCGATTTTAAACTTATTCATATTATTGATGCCATGGCATCAAGGTCTGTTGTGAAACACAGCACTTTTATTCTAATTCTTTATTCACATCAGCATATTGTTTTGTCAAAGTCCTAGGTCCTTCTAAAGAGTCAGCAAACAAGAACTAAAGTTTTACCCAGGAATGCTGTGTAAAGGTGATGGCCAGGAGCAGGAAAAAAGCTCTGTTATTTCTGTCTGCTGTTTCTACTTCACCCAGAGTATTTCCCTTAAGTGAACGTTCCTTACTCACCCAGGTTTCGGTGGGGCCAGAAGGAAGATCACTTCTTGTTTTCTGGTGCTGCGTCCGTTCAGCGTGGGGAGCTAACAGCAAACTCCCCCCTTTGTTATTCCCATTTTGCAGACAGCAGAGACACTGCAACGGGAGATCATTTGCCCAGGGTCGCACAGCAAGTCAGTGGCAAGAAGAAATGAGGCCCCAAAAGGTCAGATTTCCATTTTAAGGCAGGAAGGAGGAAAAGATTCTGCGCAAAGTAACAAATTCCAGCCCAAATCTAAAGCACGTTCTCTTCAAGGGAAGAGAAGAGGAATGTTGTATCTAACACCACTGTGTAGGGCCGTGCCAACACTGCAAGTCCTCGGGGGTGCCCCTGCACAAGGCCCTTAGCTGCTGCTGTGTTGGAGCAGCCACTAGGAAATAGCAAGTCAGATAAAGATGAGTTGCAGTGAATGGAAAATGGAAAACAGATGCCGTACCATCACATTATTTCCTCAATGCAAGCTAAAAACAACTGACAGTTTCCCATCATACTGACGACTCAGGGCCCCAGTCAAACGGCTGGCAAAGTTTCTTTACTCCAAAACACTGGGGATAATGAATTCAGAAGTTCTGAACAGCTGCTTTTCATGGATCATTTGGAATTTGCGATGCAAATATGAAAAATCCATCTTAAATGCCCTCAACTAATTGAGTGGAGTGCAGTGAATACAAAGGAATAGATCACTGACCTTGGTGAAAACAGCACAAAAGCCTTAATCTGCCCAGAGAGACCCAGAAGGTTACTGAGGAGCAGAAGAGAGCAGAAGCCTGCGTACTCTCACTCAGGTTCCTAATCCTGCTCACCACGAGGCAGCTACAAGACTTTCCTTTGGGGAACACGCAGCAGCCCCCAGCTCCCTCCCTTACAAACCACAGCAATGGAGAAGGAGGTGGGTGGAAGCTGGGCTTCAGCCAAATCGCTGGTGTCGGACCTGACAATTCAAAGCAGAATTTGACGCTGGGGGCGAAGAGAGAACAGTTAAAGATACCATTTAGGAGAGGTGAGAAGATGTTTTTGAATAGCTTAGAAGGCACAAGGCGAACGGAGCAGGAAGGCAGGGGTGGGTGGGAGTGGGGCGGGCGGGCATCAGGACTGGATCTCCGGGGCTGCAGCACTGCCGCTCACACACAACCAGAGGTGGAAGAGGCAATACTGGCAAACTGAAAGCAAAGGAGAAGTGTAGCTTTCCGGGCTGACGTGGCGGATCCGTTCACCTTGGAAAAACAAGAATGTGTTCATGTGGCCCGGCTGTATGTTGCAAATCCCTACCGTTTTTCCTTAGCTAGGTGTATGCTCCAAAGGTATTAATTGTTAACCAGCAGCTGCCTGGACGAGGGGCTGTTAATGCTGCGCGAGGCCGGGCAGATAAGATGTTGCTCTCCCAAGGCTCCCGGTATGGAAAACAGCGGCAAGGTCCAGCAAGTCTCCCCAGTTGTAGTTTTCTAAAATTGGAGCGTCACGTCCGCTGGGCTGCGCATACCAGCTCTGGCCCTGTCAGCTGTTGCTCACTTTATCATCGCGTTCCTTCGCGGGGAGCAGATCGCAGGCTCCCGCCACTGCGGGCACCGCCACACCTTGCCCAGGTTGTGTCCGCGAGGAGCAGCAGCACGGCAGCGCTGGAGACAATGCAGGCCCATCTGTTATTTATACCAGCTACTCCCTTTGGGCCTGAACAAGCAAGAAGCTCTCTTTAAAAGCTTGTAATTGTTGGTCGCATTCCAAGAGAGACAAAGGGATGTTGTAAAAACAGTTCCGTTTGAGCTTGGTAAAACACTCTCCTAGGGCAGAGGCAGCAGGTTTCCTTTGTGGGAAGGCAGGAGGTGGACGGCTTTGTTCAAATTCACGTTCACATTTTTCTCTGTGTGTTTTAACGGCATTCATTCGGATTTACATTTTCTAGAGCAGTTTTCTGCAGTCGTAGGGTTTCAGTGGCATTTCCGAGGCAGCAGCCCTGCTCCGTGCCCGCTCGGGCGGGTATCGCTCAGGAAGCTGGCAGTGCTGACTCAGCTCCCCGGGGAGCCCGCCAAGCATCTCTGTCCTCGCTGCCTCTGCTGCGAACAACCACAGAGCAAGAGCGTGTCGGTGCCCCTGGTTCAGACGCTGGGCAGATAGCGGCTTCTCTGCAAGCAGGAAGGAAACGGAGGCACCACAGCGGTGCCACCGTTGTCAGAAATGAGAGCAAAGACAAGCAAAGAGACCGAAGCGTCAGGAGGAAAACCAGGATCGCGGTCAGGTGCTGTGCTAGAGGCCTGGGAAAACACTCCAGTTGTGCTCCACTCGTTTCAGCTGAGGTCTGAATGCCCAGAAAGGGGCTGGAAGGTTGCCAAGACAACAGCGTTTTGAAAACCGCAGCGTGCAGGTTTGGACTGGGCCGGGGAACGTACTCGAGTTATTTTGCAGTATCTGGAGCCACAAGCCAGCAAGAGAATGCGCACGGTCGGTAATACCCAGCGGGAGCTGACACAGCCGTCACAAACTTCTATTATTCCTTTTACTCGGCGCGATCCACATGTTTTTCATTAGGCCCAAATTGTAAAAGAAAATATATACATATTAAATAAAAATACCAGAGTTCTGCGAACGTGTGTTTGGCAGTTTGCATTCAGGTTACAAATGCTCACACTGTGTGTTTGAGAAAAAAGCTGTTTTACAAGGTTGTGATCTGCAGGCAAGTAACGAGAGACATGCCATGTTCTCAGACATGGTTTTGGCCCACACGTCCTCAAAAAGCAAATAAACAAAAGCAAGTAAACTAAATCATCCTGCACGTCAACAGCTCGGTCGGTTTGGGAAGATTAATGCCTGGGAACAAAGGGGTTTATGGATCAGAGACCTCTTCGGTTTTCTGAACGTTGTAAGCCTGGTTCCCTAACGACGCAGGGCTCCTGCATTCACAGCGTCCATCTGTCCCCCCTCCAGCTCCTCTCCTGCCAACTCGCTGGCCAGTGAAATAATTTCACGTCGTTTGGCAGGGAGTTGGAGGGGGCTCCAACGCAGATTTCAGCGTGAGGAAGTTTAAGACAAGCCAGCGGAACGGAACGTGAGCAGCCGAGCACCCTCGCTGAGGAAGCAGCACCGAGGGGCCCGGCTGTGCCCACGGGGCCGTGTCCCACGGTCCCACACCCCCACGCCCCATCACCGTGACTGCGGCTCACGGCAACGGGGCCTGGATGTGAAATCCTGCGGCCCCCCTCCTGCTGCGCTGTGCACGGCCCGGAGTTGTGCCGCTGAGAAACCTGTGAGAACAAGCAGTAACTGTTGGGCAGCACCGTAAGTCAAGTTAGCATTTACACCATAAAAGTATGCTGTGCTGGTGAAACACGTACAGAAGGAAGCAGCCTCTGAGAACGGATTGTTTTATGAGGGGCTGACTTCAAAATGAGTCATTTAGCACAGAGCAACAATTGTGACTTTATTAAAAATCACCATGCTCTGGAGTGAACTCCTTGGCTCGCAGCGTGTCCTGCCAACTCCTCCATCAGAAAATAGGTCCTGCTGAATTCCCATGGAAAAGCCCTGGAGCGGCTCCCAGCCCCATCGCGCTCCCTGGGGACACCGCTGGCACCCCGGCTGCGCGCTCGCTTCCTGCCTGCTCCGGGCTGGAGCCTGCAGCCCTCAGCCCTCAGCCCTCAGCCCTCAGCCCTCAGCCCTCCGAGCTCCGTTCACAACTTCTGCTGCTTTTGTAACAACTTCCTACTGTTATTCTCGTTCCCGTGCATTCACTAGGTACATTTTGTGCAGTGCTCAGGCACTGCAAAGTTAATTAAATTAAGCAAAAATGCTCACGTGAGATTAAAATAAGACCCCCTCACAGCAGATCTGCAAACTGCAGCAGCTTACCTGCCTCTGCCAAGGAGCAGGTACCGACAGCTCCTGCGCGGCACGGGCAGGACGTTTGGGAGGAAGAGCACAAAGCCAAGGAACAGCAAGTGTGGGAAAAACAGGGCTTCTCGTGCTGGTTTCCAGAGCCCTTAATGGGATCCAACAAATGCAGATATAAAACAGATTGTCTGCTCGATATTTTAACTTTTAAGTGTACGGACTTTGCACGGCGAATTTAAAACTCTGCACTGAACTCCTTTCTTCTCTCCCCCTGAAAACAGGTTTTAGGGATGGAAATACTGATCTAAACTAAATCCCAGGAGCCTGACAATCCTTCTGCAGAACTTCCCTGAGACCCTGGGACGCTGCCAGCTTTATGTGATGGAAAGGAAGACTGCCAGGTCACAGGGCATGCCACAGATGGGATCTGACTTCTAAGCAGTTGTTTAATTTAGGCCTGGAACACAATTTATGGGAGTCTATCTGAAATCACAGAGAAAAGAAGGCACAGGGCTGGAGGGAAGAGGCAGGTACATGTGAATTCACATGAGACAAACCGTCTGAAGGGCGAATATTCCTGTGAGTGAATATCTCTGTTTTAAGGAGGGGGAAACTGCCACTTCAAGTAAAAAAAATGCATGCTAACAGAGTGAGTAACAGCGGAGGGAAGAATGCGAACACACAAGTCCTGCCGTCCAGCTTTATGGCCTACCCATTTCTCCTCCTCCCCGCACTCCCCTGCAGGGAGGACGCAGTGAAAAAGCAGAAGTGCTGTGTTATTTCCCTGCCTGCACCGAACCCGGCGCACCCAGGACAGGACGTGTACCACGAGCACGGCCCCTTCGTGCGGGCAGACCCGGGCTCTGTGCCCCCAGCCCAGCACAAGGCACGGGCATTTCGGTCACGTTCCCGGGGGGGGGTTCGCCAGCCACCTCCACGGCGTTTTGTGTTGCTCCTACTGTGCGGCACCTGGCCCAGAACCAGGCTGGCGCTCCCGAGCACTTGTCGTTTTCTCTCTTCCCTCTCCTCCCCTCTTAAAAAGAAAAACAAAACCATTTCCCCACAGGCTGCAGACATAAGTGAGATGCAGGTGCAGGCTGCACAAAGCTAATGAGTTCAAATCCCAGCGCCCCGCACACCCTCACGTACAAGATGCCCGGCCCTTTGAAGAGCAGGAATGAAAGGAGCAGGAGCGCAGAGCGTGCACCTGTAGGAGATGCGGGGCTGCTCCCCCAGCCCGGCCCGCAGGCGGCCGTGGGACAGACGGACAGACAGACAGACTGCTGGACACGACGCCTGCCCCCGGCTGCCACCGTGCCACCCAGCAGCGCCTTTCCCTGGTGCTGAGCACCGTGCCTGCTTTTTGTGAGCTCCCGGGTGCTTTCCAGACCAAGACCCACTCAGACCTCCCCGTGAAAGAGAAGATCGTGCGAGGACCGCCTGTAGGCAGAGAGCAGGACAGACGGCGCCTCTCCTATCTGGGTTCAAATCATCACGGAGCCCCGTACCTCACCCAGTCCCACGGGGAAACCACCTTTATTGAGTCCTGGCAGCGATGTGTCTTAATCACTGCAACGCTTTGTAGGTCAGTGGGAGGAGAAACGTGTTCCTCAGCTTTAGCCAGTCCCTTCCAGAACAGTCCGTGGCTTTTCTGCCGGCAGTTTAGGTTCCTGTGGTTATTTTGCCTCTTTGATGCACACGGGGAGAGAGAGGAGCTGCCTCCTTCCCTGCCCTCGGCCGGCTGAGCCGAATCCTGCTTGGGCCACAGAAACTCAGCGCCGAGGTGGGGACACGCAGTCCACCCAGTCACCGAGGGGCAGGTTCCCCGGGCTGGCCTGCCCAGGGGCCCAGACGCCGCTCCTTGACTTCCCGGAGCAGCCGGGCAGGCAGGACCGGCAGCTTCCCCACGGCTGCTGCTGCTGCTCGGCCGTTTGGTCAGCAGGAAACGCTGCTGGCACGATGGGCACGACCCAAACGTGGGGCGCTGCCGGGTGCTGGGGCGCACGCAGCCCCCGGCCACAGGGCTGAACCCACCCGTGCTGCAAACGAGCGCGAGTCGCAGCACGGCCCCAGCAGCCGGCACAGAACCAGGCCGCGCGCTGAGACCAGCCCCTGGCCTCCTCGGGGACTGGAGCTGCAGCTCCGGCCAGCGTGCCCGATTTCCCCTCGTTCGTTTCAGACCTTCGGCAGGGCACTTCCACAGCTCCCGGTTTGCACCGGTGGGAACAGGGGATGGTCCCGGCCCCTCCTCCCAGAAGCCTGGCTGGGGTTCCTCGCATTTCTTCCTTGCGGAAAGCACTGAGAGTCAATTTTTTCCCTGTTAAATCATCTGATTTTTTTGGCTCCCCTTCCGATAGGAATTCTTTCTTTCTTTTGCATTAATTTTGCCCAGTTCCAGCACTGACCCATGTTTATGAAAGGGGCTTATGAGCTGTAATGTTAACTAGCCTCAGTTTGCTGATTCAGCAGCAGAATAAATAGGTAATTACACTCTGCCATATGTGTCTCTAATTCCAAATAGATGGTGTCCAAAAGGCGCTGTGCATTACCAGCGGATGGCTGGAGTTGGGACTGTAAAAATGAGTAAATTGGTCCCCAAGGCCAGAAAAAGCTCTGTCAAATCCCACTGTTTATATCATACTGAGTGGCTGACTTGTGGTTATTTTGTAATTTAATACTGCTAAATGTCAACGGGAAATCCTTTCAACTACAGTTTGATACCTAGTGACAGAAAATCATTCAAGACTTAGACAAAGCAGCTAGCTCGGAGAGGTGCGTTTTTGCCTTTTTAATCTTCACACACGGAGCGATCGGGCGGCAGCTGCCCTGTCCCGGGGGCGAGGCGAGGCGAGGCGAGGCGCTGCTGGCGGTGCTGCCCCATGGCCCCGCGCCGTGCCCAGCCAGGGGCGGCCGGCCCAGAGCTACCGCGGCCTCGCCGAGCTGCTCACCCCGCACAGCCGTGTGCGAGACCGGCGCTGCGGCCGGCATGTCTGTGAGTGAGAAAGCAGAGCCCAGAACGGCCGCATTCCCCAGATGCTTCCTGTAAACAAATCCGCACGCTGATGCACGCGCGAGGGCTGCGAGGGCTGCGCTGAGCGGCGAGCTGCAGAGCCTGCAAATGGCTGGAGATAGGTGTCTTTCAAAGGATGGACCGAATCTCGTTCGCTGCCTTAAATAAATGCCTCTACACGCACCCCAAGCAGCCTATTGCGGGGCACTGCAGGCTGCAGCCCCAGCACCCAGAGGAAGGACCTGGGAGCCATCGGGATGGCGGGCTGAGCCGTCGGTGCCGGTGCCCCCCGACCGCCATCCGCCTCCTGCAGCAGGGACAGAGGGACAGCCGCCCGGTCCCGGGAGCAGAGCATCACGGTGGCACCTGCGGCAAGGAGAAAGAAACTCAGCTCGGAGCTGACAGCACACGGTACGGAGACCTGCGGTGAGCTGTGTGCGGGCAGGACCCGGTGCTCAGCCCTCACCACGGCAGGCGCCAGTGTGTGCGGCACGGGAGGCACTGACCGTGGCCTGCCCCGGCCCCGCAAGCAGGAGGAAGAGCTTCTCCTTCTCCGTGTGCAAGCACGGAGCTCTGCCTGGCGCACGCTCACAGCTCTTTGTGCCGGGCGGCAACAGCCACGTGTCCCAGGGCTGCTGTCCAAGCAGGGCCTGTCGCACCTGACATCCTCTGCTCAGGCTGCCTCCAGCAGATCTCCCGTCTCGAGGGGCCCCGCGGAATAATTAGAGGTCTGAGAGCTGGACAAAGCCTGTCTGCTGGACAGGGTAATTTACAAACGCTCTGACTGTCCACATCGCTAAGCCAAAGGGGAAGCTTAATTAGAGGCACAGGAGAAATTCATCTGGGAGGAAATTAGGGCAGAGAATCCCCCCGGCCCCGGAGCCAGAAGGACCCCCCCATCCCACCTGCCCCCGAGTGCCTCCTGCCGCTGCCACGGGCCGGGCAGGGGGGGCTCGCTGGGAGCAAAGGGCTCGTCCCGGCCCCAGGAGCAGGCCCAGAGCCGCCGCCTGCTCCCTGCCCGCGCTCCCTCCCGCCCTGCCAGCTCCACGAGGTGCCCGTACCGGCTCGAGCGTCTCTCCCGGGCTGCGTGGCCCGGCCTTATGTCTGCAGTTGGCAGCTCGGGCTAATGGGGTCTGCGGGGAAGCTGTTTCACACTCAGTTCCTGTGTTATACACGGCTAGCTGCAAAGGGGGGGAGCTGCACAAGCTGCTCAGGCAATATGTCTGCACAGATCCCACAGGATCCTGTCTACTGCTCTCCAGTGATCCCCTAGGATCCAGTCTGCGTGCTCAGGGTTAGGCCAGAGGCTTCTAGAAAATGATGGCCAAGCAGCTTGAGGCTTCCTTGGCTGGGCTGGGGGAAGAGCAGAGTCAGAGCAGGAGCTGCCTGGCTCCGTGCAGCATCAAGGCAACGAGCACAAGCGTAAATTCAGAGCAGGCAGGAGCCTGCCACGGCACCAGGAGTGTGAGCATCTTGTGCCAGAGCTGCTGGGTCTGTGCCGATACCACAAGGAAGTGCTTCAAAGGTTTGTTACTTGCAAACTCCCCAGAAGTCTGGGGAAGACCTCGTATTTAGGAGACTATATTCTTCTCTCGGGATCCCCTCTTCCTGCCTGGGGGATGGAGCTGGTTTGTGGCTAAGGAAGATGAAGGCTGGGGCACAGAGAGTCCCAGATCTGCTCCAGCAATTTGCTCTGGGGCTTTGAGCAAATCCTTTTTGGCCCAGCTTCTCGCAGGCACCTGACAAAGACAGGGGCCAGCATCTAAATGAGTTCTTTGTCTCGGTGTCTTACTTTCCCCATTTGTAAGCTGGGATAATTCTATCTTACCACTTCCTTGGGGTTGTTTTGGTCATCATTCACGTGTTTGAAGCACGGCGAGATTTGCAGATGAAAGAAATATGGTGATGCAATGGTGCTGCGTGACTATCTGCTGGACTTGGGCACTCAGCCTCCGCCCTGCCTCCAGACCGAGCAGCTCCTGGCACCCCTGCGGGCGCTGGTGAAGCAGCCAGAGCACCGAGGGAGAGCCGGCGACGTCCAGCTGCAAGGGGCAGGGCGGCCACTGCCACCCCAGCAGCCCCAGTGCCACCGTGAACATCTGCATTTCTGCAGGACTGTCAAATCCCAGTTCCTGCTGCGAGGGGCAAAGGCTCCTGATTTCACCCTCCAATTCCGCAGCACAGTTTTGGGAGAGGAAAATGCCCATCGTGCAGTAATCGCTGCCAGCCGCGGCTGGCGGGGATGCTCAGGGCTGTAAATGCCATCCTGGAGCCCCGAGGGAGTTTCCCTCTCACCTACAGGTTCCTGCCACACTGTGGAGGGAGGCGAGGTTTGTTTCCTTCCCGACCCTAACCTGCCCCTCGCTCTTCTGCTGAACAGATCCGAGTCGGGCTTGCAGCTCCCCTGGTTCCCCGGACGGGTAATTCAAGCAGTGGGTCCCCTGCTCTGCCTTTCTAAGTACAAAAACTCAAGAACTGTGACCAGGAAAATAAAGTTAACTCACTGGCATGGATGAGCCTTGGTAAGCCCCGTGCCAGCCCAGCACACAGAGGATGGAGTCATCCTCGGGGACGATCTGGGTGCTACAACACCCCTTCAGCGTGCTGAGTGCACCTCTCACAAACCCACCGTCTGACAACCGAGATGTTTGGGGCCAGGCTGGGAATGATGGTTGCTCCAGATAACAGACTGACGCCCACGCAAAAAGCAGGAGCTGCCCTGGCTCACAAGGGCAGAGTCAAAGATTTCTACGGCAGGCCAGGCTGCTTGGGTTAGGGCTGGCTCCTGCACAGCCCAGCACCAGCTTCCGCAGCTTTTACCTGCAGCCAGGGAGGCACAGGAGAAGCGTGGGCTGTCCCCAGCCGCTAGAGATTACTGTTCATGTGATCTTTCCTTCCCCATGGCCTCATTTGGCCCAGAACCCAAATTCCACAGCATCTGCACGTGGTCAGTGCTGCATCTTCAGGCTTTGCTCTGCTGGAGGCTGCTGGGATGCCTGTTGCATGCACACAGCCCCTGTGAGCGGAGATAAGGCTGCTGGAACTGAGATACGGCACGTAGGGGATTTCCTAGCTGGTGGCAGTATCTCAGATTTCTACTTTTGAGATCAGCAGAGGGAAAAGTCTAGTTTGCACAACAGTCCCTGTAAAGCAGGGCAGCCACTCCTAGGCAGCAGAACCAGCTTCGCTCTGATGCTCCCGAAGCCAAGCTAACCCCAGAACCACGTCCCTCCAAAGCCCCCTGCAGCCACAGAGGGGCCGGGAGGCAGGGGTGGGCTCCCCGCTGTTTGAGAGGCGACACCCGAAGATGCCCGGTGCTGTCGGTCGCAGCGAGTTCTCTGGGCCAGCCGTACCCCCCTGCCTGCCGGCCGTTCTGCTCCGCATCCCCGAGCCTCGTGCCGAGGGCTGTCTGTCCCGTGTGGCTGGGAGACACAGCACAGAGGATGCCCGGGCACCGTGGCGCTGGCCCTTCACACCGGGCACGGCGAGCAAAGGGGTCGCTGGCAGGTAGGTGCAGGGCCGTGACCGAGCTGTCACTGGCCAGGACAGTGGCCACCCGCCCGGGGCACTGACGTGCCCGTCTCCAGCCCGGCGGGGCAGCAGGGACGGGGAAGGACACGGCGAGACCCGCGGGGACAAACGCGGAGCGGTGCGTGCTGGGGGGGGTTGGCGAGGGGCTGCCGGCGGCACGGCTGCGCTTTGGCACGCCAGGCCTGCCGTGTCCCCCCCGCCTGCGGGGACACCTGCCAGGCCCTTCCGCTCCGGCTGGGAGAGATTAAAGGATGGAGTGGCTGGCGGTTCAGGCTCAGTTCATTAGAAAGAATCCTGTTAATTGGGTATTAGCTGGCCTCTGCTGGGGATCGGGGACACATGGGCTGGGAATACGGGAGCGGCAGTGTGACGCTTGTCAGACATTTGAACTTTGGCAGGCTGGGGTGGCTGGCATGGGGCGGGCAGGGCAGCCCTCAGCTGCCATGTCAGGCCGTGCCCCTCGGAGATTCGGGGCTGCTGTTGTCTTGGCCAGACTAATCCCCCTTGCTGGGATGCTGGCCTGGTTCTCCTCCCCGTCCCAGACTGTGTGTCACACCTCCTGGGCTTTGCTCCGTTTAAAAATACATGTTTGGGGCTTAATCTGTGCCGCTGCAGGGCACAAAGACCAGGCTGGCCCTGGGATCACCTGACATCGAGTCCTGAAACAAAGCCCTTAGGGCAGAGCCCTCATACTCTGGCACTAAAGTCTCGATTCCTGTCGCCTGGAAACATAACAGGATTGTCTCCGTTTAGCGGGATTATGTCTGAAAAAGCCTTTTGTTACTGCCACTCTGCTCCAGGGTTGACAGCTGAATCGAACCAGATGGGAGTCCCCTGGTCAGAGCGAGGAGATGGCGCGGGGCTGACCTCGGACAAGTCGCCTCCTTGCCCTACACTTGGCCTCTCCTCCCGGGGCCGAGGGGTGGGAGAGGCCTTTGGAGACCAAACGCCTTTCGCCCTGGACATGCCAGTGAGCTGCGCGCGGCCAGAGGAGGGGCAGGGGTTGTGGCCACTTTTGTCCCTCCTTGACCTGAAAGCGAGCCTCGCACGTACGTCGGAACGAGCGTCCCGCGGCGGGCGCTGCTGGGGCCACGCGTGTGAGGAGCGGCGATGCAGCAGGTCGCGGCCGCGGGGCTGTGAAGACGGGCGGCACGGCACAGCCGGCGCGGAGCTGCCCGCGGCTGCCCCTGCTCTGCAGCCCTGAGGACGCTGCCGGAGGTGCTTCCAGCCAGCGCTGCCACCGGCCGCTCCCCTGGCACTCGCGCGGCTGCAGTGGCGGCGGAGCCTCTCTACCTTTAAGGCACAAGGTATGCTGTACGCAGCGAGAAGGTTTGCCTAATTAACTCCGATTGTATATGACATTGTCATGTTGATTTACTAAATATACGCGGGAAATCTCTTTATTTCACCAGCTGATTGGTGACATAATCTGGGGCTGTAAGGAGCAGCCTTGACACCAATTCCCTCTGGTTATGTTACCTGTCTTTTCCACCTGCAATCGCATCAATGAAGCCCACAAGGAACTTCAATAACTAATTTATTCATTTTGCTTCTGATTTATAGTAAAAAGGAAAGGATGTCAGGATACACTTGTCTAGAATGACAATCAAGCCCAGAACCCTTCCAAGCTCGCGCCTTCTCAAGAAGTAGAAGGCTTCACCTCAGCAGCGTGTGCATTGTGCGGGTTGCAATTACCAACCACTTTTGTGTTACCGTAGGCTCTCACCAGCTGGGAGAAAGTTTCCAGATAACACGCGCCTGGAAAAGTCAATTACCTTGCTCCCTTACCCGCTGCAGAAATGGGCACCCCTGACCGACACACGGCTTCTCTGTTGTGCTTCTCATGCCCCCACTTGCCCCAGAATAATCACTCTGCGCTCACCAGGCGGTGCTGAGGGCACACTTCTCCACTGCCCCACGCGGGAAAGGGCACCACGAGCCCTGGGATCGTTTGTATGAGCAGCAGGCCCAGCACGGGGGCTCAAGTTGGTACGAATGAATCCACAGCTGATGGTGGATGAGTCCCAGTACCACTGCTGTATGGCCCAAGGAGCTTCCACAGTATTCAACCTTCCTTACACTGAAGTACAGATTTTTAAATCTCCCATTGGTATCTAAAGAAAATGGACTCCACAACAGCTCTGCAAATCTCGTCCTAAAAATTCTCCCATCTTGTGTGACTTGGGAAATTGTTAAAAGTTTGATCTGACCATGCACCAGACGGCCAAGACTTTGCTCCACAGATGAAGAGAAATAATTATTGATCTCTGCAGAGGCAGCAACGAACTCTCCTTCAGAAGAGAACACAGCCCTGTGTGATCCGTCGGAACGCCGCTGCTGTGAGCTGGCAGTGCCCAGCTGTGCTGCCGCAGCCGCCCCTCGGGCAGGTCTGCTCTAAGGATGCTGCCCGAGGTGTGAGCAGCCTGAGGGCCCCGCCGGCACGGGCCAGAGCCACGCGCTCCGCTCTCGCACCGTGCGGGAAGGAGCCAGCACCGCTCATCCTGCCCCCACCTGCATGTCACCAGCGCAGGCCACCACAGTGACATTTCCCTTTGCCCACAACCCCGACTGGCATTGTTTCCCCAAACTGGAGATTTTTCTCTAAGGCCCAGCCCATGGCTGAAGCTGGAGTCCCAGGGACACGCCGTGGAAGGGGCTTCGCGCTGGCAGAGGCGCCCTGGGACACTACGAATGCCTCCTTCAGCACTTCTCCCAGCTGCCCCGATTTCTTCCCAGGTAAATGCCTGCAACAACAAAAGTCACAGACCAAGCCCACTTCCTCCTGCTCGTGGACTGTCCTCATCACTGCAGCACTCCTCATCGCAGTGAAATGAGAGCCTCATTTGGCAGAGCGGTGAGGGGAGCGGGGCTGGCTGCTCAAAGGGATGTGCAGATACTCTGTGTCAGGCGTGGAGCCTAGCTCAGCGCGGCGGAGGCAGGGGACAGGGGAACATGCGACTCCATTGGACGAGAGCCTAGTTAAGATCCGTCTGTGTCAGCCCAAAGCTTAATCTGGATTGATGCAAACTGCAGAAAGTATCATTAGAGACTGTCTGGGGAAGTCAGAGAGCTTCTCTGCTCCCTTCTTGTCTTCCCCAATAATAGAGATATTTCTGTTTACAAAGGTGGACTTGATCCTCAGAATTTCCTCTGTAGATCTCCAGTATTTGCATGTGTCACCCTGTTTTCCCTGGCTCATTAATCACTCACTGTGCTTGTCAAATTGGAGCAGTGCCTGCTGTGCTCCCGCAACCTGCTCTGGGGGCCCCAGGCTGTTCCTAGCGCTCCTTTGCAGCGCTTTGTGGCACTTCACAAGGCAGCCACCCGCCGCGTGCCCCCGCTCGCACCCCGAGAGCCCCGCGTCGGGCGGGAGCAGCGCTCCTGGCAGACCGCTCGGCACGGGGAGCAGCTCAAGGCTGGTTGTTTGCTGCAGCACAAAATGCTTTCCTTAAATCCCAAATAAAACATCCTTCATCGTCCCTGGGGTCAGCCTGGCGTCTCTCATGCTCCGGGACACATTCACGTGCCTGGCCTCTACTGTGCCCAGCGCGTGGCGAGCCCAGGCCCCTGCTCCCGGCCGGGGGCAGCTGGCAGAGCCGGTCCCGGGCACCGAGCCCGCGAGGGGCCAAGCAGAGCCACCCCCGGGTACCCGCTGTCTTGTGCAGTCCCAGACCTCAGACCTCTCCCTCTTCCCTCACGTCCTCACTGGCTTGGTTTGTTTTCTTCCTGTTCAAAAACAAGAAGAAAAAAGAAAAAAAAAAAAAAAGCATTTTGGTACACGGCGTCATGTTCGCTGCCTTTAGGGGCCGTCAGGATCAGGCCGGGGCCAAGCCCTGCCTTCCAGGAGAGTGCCAGTTTTCTCCCCGGGCAGCTCACCCACAGAGCCGCACTCGCTCCTGGTTTTTCTCGTCCTAGTAGCACCGGCTTTACAGCACAGTCCCTGTTTCTGACACGAGGTGAAAGCACGAGGTGAAAGCACGCCTTGCTTGGCCACCCGGGGCACTGGGAGAACAGGGGGAGAGAAGAGGGACGTCAGCCCCGGGCAAAGATGTTCACAGCGGGGACAGCCTGGCCGGGCAAGCCAGGTCTGGTCACATCTTGACCACATCCCCTGCGCCAGGCCGCAGGGCAGCGCGGGGCTCGTCTCGCCGTGCAGGGCTCTGGCTGATTAGGAGCGAAGCCATCTCCTCCTTCCTGCCTTCCCCACCAGCTGGAGGACGCGGCTCCCAGGAGCTGCTCCCCTTCTCCTTCCCTCCCTTTTCTAATGGCTGGTCTCTGTGAGTGGAATGAGGAGCTGAGTCCTGGTAGGGCTGGGGAAATTCAATATTGCTGAAACCAGGACAGGAAACAGCAATGTGTGCCTGCAGTCACAACTCCGCATTAAGTAATTTGCGTTAAACTGAAGATGACACAATGAAATGCTGAAATTTCCTTGTCTGTCCCAGCGAGCAGGGCTATATGAACTTCAAAGGTTCGGTATGGAAATCGCAGGTATTTGTAGGGCACCTACCCCTTGTTACAAGCTCTGGCACACGCATTTAGGCATTTACCAAAGCTGATCTAGTGGGGAGGGAGCAGGGCCGAGGGAGGCCCAGTCTCAGAGCTGCGTGCAGAGCAATGCAGGGGACAGCGGATGTTTCCCTATAAATCACCGAAGAGAAAAATCCCACAGGCTCAAGGCAGTTTGTTTCATCTTAAGATTTTTAGCAAAAATGTCCCTGAGCTTCCTGGTGTGCGGAGCTCGGAGAGGCCGGTGTCCCAGGAGATTCCCAGTTCCTAGACTATTCCTGCCTATTTTTAGTCACATCAGAAATACCCCAGCGGCAGTGCCCGTCGCTGCCTGACGTCCGCACCACCCCGAGGGCAGCTGGGCTCTGGCCGAGGAGTGGAAAAAGTTAACTCTGCCTCGTCTCCAGTTGCAGCAGGGAGCTGAGGGCTCGAGGAGCAGCACGGCGCAGAGTGTCTGCCCACGCCGTTTCCTTCCCCCTGCTGGTACCAAGGCCTGCAAACCAGGACGGAACCCGCGCACCCGCGTTTGGTACGGCCGTGTCCGTGGATCAGAGACCAGCCGAGGCTCCTGCTTTATCTCCCTGTTTTGACTTTTCACCGGTGAAAATCAGTTTGACAGACAGTATGAAACCGAAGCTTAATGTGAAGTTACACTTCCAAGTCTTATTTGAGTGTTAAAATGAAACTGCGGAAACCTCTATTTGAATCCTATTAATAGCTACTAAATTTCCCAAAGAAATTAATAACAAGTTATTGATAGGTATGCTCAGCAGCTGAGCAATGAAAAGGGAAAACCAAGACCATGGAGAGCTAGGAAGGTAACGCCAGAGCCATTTTGTGCCAGAGCCGAGCCACACTTTGCTACAATCCCAGGGAAGTATCTCACTGGTGGTTTTCCATATGACGAGTCGCAGCGGGAACACACAAATCCCTCGTTGTTAACCGTGGCACTGAGCCGCCACAGCCCAGGATGCAGCAGTGCGGGTAGAGGGACGGCAGCGAGCTGCTGTGGGAAGTCCCAAACAGCCCGAACCCTGACCCTCACCGCACACGGCACGGACACGGCCCGACTCTTGCAGCATCGCAGAGCATCCCCGCAGCTTCCTCGGTGGTGTTCTGCTATTTCTGAAGACTTCTGCTCAGCTGGAGACCGCTGAGGTAGAAGACACGCCATTTCCACAACCTCGTGGTAAGTCTTTGCTACTGTTAATTACGAAATTGCAACAGGAGCCCTAAAAATAGAGTTCTCACGCCTGTGAAAGCAAGGAGTGGGCCAACTGAGCAACACGTCTCTCCTCACTAACTCACTTAATGATGTGCTTAAATTTAAGCTACTGCTTAGGCCTTTCGCTGAAGCATTACACTGAGCTGGGACGTGCAGTACTTGATTTTTCCTTCATGTGAAGCTCACGTGTCTGCAATGGCTGGACGGTGCAGCACCAAGCCACTGGTGTGCTCTGGGGGACGCACACACAACTTGCTCTTTGTACTGCTTAGGAGTGGACTCTGGGAACTTCTGCCTCATTACTGCGTCTCACCCTCAGAAGTCTTGCACTGAATTCCTGAATTTCACAGTTCTCTTCTTTTCCTTATCTGGGTATTTATGGCTCCAGTTCTGTTCTCCATCTTCTTCCACCTTATCTTTAGGTCAGTTTGCTCCTTGTCCTCATATGAATGAAATCTCACATATGGTGTTATGCAGCAATTAGCAGATACCTTTTCTTTTAACCCTTCTGTCATTTCTTCTGCTGCATTTTCACACACGGAGATACACTCACATTTCCATTCATATTTCATTCATACCAAACTAAGTGTTTCTATTAAAACTCTCTACGGACACAGAAAGGCCAGACATACCCCCACTGCTGAATGGCAATTAAACAATTCACTTTCCTCCAAACTTTCTTCCAGTCTGCTGTAATCTTTATCAAGACAATCAAGCCAACCCAAAGCAAATTAATACAGATATGCCTGCTCAAAGCAAATAATCGTTAGAGCAATCTTTCTGGCTGGGGAGGGTTTAGTTCTCGTTTTTTCTTACTGTTTACAGAGTCCCTGGAAAGGACACGTTTCATTTTCTCCACTTCAGCGGGGTGATCTAATGGGCTGGAGTGGACCAAGCTCTGGAGCACGGTACAAACGGGCAGCAGCCATTAGACAATGCAGGAACAAGACAAATCAGCCCTTTGTAGCTTCGGGTCCTCCACGTCGCCCGTGGGATTGAGCTAACGCAAGAATCAGCCAAACAGAAAACCGAGCGCTCAGCCCCTTGACGACAGGCGCTGCCTTCCCTCGGGGACAGGACGTCTCCCCGCAAGGCAGGCAGGGGGGCGCGGGAGGAGATGTGGTGGCACAGAGCCGCAATTAGGGAGGCTTTGCAGGGAGGGTAGCAGGGGAAGGGGGTTCCACATCGCGTCTTACAGGGAAGCAGTTTGAGGAGCGGTGAGGGCTCTGTGGTGCCACTCCCGGGCACAGGGCTGCGTCTGCGGCTTCGAGCTGCAGCTGGGAGGTGGCCCCGTCCCCCCAGAACATTCACCAGCCAGAGCAGTGCAACCCCCTTTGGCTCGTCCCCGCGGGGCAGCGGGGTGCTTATTTGACTCTTCTAGGAGCATTCCTTGGTATAAGTCATCGGGAGAAGAGAAGTTCAAAGACCCTGGAGTCAGCATCACTCGCGAGCCTAACCTGTACTTCCCCACACGGGCACTTGGACCAGAACTGGCCACAGCTCCCCCGGGCAGGGCACCAGGAACAAGCCCGTGTCACTGCTCTCGCTGCTCACCCCAGAAAGCTGAGCTTCTGCCTGGAATACCTGTGAACACACAGAATCGGAGTCTGAAACAGTTATTGCCGAACAGAAGTGAAAGTCGTGCTCCGACACACCACCTTGTTCCTGGAACAGGCACAGAAGCTAAATTAGCTGTAGCGATTAGTCACTGCTCTGACCTCGTGCTTGGGCCAGCGGGGAGTCACGGGGCTGAAGCAATGCCATTTCCTTTGAAAAATGATTCAAAAGTCTTATGCACACCCCACTTCCCAGCCAAATGTTGTGTATCCTAATTCCACCCTGATATTTCTTACTGGTAGTCAAATATTACGTCCCTTTGAAGTGCCTGTAGGGCCACCTGTCCCGACTTGCCAGAGGGTTCTGCTCCTGTGTTTTTCCCACATCTCCTTCTACAACCTGGCCCTGTTCCTCTGCCCCTGCTGTGAAAATGACCGCGCCGGCCTTGCTGCAACGTGAACGAGGAGGAGTTGCTCCACTAAGGGAAAGAAAACTTTATCAGATGAAGATCCGAGCAGAAGGCGGGCCAGCCTTCCCAGGGTGTCCTGGAAGACGAGTCCGAAGGCCTGCGATGCATTTGTTGCTACTGTCGTACGTCTGTGCCCCTGTGTGTGCTGACACGCAGACAGGACAAGGGAGCTTTGCTTTTCCCACCGTTTGCTCCCTTTTGGCTCAGCACCACGAGTGGATTCAGACGGATCCACCCTGAAGGCGTCTCCCACCTCCCCGTGGGCACGGGCCCTGGCACAGCGCGGCAAGCAGCTTACAGACAAGTGCACTTCAGTGCGACCCTCTGAAAGGCATTTACCGCTAATGGGGGAAGGCAGAGGGAGAATAAACATGCATTTTTCAAAAGCCAGTGTAAAAATGGTGTGGAATTAAGCTAGCAGAACAGAAATTACAGCTGGAGCCCATGATCCAGGCTGAATAACGGAACAGCTGGAGGCCTTGTCCTTGAGGTGCCAGGGGGTGGCTTGTTCCTCAGATAGCTATTTACCACTAGCACATTTCCAGATCTATTGGAAAGTCTTGCTACAGTTTCAAAACAATGGTCCCCTCTCCTTACACCAAAATTATAAAAAAAACAGGCTGATAAAATACAGAGTAGCCTCACAAGCAATTGGAGGTATGGCAGCTCCTACCCACTGGGTATAATTTTTAACAACCCAAAACAGCTCCAGAATAAAGCACAGAAAATGTCAGCCCTTTGTATGAAAGGGCTTTTGAAAAGCCAAGCTGATTCCAATTTGCCGGAGGCTTTAAGACAGCATATGTCACAGTGCCTGGGAACTGAGAGCCTGAGAGCTGGCTCCAATGTGCCGGATAATGGAGCCGCTACTGCGAGTCCAGCGAGCTCCGGCTGCCACCCTGCTCCTGGTAGCAGTTTCCAGCATGCTGGCACTCGGTCCAGGCCACCTGCAAGCCAGATCTGGTCTGTCGGAGGAAACTGGGACCTATTTTAGTAGCCCAGCTGCAGCTCAGCTCATTTGCAAGAGGCAGCCTGCCACATCAGAACTCCTTTAGGAAGCACCAGGAGGCAATCCAATCTGCTGCCTCCCGAAACAAGCAGGGTAGGAGGGTGCATCTCAGGCCCTGGTTAGATGGCGAGCGGAGGGGATTGCTGCCGGAGGCAGGAGGAGGCGAAGGCTGTCTCCTCACCGGACACCCTCCGCTGGGCTTCAGGGAGGAGCTCTGACATCCCCAGGATTAGGCAGAATCCCCGGGGCCACTGCATTTTGTGCCAGCATCTCACGGAGACTGCCAGGGCCTGGCGCATGGGCGTATTTCACTCCGTGACACTGGCAAGGGATGCCGGTGTCCTCGGCAGTCAGCACCCAGCTGAACAAAGAGGGAGGGGGACAGGACCGGTCCCTGCAGACCTCGTGGAGCAGCAGAGTTGAAGTTTGCCCTGGGTTTTCACCTGGGGCTCTGGCACGTGGCGCCGCCCGATGAGCTGCGTGCTCCAGACAGCGCAGCAGTGCCTGTGCCACAATGCCCGGCCTCCCCTCGCTGCCCCGAGGCTCTGCCACCCGCCTGCCCCAGCCTGGCCACGCAGCAGCCCGGGGGGACGGCCCCGTGCCAGCAGTGCCAGGGCTGGGGCTGTACCCGTGCCCTCGGCCCCTGCCCTGCGCTGCAGCACCCAGACAGCGCGGAGCTGCTAGGACAGTGCCGCAGCGCTGGGAGCTGTCCCAGCACCCGTGGGTGATACGTACCCAGGGAGCATGGACAAGGCTGAGCCAGAGCAGAATAACGAAGTATTGCCATCTTCTCCCAGCCCTGGCCTTTTATCAGACACAGCTTCCTTCTCTTTAGTCATCCATTCCTGTTCTCCTGCCAGAACGCAAGCTCAGACCTAACACGCAGGGATGACTGCAATGGCATCGCTCCCATGCTCACACCACCCCTGTATCCTCTTTCTTGCTCTGGCTGGAAGGGATTTGCCCAACCTCCTGAGCAGAAACAACAAAATTGCCCCTTTGCAGGCAAGTGTCAGCCTCCGGGAAGAGCAGTGCTGTTCACGGCTATTTTAGTTCCAGTAAAAAGGAGTGGAAATACAAGCACAGAAAACAAGAGACCCATGTCCTCTAGAGAGAAAATCCGGTCACTCCCACCTCGATCGGCCTGTTCTGTTAGCAGAAGCTCACGGCCAGGTGGTGTGGACAGGAATGAGTCAGACCCAGCACTGGTCATAAAGCGAGCAGGAAATGAGATGCATTCTCGGTGCAAAATGTGCTTATCAGAGGGCTGGAATTAAGATGTTCCTTTTCTTAAGGAATGTTTTTAATGGAAATGTTCCTAGTGTTTTTTTAAGAAAAAGGCCTAATGTTTCAAATTTTTCGCTTTTATTTTCTCATTACAGAGAAAGGTTTTTAAACCACACACAGGCTGTTACTCTTAGGATAAAATGTTCCCCCAGCGTTAGCCTGCAGTGAACATCCCAGGAATGCGAGCTCACCGGTAGGAGTGATCACGAACCAGCAAATCCTAACCCACCCCGAAAGAACGTTCCATAGAGGAAATTACGGGCTCACAAACCAGCTTTTGCACCTGACGCCACGAGTCGCACTCACCAGCCTGGGAAGTGAAGTGCTGCCACACGCACCGCCCGGCAAACCAGAGCCACTCCAACTCCCGTCGGCGCGCCGGCAGCTTCCTGTCGCAATCCAACTGCAGACCGAGGGCTCCTCATGACTACCTCAGCCATTTCAAAGCATAAATGCAATTATTACGGTCTGATTAGGGACAACAGAGAGAGGCGTAATTTGCTGACAATGATACTCGCAATAATTAATCTCCCAGATCTTGCCTTACAGGGCTGTGGATGCCTTGACGCGGGCGATGGGATGTTTCAACCACCTGCGTGCCCGGCCGCCGGCGGGCGCGGGGCAGCCAGCGGGGCAGCACCCCCCCGGCCAGCTCGGGCAGGCGGCCCCAGTCCTGCACAGGGCCCGGGGCTCGGCAGGTCAGGAGGAAAACCCCACTTTCAGGTGGCGGAAGGAGCCGTAAAGCCGTCACAGACACCACCTCACACAGCACACATCAGCACTGGAAAACTTCAGCACGGGTCTTAGCCCTGAACAGAAATGCCATCAGACTAAGCCCACAAGCTCTGGGGTTTACCGCAGCGCAAGAGTGGGGAAGTTGCAGCTACAGCGATGAATAAAAAGACACAAAGATAAGGAGGGTGTGAAATCCGTAACCAGAGCGCGCTCTAAGCAGGGCGGGGAGGAGTCGGGCAGAGCAGGCAGGGCACCGGGAGGGCTCGGGGAAGCCAGGACAGGCATTAACCTCCTGCAGGTGCCAGGAGAGCCGGGGGAGCTCAGCACCCACCGCCTCGCGACTCCTCGGCCTTGCTGTCACGACCCGCAGCAAACCAGGGGCCGCCAGGGCCGCCAGCTGGATGCTGCGCTGACGGCGCCTCCGGTCCATCGCACGAGCCAGGGCCGTGGCCCACATCCTCCCTGCCCTGACCGCAGAGGGCCTGGTTTCGGGCAGCCAGCCTGCCTCGGGGGGAGCACTGCGTGAGCGGGGGCCGGGGCCGGCAGCGCTGCCCACGTGCTGCCCACGGCTCGCAGCAGCCACGCGCTTCAAAACCGAGCCTCAGGGAGCCGTATTTCCTTCACGGGGGAAAAAAAAAAAGTAAGTCTTGCTCGCCTGGAAGGCAGCTGAAGCCGAGATTCGAAAGGGGCCCTGGAAGAGGCAAACAGCCAGGACACAAGCTGCCTTTGGAGCTGCCACGGCCAGTGCTGAGCTCGGGCCCCTGGGCTGGGATTGACTCACGCTGCTGCCTGGAACGGGGCCCGTCCAAACTCTCCCACTTTGATCACCTTTTGCAGAAAAATTATGTAAAGATTAGATGCTCGTTAACATCTGTGTAAGCCATTTGCTGCAGCAGCTTATCTTGTCTGCTATTTGCCCGTGGAAAAAAAGAAAACTCAGAAATGGCACGCACAGGAAAGCCCCAGCACCACAGCACTGGAAAGATGTTGCTGGAAAGTCCATCTGGTCCCTGAGCACCAGTCTTGCTTCTTCACCCACAGGAATTTCCACAGAGGCAGAAGCAGCTCAGGGCTGGGGCTTCCCAGCTCAACTCCTACCGTCACGATGCCAGGTTACGCGGTTAACTGGATGCTCTCTGCTTTTGGAAAATGGTTCACTGAGCACAGCTGTCACCAAACAGCCGCGTAGCAGAGACTGAACAAATGCATTCAGGGGAAATCAGATAATAGAGGTGGAGAGTGTCCTGTGATCCATTTAACTGTGCCTGCTCCCAGGAGAGCACCACAGAGACTGCTGGATTTGGGAAACCAGCCCGGCCACGCGCACGCCAGTGGTGGGAGATGCTCATGGACAGCAGGGCAGGGGCAGGGCAGGGCAGGGCAGATGGGGTGATGCTACCAGCAGGCTGTGGGACCAGTGGGAACATACGTGGCAGCCTCTTTGAGCAGGTCTGGGGGCAGGCGTGGGTGCTGTTCTCCAGCCGGGGCGAATCTCAGCGAGCTGCTGGCTGCACAGAGCCTGTTCCCCAGGTGAAATCTCACCAAGGCGCCGTGTGGCATCTCCGCTGAGCCAGGTGAGTCCTGCAGCATCACCTGGCTCCGACAGACTCAGACCACTCTCCCCCCTGTCGGCTTAGTAATTAAGAAGTTGTTCTTGCCAGGTTAAGAACACATCTTTCTTTACAGCGCAGCCAGCTCTGTTTACCCCTAATTGCACTCTAGGTAAGAGGTTAAGAGGAGAAAGGATCTTATTATCTGGGTGAGCTGAAAACAAATCCCCTACCAGGAGGGCCCGTGCAGCTGTTTGTGCTTCTCCAAGGGCAGGGCTCTGCCTCTGGAACGTCCCCAGAGCCTCATCCCCACCCCAGAGAATTAATTATCTGCTCCTTGTGCCTGGGCAGAGAGCAGAGGGGAGGCGATTTCTTTGTTTTACGAGAGGAGTTGTGAGACTGATGAATTAGGCCTAGCTCAGTGTTCAAAGTCAATTACAGCCCAGCCTGGGCCAGCTCGGGGCTGTGCAGCGCACCGCACCCGGTACAGGGATGCACATGTCCATGCACACGGAGCTGAGCTGGCGCAAGGAAGGATTTCTCCTGCAAGGGGCTGAGACTACTCACACTGATCCTATCGATCGGCCAAGGTCTGCAGAATAAGCCCCTCGCGGTGCTAGCCAGGCTCGGCAGTCCAAGGAACCAGCAGTGTGGCTACCCACGCCTGACGTGCCGGCGACGGGCGCCCCCAGCGCGGGTGCTGGCTTCACCCAGCAGTGTAGTAGCCGTGAGGGAGGCAGCGGTGGCTTAGTGCTCTGCAGGTCTGTCCTAACCGAAAACGAGCAAGGAGGCCAGCAACCAGCAACCAGCAACCAGCACGAGACGGAGCTGGGAGCGCAGCGTGCAGGGACTGCGTGGGGCGGCTGCCAGGCGCCCGCTGGGGTGCCAGCAGGGCTCAGTGAGGCGGAACTGAAGGGAAGGCGCACAGGGGCCTTCACACAAACCATCAGGATCTGAGAGTTTTTAGGTACACAGTATCAGAAAAAGCAGGTTCAAAAGCGCTGAAATTCTCCGATTGTCTTTAACCCGAAGACATCGGTCTCCCCACAATCATTTCTGTCACAGGAAGGTGGAGCCCGCCTGGGAGGGCTGCTTGCCCGGGCTCATTTCTCTGCAGATGTACTTGCATTTCCCATGCAACTCAGAAAACGTGCTTATCTTCTCCGGGCAGGGATGCTTCTTGACACAGCCAAGAGAAGCTGGAATACGCTCTCTGTGGGAAGCACGGCGCATTCTCGGCAGGCATTCCTTTCCCATCTCTTGAGCACACCAGTCAGTTCTGAAGCAATTTCTTCTTCTCTATTAACAATGTAAAGCATTGGCAGATTACCCAGCTTAAAAAGTAATTTAAACTGCACTTATAAAATACTTCACGAAGCATTTCTGAAATCATTGCCGCTTTCAGTCTCCAGCCATGACAGTAGCATCTGAAAGAAGTACAGTGCAGTGAAACCTCTCCCTTAAAGTCAGATCTCTTGAAATTTCTGCTGCTTCAAGCTGCTATTTCTATTCTTTATTCACTTAAAAGGTGAGGGAAATAGGCATAGTCAGTATCAGATTTTGTTGTTTTAAAACTCGTGGAAGTAAATACTTTGATCTAATCACATGTAAATTATGTGTCAGTGCTAAAATATGGGACCGCATGTAAATCTCAGATACAAAAGAAGTCATCACCGTCTCCATGTAGAATGAAAAGAAATGTAGAATATTAAAATCAGGAAGTTCAACTTTATTAGCATAACAGCTTCAGTTTATATTCATGTGCACCAAAAATGCACTCACAGCAAAATGACTTAGGAAGAAGAAAAGCCCTGATTCAGCACAGTAATGTAACTTGTATTTAGCTTTAAGCATGTGCCTAAGTCCAGCTGGGCTTAGGTCCAGATGAAGAAAAGTCCTCTGATAGTCAAGACAAAGCCAATAAAAGTTGAACAGATTGCAGGCTGACCAAAAAATCCAGAACAGTTTTCATCTGAGTTCAGTCTTTGTTTCAATTCAAGTGTATTCTGTCGTTACACATCTCTTTGTCCGGGCCTAGCCCGGGTCCTCTGAGGCCAATAAATTCCTAATGAATACTATCCTTGAAGGATGGAGGACAAAAGCTTCCAGACTGCATCTATCTTCTGCTGACAGCAAAAGAGGTGGATGGAGCAGCTACAGGTAACAGCAGCAGCAGCCAAGGAGAGCATCCTGGTGTGTGCAGAGAGCTGAACAGGACACTTCTCTCTCCGGTGAAATATGAAAATATCAAATATGTGAAGAATGCACGGGGCCATGAGTTGCCCCCTGCTCCCCTCTCCCTCCTGCGCTGGTGGCAGTCCAGAGCCCCAGGGCGCCACGTCCCAGGCTGTCCCCCTGGCTGGGAGGCGTCACCCCGCAGCCGCAGCCCAGAACAGAGCCGTGCTGCCAGGCCGGGGGCACACGGGTTTGTTAAAGCAGAATGCAGGAAAAGTAACAGGGAATGGCTTCCTGCCACCTCTAAGTGGAGGAAACTCATGTTACCCTTCCAGTACCAGCAGCTGGCAGCCGAACAGACAAGAAAGGAGTCTCAGCACACACACATCCAGGAGACCAGCACACGCTGCCAGACTTTGGGGCAGAAATGGGAGAAGGGAGGCACCCCGCAGCGCCGGCACCGACCGCCTGCAGGCAGAGGCACAACTGCTCGCTCAGACCACCAACTTTCCAGGGCACGAGCCAATTCTCACCCCAGATGTGTACACCTGGAGAAGGGGAAGTCTACCGCCAGTGAAGCCAGATAGGTTAGTGCAAAATCGCAATGAAAAATGATTGTTCTCGAAGAGAGGAAGAAACACTGAATAATCTGGACAGAGGGCTGTGCCTTCTGTGAGAACAGGCGCCGGCAGCAGGGAAAAACGTTTCATGATGATGCCCAAAAAGCCGTAAGCCCCCCCAACACGTTTTGGTGCTATGAATTCAACCATTTCCCAACAATCTTCTTCTTTTCCAGGGCAGCAGCGCCACAACCCTTTCACAGCAATGTGGAGCGTCACTGGCCCCATGCACACGGGAGGAGATCGCGGCTTTCTCTCTCTGCACATTAGGTGACTTCACTCTGTTTGCTGTGAGGTTTTGCAAAAGGTTCCTTTCATCAGCTGCCTTTGAGGTTCTTTGAAAAATGGAAATAATTAGGCACGTGTATTTTCATTGGCACAGAGAGGCTGAAGCCTGATCTGAAAGGCTTTCCCTTCGCAAGAAAATAATAGGTCCAATTAAATGTACTTTATTCTCTGAAGTTCAAACGCCATAGCTTTGGGGGCAAGAATTACGTGCAGAACAGGGATATAGGTATATATGGGACTGGGGTTAAGCATAATCTGCTCGGGTTTATAAAACAACGATGCTGATGATGAATAGGGAAGCAAGGGGTGAAAGAGTGCCACTGCTGTCCAGAGGGACAACAAAAAAGCCCTGTGTCCACTGGTGCTCGGTCCATTGAGAACTGAGGGACTCCATTTGCATCTGTAATCACACACCAGACTGTGCAAGGACGGGTGTAGCTGCGATAAAAACACACGGGGCCCTGAAGGGAGCAGGATCAGACCCCTCATTATCACTCATGATTCCTTGTTCAGTTAAGTCTTGCAAGAAGTTTCTAAAGTTTCAAAGGAATATAAATCTTATCAAAGCATTCCTAATTGCATGTAAATGACAGGTACAGAGTCATTGAGCTTGGGCTGCAGGGAAGGGGCAGCAGAGCTCTCTGGAACCAGCGCGAAGGTCTGATACTGCATGCAAGACTCACTGCGGAATCAAACCCTCTTAGAAATGTTAACCAAAAGCAAAATTGCAGTTAAAAACATCCAGAGAGGATGCTTGAAAAATAATTAAAATCATGTGAGACAAATCAACATGCTCCTCTGCTTATGGGTCTTGGCTCTCCAGGGGCTAGCGCCTGTCTTTGCTGCCTGCAATGGCTTTCTTCCCATATGCTTGGACAAAAGACACTTTATTACAGTAATTTATCACCCCATAAAAGTGGCTTTCTTGTATTGCTGAATAATTTTGAAAGAAATATGTTTTAAAAATTAAAAATGCAGTCGGTGTATGCACACTCAAGTCTGCTGGGAGACATTTCTGCAACTACTGTAACTGCCTGGGTAGTTTTAATACCTCTACCTTCTATTATTTAAAGTATGATGATATTTTTTCCTTCTCTGAGCTTTGTCAGCTATAAATAAAATATAAGGGTTGAATTGTACAGGGTATCTGTAAGCACTTCCATTATTGATACTTAATGTTACTTGGAGGGGCTGCTGAGACCATGGTGCGTCTCGTTTGCACCTAGACCCTGAGGCCCAACCGAGAAAAGCGGAAGGTGCATGTCTGAGAGGTCGTTTTCTCTGTGCACGCTTCCATGTTTTGTCCTCCATCTTCCAGCAAGAAAACGGGGCATAGCCACCCACACCTAATGAAACATTTAACTAAGATGCTTGGGGAACTTGTGAAAACTGCTTGGTGGGCTGCAGGATTAACTGGGAGAGCTTCCTAGGACAACGCCAGGACTCAGACAATGCTCAGACAAGGTCTAGAGCTGGGGCTATAATCCTGAAACACCAAAAACTTGTTTTGCGTTTTTTTCTCCTAGATCACCAGGGCCCTTTCCCTGCTGGACTGGAGCTGCTTTCTCCCCAGCTCTGGAACAAAAGGAGCCCCTGCTCCTGGTACTCATCACTTAAGGTGTCGCCTGTATTTATCTCAATGGATAAAATGGTATGAATCCTGCCCTCCCTGCCATTTCTTCAGTGTTTTTTAGCGGACGTGGCAGATTCCAGCCCATGCAGCCAGGACCTGAGTGCCGTGCCGAAGCTGGACCACCGCTGGGTAGGGGCAGGCACAGCCAGACTCAGCTGTCTGCGTGTCCGCAGGCTCGCACAGGGAGGGCAATGGTCAGAGCAACATCTCCGGCACCTGAAGCACTGCGAAGGGAAGGGGCAGGGGGCTGGGAGTTTTCCCAAGAGCTAATGACCACCTTTGGTTTTACTGCAGCCCAGAGAGATCACAGAGCAACCGGACTGCTAATCAGCCCCGAGAGCACACCAGCATTTGCCTGATGAATAAATAAGCACCCTGAGCTGAATTTCCCCTTCATATTCTCTGTTTTCCATATTGCCTCAGAACTGGTAATGACTGCATCAGATACCCTTTGCCAGCCATACGCTAATTACAGATCTGCAACCAGTCCTGATGCCTCTTCAAACCACAAGATGATAAAATTAGATCATTACTCACATCACCCTCTTTGCAGACAATTATCAGAGGGATGCAACAGTATCTCCCCATTTCGTTTTCTAAGAAGTGACTTCAAGACCCGGAGAGTGAGACAGTGAGTCATGCTCAGAGGTTTCTTCATCAGCTTTTATTTAATCAGAGTTAACAAAATGTAGCGCTGTTCTCTGGGCACAGATACCTAAGCACCGAACACACATAGCAGCTCTTCCTTTTGCAACAGCAGCCGCACAAACCTCAGGTTGTGAGTAAACCCAAATCACCGGTCTGCATTATAAAACCAGAGGGGCTGCCAGGCAAATCACAGGCACCGGGATCATAGCGAAAGCAGAAGGGTGGGAGCCGGCACCCAGCCACGAGCATAAGGGAGAGTCCCCGAGTTATTTCACTGGCAGATGGACTCCGTCTGTACCGCACATCCTTGAGCTGCCATTTCAGTTGGAAACGCAGCAAGCAGCGGCACAGACACTGGGCAGGGCGCTGAGGACTAGCGCTGGGGGTACGTCTAGACAGACGCTCACTTGTTGAGCTCGCAGGTTGTGGTACAGGTACGGAGCTACACGGGGGGAGAGCAGTGCTCACCTGGCCAGTGCCCTGCCTCCACCAGCGGCCAAAGGCAGGTGCCTGGGGCACAGTTTGAAGCCCAGCCACCAGTTTAGCTGCATTTATGAAGTCATTTGGGGAGAGACGCACCGGGTTGAGCTGGGCTTTTCCCACATATGCCCTACAGCTTTCCCAATTTCTGAAGTGCCACAAGTCCGCAGTCCTGCTCGCAGTTCCCTTGCGGCCAGCTGTGTGAGCTCCTGCTGCACCTTTCCGGGCATTCCCAGACAGTCCTGTGGCATCACAGACACTCGCAGGCCTGCCCTGATTATGCTTCGTGTCATGGTACCAGCCTTACGCAGCTCACAAGGCATTAATAAATAATGAATTGATATTGTTGGCTCGCTATATATGTAAGCAGCATGTGTCCAAAATGGTTACCAGCACATCAGTGGAAGCTACCATAGATAATTATAAGCTACAATTAAACGCAATCTATTGCTCTGCTGGACTGTGCAGCAGTATGTAATAAAAGATTAACTACTTATTAAAATAGCTACAAGTATTTCATTAACCTTTATGCATTATTTCTAATGGGGCTCGCCTACGCCGCAGTCACTGCAGTAACTAAGTGGACTAAGTGACAGAGGCACTGGGCAGGCTATAAGCAGCCCTGTTCTGGCGCTGCGTGCGGTGCGGCCGCTGTGACTAACAGCGCTCTGAGTGCTTAGCCCCAAGTATTTACCCAGCTCTTTGGGCCGCATTTCTGGCCCTTGCTGAGCTCTGCGCTGCGGCAGCGCTGCGGCTGGCAGCACACAACCAACAGGTACAACGCCACAGGCGGAGCTGCAGCCCCGTGGGAGCACAACCAGAGACGACTTCTCGGCACCCTGCATGCCACAGCTCTGGCAGAGCCAGGCCGCCCCTGTGCAGTGCCCGTTCCCAGTGCTGGCATCCCAGACTGGATCCCCTGGCTGCCGTCCTGCACGCTGCGAAGACATTTTGCCTATGCATAGTGGCCATTCCCCGTAATTCTCTAGTGACCAGTTGAACTCTTGCCCCTGGTTTCCTTCCCGTAATAGAAATCAGACGAGTCTGTTTTCCGGCAAGGAGTTCTGCAGGGAGCCCTGGATGTCTGTGCTCACCTCCACTCCGCGTGTCACCTCCGCTGGGAACTCCCACACCGTCTCATGCCGTTTGCACCTGGGGAGTTGAGATACATTTAGTGTGTTCATCTCTTATCAGTCGGATCTGGATTTACACCGACGTATGGAAACTCAGGCAAAATCTATCCTCTGAGCACACGCTATTAGCTCTGCTGATTACTCCCAGCAGTACTTACCACTGGATAAGAGAGGCTTTCAGAACTGAAGTACTTCAAGGACTGTGTTTCCTTCACAGAAGCTAGTCTGCTTCTTGAACACCCTGCTACTTGAAGCTCTTTCTGCCCATGGCAGCCTATTACAAGCCTGCAGAAACTAAATCGACTCAAAAAGGGTTTGCGACCGAAAAGTGGTTTTCGGGAATGCCTTTTAAGTGTGTAAAATAGCTTCGTGGCTTGTTGAAAGCCATCAAGAGGGTATGCTTGAGGAACAGTGTTTGGAGACAGCAGAAAGTAGCTCTTCATTCCAAAGGATGGGAAAGTGTCTTTAGTTCTCTCGTCCTCTCCTATGCAAATGATTTCCTTTAATGTGGCTGGTCCTAGAGTGATAAAGGACACACCTTCTCCATCAGATGAAAGTACAATCTCTTCTCTGTGTTCCTTATCAGGCTTTCACTGTGCAGGAGAGAGTCTGAATTCTTCCTTTAACTTCTCAGACTTGTCTGCGTTTAAGCCCCGCGTTACATCCTATTTGGCTCTCCAGCCTTACCAGCTCTCATCTGAGACCCCGCCTAGGCTGCAGCCTCCCTTTATTCTCACTGCAGTGGGACCTATTCACACCTAAGGGACCTCCGTTATGCTTGATCTGAAAGATGTGTGGCACGTGGAAACAACATACTTTGAAACATTCACGCAGCAGTTCTGTAACCTCAGCCAGGGTTCAGAAGTTGTACACAGACAGATTCCCTAAATCACCGCACGCCGCAATACGCTGCTCGCCAGCAAAGCCGCTTCTCCTGTGCTGAGACGCAGTTCCTGCCTGCTCGTACCTTTTGCTTCTAAAGGCTGGAGCCTCTCTGATATATCAAGGCTAGGAGGAGAAGAAGGATTTTGCTCACAAAGATTTGTGATCCCCATCGGTTTGCACCTGTGACTTTCGCACCAAACGAAGCTCTTAGCTGGCATCACTGGATGTCACGACGGCCATGCAGGGTTGCCCCAGTGTTACATCGCTGCTGCCCCCGGGCACCGAACAGCCGGCTCGAAGCAGAGGGCTTGGGAACCCCTCAGCGAACTCAGGAGAAGTTTCCAGCCTGTAAAGTCAGTTGACAAGTTTCTTTTCACACAGATCTACTTTAGGTGACATATAATTAATTAGGAACGCAGGCACCTTGTTTCCACTGGACTATCCGTGTGCTGAAGCTTGTCCGGGAGAGGAACCCTTCCCAGACCCTCTGTTACCAGGGGCATACCCAAAAGCTCCCAGCGCAGGAGCACGAAGTTTGAGAAGCAGCGTGACTCACCACGAGAGATAAAATATCAGCCTGCGGGAATGGCTCCAGGAGCACGGGGGGTGCTGTGCGAGATGAGCTGCGAGGTCTGCCTGCCCCGGGCTCCTGCCCCCAGAGCAGCTGGCAAACAGCGCCGCCGCAGCACGGCTTTCCCTCTAGCCCCCTGCAGCAGGGGAGCAGCAAGGTTCAGGTGCCCAGTCCGCAACGATGCGGTGCTTATCAGCTCAGCAGTACTTGTGAGTAATGAGGCAAGCCAGGGAGATGCACGCTGCCTTTCGGCCCTGACAAATCTTTGACCCAGACGTTAATTTGCAACACTGAATTCCAAGTATAAACTGTATAAAAGAGACTCGTTTTTGTTAATCTTAGGAATCCGGTTTTGCAGTGCAGTCCCCACGAACAGTAGCAGAAATTGCCCTGTTGCAAATGGTGAAAGGTTACGAAAGATGTGGCAGGTAGCAAAGGTTCTGTAAAGCTTTTCTTTGGCTTATGTCTCCTTGGGGGTTGAAAATGTGGTTTTCTACAGTGACATTGTACACAGGGTGTGGAGCACAAGGAAATTTGTGAACTGCTTTCTGGAGAGCAAATGCCTTTCAGTTATGGCGTGTACAAACTTAGATGTCTTACGCACGATTTAGCAAAAATGCAGCACTTCACTAAATTGTCCTTGTGTTTGCTTCATCCCACTCGCTGCTTTCAAACACAGAAAGCACTCTTCTCCTTGTCAAAGATCCAAAGAAGACAAGCCTCAGAAGAGAGCATTCCTGCCCAGGGCTGGATCCAGAGCTCTGCACTTGACTCAGTTCATAACAAGTGTCCCTGAACTGGCTGTTTACAGGATGAATGAAATATTTTTCACCCTTTGTTTGCCTCAGCTCTTGGCACTTCTGCAAACTATGAAAAGCTGAAAAATTTGAAGCTTGCCAGGAACTGTTAATATGAAAAATTAATCTTTCCTTTGTAGTCTGGCAGTCACATCTCATGTCTCACATCTGATCTTGAGCAACACCTGAGCTTTTTCCTACAAAATGGTGCAGATCTGGGGCTCCACATACATCTTGTGCAGGTGCCCTCTCTCCTTCGTAACGTCAGAGCAGGCAGGCACTGCTGCACAACTCGGTCGACTGCCTCCTCCACAAGCACGCAGCTTTTAAAACAAATCCTTGGCTGTTTTCGTCCTTCGAGACCATTTTCCAATGTATCTCATCCACTGAAGCAATCGTGGGTATTTCAAATGTCTCTAAGCATCTGAAATAACTTTTCTGATTTCCTGCTGCCAGAGTTGGTTTTGGAAGCAAGCAAGCAAGCAGGGAAATTGCCCAGGTGTCGAGGTCCTGGGCAGGGCCCACTGGGCGCACCGAGGCAGACGATGAAGCCACACCACGTGGAGGTGTGGAGGAGGAGAGCCTCCCTTGGCCCCTGCCGGAGTCCAGCAGCCGTTGTACGTGCTGCCGTCGCTCCCGCAGAGTTTGTCCCGTGCTGCAAAGTGCTCCCCCTTGACAATGCGGATTTCTTCCGAACGTTAAATGCTTTGGCTCTCTTTAGCCACGCTGGAGCTGAGTGCAGTTTCCCCCAGAGTCCTGTATAAGCATGTACATTAAGCCAGAGACCAGGCCCTGGCTTCCAGAAGTGCTGAGCACTCTCAACTCCCACGGCAGTCAGTGGGTGCTTCGCGCTCCCTGAAACCACAAGCCCCGGTGTGCCCAGGACCGGGAAGCACAGCCCGCCGCGCCCCCACTCCCCGTCACCGGAGCCAAACCCGCTGCCTTCCCAAGCACCGCAGATGCAAACTGGCCTTGTTCCACTGAGGTTGGCTGGAGCCCACCAGCTCACACTGGCACTGTGATCCCACCCATCCTCTTGGCAAGGCCACTGGAGGGTTGTTTACACGGCTGGCCACTGTTTGGCCCATGCTAGTGCTTCAAATATATAAAATACTGCACGCAAGTTGAGATGGGATTGCTTGAATGGGGAGGGATTATCAGGAAGCCAGGCTGGGCAAGCAATTGCGTGATGTGCACGCCTTGTCCCATCCCCTGAAACACAGTACCGGCCACTCCGCTCCATGCCCCGCTCAGACAGCCAGCAGCCCGGCAGGGCAACGAGCAGAGCGGCGCTGGGAGCAGCCAGCCTTGACAGGCTGTAACAGGAGCTGTGGACCCAGCTGCATGCGCTGTAAAACTCTCCTTGACACCACCACGGCCCGCTCTCTTGGAGCCCTGGAATGGTTTCGGCATTTCTCAGACAGTATCATATCAAGTTACTGCAAAGATTTTCAAAGAGGTGTTTGCGTCCCTGAATTTTGTTTGAGTTAATGCAAAGTGAAGGACCGAGGAGGGGAGAAGACAGCGCCCTGCGAGTCTCGGGCCAGCCTCGGTGTCTTCCAGTCCCGGCCTCGTCTGCCAGGTGCCCACCTACAGGCAGGTACGCGGAGGGGCCGGGTAAGGCCCGCACCTGAGCCGGGAGCTGGTCACTCGCAGCAATAGCTCTCTTCTTTACGAGCTGCTACGGGCACTTGTCTAAGAAGAAGGATCAGGCACCGAGGCTGATGTGCTGGCACCTCCCAGCAGCACTAAATAAAAGTCGGTGGCAAGACTAGAAGGGACTACTTTATTTACTTGTAAGTGCCTGAGACCAGAATACAATTTTGTGTTTCTTTCTCGGGTCAGGAATGTGTTTGTAGCTTGGAGCTAATTAAAATGCTAAATTACCTCCAGCAACTGCAGAGAAAAAGCAGAGGAAAATCATAATTTAATTACTTGTGAGAAATACTTTTAAGTTGCTTAGTTCATTTTGAGATAAACAAATGAAACCACTAGGATTTGACGCTTTGGTGGGTTTTCAGAACAGGAAGCAGTAATGTTTCTGCCTGTAGGAACTTCCTCTGGTTCCCCTCTTGGCACTAAGGGAACTTCAGGAAGCTGCCTGAAACAGGCCCAAAACCTTTGTTGTGGCAAGAAGCCAGCCCCGTTCTGAGCTCTGCTGCACAAAGGCAATGCAGACGAACCCACCCAGAGCCAGGGTACGACGCTGATCCCAGACTGACCCCGGTCGCACACAGAAAGGTGCTGAGCTCCACGTTCACAGGCAGCCATCCGCAGGCAGACAACACCTGTAGCAACGAGATGAAAGCTGAACTCGCTGGGAAATGAGCCCTCGGCAGCACACGTAAGGTCACATTAAAGTGTCCACCCCAAGCCTCGAACGCCCCTGCCTGAAGCTCCAGCCCCTGCCTTCACCACCCCGCAGGGCTCTGCAGACGCAGCTCAGCGCGTGCACGGCACAGGGTCTCTGCGTGCTGATCTCCCCCTTCTTTTAAGCATCCCACTGCTTACAGCTGCTGCAAAGCTGCCTGCAAGTCAGTGAACGGCCCCTTGTCATACAGAGCTTTACAGTGCACTACAATTCCGCTGCACAGGGTGAGAGCTGCCTGAGCACGGCACGCATGCTGCACAGAGGCAGGGCTGGCGCCTTGATGCCACGCGCTGTGCTCCCGGCGGGGCCCGATCCGGACCCCCCGGCCAGGGCCATGTGGCTGGGCAATAGGGAGGGCGCTGGATGGACACGAGTCGCCACCGTGAAGTACGTGTCCCGCCCAGACACGCTGTTAAAATACATCTTTCTCATTTGGAGAAGCAGATTTTGCCATCCTCCCCCACCCTTTTAAGCTCAGAAATGTTAACAAACGCTGCAGTTCAGAGGTATGAACAAGGCCGTCCTGATAATGTGTCTCTCTAGATTCCTGTCATGCTGCCCTGGTGATATTCAGCGTGATAATGAAGGCAGCAGGGAAGGAGGAACAGAGAAAATAGCAAACAACCTGGGAATAATGTGGAGTTGCCATGAAGAGTCACAGATTCGCTTACTGGAATTTAGAGCACTTTGATTTTTTCTCTGAAGTCCCGCTCGTTGTGGCAGAAGCGGGACGTAGCGGCAGAACCGCCCAACAGGGCTCAGCACGGCAGGGGCGGCTCAGGTACAGATGGAAAGGTCTGGGCCAGGCATTTGTCAGCTCAGAGACACTCCTCGCCTACACGGAGCAGATGGAAGGAGAGGGTGCAAACAATCCCAGGGCCGATGACCCCTCACGGCCTTGAGGCATTCCTGCTTAACCTGGGCTTATTTTAGCACTGCAAGTGCAAGAGTGACCTCTCCTCCCCACCTGTACCCGGCTGCCAGGCACAGCAGAGATGTAGGGCCCGGCGAGCAGACTGAACTTCGTCGGTTCACTGGGCTCCCAGAAGTGAGGAAGGGCCTTGTTCTAGTTTCTGCAGAGCTCTGTAGATATGGATTTATTTCCTTGTGAGATGATTTCTTTCATATTGTCATTTGTTTTGTACCTTTCATAACAGACACAATTTGCTGTAACTAAATACACTGAGATTTCAGTGACTTTTCTGTCAGTTCCCATAACTCATTTTGATGGGAGCCCACTGGATTTTAATGGAAACCTATTAGGTGAACATACTGCAATCATTAATGAACCTGATGTGTGATTATACAGGGAACCACCTAAAGGCAATTAAAACCTATCAAGACCACTAGAGAATAAAGAGAAAGGAAGTTAGTCTTGTTTAAGACAACTAGCGCAGACAATGATCTGAGAAGAAATTAAATAATCCTCGATGAACAAAAGTTGTGTAGGTGGCTACCTACACACGCAAGCAAGGGTTTCTTTTGAAAATCAACAATTACAGTAGTCGGTTTCTGTTCTGTCTGTTCTGTTCTACTCCATTCTACTCTATTGCAGGTGATGTTTAGACAGAGAGGCTCAGCCTTTTCCTTCCTATTGCCTAACTCTGACGTTTTGCTTATCCTCTGGTTCTCTGTGTTTGGGGCAGAAGAGCGCAGTGTCCTTCTGACACCTCTGTTCTTGTAGGCCCAGGCAGATGGAAGCAAAGGAGTGGTAAAGCTGCTTGTTTCAGAAGGATTTCCTGGGTGACATTATGCCTGGATGGCGCACGCATAATTTTCCCTGTGTATTCAGGGCAGTACAGAGCTTGCATGCAGCTAACAGGGAGCACAGAAATGGCAAGAGCCCAAAGGAAGAATTCCAGGTGTGGCAGGGAGTAGAGCCGTGTCCCACCCGACATTTTCTTTTTGTCTTATGTTTCTGCCCCACTGAAAAGTTTCTTGGTGCCAGGGATTTATCCCCACGGCCACGAAGGGCTAGCTTCTCAAAGAGAAAGCTGCAGCCTCCGAAGGTGTCCCGAAATCCCTGAGAAATGCCCCAAAATCACAGGAAATCCTATTGCTTGCCAACAACTAGGCAATTAAAGGGTCCCCCACTCGGCTGTCATTGACCTGCTCTGAGTGCCCCTGGTGCAGAAAACAGGGAACGTAATTAGCTGGCGGGCGATGTCCACCAAATGTCATTCCTGAGCACGTTTGCCTCAGTCCCTATTCACCAGCCTCAACAGCAAGGCTGCCTCCCCATCCACTGGCAAAGGCTTTCGCCAAGATTTTAGAATTCAACAATGAAACAGGCCTGCAACTAAAACATTTATCTGGCAGTTTTCCCTCTTTAAGTCAAAGTGTTATGTTGGCACACTGCGCTGTGGGTGGCGATTTGCCAGAGAAAAGCATGTGTTGGAAAACCTTGCTCAATATTATAGCAATCTCGTGCTCGCAAGCCTCGTACGACACGAGGAGGAGCCTGCCAGCAGGGCTCGCAGCCGGCCTCCCCTCTTCCTCAGGCAGGCGCGGAGCAGAGCTCGACAGCGGCCCAGAGCAATGGGAAAACGAGGTGTTGCTGGCCGCAGCCTCGCGTGCTGCTCGTGGGGCTGAGGAGGAATCGGGGAGGCGGGGGGCACGCGGGGACTGCCGTCAGCACGAGTCAGCTGGCCCGCAGGAGGAAGCTTTGCGGAGGGCAGCACAGAAAGACGGGGGGGGTGTATTTTAGAAACATTTCCCTCTGGGTGCTTAAGTTTCTCTGGGGCCAGCCCGAGTGTTTTTATACGGGGCAGATAATCTTCGCTGAAGCAGAAAGACTGCAGGGGCTTGCCTGTAGCACAGAAAAACGTACTGAGGAGGCAGCGGTAACTTAATATGCAGGAGAGGCCTGGCCTCAGAAGCCGGTTGCATCATTCATTTAGCAACACTCAAGCCATGGAGCAAGAGCCGGGCCTCCAAGTACGCGCTGGGCATTGTGCTGCTGCCAAGTTCCTTCCGAGGGGAGCCAAGGAGTGAGCCAAGGCAGAAACAAGAGGACGAAATGGAGCATTACAGAGCCGACCAAACCCAGGGCGCTCCTTCCCCTGTGCCCAGCTGACCAGGTGCCTGGCCAGGTACGGGACCAGCAGCAGACACGCTGTGAGCCCCGGGGCCACCCCGCTGTCTGTGCCGGCACTGCCGGATGGGTGCAGCAGGAGGGGAGCAGCAGAGGCTGATGCCACAGCTCAGCCCCGCGCCAGTGGAGCTGTTCCCCAAGCACACGCAGCCGAGCGCTCCGATGTGTCTCACCGAGCACCTGGCTGAAGTTCAGCCTTTGGGGGCGTTTCTAAGAGGGAGGTCTCTGAGGTGCAGAAGTCCACTGCTGAAAGCAGGGCTCTGACTCAGCTTCTGAGGCATGTCCTGGGGGTCACTGGGTGAGACAGGGGCCTCTAATTCATTAGGTGGTGAAAAGTGCAGCCTTGTCTTTGAGTTCTTAGTTGGGATTGGGATTTCTCATTGCACTTTACATATGAAAGCAACATTCCTCTCAAACGTTCATGCAGGCGCAGCACTACTGCAGGAGTTGCTTTGAATCACCCAGGTACGGAAGATATGGCGCAGATAAATGTTCACAGTTCTTGGTACAGACTCAAAATCGAGATGCAGCATTGCAAACTTGTTAGCGAAGCAAAGTTCCTAACAGTCATACAGCTACAGGAAATGAACAGTCCAACCTGCTACGGTTATCGCAAAGTGTGGTTAGAGCAAGAGCAATTTCATTTGTATTTAATGAGGTTTCCAAGTAAAGACATTCTGGGTTTTCTAGGATCTTCATCTTGCTCTATTTAAAGCTACCAGCAGGGCAGATGTCACACCGGAAATAACACCGCTGGGCAGCTGAGCTCCTGCAGCAGCAGAGCCGTTGCGCTCCTGAGTCGCACAGAGCAAATACTGGAATCTAGCACACCTCAGTGGAAGTCAGCAGAAGAGCCCCCTTGTCAGGGCTGCCATGCGTGGTGCACTTGCTGCTCCAGCCATCCCGCAGAGCCCCTCAGACTTACAGTGCTAGGAGGCAGCAGCCATCCCGGGTGAAAGGGTCAGAAAATAAACGTGTGGGGCCGCCGGTGCCCAGAATTGCTGTGCAAAGAGGGGGGCATTTCGCTTCCCCCGAAAAAATGTGTGAAGGGCCAGAGGGGGAAACCACATGGCTGTGATTAATGCCCCAATCTTTTATTAATAAACCTTCATAATTCTATCTGCTCCACATCAGTGATGCCAGGAGCTGCTGTGCTCTCAGATCTCCCAGTGCATGCAGTTCTGTAAGTTTGCTTTGAAAAAAAATACAGAGCCTACATTAATATTGTGCATGTGCCATTAATGCAAGCCTTCCTTCAAAATGCTTCCCTCCTGGCAGAAGTGCATGCAAGGTATGTGCCTGAAAACCTCCTCAGGAGTCCTAGTCTGTTTCCGATTTACCCTCCATTCGAACTGAAGCAGGAGATTAGAAAAAAATACCTTCCTTTTCTGCAGGTTGCTTGCTTTCTGTCTCTGCGGTGTGGCTGGCCTTGTCCCTGCTGCGGCTGAGCAGACCGTCCTGCTGCACACTCCAGTCTGGGATTTTTGACCTTTGGGAGAAAACCCCGGTCCCACTAACGACAGGTTCTCCTTTCACAGATACTTCTTACATGGGGGACACCGCTCCGTTCTTCCTCCTTCCCCAAACCACAAGCAGAAGCTTTAATTACCCTTTCTTTCCTTTTAAGATGTTTAACCCTCTTCTTACTGAGCTCCCTGGGCAAGCTCAGCAACTAATTGGCCTGTAATTTGTGCCTGATGTCTCCTGAGATGAGTGGTTTTGTGGACTTGCAGTGCCAGAGACCACAGGTTTAAAACACACAGCAACGTTTGAGGTGGGAGATGGGATCTGAAGTGTTTGCACATTTTTGTCTGTTTTATGTCCCTTTTCAGCCTAGCTTCCAGTGATGGAGGCCATGAGCAGCACTTGCAGAAGTGAACGGATAGCACGGAACCTGCGGTATAATTCTGTTTTCATCGTTCCAATCTAACATATCTCAACATTAGCGTTGTCCTTTGATAGATTTATTTGCTATTTGGTGTCTGGATTCACTAAACCTAACAGAACCATTTCAGACCTGTCACAGTCACTCTAGGCTCTCACAAACCCTTCTCACACTGTGGATATCGAACCCATGGTTTCTGTCCTCACCTAGACCAGTCCCACCCCGAGTCCCTGCCTTCCCAAGACACACAACTCTCCTGCACCAATATAATGCACGAATCATACCTGTATATCACATTAGCACTGTGATAGCCTATTTTCATCCTGATCCTCACACTTACTCCTGGCTCTAAATTGTTCTTTATAAAGAGGTCTGCAGGGACCTTGTTATTTTTATTGCTGTAATAAGGCAGCTCTACAGGAGAGAAGGGAAGTGTTTAGAAAGATAGCAAAGACCCCGAGGCTGCCTGAATGTCAGGGAGGGCCTGTTGCAGAGGCCAAGCAACTTGGGCTCTTGCCTTGGTGAGCACTAATCCCTTTGGCTTGTGAAACGGGCACCAGGCACTAAAAAACAAAGGGTGACGCTGCCCGACTCGAGGATTAACCTGCACCAGGATCCCTGACCAAGACAGGAGGCAGAGCAGAGCTGTAACACCTCCTTAGAGGGTGCTTTGGAGCGGTGGATTTGGATTCCCTCTAATCCTGAGGGAACAGGCTCCTTCAGCAGCAATGATCTAAACCCTAGGGAACTGCTTAGCACGAGCAAATTAGCAGCAGCACATTTATGTATTTCAGGTAACTCAAAGCACGGGCTCAGCAGGCAGGTAACGGGCGAGGAGCGGCACTACCCGAGCTGCGCGCGCAGCAGCACCAACGCTCGGCAGCCCTGCTGCAGGGGGCACTGGGGCAGCACGGGCACCGCAGAGCCGCCTGGGCACCCTCCTGCCCTGCCCGGCGCCCAGCCCGGCGAGCGCTGGGGGCATTCCTAAGAGTTTGTGCATCCGTCAGCATGACTCTCCTGCACCTTTAAGTGACAGTTTCATCCTGGCTTTTCCCATGCAGCTCCTACCAGAGGTAAACAGGTCTGCCAAGCGTGTACATAGAGCCCTAGCTGAAGAGCCTGGGCAGCAAAGCCTCTGACCAGGCTTCTCTAACAGTGAAGGAGTTTCCTAGAAAGATTTTGAAAGGAGCACACAACATGAGTCTTGCTCTTCACTGGCTGTTTTGGGTGACCATTACCTTCAGGCTGAGGAGTTGGTGGCTGCAGCTGTGTTCCCAGGACGGGGACTGACTGAAGGCTGAGCAGACAGCGGCGCATCACCAGATTCACCTCTCAAGACTCAACAGAACTGGTTTCCAGAAAGGGTAGGAAGAGAAGAGTCTTGGTGGACATAGGGAGACGAAGTAACAGACGGCCATGTAAGCAGTGCATGTCCACAGAGAGAATCAGCGCGCTGGCTGAAATAGCTATTGATCCCATTAGTGCTACTGTCTAGTTTGAAAGCAAGTCCTTCAGCGTGCGTGACAGAAGGTCAGGGCCTGGACTCAGTTTCCAAATCATGCAGTAATAACAGAGAGAGAGAACGCTGAAGGTAGCGCAAGTGTAAGGGACTTCCAGGATTACAGCTGAAGCAAAAACAAACATTAAATAAATGGGGTGACAAGAGCTGTGCCCATCCTTGCTGCAGACACACTTGCTGAGCAGAGATGCTCAGAACGCTTTTGTTCAAATGTCAAAAACCAGAAAATGCTGTTTCATCAAGAACAGAAGTGCTCCCTGGGAACATGGGCAGTTCAGCAAAGCTTGAAACAAGAGCATTTCTGAACAATTTGTTCCTACGCTCTGAAGTCTATATCCCCACATACTTTAATGTTATATATCATCCCTGACACTTTGAAATTATTGCACTGAGATGCTTCTGTATTAGAGAATGGTAATGTTTTGATAATGACGTTTTGCGTTTTTCGTCCCAACTGAAATACTTGAGACGTTTTGTCCAATGTAGTATTTCAACATTTTGATTTTTATTACAATTTAGGACCAAAAAAAAAATCTAAAATATCAGAATTTCTTGGGGGACCAATATTTTGTTTTCCAAACAGCCTTATTGCTGAGAAACTAAAAAGTTAGTGTCTTGGGAAGTGATTCGGTGCTGCAGCAGCATCTCAGACATGAGTACACTCTACTAATAGACGAGGCTCTTGTACGATGCTAATATGGAAACGAGAGCTCCAGCAAACTGTTCCTCTCCCTGGTGAACAGCCGAGCCCAGTAGCTCACAACTGTTTGCTTTATAAGCTCCCTTGTTGTTGCCATGAGGCCAAGCACACATATTTAGTTCCCTCAGCGTTCCTGCAAGACTTAATACTTATTCCAGGTTCCCTCTTGGCACAGAGAATTTGCTGGTTTGATCCAAAAGTGAAAGCAGCTTTTCTTGTCTCAATCCCATTGCTTTCAGCAAGTGGCAACTCGTTTTTCTGAGTGTGCTGGGATCGAAAGAAAGAGCTCTCGACAGCATACCTGTGACGCCCCTAACTGCTTGGCCTGGAAGATTTGCAGCAAGCCATTCTGCCACCATTATCTCAGAGTTCCTTTTAAGATCTTACAAGGCAGTGACTGATCTGCCCATTGCAATGGGTTTGACTAATCTTTCATTACCTATCCCGACTGAAAATGTTGTTTGATTTAGGTTCAAAGAGCTCATTATATAGGGATTTTTTTTTTCTCAGACGGGAAAAAAATCAAGTGCAGAGTAAAAAAGTATCAAATGCTAAGCTAATTACATTTTGCCAAGGTTTGGTTGGTATATGACTGTATCCGAGATTTTGCTCATTACCAGTTGTATAATATAATTTCTACTGCACAGTTAATTAGTACCCAAAAAGTAACCAAAGGAATTTATACAAGCCTGGTTGGAGGACACGAAATAAATCACTGAGGAATAGGTCTGGGGAAAGTCCCCAGTGAGGCCATTTTCACTACTGAAGCAAAACACTCAGCGGTTTAACTTCCAAACCAGACAGATGCTTAGGAAGAAGCTCAGAAGCTTCTCAAGGACTGCCTCTGTGCCCTAGCCAGACAGCTAAACTCCATCTCCTTCCACAAGCCGTGTGCCTTATCTAGTTGATGTCAGCAGATTTCAGCGGGACCCGGCTCAGGCCAGGAATCGTGCTGTCCGTTGGCTTGGCAGAAGCCCCAAGCGACATCCAGCCTGAGCGCGGCTCCTTTCATCGCAGCGCGTCGCTCCCAAGCCTGCTCCGCTTGTGATGGCTCATTCCAAACATCCGAAGCTGACAGAGAAGTATCACTTAAGCACTAACACAGATACCTCTGCCTTCCACCACCACAGTATTCGTCCTGACACAGTGGAAAATGTCTTCGATCCTTTGAAGCCACGAGCGCAGTGACAGGCCAGCTGACAGACCGGCTCCCTCACGGCTAGCCAGGCTCCCCCAGGTTCTGCACGGCCACGTGAATTGCCTTCCCAGCTGTGCAGTGTGACTGGGAAACTACCGTCGCCCTCCTGAAAGGCTTCATTTTGGCCAGAGCTGCTCACCGCTGCAGGGCCGGGACATACTGAAAAGCTGTTGCTTCCATTTTGAGGCAGAAGTATACGCATCAGATGGGATTTGCTGCCTATGTGGGCTTGGTTTGTTCTCCAAGTCAGCTGAGCTATTCTGAACTTGGGGTTGAATGTGGAAGGAATAGCTCTTTGTTTATTCCTTCTAAACCAGCTCATTCGCTCCTACTTTCTGCCCTTTTCCATTCAGATGCTTTTGGCCTTTGAAACATTTCCAGTTGTTTTCCCCCCAACCCAAGGAGAGAATAAAATTTACTACGTACATGTGTGTACTCTCTGTGAGGCTCTTCCAGCAGCTCAGCAAGAAATACAGCCCACGGGGATGTATTAAAACCAATGACCATCCCAGACTGTTTAAAGGGAAGTCAGATACCAGTAACCAAATACATTGCCATAAAATGTATTGCTCTGTCTGGATCTGTGTTTGCCATCATTTTAAAGCCTAGAAGTGGTCTCCAATTTGCCTGTATTGGAATTCTTCATTATTCACCACTCCTCCCAAATCCAATGTGATCTGCAAACTAGGAAATCTTGCTTTCTATGTCCTCAGCCAAGTCTTTCATACACTGTAACTATCAGAAAGACCAGGATCCGCCAGTGCAGTCTCCTACAGTACACGCTCCTTTATTAACTTGTCTTTCATCTTGAAAGGCTTCTATTTATGCCTCCTTTCCCCACTCTGCTCCTGTCCTCTGGCCAATTTTCAATCAGTGAGCCAATTCTTCCCCTTTCCAACTCCCCACCTTTAGACATTAACCTCCGACGTGGGACCCTGTCAAACACCGTCTGAAGATCCAAGCCTCTCCTGACTGCTGCTTAGCCTCTTGTCTATGCTGACAGGAGTGTATGTTCTAAAAAAAGAAATTTCCAAAAGTTAGCGAGGCAGAAAAGGTCCTTTCCGGAAACCACACTGGCTATCTTTGGTCAAGCTGTGCGTTTCTCAACAGGCCACCTTTCATCTATTAAAACATTTTCTAAGACTCGTCTTCACCTGAAGAGAAACGAACTTCCCTGCAAGACCCTGGTGCACATCTGGGTTGTTCCTTAAATAATGGTGGGAGGCTGTCCGCCTTCCACCTTTGAGGAATCTCCTGCAAAACACTTCAGCTCTGTGAAGTGCCTGTGAAAACCTTTCCAATTTAGACCCACAGTTCCTTTAACCTCTCTAATAAGAGAGCCATAGAGTAGGGGGTTTGGTACCAACCATCCACTTCACACCCTCGCTCCCTGAAAGCTTCATTTTCTGTGCTCTCTTTTCCTTTGAGGAATAAAGTCTGGTTTCCACCTTTCTACTTACAACTTTGGTCCAGGCGGCTCCTCTCTGACTCAGGTGTATTCTCTCTGCCAGTAGCCAAGCCTGACATTTCTGCTTTCCTCTTTATGCTTCTCTACTCCACAACCAATAGATTAAAACAAAATTAGCTTCCATCTTTGCCTCCAGCCCTTTCCTTCCTGCTGACATGCAGACTCCGCCAGCTTGTTCTCACCCTGCTCAGCTCCAATGCCAAAATGTCCCCAATTACCAAAGAATCCCATATATCCTGCTCTGTGTGTGATCACTCCTACACCATTATCTTGCCGCTCAATTCATAGCCTCTGCCTGGAAGCCGCAGTAAACCTGTCTCAATGTGCCACTTTACATCCACATTGAGTCTCCTTGGTCTCCAGAGGAGTGTCTCAGCTCACAGTCACCTTCCTGCTATGCCATTTACAGAGATATGTGTGTGCACAAACAGCTTCCTTCCTTGCATGCCAGATGAGATGAATATCTTATGTTGCTTACATAGCCTCATAAACAGGTATTTTCCCATGCCACCGTGTTGCTTTGCATGATTAGAAAGAGCTGACTTAAACACATTCAAATGATTGCATGGGCTAGTTACAGTACGCTGTGTGGAGCTGTTGTAATTTTTATCCTCCATATATCCAAACTGTCCTGGACAAAAATGCTATGTCTGTAAAATGGAAAGGAGCAAGATCAAAACTTATCCGGTGTTCTTGGGTTTGGGTCATTATTGGGGCTTGGTGGGAAGGGATAAAAAGATCAGCCCCAAATTATCTATCTGTTCAGCACAGACTGAATTCCTCGCAGCTTCAGTTCATCCGAAATGTACCGATGTAGGAAGAAATTAAAATTACTCTGCTCTATCTGCCCTACTTCAACACGCTTCACACTAGGTAAGGCAAGCCTGCTCTTCACTTCTCCTTGAGCAGCTTCATCGTCCTGGTGTTAAGGCATCCAAGGCAGTGACTGTTCTTCACCAGAAGCCTTTCCAATCTCCTGGATACAGAGGGTTGAGGCAGCAATTCTTCTGGCAGCTGGAGGAGCAGAGGACTGAGAACCAAGCTGACCTCTCGTCACGGCACTGCCCAGGCAGACACACCAGCCGATAAACCTCCACACGGCGGTCTACCGTGAGCAGCAGCGAGGTCAAAAGGAAAGAGCAGCTCCTGCAGGGTCTCCCAGCCCAGCTGCACCCACCCGGCCAGGCGTGCCTACGGGAGGGTTCCTTCTGCATGGGAACCAGTCGGCCGGGCCTGTCGCAGGTGCTCGCTCGGCTGCCTCTTACGGCCTGGCCGAGATCGCGGCACGTTAGTCCGGCAGAAGTGGCAGGGGATGCCGGGAAGCCGGCCGGGCACGGCAGGGTGCTGTGCAGGCAGCTCACCGCAGCCTCACCCGTCGTGTCCAGCTGCAGGCCCCTGGCACAACGAGCTCGTCCTTGGCACCGCGCTTCCCTCCTGCTGCACCCGAAGAGCGCCAAGGTCACATTCGCCGAGCCACGGGCTGCGGAGAAGCTTTGTTTGTTTCAGACAAGCCAGGGGGAGCAGACGAGAGAGAGTCAGTCAGTGTTATCACAACTAATGCAGCTCATTAGAATTGTTTTAAACTCTGAAAGCAAATGAATATCTAATGAGATTTCCCCCCAGGTGTAATTAGCAATAAGCTTTACATTGCTCTAAAAATACCCTCCAATTTTTTGAAAAACTAAATGCAGATAACTGGAAGCTCTAGTTACACTTAATGAACTGAACAAAGCACATTGAAAACTAAGAATATTTTAATTGTGTTTATTTAGCCTTCAGCAAAGGATCTAAAACATTTTCATAACCATCAAATTAATTCCAAAATGCTTCTTTGTAAGTTGTCCAGCTAGCAATGTCGATGTTGATCACATACAGTGGACTATTTCCTGATCGGACAGTCAATTTACGGAACAATGCATTATTCAAGGACCTGAAGCCATCTCTGCACCAATCTTTCCCTCCCCTTCCTTCCTCCCACAGGCTGTTTAGCATACAGAAGAGTTTATCAGCTCAAGAAGAAACACTGCATTTCTGGTTAGTGAAAATAAACACCATTAGATATCTTCTTCCTTCCATATTTGCCCCAAAAAGAATGGTGAGGAAAACACTCATTTTCTTCACAATTCTCCAAAATTACTAAAGTGGGTATCGCCTTTCACATTCACTTCAAATCAGTTGATAAGTTGGCTTCCTATCACTGAGCACCCCCAATGACTGACTTAGTTTGGCAACAACCAGACTGAGCTGTCTAAAACTCTGACCTTTGAAAGGAAAGAAGCTACAGCTCGACACCTGTATCATCTTTCCCTGGAAGAGCTTAGGGTTCAGACCTGGTTTTGACTAATTCAGCAAAATACATGAGCAAGACACTGCGTCAGAGTTTCTCTGTGTCTGGTGATGGCTGCGGCACTGGGAGACGGAGCCCAGCCCTGCATGCGAGCAGGACACGAGATGGGAGCATGGCAACTCTCCCTCCTGCTCCTGCTGACCGTGTTTCACAAGCAGCCCTCGGAGCCCAGGCTCGGGCCAGAGAGCAGCCTCGCTGCGTTTCTTCACAGGGCTCCAGGTAGTCAGATCCCATTGATGTCCTTTGCGTCTCTGTGCCTAGCTCGCTGGCTTCCTCTGAAGCATTGCAAAGGAGAGTTAATTAATTCTGACCACTCCTAATAGTCTTCTAGGTCGCAAATTGGTGATTCAGCTTCATTAATTTGATTTCTAACATTTCATCCTTTGCACTCTCTGCCCGATTAGCTTCCTGAAATTTAGTTTCAGTAAATGGGATGAGCAAGGCAGAAACTTCCGAAGAGATTTTCCTCACTGGCACTTGGAGGACAAGGCACAGCGCAAACCCCTGGACTGGCGGCTGGGGTGAGGTCACCTCCTTTTTGTGAACTTCTTTTCGCGACAGGCTGCAGTTGGGTCCCTTGCAAAGGAGCCATCGCTTGGCCTTTCACATTCCTAACTCTGGAAAAGCTCCAATGCAAACTGCACCAGAGTAAGACCAGCACAGGAGGAAAATCAGATGACAGAACTGAACAAAGAACTCATTTTTCTGATAGCATTTTAAAATAAAAGCTGGCATTAATCCGTAGGCGTATGTAAGCAGAGGCCACGTTTACTGCAAAGTGCTCTATTCTCTATACATGCGATGTCAGAAAAACAAAGCAAACCGTGTCAGCTGCACTCTAGGGGAGCAAGGCTCTGAGTCACTGAACGCTGCTCCTTGGTCTTACATCACTTCTAGACGGGTCATTGTTATAAGACCCCCTAAAAAAGTGGATTGCAGGTGGAGGAAATGAATTCATTACTATATACTTGGGATCTGCGTGGGGTTTAAAAACTAACTGATTTTTTTGAAGTGATCCAAAGACCATTACGGCTCCTTTTCTGGTTTTCAGATGACAAGATTGTAACTGGACGTGTTCATATTTGTCTCTCCGTAAGGTTTTACTCTACTCCACTAAACAGCATATTGACCCTTCTTCCAGTGAGGGACTGAACCCAATTCTTTCCCAGTAGGACCTAATCCTTTTTCCCTTTAAATAAAAGCTTCAGTATACTTCTACGTGCCCACTAATCAATGATGTACTCACAAAAAAACATTCCAGCTGGGGAAGGAAGAGAACAGGAATAACATCAGTCATATTCAAAAAGCAGCATCTAATCCTGTGATGCTGAAAGTGTCATGAGGAGGTCTGAGGAAAACTAGAAAATGTTGTGTGGGCCCAGAAAATTTTACGTTTTGCCTCCACACGGATTACTGAGGAGCACCTTCTACCAGAATTAACCCCCAAATCATTGTGAACCTCAGCTGAAGCCATGGCTTTTCCGTGGGTCTGACTCAGAGAGGTGCGTGTGGTTTTGCCACAAAACCACACGGCGATGCAAGTCTGGGGATACTCAGTCAAACCCCGCTTTGTCACAGCAGCGAGATGTGAAAGCGGCTGGTCCCACCTGGCTCGGGGTTTCACTGCAACATCACACAGCTCCAGCGACAAAAGGAAACAGATTTCTGAGGCCAAAGGAAGTCTTGGGGCAAAGACATTTTCTAGGAAATGAGGTGAAACATGCAGATGTACACCCAGAGCAGCACAACCTGAGAGAGAAAACAAACCCACAGCTGTGGCTGGAAAATAAACCTGCTCCCGGCAGCGCAGCCTTTCACATCACGGGAGCCAATGAACAAGTGCTCGAGTGTTCTCACTGCTCAGACATGTGCAACCTGGACCCTTCGCCGAGCTTATTGTTCCCTCGCAAAAGGCCCATTTAGAGCAAGCCCAGCAAGCCTGAGAGGGGACGAAGGACAATGGCAATCTCTCCCATTCAGCAGCAGAGGCCTAGGAAATATTTGCTACTCCAGGAGAGCAGCAGAGGCGCCTTTTCAAAGCTCCCTTTGCTGGGAGCTGAGTGACAGCTGAATCACAGCGCTGCTTTCCAAGAGCCAGACCTCAGCAGCACTGCCAAGAGTGGCCTGTTGTATTCAGAGCCCCGACACAGCTGCAGTTACTGGGAGGTCCTGCCATTGTCCTCCCCCAGCAGAAAGATGTTTCTGTCCCCCCTTCATAGACCTCCATCGCTGCCCAGTACAGGCAGGCTGAATGAAAATGTCAGCAGCAAGCATCGAGCAGATGTGAAGGGACCGTGCTCTCTGACCTGGATTCACCCATCACGTGGGCCGGCGCTGCTGGATGGAGAATGGCTTTGAGACAACCTCAGGGGGATGGGGCGCTGCCGCTTGAAACGGCGCGAATGTGGGGCACGAACCTGACTAGCGCAGGAACGGTGCTTCGAGGGAGGCGGAGAGGAAAGTCCTCCAGAGGACGTCCGGGAAGAGCTCAGCGCTGCGAGAGCCGAGCAGGATTCGTGCACTCAGCAGGTACTGGAAACTCTCCCCTGCAGTCCCACCCTTCATTTCCACACAGCGCGCACTGGTCCCAAACAATGGATACCCTGGGTTTGAAGGGAGGCTGTAAGCTCCGAATCCAAGTTTTGTAAAAGTAAAACAGATAAAAAGTGGAAGTTTTAAAGAGCATTAATAAAACAATATGTCCAGGAAGTGAAGTTGACAGCCTGTGGTGTCATTCTGCCTGCAGAACAGTAAAATGAAATTTATTCAAAACAAAACAAAAAAAAAGTGAAAATAACTAGTATAGTTTCACAGTCCAAAATAAATAAGATGCAGGAAAAAACAACAGAACTGAGTAAACTAAGAAAAAAATGTCATGAATGTTCAAAACAAATTTCAAGCGAATGCTGTCCCCATTATGTTTGCGAGACTTCTGCAGTGAGTGTTAGAGCTGCAGCTCATTAGCCAAGTGCTAATGGGTGGGATCCTCGATATTCATCGGAGGCACCCAAGCACCCGACCGCGCGCTGCCGGCAGCCCGTGCTGGGTGCAAGGTGTCGGCGTCTGGAGAAAGGACGGAGCAGCACGACTGGTAGCTGGGCAAGGAAAGGGAAGGAAAAGGAAAATACTTGGGAGGTCTGTCAACGGGGCGAGCGGTGTGGTCCAGGGGGATTTTGCTTCGTTTGGGAAACAACAGGACACTTACGGAAGGGGCTGCACTCCTGGGGATAGTACAGGAGAGCAGCTGCCTCGCGCTGTCAGCCAGATCAGAGAGAGCTCCGCATCCAAGGGCTGGATGCGAGCCAGGTGTACTAAGCGACTACAGAGATACCTAAGATACGGGGATGGTAATCTCTCACCAGGTTTGAAATGCAGATGAGGGTCTGCAGAAAGGGCAGCAACACAAATATCTCGGAGCTGAGAAAAGCCGACTTTGAAGGGAAACGAGACAAAGCTGAAGGAAATTGGCTGGGATTCAATAAGGCCTGAGAAATGCACAATGGAAAGGGTTTACTGCAGTCAGAAAGTAATTACATTAAGATAATTCTACTCCACAACGTTTTTTGCATCATCAGAATTTTTTTCATGTTCTTTCTCAACCATTGGTGGAAGCCAACAGTCTCACAAGGAAAAAGTCCTGACAGAAATCTCGCGTGCCGAGGTACTAAAGACACAGGACCCACGAAGAGACTCCTCTCAGCCACGACAGCACGGGAGGAAGGCAGAGCGGCGCGAGGGCAGGAGCCCCGGGGCGGCAGGAGGGCAGCGCGGCAGCTCGCTCAGGTGTGCCGGCAGGAGGAATAGCCACTGCTCTCAAAGAGCTCCCGGGCAGAAGGTCAGCGCCGTGAGTGACAGAAGCAAACTAGAGGGATGGAGCAACTTCTTCCCCACGCTTCAAACCAAGCGAAGTGCCAGTACAGGCAGCACAATGGGGCCATTGAAACCGGAGAGTGATAATGGGAGAGGAGGCGGCACCATACAGCTTAAAACCAAAGCAGATTCTTCCCAGAATTCACTCCCAGAGGCATTGCAGACTGAAGGGAAAAACAAGAGGGTAAAAATAGATTCAACTCTGATCCACAGTAATTGCGCAACAGGGATAATAGGGATCTCAGAGGTGGAGATAATAAAGTGGCTGAGTTTTAAAAGTTAAAACTGTAAGCACCAAGAATCAAAGCAGAAGTTAACGAATCTGGAAACTACATCTTAAAACGCTGCCTCAACTCTGGGCTGGCCAGGACCTTTCTCAGAGCCCCAGGCCGGGTCCTCCAAGGACTCCTGCTGCCTCTACAACCAGGGCCCCCCGCTAGGAGAGCGGGGTGCGTGCAGCCTGCGCCGCCACTAAGCCCCCAGGAGAGGGAAAACGTGCTCCTGACCCTGACTGCAAGCAGAGCAGAAATGAAGCCTCCACCTCCCTCTTCTCGCCATCTGCTTAGCTGTCCTGATGAACTGCAGGGCTCACCAGCCCAGCGGGATTTTTCCATCTCTCAGTTCTAGGGAGAGCTCGCACCGAACAAACGACCTGGGCGCTAACTTAGAAAGCTCGCTCTTCCCGTGTACCTATCTCTGTTCTGTCTGCCTCAGGAGGCAAGGTAATTCTGACTAATGCAGGACAAATAAAATGAGAGACCTGAATCTTAAAATACTACCATGAGAATTACTTCCAAGTGTCTGTTCCCTGAATGCATCAGGCAGACTGAGCGGGAGGCTCGATAGATGAGCAGGAGCAGCCCGTGCGGGGGCTGCCCGCCAGGCCACGGCATGGGCGCGGGGTTGTGGGCACTGTCCCCCAGCTGGGGACGTCTGCCCAGGCCCCAGCAGCGCGTCCAGGGCACTCCTAGTCCTGCCTTCTTCTCCCACCTCTCCCCCAAACCCTGCTGGTGCCTCCCGCCCCCCAGCGAGGACAGCTCAGTGCCACAGCCCCTGGGCAGGAGCGAAGCACAGCTCATTTCATCTGCGCGCACAAGCTCATAGGAACGGGGCAATCACCACGGGCACTGGCGATTTCACATGCTAAAAAATAATGACTCTTCCTCCTCCCCAAAGCAACCAAGGGATAAAGAAGAGACACTTTGATTTCTCTCCCATGGCTTTCCTTTCTCTGAGCCAGTAGGCTGCGTTCATGTCATGTTTCAAAAGTTCTCACACAACCACAAAGATTAGAAATGTATTTTCTAAAATGAGAGCTTAAATTGCACAAATACCCATTTCTTTCAACATCTGGAAGAAAAGCCCCACAAAATACCGTAGGACTTAGTCACGTTACCAACAGGACACCAGCGAGCTCTCTTCCAGGAATCCCAGCCTGGTTTGGGTGCCTGATTCCCAAGAGCAGTCCTGCCTCGGGAACAACTCGGGAAAGGCAGCCAGCAATCCTCCCTCCGCCTCTGCCCCAGGCCTTGAAGAAGCATGTCCTTCCACGGCTGGCAGCTCTGCACATCTCTCAGACCAGATTCCGACTACTACACGCAGTTGTACCGACTGGCCGTGCCTTCCGTACAAAACAGCCCCCAGCATGTGACCACACCACGCTTCAGGAAGTTTGGAAAACTGCTTTCCATCGTCACTCCTCCTCTTGCCAGGGGAAAAAGAAAAGACAAAGTGGAGTTTTCCCTCCTAACACAAGCATTAACTATTACTTTCACATAGCAAAGCCAAGCAAAAGAAACTTAACGCCCACTAAGGGCACAGCTTCAGGGCTGGGAAGCCGCGGGAGCCGCTGCTGGAGGTTATCGCCAGAGCCCCGGGCATCACAGAGAGACTCGAAGCTCCCCGGGCTGCCAGCAAGCACAACCTTCTGCTGAGTGTGGAGCACTGGGTCTCTCGCCATGTCATGCTAAATTTATACGTACCTCAGAGTAGAGATGTATGTCATTTCTCTGTGATTAACACATTTCTGATGGGATCCAGACAAGTCTGAGGGGGCGACGGGGTTGGGGGGAAATGAGGTGGTTTTGATTCAGACCCTGGCTTCCATCAAAGTGCTGTGGTCTGCTTAGAATGTCTGTGGACATCATTTTACAGCAATTTAACGCACCCACTCACACACAAAAAATCCCCGGGGGTTGTAAACCCTGATTTGCAGCTGGACCCAAACGAGAAACTTGTGCAAACAGCACGCCAGGACGTGGCGGCGGCCCCGCCAAACTGCTGTGGCTGGACAAGAGAGCAGCGGGCAGAGGTGCCATGGGAGCCGCAGGCTCCACCACCTCGCCTCCAGCTTTGCCCGTACTGTCCTGGGGGGCTGCAGGCAGCTCCTGAGTGACCCCTTCCTACTGCTGGGGCGAGCCCAAGGCGTGCTGGCAGCAGCACTAACCCCGACCAGCCCTGCCCTGCGGCTGTCTGGTGGGCTCCCAGCACTAGGTGGTCTGGCTGGAGGCACAGACAGTCATAAAGGCAGCAAAATGCGTGCGCAGGCACATGGGTTTTTTCATGTCCACCGGATTATAACTAAAAATATTTCAACAGCTGTTTCTTTTTGCTGCAGGGGAAGGCAAGGAAAAGGAAGCACATGGTCCAAGTTGCTATCTCAAGGATATTTGCCTTAACGTTGCTGCTAAAAAGAGCAGACGTTAACTATTTTGTCAAAAACCTATGTCCTGCTGTGGACTGAAGAGCAGCGAGTTCCCCCTCCCAGCAGCAAACAATTCCCAAGCAGCCAGCTCACGACAGAGACCTTGCGGGCGCCCAAATCACCTTCCCACTGCCTGGTGTAACGGGGCAGTTAGCAGGTCATGGCCCCGGCAGGCTGTTTTCTCATCCCCCGAAGCACAACTGCTGCTGAAGAGCCATGACCAGGAGGGAGGGCCCAGAGGCCCCGCAGGTGCTGCGATGCGGTGCCCCTCGTACCGCGGCTGTGGCTCCACGCAGCACAGGCTGCTGGCACGAGCGGGCGCTGACATCTCCGTGCCCTTCGGGCCTCTGCACTCACTCCGCAGAGCCCATGCTGCCTCGGATCAGGGGACGGGTATTTCTCTTTCAGGAGGTTTTACGAGAGCTTTAGGACTATCTCCTGAAAGCAAACCCTTGGCCTTGCTGCTTGTTTTAGGCTCCGCTGCAGCTACCCTGGAGGAAACGTTTCCTTCATGCTGATTCCTGGTGGGATGCCTGATCTGGCAAGGCAGCATCCCCTGTATTTTAACTGTCTAGTAAATATTTCAGATGCTTCTGGCTCACAGTTCATGCATTAGAAACAGTCTTGTCCCAGGATAACAAGCTACCCCTGCCTATAAAGAGCAGCAGTTTGTGCCTTTCTATCCAAGCACATGAGAGAACAGTAGCAGAGTGTCACCATCCTTAGCTAATTTGGCACTTCAAGCAAGAACGGGGCTTTTATCTCTTCCTTTTCATTATAACACGGTGAGACAAACATTAGATATCAATAAGTAACTAAGCTGGCTACAGAGGACAAACAAATAATTGCAGACGGTTGCTTGGTAAGTGATGAGCCTTTTGGGGCTCGATCACCACCTGTAGGCAAGCTTTGATTCATACATGAGATCATGGAAGAGAAAGTCAGGCACAAAGCAGACGCACAGAGAGCAGCACATCATTTCTTCTGGTACCTGGGACAGCAAACACAAGCAAGCACGACTCCTGTAAAACCCATGGGGGGAAAGAGGCAGAGGGAGTTGCGCCAATGCTCTTCTACTTACCTGCATTCCTATCGGTTCTTTGCTTCTCCCTGTTCCCGCCTGAGTACCTACACTCTGTCACGGGATGATCCTCTGAAAGCAACGGCTGTCCCGAGTGAGGGACCTCGTGCAGCCTGCCCTGCTTTGTCCTCGCTGCTGCACACACCCGGGCACCCACCACGGCACCCACCTGGGGAGCGCTTCCTCGGGCAGGACACCAACACAGAAGCTTTACGCTCATTCTTAAAGCCAGGTCAAAACAGAGAAAAACGACTGGGACCATAACCATGTGCTGAGTACGTACAGCCCAGGGAATTTGGTTCGGCTTCAGGAAAACGCAGCCAGGCTGAGACACTGCTAAGGCTGGGAAGAAAACCTCTGTTCCTCGGCCCTTGCACCGCAGGCCTGTGTTATGAAGCTGGCTCCTATTTCTAGAGCGTTTTCGACACAAATGCTTCCAAACTGCAGGCTGGTACACTTCAGCCTGGGACCTCCTTGGCGTGACAGCTTGCTTCACCTGTAAGCAAAGCTCAAACGTCAAGCGGCCGCGCGGCCGAGGGCAGCGTCGCGGGGAGCGGCACCCAGCGCAGCGGGCGATGGAGGCAGGGAGCGGTGTGCGGCGGGCGCTGCCCTGCCTGCCTCTGCTGGGGGCAACGGGAGGGGGCTTCGGGACCACCGCCCTTAGCAGGGGCTTCCTGGGGCTTCATTAGCAAACGTAGTAGCCGCTAGATGGCAAACTCACAGCCAAAACCGAATGCCGTTGACCGTAAGGGACTCCCCAAATGCTGCAAAATCGAGGGTGCAAAAAGCCAACGTGGTTTAAAAAGCGACAGACACGGCTAGCTCCCTCACCGAGTTCAGCTTGTTCGTCTGTTGCTGTCCCACCACTACCCTGCACGCAGGGAGCAATAAGGGGTGTGCTTCCACCGGCGGTAAACCACCCCCTGGGTTTACACGGGCACTTCCAAACGTGGCGGGCACAGTTATGGCGGGAGGGACAAAACAAAATTCCTGCACATCTACTAAAAATTTTATTGCTTAAGCCAGAAAGAACTGCAGCCTGCAAATAACATGGCTAAGGGAGCCCGGATTGCAGATTATGTATTATTCATTGTCAGCATTGTAAGCCTCCAGCCAATCTAGCTTTTTCAGTGGGGGCTGCAGGAAAGGTGGGGCCACTATGCAAATCAGGAGTATCTTGCAAATGACTCTTACATATTAGCTGCATGTCTATGAAAAGAAATGAATTGCATGGTAGCCAAGGCTCTACAAAAGCAATCATCTTTGTTTCGCAAAGTGGCCATTTGTATTTTATGTCAGCTTGTTATTATCCCGAATCAGTTCTTGAGCAAAGATCAAAGCTAGCCTGGGTAAAGCAGCTCGCACGCCTTACATGCTCATAATTTTTCTGAGTAGGAGTCCTTTCCAGCAGCTGGAGTCCCAGGAATGGGCATTGTTACATGCATGTCTTCTGAAAAAAACTGGGTCACACCAAGCCAAAATTTCAGCCAAGATGCTGAGGTAGCTCCCTGCCTCCGCACCCAGAAAGCCTGAGCGTTCAGCATTGCCGTGCGTCTGTAGAAACACGTGGGCAGCAGAGTGATGGCCATTCTACAGAAAGCTCCACACCTACCGTTCCGCTAAAGGTGGAATCATCCCTCACTGCAAGAAGAATAGGAAATAGATCCGTTTTTGTGTAGTGTCCAAAGGTACAAACTGCCACTGATTTTACCATGCTATCGTACAGGGCAAGACAAACTCCCAGGCACTTAACTCTCCTTGTATGCCTATAGCAAAGAGTTGATCGAAACAGTTCTCCCTTTTACAGCACTTTCAGAAGTTCATTACCCAGTACGGCAGGAATGCTTGCTGTACTCAGAGCAGCAGCAGTTGCTGTGTACCCAGACCCAAATATTCTTTCAATCCACACTTACTTTAAGAATGCCAAGCAAGAATAATAAACTCAGTCCTGCAAGCGTTAGTGAAATGATTTGCCAGGCTGATGGTACTGCTCCATGCCCCTGAGCAAATCCAGCCTAACTATACAAATACAGGATCCTGCCGATCCCCGCTTGTGTATCTGCAGAGCCACTCATCAGAGCTCTCAGTACGATTTCCCAGATTACCCTCTCACACGACTTATTGGTAAGTTTTGCACCACCAGTTCTGAACCACAGTAACTCCATTAGATCTGCTGAGCACCCAGGTGAGGGTGCTCCTTGCTGGTGAGGCGCAGTGACCACCTGCTCCTCGCTGCTGGGAGCTTCGGCTCCAGAAAAGAGAGATTTTCACTGACCCCCTGCGAAGACCCAAACTGAGGCACCCAGAGGTCCATTTGGAAGGCTGATCCATACACCCTCTCTGCTCTGCCTTTTTCAGTTCCACATATTTAGACAAGCTGGACAAATTTCTCCTGAAAGCGTACTGGGCAACCTTAATCTGCAACACATTGCTCCCTTTGGAGCCTTCTGGTTCCACTGCTTCCCTGCTTTCGCACCCACTCTGTTAAATCGTTGACACGTCTCATAAGCATGTCCGTTATGACCAACATATTTGATCAGTATGCTTCGAACCTGAGCACTGCACTTGCCCATTTAATGAGCAATATTTCAGACATTTTCCAAACTTCCTGTCACCAGCATTAACTAACACACGAGCGCTCCAGACAGACTCTTTTGTTTGGAGCAGCTGTGCTGTAAAACAGGCTGAGTATCTCTGCGGCCACGAACTGCTCTCCAAGGTCTCCCCATCCCCAGCCTGCCATATGTTGCCCCTATAGTTTGTACAAACTCTTTCATTTCCTCCCTATCCTGTTGCATTTCATCAGGTTAATCTAAGAGCGCGCGCCGGCATCCGAACGCACTCCGCTGTTTTGCAGAGGGCAAACAGCCCTCACCTGGAGTTCCTTACGTGGTCTCTCGCTAAGCTCTCTGTCTTTTAGGTCTCTCCACTTTGTACCTCTCCTGCTTCCAAGGAACACTTTGGGAGCACTGGGGCCCACATCCAAGGCAGTCCATGGCAAAGCCAGTGGCAGCTGTGCTGCAGCGGGGCTACCCCCAGTCAAAATCCAGCAGTGAAAGGGATTTACGTAAGGAAAACCAGCAAAGAAGTTTGAAACCATCCACTGAGGTCGGAGAGAGACAGGGGCACTCAGTGGCCACAGCACTGGGATCGAGGCTTAGCTCACTGGCATTCCGCACAGCCTTCAGCTCACCTACGTCTGCTCCCCTTCCTCTCAACTGTTCCCAATACTGGGGAATGAACACTGGCACCACTAAAGACAAAAAGCAACCGTGAGATGAAGGGTTGATCAAAACGAAATGCTGATGAAGATGCAACCCTCTGATCCCTGGTCGGGACTCCAAGTTCCAAGAATCCACATCCCAGCCTAAAACCCCAACACGACGAGCGAGCAAAACCGCCACTGGACGCAGCTCCACGGCGAATTTGATCAAGGAGACCTCTTCGGCACCCCCACGCAGGGCCCAGAGGCAGGCAGCAGAGGCAGGCCCATGGTGGGATACTCAATGGCTCCCCCCTGCACCTACCCCCCGCTGGAACTGTCTCCTTGTCCTGGAGCAAGGAGGCTGCGCCCCGCCGCAGTGCCGCCCTCCTCTCCAGCCTCACCACATCACGCAAGTGTGCGGCAGCAAGACCGGTACGGCACGGAAAGCAGCGAACCCTGGGCTGCGGTGCAGAGCTACTTCAGGTGATCCCAGCAACAGCAACGGAGCTCCCTCATACCCCACCGTCCGTCTGCCAAGCGAACCCAGAACATCCAGCTCATCCACACCCACTGAGATACAGGCTTGTGTCAACAGCAGGTTTTGAGAAAAGCTGAGACCTACAGGCAAGGCGCAGCCGTTGGAGAGGCAGAGACATCATGTGCTTCACGAGGGGAGGGTCTGCATCCCGGAGGCTTTGCATGAGCCTGTGGGGCCTCGCTAACGTGACAAGTAGCAATGGTGAGAGTGAGGAAACGTTCACAGTCTCTTGAGCAACAAATACCAAGAGGAGCCTCTTCAGTTCTCAGTTTCAGCTCTGGAGGCCAACAACACATGAATATATGTCAAGCTTAGTGTCAGAAGGATGCTAATGTGCAGCTACAGCCCAGTCCGACAAGCAGCCCCGCTACCTGCGGCTTTTCTCAGCTCCGTGCAGGCTCCTGCTGCCCAGAAGTCCTGCAGCAGCAGCGGTGGCAGGAAGCACGGCACGGCCGGTGGGCAGCACCGCGCTCTCCACACCTGCGTGGCGCAGCTCGTGCACACTTCTGCCTGGATGGGGGCCGCAGGAGAGCCGTGCCCCTGGCCATGGCCCAGCTGGCCATGCTCTGCACTCACTGGCGTTTAGGAAATGCCGTCCCTGCTCCAAGAGCCGCTGCTGGACTGAAGTCGGCAGAGCTGAGGCGAAACGCCGCCTCTCCCATGACCGCGGGGACGCCCACCCCCTCCAGCAGACAGCTCACGCCCGGTGCCCTGAACAACCCGAGCAGGCTGCGAGCATCAGCAGCACCAAATTGTGCTGTCCTCTGGGAACGAGCCAAGGCTGTGAATGTAAGGCACAGGATGTGATTTCCTGCCCCTCCTGCAAAAGGAAGCTACAGTCCAAAAGGTAGAGAAAGAACTATTAATCCCAGAACAACCATTTAATGTTGATGTTCACATGATGCAGCTGCAGAAATACCACTTCAATTCAAACAGAACTTGTAATACGCCAAGCATGCTGCACTCATGACACATAGCAGGAGATACCAGATCCGGGTGCCAAGAAGAGGAATTACCACTCACAGGCCCCTAAAGAAAGATGCCTCTAGGACCATCACGCCTTGACAGGACTCTTTAATCAAGAAAATACTAGAAAACCATTTTAAAAACTGCAGATCGAGTTCTACTTTATACTGCCTATATGAGCCGCCAGCAGCAAGGTGCTGGGCTCCTTCGGAAAGGAAAGCTTATGGAGTGAAAGGAAAACTAATGTACAACCCCAGCAGGTTTACTTCTGCACAGTCTTTAAAAAGAGATGGAGAAATAAGCAGCGCTATTGAGTTAGCGCGGAGATGGGCTGCACAATTCCACTAGCTACTGCCTGCTTCAGCACAATGAACCAGGATGAATAGGAGCCCTAATGTGGCTGACTCACCCTCATTACTCAACAGCCTAAAATGGGGGGGGAGGGTGTCTCTGGAGGAGATCAGAAAATATATTTTTAGGTGTGAGGCTGTACGGATTATGCAGCCAAGCCTCAAGGGCCTGTTATTTTCCATGGACTGCATCTGTACGATCGTAAGAACTCTCCCGTGTGCAGAGCTCAACTACTTTTGTTTTCGGAGCGTCTGCAACCGTTTGCGGAAGACTGACAGACATGCATGCGCAGACACACGCCGTGCTGTCATGGGGACTTGCCTTCTGTTCTTTCTCACTACGGTTTTCCTCAGCCTAAAATAAAAAGTATGTTCTGTTGTGCCCTTTGTGCAAGAAAATATAACATGAGAGTGTTTATTTACCTACGAGCACCGTAGTCTTCATAGATCGATATTAAAACCCTTCACACTTATTTTCACTGCCTCGTTCAATTGAACTTGGAAATTCCAGCATATCTTGAGAGAGTGCTGAACAGCTGCAAACTAGCCAAGGGATCACATTCCCACAGATGGTATTAGAGTCCAAAGCCCTTCATGTTTGACTGCGGGATATGAACAGGTCAAATGAGAAGTTACACTGTCTGGGAACGAAGTTTCACAGTCCTTGCAGACAGTGTTATTTCGTTTTGCAGTTCTTTGATTTAATGCCGTTCACTTGCAAACTGCTATTTTACAGTGGGGGGGTTCTGCAGAGGTAATTCGAGGCCAATTAACTCCCACCAGAGGCGATCTTCTATGTAAATTGTGGTATCTCCAAACTTCGTAGCTCCTGCACTAACAGCCTGATCAGATATAAGGCTTGAAGCGGTGCTTGCAGCACTAATCTGACACGTGCCCAGAGAGGGACACCGAGCTTTGCAGCGCTCTGGGGAGGTGACTAGGAGCCTTTAACTGCAGATCTGTTCGCTATTATTAATTACACTTTGCCGAACTTCTTACCCCCATTTTATGATTTGTCAGAGACATGCAGTGAATTTACCAGATGGGGAAGGAGGAAGATGTGGACAGGGGAGTGGCTCTTGCAGGCGCCACCTGCTCTGGCCTGTGCACATCACTCAGAGCACAGCGCTGGTGCCAGTCCAAGAACAGCCCTAACAACAGAGTTCGCTCAGGAAAAGGCAAATGGCTGGTGACAAACAACAACTTGCTCTTGCTTGTCATCTGCATGGATGCTGTGAAGCCCAGAAAGACCAAAAAGCGTAAAACCACAGCTTCTGTCCAACCAGAAACTGCTTTGGTGTGCTGACCGCTATGCTCAGTAACGATCCAGAATTTGAGCTTTGGAATATGTATTCGGGAGGCAGTGACCTTGCAAACACCCATAAAAGTTAGAAAAAAAAGACAAAACTTAAGAGAAACCCCTCTTCTCATGATGGCTACTTCAGAAATCAGGTGAGCATGAAGACCCCAGGTACCTGCCCTTTGGGCAGTGTGGGCACTGCTGCGTTCAGCTCGCACCCAGCCGCTGCCTGAAGAGGTGAACTCTGCAATCGTCTTTTTTTTTAAACCAAAGCTCAAGAGCTGTTTGGCGGATACACGCTTCGGATTGTTAGGCAGGCACAAGGGTTCGCTGTCTGTGTAGCTGAGAGGCTGGCCTGACTCCCCCAGGAGCTTTGTTTCCTGACCTCACGCATTCAGCGGACACTGTAAAGGGCACAGAGGTCAATGGGCAGCCCGCTTGCAACAGCCAGGGCAAGAGAGAAGTGTGCTGTGGAGACAAAGTGATTGTAGGCACGGATATATGAGAATATCACAGAGAGACCAGGGGAGAAGAAGTGGTGGGAGCACACCAAGCAGTTTCTCACACCATGCCCCTCCTCGAACTGCCCAAAGCAGTCGTGGCCTCCAGTGGTGGCATCGCCTCCAAAGCTGAAGGCGGGTGGTAAGCACGGACGGGGACGAGCACTGCTGCCGACTGAGCTCTGCAGCCTTCCTCAGCACCCGCAATGCACCCGTCTCGTGTCGGCCTGGCCTGAACACCTGCAGTCAAGGGTCTGAGCCGATCCCTGTCCCCGGGACACAGAAAGACGAGAATTACCCAAGCAGGTCTGGATTGAATCTACCTACCCTGCCCATTCCGCTGCAGCCTCAGAGCTTTCCAGAGGTATTCACAATGTCTTTCTTCCCACGAGCTTCCAGAATTAATCACCAGTGTATGAATTTGGCTTCCCATCCCTCTTCCCAGCTGACAGGAATTGATGGCACCAACTGCCATCACCGTGAAAGACAAGTGATTCCTTCACTAGCATGGCAGACATACGCCAGCCAGGAAGAGATCTGATCATCAGACTTGCTTGTTTTGGTTTTTCAATGCACAAAAGGCTGTTTTTCTCAGAATTAGGGTGACTGCAACAATCTGTTTTTAGACAGAGTTAGAACCACAAGATAAAAGAGGCAGAAATCTTCTCATCTGCATATTTATCATCAAAATGCAGCAACTGCATAATTTAAGCTTAGTGTTAAAAATATTGTATGTGTATTTTAAGGTTTTCCTACTCAGGTGCAAAGGAGACATGCTTTCACTAAGGAGGTTAATTATTTCCTAATGGTGTGAAAACAACAGAAAAAAAAAGGAATCAAAAGGAATTTTCTTACCCTCCCCCCTACCCCGAGGCGCAGCACAGAGACATCCCCGTCCACATCCACATCCCTCACAGACACACGGTGAGGCGACTCGCAACAACGGGGCTGAGGCTTGTGCTGGCAGCCCCGCTCGTGCGGGGTCCCAGGGAGCCTGGGGAGGCTCCGGACACTTGGACGAAGGCGCAAGTTGCAGGTGACTTGCGGAGAGCAGGGGCAGGCTCCTGGCTCATTAAAGCGCTCCCCAAGAAGGGCAGCTGTCCCCAGCAAGGGACCAAGGGATGGGCACAGGCACCAGCTCCAGGTGGCTCTGCCAGAGGGCTGAGCGCTGCCGGCACCCAGGGTGCCCACGGCTGGGTGAGCACCGCACGCAGCCTTCACCAGCACCACAGCGCCTGCTGCTGCCTCCTGCCCATGCAGTCCTGAGCAGGGCCCAGCAGGGTGCCCCACCAGGTGCCCCGAACCACCGGGTGTCACGTCCCAGGTGAGGAGGGAGCTGCTGTCCCCGAGGGAGGGCAGGACTGAGCACAGTCTGTTCCTGGGCTCGGCCTTTACCGAGCTTCGGTACGGTGCAGGCTTCCTCATTCTCCCTCGCTCTCCCTGCTGTGCGTACCGTGCCGTCATGCCCTGCAGAGCAGAAGCGACCGGCTAGCCGGGCACGATCCACCTGCTCAGCGAGAGGACTTGTTCACCCCGAGCTGCCCTGGCTCGCTGCTGACTTTCCACTGGCTGCTTCCTCAAAAGACACGTTTCTTACATGACCTCCGCTCCGCCCACGCAGACGTGCGATGTTCCAGGCAGGACCCTGCACTTACGCTCGGAAGCATCCTCTGCTCCGCCCCGCTCTGCTCCTCGCGGGAAGCCCTGGGCAGCTCACCCACTGCTGAGCACCGTCCACGCGCTCGGCAGGCCCCGCGCAGGCTGCAGCCTGGCCGTGGCAGCTGCCGTCCCCCAGCTGACGCAGCTCCCCGTGCCCTGCTGCCTGCCTCCGTGTCCTCACACGGCCACACGACCCACCCTGCTGCCACAGCCCCGCGGTGCCCATAACCAGCCGACGTGCACACGTGGCTTCTGTTTAAAGAGACGAGTTAGAGGGGCAGCACATGACAACACGCCACAGCCTGAAGACAGCCGATCAAACCAATAAATCCCCACTCGCTCCCCAACAGCTGTAGCCCAATTAAACTCAACAGTTCACAGGTGTTCATGTAATGACTTTAACACAAAATGCACGGTTCCCTTTAGGGGCCTTTAAAAAAATTTAGAGCTCTTTAAATTTTATATACCAACAACATCAAACCAAAGTAGGAAATAATAAAGAAGGAAAGGAGATAGAGCAAAGAAAATAACACAGTGTCAGCATCAGCAACAGCCTAATTAAACAATAGCCACCAGGAAAACGCACGTCCTGCTCACCCAGACACAGCCCTCTCGAGTTCCGTGTGCCAATGCAAACGCAGTTTTCTGCCCAGCCTTTTCAGATCGGAGCAGCAGCCACACTTTCATTCATCAAGCCCCTCTGCCTCCTCGGCACAGCGCTGTGAAAGAACGCGCCCCAGCAAAGCAGAGGCCTGAATCGATCGTTTCTCTCCAACTCCTAACTTCCCCCCTGTCAGGAGGTCGAGCCTGGGCTGCTCTGCGTGGCGTGCCGGGAGGCAGAGCCGCACGCCTCTGGAGGTGACTGCTGACCCCGCAGCTTGCTGTGGCCTTGCAGCACGTGTTAGCGGACCCAGGGAGCCGTGCCGAAGCTGACACCCGTGCTGTTCAGGCTGCCTGCACCATCTGTTTGCTCTGTGCCAGCAGCGGGCTCTTGCTAGGTGCCTCCTTGTTCCTGGGTTCGTTACACCTTGCTAGCAGTTGGGGCCACAACACCGTTACACCCTGTGTGGCTCTCCCATGGCCTGCAGGTGTTCCTCTCCTTCTCAGTCCCCTTCTCCCCCACCTGCTCCCACCGACCTGCAGACACGAGCCCGTGGCAGTGTCAGGATCACAGCTCGGAGCTGCGGGAGGGACGATGAGGCAGGAGAAATGGTTCTTGTAAACCTAGAGAAGGAAGCAGCAGGCTGGAGGAGAATGGATACTTTGGGGACCTGACAGGGCCCTGATGAGGCAAAGGAATGGCAGTATGTCAGGCTTGGGGGAATCTCAGTCCAAGGCTTCTTTATTACTGCCCTTGATTTAATGATGTGATTGTGACTCCTGGCTTTCCTATGGTGAGATGCTGAAGCCAAAGCGGATCTGAACCTTCTGCTTTGAAGCAATTCTGGCTTCAGCTTTTCATTCTTATAAAGATGTGAAGTATTCTTACAAAGAAACTGTTTAAGATTTTTTAAAGAGGGGCAGTGAAAAAGATGCCAGCTCTGTTATAAGTCAGAAGGTCCTGGGAGGGGAAATCAGTTTACCAAAAACTAAGAACATAAAACACTGAAATACTTCAAGGCTTCCAAATACGAAGTTACAGTGCCAAAACAGCGTCAAAGAGGTGTTCTCCAGGGACCCTAAAGAGGATAAAAGCCCATCTTGGTGGGCCTGTGAAGCCAGGGATTTGCACAGGACCAAACCGAGCAGCTCCAGATCTTGAAGTCTGGTTTTTCATCGCTCAGACAGCAGCAGTAAATCCCTGGCCTCAGTCTGCCTTTCCCTGACTGTGATATCCGGAATCTCTTCCTAGAACCAAAAAGATGCAGGGTTCCGTCCTCTGTCGTCTCTGCATGGAGGGGGTTAGGAGAGTGCTGCCAACGTCCTGCTGGCGCTGCAAAATGTAATCTCCCTACGAAAGGCTTAGAGCAGTATGGGGGGCTTTGCAGTTACACGTCTCATCCATGCACCTACAGCAGCCAGCACACTGGGCTCCAACCTGGGAGATTCCTCTAGGAATTACTGTAATATAAATAGTAAATAAATAGGAATAATTATCTGAGGATGATAACCAGTGATTTAGATATGAAAAGGCCCCGGGATGCAAGTGCTAATCTCCTGAGATACTTAGCCATCCTTTCAAGATGCAAGAAGACACATAAGTAGGCTAATTACAACGGAAAATGTCTCTTGTATATAAATCTCATCTAAATTCAGAAGTGGTGCAAAAACAAATTGAGAAGATACCCAGGAAAAGTTCAATAATGTAGCTGGGAAAGGTTAGTTTTTAGAGATTATTTTAAGATAACCCAGAAACTCCTTAAATACAAAAATAATTAAACCTGAAATAGCAACTGGAAGTGTCACACCAGAAAGGCACTCTAAAATGAACAGAACTATTGAACTGTGGAAGCATCATGGCAAAAAACACAACAATTTCATTTTCTTAGTTTAGTTTCAATTTATAATTCACACGAGTAGCTTAAACACGTCGATTTGAGATCAAAACAGAACTGCAGGTTACATAGCATCTGTTCTATAGGAGGGTGCTGTGTGCACTGAGATAATTTTAGATGAATGTGTTATAAACAAGATCTGTGGAACATTGCAGAGTAGCAAGTTTTGAGAGAAAAAAACATACAGTTTAAATGCATAAATTGTTTAGAATGTTTAGCATGTGGTTGTAAAGCGATCAACCCAGTAATCTGCTTTCTGCAGTAGGACAGCTCACGGAGATGAAACAGTTGCTTCGTCTGTCTTTCAGGCAAGACTCGTTCACCATTTGGAGAAGCACATCCTCACTCTGTGCAAACTTGGCGATCACAAACCACAGCTTTTAGCCGCTGTGCTTCTTTTCTAACAGGTCTGCCTCTAGTCCGAGACCGAAGATTCCTCACTGACCCAGTACTCCGGTGCTAGGTCATCTCTCAGCATACTTTTATCAATCCCACAAGTCCAACATAAACTCAGATGGGAATTAAAAATGTAAATCTAGAAGTGTAAATTAGTTATAATTAGTTAGATTTGTATTTCTTTATAGATTTTTTTTTTGCCATGTTGAAAAGAACAGGTGTGTGTGCAACAGGTATTTCTGACACACTAAGCATCAATTCATGGATACAAAAGTAATCTGTGTCTTTAATCAAACCTAAACGCATGTTCGTGGTAGAGGTATAGTTCAGGTTAGAAAACGGCATTTCATATGTGAACACATTAGAAAAAGGCATTTTGCATGTGAGTGTTAATGAATGTGCATCAAAACATTTTTCTAGCAGAACGCAAGATTTGAAAAAATAATATGAACCCAGCTACAAAACACACGACAGAAGTCAGTTCAATTGATTGATAATCCTATTCAGGCTGCCGTGGAACATTTCCCTGAAATGATTCCTCCCTTGCTAGGTTATTTATGGTTTGCTTTGTAGCCTGACAGCAGCAACTGACACCCTGCGAAGAATCAGGATAAGAAGGGAAAGCAGCTAGCACCAGCTCCCTCCGCGACACTCCAGCCTTCTGGTTCCGAGGCTGAGGCACCTCGTACCAAGCCGCCACAACTCACATGCTGCAGGGGCAACGTGCTGCTGCTGCAGGGCTCGTGGCCCCCCCACGGGCTGGCTGTGCCACCGGACACGGAGCGCCCGGGTACGGACCGAGAGAGCTGGCGGTGTGGACTGGTTCAGCTCAACAGCACCACTTCGGTGCTCCACTCTGCAGATCTACTGAGGCCTGCAGCACCGTAAGAGTCCTCACCCGAGCAAAACCAATGCTGAATTGTAGTGTTTTCCATCATCTAGAGCCAGGTCTAATTATAACCTGCTGCCCTAGTAATAGCCCAATCCCACTAAAGCACAGTTGCTCCCAAGCCCTTCTTTCTTCCCCAGCTTTCCTCGCCATCCCTGAGCCTGCTGAACCGATGTGAAACAGCCACGTGAGGCGCACCCCATCCAGTGACTCCATTCTGCTGCCACAAAGACCAGCTGGAGGCTGCAGCAGCTCCGCTCTGCCCCGTGGAGCACAGACAAATGGGTCTGGCCCAGTAGCACGGCTGCCCCCGAAAACCCTGCTGCAGCTGCGGAAGAGAGCAGAGTGCAAGGGAGCATCAGGCAGAGCCACGGCAGCATCGGCAGGGACACCAATCCCACCTCTGCTGGGTAAAACTGCCCAACAGCAGCAGCCCTCAGCAGCAGTCACCGAAGCCTGGCTTCAGCAGAGCAGCGCTGTAAGGGAGGGAGGGCCCTGGTGCGAAGCGAAGGCACAGCCACCCTGCAGCCATCGCCGGCCTCCTGCAGTGCTCTGCCAAGGGACAAACTACACCGACCCTCTGAAAGCACACTGCCCAGCACGAAACGGCAAGCTGGACACGGCTGTGGTTGTGGGGCAGAGCAGACGGGACGCCCCTTGGCCAGGCAGGGTCTCCCCCGTCCCGCTGCAGCCTTGGAGGCCAGGCTGCGGCGAGGGCGAGGAGTCCATCTGCTGTCTGCACGGGTTGCTCGCAGGGCGTGCTGTGACCTCCTCCCACCCTTCCCCAGACACCAGCCGCTTCCCCACACTCATCTCCTCGCATGCTGAGCCAATGCTCTGTCACTCACAAAGTTTATATTTAAATAAGCCCTTCTGTTGAACTCGAATTAAATGTAACTCGGTTGAATGTGATACCATGAGAGAACCAAGGCTGGAGGCAAGAGAGAGAACGCGAAGGAGATCACAACTGAGCAAATACATGTAAAGCTGCAACGTTAACGCCAGGCTGCTCATCTGACTCTGGTGCACGCTGAGTTTGTTTCTTTTCAGCTCTGCTGTGGTATTGGTTGCAGTGCGGTCACCCTCGCGTGTCCTTCTGCTTTATGTCTCTCACCAGACAGACACAGATCTTCAGGTATTACAGACAGAATGAAAATTCAGCCAAACGCTCATCTCCCTGACCTGTCAGCACTTACAACAGCGCCGGACTGACAGAGGCACAAGCGGGGATGTCAGCACCTCTGAAAAGGCAGGGACCTCAGGACGAATTTTGGAGCCTACTGACAACAACAGCAACCAGCTCTTCGCTAATGTCCCAGTGCAACCACTCTGTGCTGCCTGCAGCACACGCTGCGCTTCAGGCCAGCGACTCGTTCTGGGCTCTTTCCTTATGGGGTTTGCCCTGTAAGCCATTTTTCAAGCAGGGCTCAAAATCTGCCTGGGGAGAGTGGCCCCGGTGGCTGGACGCAAGAACAGACCAGAGATGGGTGTGTGCATACCAGCAAGGATGCAATTAAACAGCCAGGCATAAAACAAACAAACAGCCATTACATGATGAAGAAGTGTGGCCACTGCAATAAGGGAGGAAAGTTGTACCACTGTGGTAAGAGAGTCCACAAGAAATAACACAAGAAAGTTAACCAGAGCTTCAGGCCTGTTGGACTCAGGTGTTCAAATCCACTGAGCCGTGTGCTTAGTTCCCTAAAATTTTTCATTGGGCTTTGGGATGAACCGCTTCTGGCAGCAGAAAAGATTTCATGCAGGACAATCAGCCACCAAAAGCCACATCAGTCAACACATTATAAACCTGACTGCCCCATCCGCATGTCTTTAAGAAACTGGTCCTGTTAGTTGCATTGTAAGTAACCAAACAGAATTGTTCCTGTCTCTGTCCCTGCAGCCTAAAAGCAAATACTAAAATCCACTCCAGATCTCCTCTGCTCTGACTGGCTGACTTCCTCTATGGCTACTTGCTCTCGCTGACAGCTCTGAAATCCACCGTGTTTAGTTACAAACTGGGCCAGGGCAAGGAGAACAGAGGGAAAAGCTTGATCAGTAAACTTGTTGGACTTGCAAGAGTTAAAGATGCTGCATGCCCCAGTGACTGTCTCCAGCACCGATAAAAGTGTGTGTTGAAACATACGCTAGGCAAGCCCTGCTTTGTCCTGCCGCAATCTCTTCAATTATTTTTTGTGTTGTGTATTTTACAAAGGATAAATCATGGAACATTTCAAGAAATGTTTTCTCATTCTAAAACTTATCAAAATATTGCTGACACTGATCCATGGCTGGGAATGTCATTCCTGAATAAACATGATGTCATTCTCATTCCATTCATACTTCTCCTGGACAGCTGCTGTCAGCCTCAGTGAAGAAAAATGCCACCTCACTGGTGACAGCTGCCACTTGAGGTACTTTGTATATCAGCCTCCATACGAAAGAAAAAAAAAAGAGCCAGTCATGCAGATGCTATTTAAAGTATGTTGCATCTTGATGAGAAATACAAAAGTTAATATGGGGCAGGTTGCTCTGTGTCAAAAGTCTGGACAATGAAGAATAAGGAACATTTCTCACCTTCCTAAGAAGCAAGGCTCAGACAAGGCCCACACTCCTGCGTTGAGTTGCTTTAAAAACAAAAGTACTGGATAAGACGTACTTTGGTTGCTTTACTTTTTCTCATTTTAATCTAGCCCTGGAAAGCCTTCTGGAGCTTATAACTCACAGGGGAAGAAAGAAGTACATGAGCAGACCCAGTACTGATGCTCACCATGACTTTATAGTTATGGTGTCCCAGAAAACACCCTGGAGGTGACGCTTTCAGCTCGACAGTCAGCTGCAAACGTGCTGGGGGTGCATCCCATCCTGACGATAACCACTTGGAACTTGGCAAAGCAGAAAACACCCAGGGAGCAGACCCAGCGCTCTGCACCCAGCCACACTTAGAGGAGCCCCTTGGGGTCAAGGGCGTCAGCCAGATTCCGAAGGGTCTACAAAGGACAGGCACGTGCACTACTTTGACCACCACACTGCAGGAAAGTTCAGAAAGATGCAGGTAGATGACGAGTGAGGCCAGAACAAAGAACATTTTGATTTCCAATGACAGGTTTTATTACGTTCCTAGGCTGCAAAAAAAAACACAAACCCTAAACCTTTAGTTTCCTCCACCACCAGCAGGGAGGAAAATGAAGATTTTAAATATCAGAAATCCATGATATGTGATGATGGAAATTGTTGTGAGGCAGTTCTAATTGCAACCCTCGCACTGACTCATTTTGCCTCAATCTATGAAAGCACGATGTGCACTTCTGGTCCATAGGCAGAATCCTGCCCATGAATATAGATTTGCCTCTTTTCATGTAGATCATATCTGAACAAAACTTATGAAACAATCAACAGCTAGGTCCCCTTCTTTCATCACATATTAACTGTAACAGACACGAAGAGATTCCCCAACCGTATGTCAAATGCAATTCACCTCAGCACTTACATGACTGCTTCCTCTCTGCTGAATTTTGCAGGTCCTTCTGGTGAGACACTGCCTCTCCCATAGGAAGTCATTTTTCGTGTCAAGGTGCCCCAGAACACTTCCCATTGCAGGAGGTGCTGTAGAAAACCCATATCTGAGAAGTGGTCTGTGTCCCAAAGAGCACGCACGGTATCCTCATCTCCACCCACCCATGCAAGGAGAGAGAAAGCACACTGAATGGAAAAGAACTGTCTACAGTTCCTGATAGGATAGCTTATGGAGCCAACTGATCAACTTCATTTAGAAAATCCGTGACATTTTCCAACTTGGATAGGAGGTGATAAGAAGGCAAATAGCAACCACTGTCACAGCAAACACAGTTGGGCAACTTTCAATTTACCTGCCATGGAGGGATAGTACAACACGCAGATTTATAAGAAAACATTGCTTTTTCCAGGACCCCGTCACACTTGCAATCTGTTGGCACCAGGACTTCCTGCAGCTGCTCTAGGAATTGTTCTGGGCTGGTGTGCCTCACCAGTTGCTTTCCAAGCATGGAGACAGACAATCTTTGCCCCAAAGAACAGCCCAGACTAAATCTGTTTTCTGCTCTTTCTGGCCTCCAACTTGCACTGCTGCTTCAGTGTCAAAGGGGCAGATGTATAATCTAGGAAGCTTTCCAGATGCATCCTGAGCAAAGCAAAGCTTTGTGAATCACTGGTACTACGCAGGATCTTTCAATCTGTCACAGTACCACTGGCAGCACTTTATATGTGCTCACAGTACACCCAGGATGGCAAGCATGTCGTGGAGGGAACACCACTATTCACCACAGCCAGATTCTCAAGTAACAAATAAGTTATCGTTCCTTGCAGGCTGTGGTGTTTCATTGTACAGACTGTGCCCCAGCAGCACTTCTCTGCCCCCAGTAGAATGGCAACAAGCCCATGCTAGGCACGAGCCCCTTTGTAGCTGTAAATGTTGCATTAATATGTTTGCTTGCTAGTACTGGGCCATCGCTTTAACTTTATTACTTCTCCTGTCCCATAAATGCTCTCAGGTGCTCTTCCAAGGAGTCTGTGCAGATTGCCAAACAGAGGAGAATGACAACGACATGGCCTCTGGCTCTCCCCTCAAACAGCAGCTTTTCTGTCATCCCCTGGAAGTGCCCCAGTTTCTTTACAGCTCTGGAAACGCGGCTCAAGCAAGGTTGCCAACACACGTTCCTCTGTGTCAGACATCACGCTGATTTTGGAGCCTGCAAGGCCCTGTCAGCTATCATTCTGCCAGGAATACCCCAGCCCGGGCTCCTCTGTTTTCAAATTCAGTCTGCGTTAGGTTGAGTAAGAGGAGCTGTCAGGTACCTGGGAAAACAATAGCAGCTCTTGCTTTAATTTGCATGCCCAGCATTGAAATCTTTTGTCACTAACTCAAGTGGGCAGTGGATAAAAACTAAGTGAAATGTAATGATGCAATTGACATAAATGTGTGAGGAGAGCATCTCTGTGCCTAACCTCATGCTTGCCAATATTCTGGTGCAGATTTGTTGTGTCAAAATATCAGAAAATAAGTGGATATCCAGCAGGCCCCCTCTCCCCACTCCTGTATGACTCACTGGCAGACACAGACCTCCGTGGTGCTTGGACGTGATGCACAGCGCAGGTCCCCAACATAAAAGAGGGGATACAACAGGGGGAACAAGGCCCATGCTCCGTGCTGTGTGTGGTTCACCTGCGGGGACCCAGCTACAAATGTCCCCTCAGCAGGAGAACTGGCAGCCCCATGTGCTTCAGGCCCCAAACACCCCATCCCCGCTCCAGCCTTACCTGGTGCCATCTTCTGGGGGGTGTTTCCTCAGGTGGCATCCACAGGAGACTGCAGCTCCACACAGACCTCCACCAGCACCGCCAGGGAGGGGACGTCCATGAGAGGGGACACCGGCAGCCAGGGCCCGGCTCCTCAGAGAGGTTCCTGTCATCCCCAGGAGGGGGTTCAGATCATAGAGAATCAGAAAATGTTGGAAGGGACACCATGCTCAAGCAAGTCCTGGGATTTCCTCCACATTTGAGGATAAAACACTCCATTTATGGGGCCAGCACCTCACTGAAAGTGCCTTGCACGTGAGGAGAGCCCCATCCTCCTCCTGCAAAGCCACTCAGCACCGCAGCTCTGCGATGCACTGTTCTCACAACATGGCCGCCAGCGCCCACCCCAAAGATGGCTCCCGCAGACCCCGCCCTCTCCTGCGGTGGCATGGCAGCTGCGACCAGCACCTCCAATCTGGCATGGTGGCTGCAGGGCTGTGGCAGAGCCCCTCGATGCCTTCCCTCAGACAGAGGTGGCTGCAGCGAGGGCCCCGGGCCGCACTGTGGAGGAACACCCGCCCTCAGGAGCCTGGTGGGGCCTTGTGAGGGAGCGCACCCTCAGCCCGCGGTGCACCCACCGCTCCCAGCAGCTGCCCCCGGGCTGTGCTTGGTATCAACAGCGACAGAGGGTGGCTAGACATTTGTAATGGGGTGCAAGGGATGCTGTGGGAGGCAGAGGAGGACAGCAGGAGCTCCTGCCAAAGCTGAGCAGACATCAGCATGGCTCCACATGGCAGCACAAACCACCTCAAGGGACAGTGACACACTTGCAGGACACCCTGAAATGGACATCCCAGCACAGCAGCACTGAGGCCCAAGCAAAGGACAGTTTCTTCTGTCAGTCAGGCCAGAGAGAGCCTGCAAAACTCAACAGCTCTAGAAAGGAGTTAATTAGGAGCTCCAGTTCCCTCCGACGCAGACCCTGGTCCTTTGTGAGCACAACAGTAAGCCCAAGCATTCCCACTGCTAATTATGAATAAGTTGAGGAGCTCTTTGATATCACTGCCGTGAGTTCATGCTGTTACCACATAGCATAGACAACACCCACATGAAACCACGTGTGTGTTGGATGCAGCCCCTCCCCTCCCTTGTTTTGTTTTTATGTTGCTTTCAAGCATTAGAGGCAATCTTCGTGTCCCAGGGACTTGCAATTCTCAGCACTGCTTCATGACAATGTAGCACTGTAATGGTGTCAGAAAATTTCAATGACTTTTTTCTATAAAAATAATTCCTGCATTTTTCTCCTAAATGGGTGCATCCACAGGTAGAAATACAGAGCATGGAAGCACATGTAGGGCGATCCATGGTTGCAGCATATGCTCCCATGTCATGGGAATGAGGTCTCCTTTGCTAAGTTTTGTCACAGCTCCTGACTGTTTCAGCATGGCGTTGAGTTTCGTGAGTAGCTCTGCGGTGATGTGCGCCCACAAGGAAAGCGACTGTAAAGTGTAGAAGCACAGACTATCTCCAGAGGCTGCCTCTGCTTAAGGGCTCACAGAGGCATGCGCCAAGTGCTGAGCTAACACTGTGGTCACCTGCTCACTCAGCTATTGCAAATATGGTGGGAAGCTGATAGCAGCTCACTCCAGTGCTTCCTTTCACCACTCAGTGCCAGGTCATCCAGCATTGTTTGCTAATGCCATGTCCATACTGGATGTTGAACTAGGCCACTGTGCCAGTGGCCTGAGCTGTCATGACAACTTTCTGCTGGAGGTACAGCACAGTGCATGCTCAGTATCACACAGAAATGAGTTCTGGATCAGTTGGACTAAATCTTGCAAGCACATGAAAACCATTAACTTCTCCACAGACTACATGGAACAGCACACAATAAAACAAAGCATGTCACAAATGTGAAAACCCACAGCAGTTTCCTCACGTACAAACTCCAGAATTCTCTCCTTGCAAACAGGTTACTTGCCAGTTTGTTATGATAAGCGATCTCTCTGCACCATTTGGTTAGATTAAGTATGGACACCAGCACATGCTCATGTTTGACATTGATTCTCCCCCAAAATTCCCAAAACAACACTAAGAGCAGCTGTAAGCTATTCCCTCAGGTCTGCTCCGGAATGGTGATATTCTCTCTCTGTCCAGTCTGATAGACTGCGCTGGACTTGGCCTGCCAAGCTCAGCTAGCCATGGCCAGCTGCCAAGAGACCCTAACACGAGCATCTCACTGGAGAATTAATAGGAAGCAGAGAGCATTATCTGTGCAAGGGAATGACTGCTTCAAACAAGGACAAAATCAGAAAGCAGAAAATTAGAGCTTCAACCATGAAGTTCAAAGAACATGGGAAAAAAGCATGAAAAATAATTTTGACACTTTGAAGTAGAACTCAATTGTTCCATTAAACTGTATTTTTAATAAAAAAATAACAATAACAGCATTCCAAATATCTATTTTATACGCTTTACTAATGTATATTTTTTTAATACATGTCAGAAATTCTTACTTGAGGCAAATGCAATATTTATAGAAAGCAAGAGACTTCAAAACAGCTCCAGAGACTTTAAGCTCTCGATTTATTCACAGATTTAGAATAACTCAGGAATACAAAATGACAAAATGTACATTTTTTATATTGTTTACTAATGTATTGTCTCTTGTCCCTGATCCGTCACTTCCCTGACTGGAGGAAACATATTCAGCTTCTTCACTCCCTTTAATGCTACATACTTCTGGAGGAAAATATTCCCATTTGGTGAAAATCTATTACAATTCTGTCTTGCAGAATATCACTCCCAGAGAATTATGTGAAGATCATTAATAAATACATTTTTACAATGACAGCCATTTCTTCTTTGGTCATGATTTGTATCTATTATTTGCCTCAGCCTCTCCAGTTCCCAGAGAAACTGGTGGTGAGATTGAAGGAGAGGAGAGGCAGTGCAGCTTCAGACCAAAATCCAAACAGGTTTGTCGGTGTCTATAAAGGCTAACAAGGAATTGGAAGTTAGTTAGCCCCAAGTTCGCCATGTCATTGGATATAGAAAGATGCCCTCACCTTCTGTGAGAGAGCACCTCCACAATGCGTCGGCGTGTTCCGAGGAGAGGAGCACAGCGCTGGGAGCCGTGCGTGCCGGGCCTCTGCTCCCAGCTCAGACCAAGCACGGGTGGAGAACCACTCCGCACCTGGGGATCATCCTCCCTGAAACAAAGGTCCTTCTTCAGCCAGGACATCCACACAGTACCTGGGCCCAAGCCAATCAGCTATTCTGGTGAGAAAAGCCATAAATAGCCAACAAACAGGGAACGGGTAAGAATATAGGAAAGCAGACAAGTTATTCTTCCTTTTAGTGTTATGAACCATTAGTTAAAAAAAAATAAAATGATTCTAGTCCCACAAAAGCACATTGTTTAAAAACACCAAATATTGGTTCTTTTTATATGTAGTCTGTGAAACATTCTTCTTACTGGAGGCATCTTTGAAATTGCAGAACTGCCTGTTTCTTTCTGCCTCTTCAATCCGCAGGCGAGCAGGCAAGCTTGCTTTCGCTGTTGCTGGCAGTGTTATAGGGAGGCAGTTTCACTTTCAGTTCTCGTGCGTTTTTTCATTACATTACAGTGAAGTTATATTTTTACAGCCATACCTAAACCCAGCAGTAGTAGAACACAGAAATTTTGGAGCAAACAGTCTGTAACATCCCTAATCTCCCCAACACCCCCACACCCCCCTCCTTTGGCAGGGGTTCAACATTGCTCCAAAAAGGATGAAGGGGAAACAAACAGTCAAAAGCAAGAGAGAAATCCTTGCAGCACGAACTGAAGAGCCTTCTGTCCCAGGCCTCTGCTGGAACAAAGTTGCAATATCTGGTTGTGTATACCTCAGCGTAACAGTGAAAGCTCAAATCCAGTAACAGTGAAAGCTCAAATCCAGTACCGTGTTTTGCTAAAAAAAAAAATGTACTTTTGTACTTGCGTTAATAATCTTGGATATCTTCTGCTTCTTTTTATTTCGGTGCCATATAAGTTTTAGAGTGAAAATTGTCTGATGTTTTTCTAAAAAGTAATCCAGCCTCAGATTTTGGGGTGTAAATTTATTCCACGTGCTCTGTGCCTATCAGAAGACACTGGGAAGCAAAGGCATTTGTGACCCACATACACGAATAACTGGATGTGCAGCATAATACAGATCTGGGCAGACACTGGGTTATTTTTCCTTTCCAAGACAATCCTGGATCAGAATTAGTCCAAAAGACATGCTACCCTGGCAAAAGATAAGTCCAGAGCTCTCCCAAGTGTACTGCTGATGAATCAACAGCACTCAGCCAGCTCCAGCACTCAGCACTCCAGCACTCAGCCAGCTCAGTGTTGTGCTAGATGTACAGCAATAAATGATGTATTTTTGCTACACAAATTGCAGCAGCAAAGATACGCCTTGAAAAGCATAACTGTTGAAAGGCAATTAGCACACCAGTTCACTATAATACTACAGTGTTTCTTTTCTCATTCGACTTTCCCTGATGTTTCCAGCGTCTACCAATGTCCTGCTCAGGAAAAAAAAAAATAGTTTCAGTGCCTTAGAAAAACTGCTCCATTTTCTGACAGAGAGAAAACAAACTGGTAAGGCCACGAGTCTCCTGTTGGACTCCCATGGGCTCTGCAAAGACACAGAGACCTATCCAGGAACTACAGACCTCAACTGCAGAATGAACTACGGGTGCAATCAGTGCTTCATTTCCTGTGGAAGCACCCAGATGAGCTAACCAACGGCTGCTGTTCAGAAGAACAATTACAATATTTTGGCAAGAATAATTTCTTTGCAGGACAATTTCACTAGTGCTGTAGTAGCACCTTATAACCTCTTTGACTGGAATTATTTTATTTCTTTGTCCCAAAAACGTAAGAGCAAAGCCTTGTGGACACCAAAAATGCCCCCTGTCACCTGAATACAACCATTATGCAATTATCTGCAGAGAAGCGAAGATCAACTTTTAGATCAACTCTGCTTCACAGGCTTGGGGAAAATGGTTTCAAATTAGGTCCACGGAACAAATTCCTTGGCTCAATGACACCATAGCTCTTATTCGACTCTGCTATAATGGGCAGAAGTAACCCTCCGACCCTCATGGGCCCTGCTTCAAGCCCATGGTGAGCTCCTAAACCAGCAACAGCCAGTTTGGGCTATTTTCCTTACATATAAATAAGGAAATGTATGCCAATAAGAACTTTGGTTAAACTATGTGATAAAAACCTAGGTATTTGTCTGTATGGAAACTACCCATGGCCACAAGGCCTATAGCAAAATCCCACCTGCACTGGGTCTGTAGACAGCTGGTTGCCAGTGACTCCACGCCCAGCTGCTACCTGTGCAAACCCCAGCTGGTGCCGTCCAGAATCACAAACAGCAGCTTTCCACAGCACTAGGGCTGGCACTTCGCACTGGCACCAAACTCATTCGGCTCCTCTCAAGGACAGGACGTCAGAGCAGGTTTCGGATCCCAGGGAAACCTGTGCAAAACCCCACCATTTTCCATCCCCTCTGCAACCCGGCCTGGCTGCTTTTTGCTGCCAGGGCCTGCAGCTTGAGCTACTGCAGGGTCCCGCATTGAGTCAGTCTTGTCTGTATCAGTTACTGACGTTTCCATGTTCATAGCTCCTGCAGCAGCAGTCAGCAGGGCTCAGCAAAGCAATGGCTTAGGGGCAGGGGGGAAGGTTGCTCATACTTGGGGCGTGCTGGGTGAGCAGGACCCATGAGCTCTTGTGCCAAGGAAGCTCCTTCTCGCTCTGATATTTCATCTTAGCAGGACCTCATGTTTTCACATCTTGCTCCAGTGCTCATTCTCAAGGCTGACACACACAGCCATACCCTGTGTGGCCCCTGATAATTCATGACAACACCAGTGACTGACAAGAGCTGGCACCTTCCCCATCAACACGCGCTCTGGGCCAGCATGAGCAGCATATCTACAGTCGAGGAGTCTCAAAGTAAATGCTGGAGTGAGTGCTCATGGCTGTATCTTGCAAGCACTGTTCAAAAGACTTGGCTCCTGGGGCTGGAGTGTATCATCTCCAGTGTGAGCCTTGCTGAAGTTAATATTAATGATACGATATTCATGCTACAGCTAACCCAGCCAGCTGCTGCACAAGGCAAAGATGAGAGTTTATAGCAGAAAAGTCCCTGCAGCCTATTAGTTCTCTGCAGGACAGCAGTCTCCTCCTTCCAGATGTGCACTCTGGCATTCAGCTCCAGAGCATCTGAGTGCTGGGGAGATGGCAAACTCCACACATGCCAAACATGTGTCGGAAACATTTCTGAGAGGCTTCTGCTTGAGCTGCCCATCCCACTCTGTCCCGTGCTTTCCCGACACGACCGCAAGCAGCAGCGCCGTGCCAGGCTCTCGCCCTCAGGAATGCCATCCTGAAGCCGCGCTCCCGGTGCTCAGCCCCAGCTCCGAGGGCTGCCGCTGCCCCAGAGCGCACAGCCCACGACAGCTGCACGGGGACCGGCTTTGCTGTGCTGCACATACAGATTCTCTTGTCTCCCCAGCTCGTAGGTACACACCAGCCTACATGTATGCTGCTAAAGGCAGGTGGGTTTGTGTCTGTCACACGCTGAGCTAGCAGGACAGAGAGGCGACCAGTGCCTTTATACAAGTTACTAATTTTCAATAAGGAAAATGTTGCTTGCTCAAAGGGTACAACCGTCAACATGAATCCTTTTTCACTGCATGTTTAACTACAATGCAGTTATCAGTTTGGTGGTGGATGCTAAATTTAATTCTCATCCACACAGAAGTAATGGGTTTCCCCAAGCTGCACATTTTCATATGCTGGAGGACTTTTTGCAAGGATAAAAAGGCATTAACAGAGCAGCAATTGCTGTGTTCCACACTAGAGGTGTGGCTGCTGCCTCCCCCTACAGTAACTTTACCAAATAAGCTCCTTCAGGGAATTACAGAGCTGAACTGTTAGCAACCACTGCCCTGTCATGGATACAGCCATAACCCAAGACAGAGCCATACCCTGACAGAGAGGCTTGTCAGATTTTGTTTGGGAGCAAACAGTATTTCGATGAAAGAGAGGCAGTTAGTCTAACGATGCAGACAGAGAAATTAGCCAAGATGCACCAGAGGTATAGTGAGCAATGTACTAGCAGGAAAAAAAGTTGAGCAGGAAGTGATTTTTTTGGACATTAGTGTCTGCATACAGATACTACACAATTAGACCTCCTGGAACGATATGTGTTGGTCTTTCTGGTGTCACTGTCTGCCCTTAAGAGACCAATGTTTTCTGCTCTTCTCCTCTTTCCTCAGAAAGTTGTAAGTGACATCTACGTAGGTGGAGAACAAATTTTGTTCCACCGAGTCCTGGTACATTAAACCTAATAAATATGCAAGAGATGCAGTAGTATCTAATGCTGTGAGCTGGCTGCCTTTGTGGTACATCACTACTAAGCAGAGTGTAGAGTGGGCCAGCCCAGAGCAAAACTATTGTTTGCAATTGCCTTTTCCTTTTGACATTTTCACTGTGTGTTCTTTTAGGATTGTAAATCTCCTGCAATGTCTTTACAACTCAGCTGTGAGGAGGCAATATCTAAAAGGCTGAAGAAGAAAATGTCCTGCCACCTGGGAGCAGCACTCTTTATCTCCCCAGTAACGTTCAGGTGTCTTGGGCCGGTTTGGCTCTCTTCTCTTCCACTGTGATATTTTTCAGTCAATGCATGCCTGATTCTTTTTTTGTTCTGTCCTGAATTGCAGGTAGCTTTGAAAAAACACGCATGAACCAGCCCTGCCAGGTGAAAAATAAAGGCTTCTGATTGCTATCATTATTATCATACCACTAGACATTTTATTAACACTAAAGTGTGACATTTCCCTCCAAAGAAAGGCCTTCTTCTGCCCTTCTGCGTGGCTACTTTATTGAATCCAAACTCCGTTTCCGAGGATCTTCACCTGTTTAAACGCTGCTGTGTTTCTAAAAGCAATTTAACCTTTCATCTTTTATGGATGTATCCTTTTTTATCAGAAATCCTATAGGGCCATTTTTCTCCTCATCTCCTTGTGATCTCAGTGATATTACGTGATGTAGCTTTTGAAGAAGAAATGCCGAAACAGCAGCTGCACCACCTGCAGCTAATGCAGCGGGAAGACGGAAAAGGCAACCTGGAAAAATCCCTTTTCAACATTTCTCTCACAAGCTCCTGGTAAGAATCCCCCAAACTGACAATGTCTCTTGCATAGAAATTAAGGGCAAGTGCTCGGGAAGGGAGAATGGCCTGGAGATTTTGCCCATGTAAAGCCCATCAGCTCATTTTCTAGCCTTGCATCCTCTCATTGCATTGACAACTCAAGTACCACGCAGCTTTAATTATTTATTTTTAGCCATGGCTGTGTGTTGTCCAAGGTAACACGGTCTCCTGAGATGAAGAAAGCCACTCGGAACACAGTCAGTGCCCAGAAGGCACGGTGTTTAGAGACAGGGCTGTTTTCAAGGCATTGTTGGATGATTTTACTGCTTACTTACTGCATGGCTCTCGGGAGACTCTCGGTTCAATAACAAACAGACAAACTACAGACACTAGTACGTATTTTCCTCTACCAAATCCTCTATTGCTAGTTCAGCCCAGAGCACTCAGAGAAATTCACCGCAGCACATGGCCACATTAGTTCCCCCTGCAACCCTGCCACCCAGGCGTCCCCCCGAGGAACGCTGCTCCGTCCTGGCCGCCTGCCCAAGCCCGCTCCTGGGCCAGGCTCCGGCACCTGGGGCCGCGGCACCGTGGGGCTGCGCTGGCACCGGCCGCAGCGGGTGCGTTCCTCCTGCCAGGGCCGCGTGCCTCAGAAAATATAGCCTGGTTTTCCTGAGTCACTGAGAAGCACTTGGGAGGGTCTCATGGAATTTTGAACCAGGGACAAACACAGAACTTGGATCTTCTCATGCTAAGGTCTCGGATCTCTGATCTGAGGACCATACGTTCTCCAGTGACTATGAATGGTGACTGTTGAGTGCTGCTGAGGAAAGTCCCCTCCTTGGTGTGGACATCTGTCCCTGAGCAGGAACTGCACTCAGTGACCCTGAATACAATTTAGTCAGCAGATCTCCTGCTCCTCTCCCCCTCCCCTTCTCTGTCCCTCTGCATATCAGGAGTCAGTTCGTCTTTTTGGAGCTTTTGCTTCAGTAAAACTTCTCCCAGTCACACCTGGAACATCCTCCCTTGCTATGGAAGACGGTACTGAGCATTTCAAGCACAAATGAATGGATGTGTCTCACAGACGTGCCATGCCTGAGCCATAGTCAAAATCTACATTTAGCTGTGATTTACTTTATAAAACACATTAATAAAAACAATTAAAGCCACATAGCCAGGGCATCCACCAACCAAAGAGACATCATTAACATTCTCTGCACCTGAATAACAAGCAAGGAAAAACAACACGGGATTTAGAGTTCAACTTGCAAAAGATAACACCATGCATTAGAAGCGAATGAGCCTCCCATTGGGAGCAGCACTAGAGAATGGAAAGAAAATAAAGTAGGGCAGTGTGCCAAATTCAGGAGGTTTAAAAAAAAATAAGCAGCACAGCCATCACAAAAGAATCCCCGTTTCAGCCCAGCATGGGAGGAAGTATGAACCGAAACCCAACGAGGATTTCCATGTTACTGTCTTAATTTGTAAAGGCTTTGAAAAATAACACAATGCTTAGCTGGTCTTTCTTTTTTAGGAAGAGGGGAGAGGGTCAAAGGGAACTGTATTGGTTATCAAATAATGACAGAAAAAGCTATTCTGTCTGGCTCTCCTAAACTCCCAAGTGACTTGAAGGGACACAAAACACATCCAAAGAAACCCTTGCTCAGGAAGGCAAAGCAAAGCCTGCACCTTTCTCCTGCATGCTGCTCTTGTGTAGCTGCTCCCTGCCTCCTTGCTGTGCACCGACACACAGCAGCTGTCCCCCAGAGGGACAGGAACTGCACCTTGAAATGGAGACTGATGCTTTCCCTTACGCAGGAAGACAAGCTTTGGAGACTATAAAGCATATGGCGATAATGGCAGGATTGGATCTCATGCATTCAGTGACAGTTCTGGACACACTCCACGAAGAGCACACACCTTGTAATTACTTCTCCAAGCTGGAAGAAGTTTATGCTAATAACACCCACAGGTGCTGGCCACGGAGCCTATTTGTCCATATTTTGAAGGGATGCTACACCCATTTCTAACTTTTCCTTTTCATCCTGTTTTCAAACCTGTTCAGGATTTTTGCTTTTTCCCATTCTTATTCTGACAATTTTAATTGTATAAACCCAGCTTTTCACCTTTTGTTGCTCAGTGGATATAGGAGAAGGCAAAATGCAGGTAGAGCACCACAAAAGCAAAAGGCAGGTGAGCTTTGAAGGAAAAGGGATCTGGGAAAGGGACAAAAAGGAGCATAGAAATGGAGGGTTGATCTCTGTTGTACTCACAGCATGCAGTAAGCCAAGCAACAGCTACTGTACCTTAACTAGGCAGCCAGTAGAAAATCAAACCTTCACTGTGATCAATAGGATAACGGTGAGAGTTTGATTAGCCTTGGAAAAATTACAATAAGGAGAAAACTTTTTCTCTCCATGGGCTGGGTGATTTCCCTGTGAAAGTTTTTACAAGAATGAGGCTGCATATAATGCGTCTTGTTAACCCAAATTACATGCACTCGAATTCCCTCTCTTTCCCCAAAGAAATCAGAGAAGAAATCAGGCGTGAAATGGCATGTGGGTGGGGCTGAGCAGAGCAAGCACTGCACTTGTAATTAAATGAGACTTGCAGAGCCCCCACTTCTCAGAGCCTTGCAGGTTTTGTGCTGGGCTCTGCTCACTACCCAGAAACACGGGCAAATACTACTGGTGTACATACTTTGAGGGCTCTGTGCAAGAGAAAGCAAGCTGCAGGGAAGGGGGGTGCCTCTTGCCTTCCTCTAGGTCAGGAAACCCTCAGACCTGAACTTCTTGTGGCAGCCCCAGAGTTGTCTGCTACCTCTGTATTGTCTACTGATTTGCCAAGTCCACTTTTTAATATCTCAAACAGAAGGGCTTCTATCCTATTCCCTGGAGATAACTGAAGAGCGTGGTGCATTGCAGTTTTAATGTTCTAGTCGTGTTCATTGTTTCTAAAGCCAGATAATTACCAAGCTCTTCACCCAAGACACTGGGAGCCCGTTCTGCCCTGTCCTCTCAGTGGGAGCCCACAGCCTGAGGGTGCTGCTCTGTCAGCCCCAGCTCGGTGAAATTCCTTCACTTGCTCGCTGCTGGTGGGACAGCACATGTGAAAGAAGTACGCCAACCCCATTTCTACAGTTGAAGACTGAGCCGCTAGAGGAATTTAATGGCAAGATGGATATTTGGCTATGAAAAAAGATGTTGTGACCACCCAAAACTCCTGCATTGCTGTGCATTGCCCTCTCCGGGAGCAGAGATCTGCCATCGCTTCCAGCCTTGCGCTCCTCCAGCTCCTGGCATCCGCTGGCCTCGAAGCCGCTGCCTCCATCTCCACTTCTCCTCCTCCCCTGCTGCTGGGTGCTGGCACCGGGCCTGCTGGGCCCCTGCCACCCCAGCCTCCCCGCAGCTTCTGGCTTAATTTCTGCCACTGAAGCACACGTTCAGTGCCAGTGGTCCCGGTGATGCAAGGGAGGGCTGCGGTTGCAGTAACGAGCCGAGTAAGCAAGCCCTAAGGGGAGCAACCGGGGACAACATGCTGGTGGTGCTGCCTTCCCCCGGGAGTGGGACAGGAACGGAAACAAAGGCAGCCGAGTGAAGGGGGCAGGCAGGAGACACTGGAGAGGCAGTGGGTGGAAGCCAGACAGCAGCGGACAGAGAGCAAAAAGCACTGCCTACCAGTTAGATGTGAGGAACACAAGGGGAATACGAAGCCGAAAGAGATGCTAGATCAGGGACATGGGGATGGTGAAGAAGAAGCCACGGTTTAGGCCTTTGCAACCATAATTGGTGAGGAGATCTGCTTACGAGAGGATCAGCTCTCCTCGCTGACTGACAGCTGCTAAGTGTGCCAGTAGCTCCAAAGGAGATGTTTTCAGTGCACGCACCTCGGGCTGCCCCTGCTGATCTGCTGCCTCAGGTCAGGTGTATTTTATACACTAGAAAATAGCAGCATCTTCAACAGTTCCTGAGAATCTCCTCCTCTGCAGTCATCAAAATGCACTCCTCATTCACAGTCTCCTTCCTACACTGGGAATATCTCAACCCTTAGAAACAGGTGATGACAGGGCACGACATGTTGTATCACTGTTTCAGTCTCTAGAAGACTGAGATTAGATTTCTCCTGTTTTTGCATTAACGTCCCGTGAGATACGTAGGACTCAGCTTTCAAGCGAAGTATCATGTTTCCTATCCATGGATGTACAGCAGAGCTCTGCAAACAAATAGCGTATTGGTATATTGGTAATCCTTTTTTTTTTTTTTTTCTTTTTTGATTCAGAAAACCTTTGCTTGGGGGCCAACTTAATGTAGTGTTTTGACCATCCAGTTGTCACCTCAAGATCTCACAAAATTAAACTCATTTTTCATTACGGCCCCGCATAAACAGTAGAGATAGCCTTGTGGAAAACACGGGCAAGGCTGCATTTTTTTAGAGATACTCTGTGCAACTGGCTTTTCTAGGGGCCAGAACCTCTCTGGTTTGGTTTGGTGAGGAAACTGTTTGTTTGCTAAACAAACCCAACCAGGCCATCACCTGACAAAAACACAGAATTACGTTTTTGTAAAAAAATGGCTGGAGTCCAGCTCCCTAAGTCTTGATTGTGTCCAGAAACAGTGAGGAGAAGAAAGCAGAGGGGCTCTGACGTTAGTTAGATACTTCTTGTTCTCGCTATATCCAAATTGTCTCAGAAACTGTCACGAAACCATTGGCTTGCTTCCAGGTACCTCTGTGAAAAGGAGGACCGCAAGCCTCAAACTGGAGCTCTGGGAAGGCGATGCTTCAGGAATGGGAGAACTTGGAGATTTAGTGCTAAGCCAAAAAAATTGCTGCAGCTATGCCACAGCCACCCATTTGTTGCAAATTACTGGAAATGTAGGGATGGAGAGGTTTCGTACGTGGGACCCAAACGGGGCAGTTGTGTGTGTGTCCAACCAGGGAACTTTCCCAGAGACGTGACAGCTACAAACCAACACGCTGCATTCCTGAGCTCTGCAGATTGTGTGCAGTATAGCTGCAAGCCTTCAGCCTCCCTAATGAATCCTGTTAACTGGATCATTAACAATGATCAGTTACACAAATGGCAAAAGAGGTAACCGGTTATTAACAGAGGACTCTTTTACTGTTTCTAAAAATATGCCTGTGCAGCTAGGTGTTTCCTTGTTCTCTATGCACACGTTAAAGAGAAACTGCAGAGCAATAAACGTTAGTATTTAAAAACAACCAACTTAAGCAGGGCACATTCAATATTACTTTCCTCTTTATGGAGGAATAACAAAGGATCCCTAAGCTTCTATGGTTCTACAGAGACTATAAAACGATTGTGAGTTTAACTGAATCTTTCCTGGTTTTGAAGGTATAAGATTAGTGTATATCAAGGGAATACGCTTTGTTAATACTTGAGGTTCAGTCCAGCTGCATTTTTCCTGTGTTTTACGGCATCTGTTTTTGTCACTTCCAACAGCTAGGTAAAGCTCCGAGATAAGAAACATACCCCAAACTAACTCTGTAAAGAGACAACAGGTTGGGCTGACAGTTTCCCAGTGCGGGCTTTGCAGAACTGGAAACTTGGGCATCCAGAAAAGTGCAGCATTTGTGCAGTAAGTGACACCTTTCCTTGTCAATTATTCATACCGAACAACAGATTTACTGCTCAGCAAATACATTTAATGAAGAGAGCCAGCTTAAAGTAGCAAACAGCTGTGTTGGCTCCAAGTGCAGCATGTGCAGTGCCCTGGGATTGTCCCCTCCATATTTCTGACAGAAAGCTTGGACGAATGAAAGAAAACAATAGTCCCTATAACATACTCTTGTCAGCTTTTACCTTGTGCTAACGACACGGGCTGGGATGCCGAGCAGTTAGAAAGTAATGGATGTTTAATTATGGCTATACCCAATATAGATTGTTTTCTCCCTAGCCTGCACGGCATGAATCTAAAATCCTTCCCCAGACCAAAGCCTTGCCAGTGGCTGGGGACGGCATCACCTCTAACTCTGTAACTCCTCCTTATCCCAGCAATCTTGCACTCCCGACCTCTGGGACTGGCGTTCTTCCCAAACACGCTCCCAGTGGTTTTTATACCGAAGTGACCCTTACCTTCGTTTGGTTGTAAAGCTGCTGGGACTTTTCCTGTCTTGCAGGGAAGGAGAAAGGATAGACTTTCATGCTCCCAGGCTTACCTTTTTGACTGTGCTTAGTTTTCCACACCCCTGCTTCACACACCCATGCTTTCTGATCTGCAGTTACCAAAGAATATACTCTAGTGTCTCCTTCCTGGAAAGGAAGATTTCATTCAGCACCGGCCAGTATAAATTCCTCGACATGTGATAGATTTGTGCATTCTCACATATCTTGCAAATCCCTAAATGGACACACAGTGGTTTATGGTTTCTGTTTTGCAGAATAACATAAATCAGGTCCTCCTGTCTCCAGCACGGCTTAGTCAAGCGACAATTAGGGCTCAGAAGATGAGAGGAGAGATGCACATACATTCATCTGCTGTGGTTTCGTTTTTCGCGGCTTCCCATATGAAATGTAATGACTTCCACTTTGCAATTACACACATTTTGCACTAGTTTGGCACTGTTCACTCAAAAACTTCAAAGCACTTTCTCAAAATAAAGTCAAGGAACCTCTGGACAGCCTCCATGTGGCAGCTACAAAGTGAACTCGCGTCAGCGGTGGAAGCCGGACGCGGGAGTCCTGCCTCGGTCTCTGCTCCAACCCATAGAAACAAAAAGAACAGAAAAATCTGGAGTCCTGCCAGAAACACATTCTCCCTTTTAACACCTGGCATCACCTCCGGTATAATTGTGGAATTAAAATGGATTATATTTATATGCAGATCTTGTAGACCGTAAAAGCAGCCTGGCTTTCAGTCTTTTCTAAGCCAGCTGGTAATGATGGTGTCTGCATGTAAGCGGCAACAACACACCTCACACTCCAAACACGGATCCCCAGGAACTGGAGCTGTTTTGTGGAGAGAAAGTAATTCTACAAATAGCTGCAAATGTCTTTTCTGTGACTTCTCTTTTGTGCTGGAGCAGCCAGAGGGGACTCTGGAAAATCCTGTCAGTGCTAGTGGGTGTTGGTGCACGCAGGCTATAACCTCTGGGACAAAACAGAAAGGCAGAAAAAGAGAGTGTGCACACAAAACATGACTGGGAACAGTGTGCACTTGGGGAGTCAAAGAGTAAAGATTCACAGAAAAGAGCATTGTACAGCTTTTGTATTAATCTAAAATGGATCCCTGAATTCTGTAGGCACAATGGGGGTAGAACTGGAAAAGACATAAAGATAAATGAAGGCCACAAATGGGGATTACATTAAAAAGGCTCTCGGAACATGTGTGGTTAGGCTTATTTCTGTAACGTGAATGACACTGACTGCAGTGTAACTTTTGCCATCATTTAGTGTGTTGGGTGATGTGTTAGGAGTCAATGCCAAGTGTATATGAAATGGAGAAAGTCTGGGTCTGTATTAATTAGGACTGAATGAAAGAGATCGTAGGAACATCCGCAATTGATTTCTTAAAGCATAATACCATCTCCAAAAGGCACCAGCAGCTGGCCAGTGCAGCAGGCCGTTCCAAGAATTCTCTTCCAAAGCCTGCCCAGATGAAAGTGAGCACTGCAGACAGTGCTGGAGGGGAAGAGCCTCGTTTCAAAGAGCAGTGCAGGCCCGTGGGTATGAAACATCTTATCTCCCGAGTCCATGGGTAGCTCACACTTGTCTGCCTGCTTCTCCAGAACCAGTCAGATCATACACTAACAAAAATGGATATAAAAGCATTTGAGCTACTTCTAAGGGCTCTGTGCATGTGAACTAATAAAGGCAAGTTTATGGTCAGCTGGGTTAAATCCACTAGACAACAGTCTGCAACTCCAGTACAAAATGTTCAGTGGGTCTACAGCTTGAAAAAACCTGAAACTGCCTGCCCAGAATAATCGCTAAAGCCATGCAAAATAAAGAGTTCTTCAGCCACAAAAAAAATAAATAAAATCACACAACCATTAACAAATCCTCAGAACCTCTAGGTGCAAGAGATGAGATGTCTATGGGGCAATGCCACCTGTTTACCCTCTTATCTGACTGTGGGTGAGGGGCCTGGCCTTTCAAAAATTGTTCTTCCCTACGTTCACAGAAACCTTGCCCAGAGTGGCTTGGCATCAGCTTCTTGCTCAATCACAGCCTGCAAAACAATATTACAGAGTATCTCTTTTATTAGTCTTGATTTCCAGAACAGGCACAGCAAAAAATGAGTGATCAAGCATGTAGAAATGATGTGAGAAGGCAAATGAAATTGTTGGTGGAAAAGCAATTTCTGGAGGCTAGAGGCTGTAATCAGAAAAAACACTTGAAACCTGTCCATGCTGATCTCACATCTGCACTCCCCGCATGCTGAGGTTAAGCAGTTGGAACACATCACTGTGTGTGCTGTTAGTTAGGGAAAAACCTGGTTCGAGCAATATTTTGAAGGTGTGACATGGTAAGGTGGAGCTACCTGAGGTGTTGGGTAGCTCCAGAGGCACAGCGACTGCACAGGTCAGAGGCATTCAGCCAAATAGAATAAACCACAGCTGCCAAATTTTCTTGTAAACTCACCAAGATCAGAACTGATAAGAACATAAATATGCCTCTAGGGCTCATTTCTTCCTTTTGGCTTAAAGGAGAGCCAGAAACATCTGACAGAACTGTACATTGAGAGCCACGGGAAGAATTTTGATTTTTAGCTCTGTGTAGGGATGGCAGAAGCTGTTTCTAGCTCTAAAGGTTTCAGCCAACACAAATAATGCATGGATTAGAGCTCCTTATCATTGTTGCCCCTTATTGGACCAATATGCTCATGGAAATTCAAAATTCCTTCCTAGGAACACTTTAAATTACCAAGGCATGAGCATCTTCTCACTGTTTTTGAATAGGAACCAAGGAACATTAAACTACATAGCAATTCCCATGCAGTGGATGGATAACAGCCTGGTTAGTTCTGTGTCAATGTAAGAAAAATATATGGATATTTCCGTGTTTGCAGTGCTGCAAATTCATTGTGACTTCCCTAACCCTAAATCCCAGTAATCTGTATTGCTGATTTTTATCAATTAAACCATAGAACTGCATAACACTTTCCAAATATTTTTGTCCCTCTTGTTAAAGCTATTACATTTTTCATAGGTACTTGGCTAAACTATGCAATGGTTAGTATAGGTTTCTCTTTTTAATGAAAAGCTTAATTATTTCTTTTTCTCTAGAGGTTGTTACAAAAACTGTCTGTTAAGTGCTGGATTTTACAATCTAATAAATGGATATAATGCCATGTAAACAAGCTGTGTAAGTATATATACAGAGACAAGCCTTTTACAGGGACTTTTTTAACAAAAGAAAAACTTTCACAGAAGTGGTATTCTCAGGAAATAATTATAATTTGCAATTTGCACAGTATAATGCACTAGCATGCTAGATGATATTGTTAGATACGAATTTACTGTCAGCAGGTTGCATATTTGAGGTACTACGCTTTGCTCAAGACAAAACCCCCAAAATATTGACTGACTTTTGTTGCTACAAAAATCCAGTTGTCAGGCCAGAAAGAACTGCTGACATATTAATCTGATGAGAAGTCCTTTAACTGCCCAGTATATCTTTTTATCCAGTCCTTGGGAAAAAAAAAAGAAAAAAAAAGAAAAAAAAGGAAAAAAAAAAGATTTCTGTCAGTCAGATAGATGCCATTCATGGTCCTGATCCAGCACAACTCTATTTTTACCAGGCTGATGGTGAGAACAAACAGGGGTTTAATTAGTATCAAAGGTTAGGGGGGAAAGAGTATACAAATGAAGTAAAAAATTGTAGTAATATAAATTTCTGTTAGGCCTGTTGGAATTTGCTGCCTCAGTGGAAAACATTTTTGAGGCTGGGTTTTCTTTCCTTCAGTGTGTGTAGGTCTTGATGATCTTAAGGGTCTCTTCCAGCCTAAATTATACTATGACTCGATGATGTTACAAACATGGAAAACTCACTGTTGCAGCTGCAAATAATTCCTCTGGCGTGTGCACTCGCTGCCTCGTGCAGCCAGGGCCGGTTTCTGTGACAAAACCCAGACGCGACTCGGTGACAGCGAGTCGTATCTTGACTGTGCTTCACTCAAAGTAAAGAGTGAAAACTCCCTACAAACAATCAAATGCAAGAAATGCAGCTAAATTCAGCTGAAGATTCTCTAACTGCCCTTTCACATCAGCTGCTTTTTTAACTACGGATAGCAAGACATGATGACTGACACGAGGCAATGGTTACTTCCCTTCACAGCACGAAGCCAAAGCTACCTTCAGTAAAACAAGCTAAAAATGCCTCTGTAAAACCCCAAATGCTAAAAGACTAACTGTAGCACACGGATTACAAAATTAGAAATGTTAGCAGAACAAGACATGGATAGTGATTACAATTATAAATTATTACAAATAGATTATTGGTCTCTCTGACTTTCCTAGGAGTTCAGCCTACTTACTAAACATTTTCAGAAAAGGTTACCATGTCGAGCATGAAGATGCCTTCCTAGCAGCACCGCCCCACAGAACAGTGGGATAAATGCTGCATCAGCAGAGAATTTACTTATAAAAGGTAACATTCTGATATTCAGTGGAGCCATCCTGCCTCCATCAACAGTAATTTTCAGACAAATTACTGGTAACTCACCTAACGTCATGACAGATTCAAACTTGATTCTTCACTTTCCAGACTGAAATCACATCATTTTAAGCATCCCAGCTAAGTCCTGCAATGAATTAAAGACCATCTCTCCATTTACAAAGTGAAAACACGAGCACTTGCAGTCCAGCTGCTGTGTTGCTTGTCTTCATACTCATGGCAGCTTCCCGTGTGTCAGAAAGATGCCCTCTTTATTCCCTCTTTGAGTGATTTTCCAGTCCTAAGATATTCTTAGAACACATATTTATCAACTATAGATCGAAAATCTAATTCTTTTGATTCTCTTTAATTAGGATGAGGACAGACCACGATTCATATCACCCCTGCTGTCTACATGGGTGGTGATGTATGGTACCAGAGACGCTGACTAGCCGTAACTGCAATGTACGGGAGCGTGTGAACAATTGGTGTGGTTTGCTAGGTTTATTTCTTTAAACAAAGGTGCTGCAGACTTGGGCATAATGATTTCAAGTATGGGAGTAAGGAGAGTTCCAGTCAACTCGCTTGCAGGACAAGACAAAAAGGACTCGTAGGTCTGGAAAGTGAGATGTAATGTTGCAAACTTGGAAAGCAGAAATGCACAGAGCTGGCAACTGCATAAATTGTATGCAGCAAATAGCAGATGCACGAGCATTTCACACCCAACCAAACCCTGGCTGCTAAGGTGAATTGGACATGTTGCACACGCGTTTCACTCTGTAGCCTTTTCAAACGCAGGTCAAAGTGGTCTGGAAAATGCATAGACTTTCATTTTACAGATCATTATTTTACTACAGATATTAGCACTCTCAAAGTGCTAACTACACTTACAAAGAACTATCTTTTCCATATTAGCTATGGATGAAATAATTGCTACCAGGAATGATTTAAATGGTTAGAGCCTCCCTATTAGGAGGGATAAATTGTAATTCAGCTACTTTCAATGCAAATCTCTCTTTCCAAGGACTATTAAGTCACTGTGAAGACCATAAGCATGTACACTTGGAACTTCTTTTAGTTGGATGGCTTTGCTACCATCATACCTAAATCTCAGCTCCGGTTCATACTTTGATTTTTTTTTGTCCTTTTTCTTTTGAGAAAAGGAGATGATTACTAAAGGTGTCTAAGTTTTGATCTTTACCTTCCAAAGGGAAAAAAAAAAGCAGTTATAGGAAAGTGCTCTAAATGTGTTCTTAACAGTTAGTAAGAAATGATAATTTGGAAATCAAAGTATCCTAGAGGCCCTTTCTCCATCCACAGCGTTTTTTATAAACTCACTTTTGCTTCCAGAACAAGCATTTGGCTTCTTTGTTAGTATAATGATCCTTGGTCTTCTCTCCCCAAACTTAGACAACATGAACTAAGAAATAAGTTTTGTGAAATGTAACTATTAACAGTATCGATGGATTTTAAGTTGTGATTACATACCACTTACAGTAACACTATCCCTCATAACAAAGTATGTCTATTCGGTATTCTTAAGATCAAATATTCTCTCCTTGTTTGACAAGAACAATCCAACTTGCTGCCAAGTGACTTGGAAGTTTTTCTAATGCATAATCCCCTTTTATATTCTTTATTGTTTATGAACTCAAAGACAAAATATCTGCATTATCTTAAATAAACTAGGTAGAATGTATTTCAAAAAGTTTCTTGAGTCAAAAAGTAGCAAATCATTGTATGTATTTTCCATATTTGTATAGGTTTCATTATATTCTCATTCTAAGTTACTCTTAAGTCTCTTTCATATTAAAAAATGAACTACACACCTATCATGCAAAATGTAAAGAAGTATGTTCAACTAGTTCAAATTAGATATACAGTAAAAATACACTTCCAAAGAAATATCATTTCCATTTTTGTTCATGTTTTTAACAGAATTTCAGACTAATACATCAAATGTGGAACTGTACAAGTATGTGAAGAAACATTAGGTTTGCAGTAGTAAAAAAATGTACAGCATTCAAAACCAACAAGCTCTAAACAACCAAACAATACCACAGGATTGAAACAATCATGGGGACAACATAGGTCATTGGAGCCAGTGAGTGAATCCTAATGTACCTACATAAAGACCCTACATAGAATATTGTCTCTTATTTATACGCAAAATCCCTGATTTGATTAAACCAGACAATTATCTAATTGTCTCTTATAGGTTTCAGATAATATTAACACTAGAGTATTCCCCTTCATAAATTTCAGTTATTTGAAAAGGCAATATTGAGAGTTGTTTTGAAAGGTATTTCCATCCATGTGGATTCAGGTAGTTAAAATACAAGATCACAAATAAGAACCATCCGCTACATTTGCTGTAACACTTATGAATTCAAGATTCTGTTTTTTAAAACTGCTTACAGGTTAATACACAGGGTTTCTAATTATGGGCTGTATCCGTTTAACATTGGACCAACATTGCCTTTTAAATCAAGAAAAGATACAGCAAAGCATGTCAAAAAAATAAAATCTCCAAGGTAGCTGACAATGAGCAAAAACATTACATACAGCAGAATCTGTGTCTGAATGTCTGTGAAAGGCAGATACGTACTCTTTTACAGTCCACTAACCAGTACAATTTACTTATTAGACATTTATAATATGAGGAAAAAATGTCTCGGATAGATCTGTAAAGGCTACTAATTAAACCTGAATTCATTTTTTCAAATGTTTCATCATTGTGAATAAATGTAAAGAATTATGCTAGTCTATTGGTTTTGGAGACCGGAGTGTAATCTCTTTCACAGATCTAAGCTAGTTACGATTTTTCGTACTATCTTGCTTTCCAGACAACTCACCTGTATTTTTTTAAGCAGAAGTGTGGGAAAAAAAGGTTAATAAATGACCTAATTATGTCAGCATTTCTATCCCACGGTCCTCATTCTCTGAGATCTCTCACTGAGCTCAAAAGAAATTTGGATTGCACGAGAATGGCAAATTTTCAGTTGAGAAAGCTGTATGAATATAGTGCTTTTAAAACCAAAACATTGTTACCAAAAAGTCTGGCCTAATAAATTATCTTCAGTGCTCTGAAAAGGGCAAAGAACACAAATCTTGGCACATATCTTGCTGTTTATTTGGAAAATCTTTTAGCAATTTTGATCCAATGGGAATGACAGATTAGCTTTAGAGAGCTACCCACATACAACCTAGAGTTTGACTGAAAAAAAATGATTGTGACAGGTTTGAAAAGGAACAACCATATGCATGTTATGTACCACTCAAAATCTATAAAACTACTGGGCAAACAGCGTAGTGTATACTCATACATATTTAAACTTTGCTGAGGTATTTCTTTAATTACAGAAAAAGCATCTTTAAAAACAATAGGAAAAAGAACTCAAAATATGAATTATATTCTGCACTTTTTTTTTTCTGGAGAAGGAATTCAGTTATATTGAAAGGTCCGTAATAGTTAAAGGAATATCCACTTTTTTAGTATTGATAATATCATATTCTTCCTTGGCTTTCTATTCTCTCAAAGCATTACAAAAAAGTAAGGCTGTGACTCTGTAAGACATAATTTTGCCTCATTTTTGCCCACCAATATTGTAAAATAACCTGAAATACTTCTGTCTTCTTCCTAGGGAAAGTATAACCCAGTGTCCACCTCTATAGTAAACCGTTTCTGGCCACACGGCTGTCGGATACCTAGCTTGCCTCCTCCGTGAAATAGGACAAGCTATCTCTTGCACAAAAGCAAGATTGTTTTCGTAAATGCTGGCTGAAGTCAAGTTTCTTTCACACAACAAAATTAAGTATATTTTGCCTGTTTTAACTTTAACATTATCTGATAATTTCTATCTGCAACTAACAGTTATTTATTTCTCTATACTGAATATACCTAGACGGTTGTACGGGGGGGACTTCTCACCCATACAGACTTCAGGAACAAGAGGAATGTATACATCATATTTAGAGTTTGTCCTAGGCAGATACCGTGTTTGAAGTGCAATTTTCTAATCCTTTTAAATACAATCAGCCTATCTTGATTGTGAAGCTCATGTTAAATGTAACTGCAGCCATTACCAAGTAGTTTCCATAAGTGGTTTTATTACTGGTTAGATTTTACAAATTCTGGTATTCGAACAGACTTCGACCTTAAAATTCTAAAACAACAAAGCAACCAATGAAAGGCTTAGGACTATTCAAAGTAACAAACTCTTGACATTTTTGCCCTGGTCATAAATATACAGAGAGAAAAAGAGAAGTGGACATGGAATCCAAAGTATGTAGATAAAACAGTATATAAGGCACATGGCAGTCTTTGAAAATACAGAAGCTTTAGCCAACTTAAATTAATTGCTGTTTCCCTTGCTCAGTCCACAAAACTGTACAGTTACACAAATGTTGTGTTGCAATAGATCTTCCAAGTTATTCTTCAGTCCACACTCCGTAATACCAGAACACTACATTTCCTTCTTTTTTTTTCTTTTTTTTTTTTTTTAGGAGAGATCCTAATTGTGGTTAGTCAGTTGCTCAAAGCCTCTATTAAAATACACTTGGAATTTCAACTAAGAATAATTTCTTTTTTAAAGAAATTATTAAGAAAGAGTCATCAGAAAAGGTTTGTAAGAGTTGTCTGTGAAGGACTTCGAGATTCATGAACCTCAAGACTTCCGGGCACTGACGTCAAGACAGATGTCACAGTAGGCATGGTAGGATTAGTCAAGTCCGTTAAAGTAGTGGGAGTGCTGGATGGACTCATGGAGGCATTGGATATTTCTGATGCAGGACCTGATGGGGTCCCTGCTTGGAGTGTTGAATCTGAAGTCTTATCCACCCCTGTGTTTTCTTGACGTAAGAGGTTCCGTCTGAATTTGGCTCGAGCATTTTGAAACCAAACCTGAAATAGTTTAATATAACAGGGTAGCATTTAAAGAGCTGCAGTGTTTAGAAAAGCAAAAGCAAACTCACAAATTCATCAAAGCTTGAATTGGTGAAGATGTTTTTATGGTAACATGTTAAAAAAGTAGCCCCAGTCACGAAAAGTGTCCTCTGCATGCCTGTGAAGCATTCCTCTTTCCCTCTCCTGCAATTCTCTGTGTAAACAGTCTGCTTGGGACAGGAGGGGAGTCATTCAGTGCAGGCTGTGTATAAAGATGCCTACAAATTTGGCGGCCCCTGAGAATCCTCGACTGCCCTCACTCCCAGAAGTACTTGTCAGGACGAGATAGAAATCAAGCATCTGATGAACATAAACTAGCGAGTTTCAGCACCCTGGTATCTCAGATCCATCTCCCATTGCGTGCAGAAGGTGACACAGCACAGCACCCTGCCTTCCTGCGGGCTCAGAGGGCTCTCTCGGGAACTTTCTCATGTCTTGTCTCAGCAGTGCTCTCACTTTTCAAAAAAGACTGTCCCTCTTTCTTACTCTTCTTTCTCAAATGATTCAGCTCCTATGCCAGTCTCATTTTAAATTTTTTCAGTCCTGGAATGATGTTGGAAAAAGAGGCTCAAATGGTATTAAAAGCCCATATTGCATTAAAAAATGTGATTTCAAAAGAAATGATAGCCACATACAGCAATAATGTTTCCAAGATTTCTACTTCTTGCATTATTTATTACCTAACTAATCATAGGACAAATGCTATGACTACTGCTTTTTCAGTTAAATTTCAGTTTAGGTCCAAGCTAAAAATGCTCTCTACTGTTTACAGGATTTGTTTAAAGATAAAATATTTTTCTGATCTATTTGAAAATAGATAAAATTTATTTGTGAAACTTGGATGAACTGTAGGTACAGAATATTACTTTGATTAAATTTGAAAATGCCATTAAATACCCTGTGTTCAACCTGCTGTATGTTGATGCCAGCTAATTTTGCTGGTACAACTAGCTGAAATTTCACTGCGCTTACTTATCAGAAGGCCTTCTGACATTGTTATGTTCTTTACAATTGACTCAATCCTGATCCTACTGCTCTCACGTTGACCTCTTACGAGGAATAGGACCAAGTCTTTCCATTCCAGGTGCAATGAACTTCATCATCTCTGTATCTGTCAGAGAAAGCAGCTGAGTCAAAGTACCTGCCCAGCCTTAGTCCATCAAATTTCTCCGCTGTGGCCCGTACAGGGAAAGTGAGTGTGCAGAGCTCACAAGGCTGCTATGTGGTCACAGCATCCTTTACAGAAATCCTGACCCCTAACTCTGAACCTGCAGTCCCTGCTGCAGGATCCACTTCAGGCCAGGCTGCCGGCGGAGGAGTGCCACGGAAACACGATGCAGTCCTGTGAAGTCTCCTCTTTCCCTTCAACTTGCCAGCTGCAGTTAGAATTGGTAAAGATGGCTCAAACCATATTTCCTCTGACTGGCTTTCTTCTCATCTATGGATGGTCCAGCCCCGAGTTCCCCCTATTGATTACTTCTCCTTTTCCTCTGGAAAGCTTTCTCTCTCAGCCAAGGGTCTGTAAGCACACATACTCTCCCTTACACTCTCTCCTGGGAAGGCCACAAGGAAATGATCCTCAGGCACAAATTCTAGCAGCGGCCATACGAGCTGCATGCATTACTCACATCCCTACAGGTCCTTGTTTCAGTTTATGTTGGTGCTCCCCTTATTAAAACATTTTGTTTAAAGGGTATATATTGGTTTCATACACACAAGGAAAACAGAAACCTTCTCCTAAACTAGCACTGCAAAAATATATTAATTATTTTATAACATAGTCCATTATAGTGGTAAACCTGTGATGTGGTCAAAACTTCAAAAACAACAGTTGTGGTATTTTTGCCTGAAACATTCAAAGCCAGTGTCTTCCCCTCGCATGACTGTTCATCCAGAGCCCTGCAAGAAGGGAGTCGTGGAAGTGTCTGTGCATGCTTCTGAGCAAGGTGAGGAGCCTCGTGTGCCAGGGGTGCAGGTGAAGCAAATTAGTTTGTTCTGGGCATTCCAGCTACAAAGTCTCAAGTGCCAATTAGTAGGAATGGTAGAAAACAGCAATTTTAACACTTTTGGGATTATTTTACCTTTCAGTAAGAGATAATTATATTTGTCCCACAAATTAAGAAATTTGGCTTCAATTTTTTAATATATACCTTTTAGAAATTGTAAAAAGAATCATATATATGAAGTTTAAGTTTAGAGACTGCCACTGTTGATATGTTCCATAGTTACAGCATAATTAAAACAGACAAAACCTCTAGTCCAGTTGAGATATTGTCAAGGTTAATCAGATAATGGTTACAGAGCTCTTTAAAGTTGTCCACTAGTAAATATTTGTAATATTACTGAAAAAGCATCTAAATATTTATTAACTGAAATTCAGAAAATGCCATGTTTTATGATAGAAATGAATAACAAAGTAATTATTGCAATAGTGATATTCTGGTATGCACTGAAGTTATGAAAATATTTAGCAAAGATTTAACATTGAAGAGTAGTGAAAGAATTAAAACTATTGTTTTCTGAGTTGCAGGAATGCCAACTTAATTCGCTACTGCCCTACGTTGTTGCGTATAGCTGTGCAAACGAGCGAGCAAGAGCTGGCGAGCCAGGGCCGCTGTCCCATGCATAATGGTGGCAGTGCTCTATGTGCACACTGGCAATTCGGGCCCTGCACCTGTAACAGTATTACATCCAAGTAAAGAAATAATAACCCAAATATACATAACTGAAAGAATTGTTCCAGAACGACTTATCTCACATCAATTACACAATTAGGAATCTGGTCTTCAGCACTGAAGAGTAAAGAAATTCATTGGGAAGTACATAGCGTTTTTCTGTCCAACTGTATCATTATAGGGCTGAGCTGTTTCAAACCAAATGGGGAAAATATGGACCAAAACTCCCACTGAGAAATAAAAGCAGCCGTGAGACCCACTGATGCTACCACATTCTGGGGAGCCGAGCCGCCTGCCTGTAGCTGGGCAGCTCAGCAGCTAGGCAGAGTCGTTCTGCAGTTAAAATATTATACTATCTCTTCAGTGATCTGCACTGCTAATTTATCTCTCTCTGTCTCCATTTCCTGACTGTAAAATGGGAATAAAATAACATCTCCATAAGACAGGGAAGTATTGAAAATAAATATGCTAATTGTTGTAAAGAATTGAGATATCATCATGAATGAGGTCATGTTATCTAAGATAACTATTTTTTGTTGGTAACACCTCCATTGTTGCAACTGTTGTATACTGGTTGTATGAATAGCTTACACTAGAAACAAATTTTTAAAAACAATTTTGCTAATTCACACATCTACCTGGAGACATTTAGGTTAACTGAACTCTACTTACTAACAATGGGAGAAACAAATAAAAATGTAAAGGATGCTCCACCACACAGCAAACCGTGTTTACTCACTAAAGGCACATTCTGAGAATTCTGTTTTGATTATTAAACATACAGCTGAAAGAGAACTATAGGATATTTTATGAATGAAGGTTTGGTAAGTAGTCTGCAGTATGCTATCCTAAAGCAAATCTTCGCCAAAGGATAGTGCAGGATACTCACACACGACTGTGAAAATTTTCGTGCTTGTTGACTGCTAGAAACCGAATTAGCGAAGTCCAAATGCACGCAGGAATAATCTTTGTAGGATTTTCATATCAACATTACTGGGGAGTGATTCAAGAAAGGATAAGCAGTGTAGAAGACACCCACTGAAAAACAATGGTTCATGTTCCTAAACTGCTTTTGCCATAGATAATCGTTTTCCATACTCTTGGTTAGAGAAGAGGTACATAGCAATAGCTAGTAAACCGTATGTTCTTAGGGCTATCTACTTCCACCTTCACTTTCTAAACTCACAAAAAAGAAAGATCAATTCCCAAAAGAGTAACATTTACACCAATTAGTTAGCTCACAATTAGCTGGTTACTTTAATTAAGAACGATAGCTTACAATAATGGACTTGTCCTCCCCAGCTGCAGTACAAGGTGCATATCAAAACGCAGATATAAAGCTAAATGGGAACGGAAATATATAAAGATAGGGAGTAAAAATATAAATAGGTTTACTGTAATTCTAATGTCATTACTTAAGGAAAACATTCTGCATTACAAAGCCACTGAAGGAAATGTAATTTTTGAAGCAGTATGTTACATTTCCCTGTCATTCCACTTCTGGACATGGGTAGCTGATGACTAACTGTATATGAAGCCAAGACAGAAGTCAGGTCTTCCAAGTCCAGTATCACAGATCATTCATTATGAACATGGCCAAACTCTCTGCTCATCTACAAGCCACCCTCATGACATGTTATATGGAACTGCCTTTATAGTAATGGCACTATAGCCATTTCCTAAAAACACTAGGAACTCCTCTGCATGTTTAGAAAGCCCACTGGTTTCAGAATAAGAGAATTTGTCTTTCTCCTCATCTGCTACCTTGTATTTTCTATTACACTATATTCTGTTCATGATAGATAAAGAATCATTATCTTTCATCAGCTGAACTGAGACCTGAACATACAAAAATACAAGCGCTTACAGACATGCCTAATAACAAGATAGGGAAAGCAGAAAATTTCTTACTACTGGAATGTGTGTATATACATCTGGGAGTCCATACGCCTTCAGCATGTGAGACAGCCTAATACTAACGATGCTTGTTTAGATCAATAGTGTCAGTGAATTACTTCATGTTCAATAAATGACACAGATGGAATGCCAACCTTTCTGGCGCAAAAAAATTAACAAGTGACACTATTCAGTAACCAACATCACGAAGAGTTTTCCCCAGCAAGAAGCAACCTTGAAACTTGTACGGGTGAACTTTAGCGTTCGAAAAATTCCCTCCATGGTTTCAGAAGCACACATTATTTTCTCTCACAGGTTAGAAATAAACCAACTGGGCACAAAGGTTCTAAAATCCAAAAAGCAAGTTTGTTTTTTAAAGCCCAAATTAATTTTCAACGGAGTAGAGAGTGCTCATAACAGACAGAAAAACTCAAGCGATACTACGCAAAGTATCACTCCGAGTCATTTTCTTGAAGTGCCTCCAACAGCACCATCCTCTGTGTGCAGTCCTCACCACCAACTATTACCTTGCACCACTCTTCAGCTAAAGGAGCCCAGAGATAAAGAAGCATTTAACTGTGGAAGTAAAAGAAGTGAAACACCAATTACCAAAACCATGAAAAAAGTTTTGTAGAATTGTAAAGGTCTGCCACAAAAAAAAGAGGAAACACTGTGCACCTTAAAGCTGGGAGATGTGGTGTACTTAACGTGGAAAAAGAAGCGATCAAGAAACTGAAAGAGAGGCTGAAGAGAGACATGGAATTCAGCTTTAGAGAGAAGAAATACATTATAAAAGGAAGGAACAGAGAAAAAGACTTGGAAAAGATTTGGAAGGACAGGCTCATTGGGTGAAAAGACAATAGATATGGAAGTCAAAGTTGGTGCAGACTGAGGAAAAAGAACAGAAGGAAGATCAAGAGAGAGGCATTTTCTAGGCAACGATCTAATTTCTTCATACACTATGTGAAACTTCTCAGATAATTCAGGTGTGAGTGCACTGGTAACAGAGTAGATACCACTCAAGTGTGTAAACTCTGATGAGAAATGAGGAAGTGCCAAAATAATGATAGTTAAATGCAGAAAATCCTTTCTTCCACACTCATAGACAAAAGAGAGCTGCTATGAGAGGCACTATGTCAAGTGCTAAGATGTGCACCAGTTATAGAGGAGGAATCTGTTCCACTGCAAATCAGCTTCACAAAAACAAGCAAAATCCAGCTGTGATGGACATGGCCAAGAGAAGGAATTACATACAGTTTTTCATCAGCAGTTTTACTAGGAAGCCTACAAACCTTTATTCCTTTTTCAGTTAGGTGTAAACACTACAAGATCCACAATTCTCCAGTGAATTCAGGTTTTTTTCAATGTTTTTGTTTACTGCCCTCCACTTGCCTATGAATTCGTGAGAGCTGTCCACAGTGCTTTCCCAGGCGCCTGAGCCCTAGCTTTCTCTACGAAGCCCACAAACCATTTTTTTCTACTATTAAAGATCCATTTACAGATTTCAGTAATAGATTTTGGAATGTCATGCCTCCTATATGCCCACATTTATCTCTAGTTATAGTTACTGAATAAGTGCCCATTAAAATTCACTTCCTGAATCCAAACTATAAATTAGAATGGAGGTAATCCGACTAATATTCTTACCTTTCCTTGCCATAATAATTCAAATGGAGTGTATATCCTTGAAGCAAGAAAAATCCAGCTTTCAGAGAAAATGTACTTTCAAAATGCAGTCGCCTTTCATTCTAAATTACTTTACTATGACTAAAAAAATAATCTTTGAAAAATTAAATTTGTGTCCACTTACATTGTGAAGGAAAAGACATCTTCCCTGTCCTGATAAAATAATAAACAACTGCTGATTACTCACTTACAAAGAAAACCATTTCTAAATTAAGAGCTCTCTATTTACATTAACTAATTATTTTTTTTCTTGCAGCAGATCAGAAGCTAAAACATGCACCAGAATTGACTAACTTCAGGAAAACAAGTAGGACCCCATGCCTTCACAACTGTCATTAAAAATTAAAACCCAAGTGATCTGCTTTTGGGAAGCTGAAATGAAATAATTTTTCTCATACTTTCTAGAATGTAACTGATGTCTCACAGAAGGTATGAATGATTATGAAAAGCTTGAAGACTAGTAAAATCCACAGCATTTCTTATATAAAATTGATGTTTTGGTACAAAAGACTGCTCTTCTTACCTGAAGAACTCTTTTGGTCAGGCCGGTTTTCTGAGCTAGCTGTTTCAAGTCCTTGGCATCAGGATTGTGGTTAATAGCAAAGTATGACTTCATTGTCCGCAACTGGTGGTGTTTGAATGACGTCCTCATACGCTTTGTTTTCTGATTGCTGGGGTATTGCTGGTCTCTATCCAGGTGGTCACCATCGTTTTCATTGCAGCTTAAAGCTTAAGGCAACAAGAGGAAAAGGCGTGTAAACCTATTGCTCTGTGACCAACATTGTTTGCAGTTCATCTGAGAGCAGCAATTAAAATAACATACCATGGCATGTATTGTACTGGTACAAATCCTACTTGCCTTCCCCTCCATTTCTGCATCTTCTATTTTTCCCTTACAATAACCAGTCTGCGAGGACCCTCACCTGCCTCTTTATGGCTTTTAAAATGTCAGGTCTGTTTCCTTTTTTCTTTCCTCCATCTCCACACAGCCTTTCCTCCACTTTCTGCTTGTAGGACAGTAGCTGTCCTCAACTCTGTAAAGTGTTTTAACGTACTTTGTATCACTATAAATTGTGTTGTAATATACAAAGAAAGCTGTACAATAGAGCCCACTTAAATCTCGATGGAACAGACCAGTTAAAATTATAATTATTTCCTCCATCAAACTAAACCCTGTAGAGTACAAGAGAGACCATTAAATGAAACACTATAAAAGAAATAAAGTTTGTGGGTACCAGACAGCAAATTATGACTATAATTTGACTAGCTCAAGAAATAAAGCTGTTAATACAATATATCAGCAGCACACCAAATGAAAAAAATACGCTTTTTAATTATTTATATTTACATTTCATTTTTTAAGCATTTGAAAATACTACTTTGAATGACTGATTCTGTTATATTCTTTTGAAATCACTGAATGACACTGACTGACACATTTGCATAAATCAACTGCAAAGCCTGCAAAGGACGTCTGTGACCAGGGAAAATTGTAATAATCATCAAATTGTATTAAATGTTGAATGCCAAACAAAATAGTCTCATAGACCAAAAGTAGTTTTTAATTTACATGTGCATAAAGTAAACCATAGAAAAACTCTTAAAATAACATTAAGGACCAAGCTTAAATTCACTAAAAAAATATCATGGATATAACTGAAAATTAGCTCTAATAAGCTGTCATTAATTTACTTTTTCTGCTCCAGTATTTGAAACTCCCTTTTAATTTCCTGTAAGTTGTAGGTTAAAAGTAATGAAAAATCACTACTATCTCTCTTCTACATTGCACGCAAAAAAAGCAGACAAGTGTATTTTGAAATGTGTGTTATTGGTGAATTTCATAAGCACATAATCAGATTTGTTTTCAGTTATCCATTACCACTGATTCGTTACAACTGAGTACATCTCATGGACATGTATCTCTTTGTAATCATGCTTTAAATTCATACTGTCTAGGAGAGTTTTTCAGCCCTGTTGAATACATTCAATTTCTGAAAGGCATGCATTAAAACCACTGTTTAAAAAATAAAATAAAACAAAATGCACGTACTCATCGGGAAATACGCATATAGATACACTAAAAAGCAGTTTTGCAGCATGTGCAGTGGCTGCTTCGCAAATTTCAGCTTTTCAAAAACTTTAAAAGATGTGGCACAACATAGAGCAAGGCCTGCAAAACTTCAGCTGTGAGACCAAAAGCAGGCTTGTTTAATAGATTGGTAAAAATTGTCTGAAGCCTCAAATATCTTGGTGAGTTTCTGTACCCCTACAATTCAAAAAACAGCCAGAAATAAATGTGCTGGATATATAAATGTGTGCGCATGTATGTGCATGTGTATACGTTTCTATAAATCCTTTGCAGACCTAACTTTCTTGTGCCAAATTCCAGTAATAAGAAGCATTTCTGCTTGTTTTCGTGATGTATGGAAAGACTGGAAGCACCTCAGTTTAAAAGGTGTAAGACACACAAAAGGAGATAGTAAAAATGCAGTATTAATGGAGCTGGACAGAATGTAGCAAAGTCTTTTTTCTGGTTTAAGAACTGAGATCTAGTTGCCAAACTGGAGTGACCCCACAAGCTCCAGTCTCCTTCAGAGCTACAGTTCTCCCTCTAAATAATACTGGGAAGAATAACTGAAACTATATTTCTTATAGCAAAAGGTATTATGGAAATGTAAAACAACACAGTACTTGGTCTTAAAACATACTCACAGAATTGTAGACATTAGAAATGGAAAAGACCTCTGTGTGTTGTCTTAAATGCTCTCAAACCCTCCCAGAAATAACAGGGCAAAGAGTTAGGAGGAAGTGCATCAAAATATCCATCAGAAGGACGGAGACCTGTTCATGTAAACATGCAGCAAAACAAACCCTAGGGCTGCAAGTAGCTGGATTTTAACCTGTTCTACAGAGAATGAGATACAATCAGGATCCAAGGAAATAAAACTGATTCTGAATCCTCCCAGAAGGGAAGGAGGGAATCTGCTTTTCATCAACTGGACAATGAACAATTTGCTCTTTCAATTTCTTATAATTTTACCCCTAATCTTCTAAATAAAAATAACATTGAGATGACAGTGAATATGTACCATTCGAGACCAGCAAACTGTTGTCCTTTTCTAGGAAGGAAGTTACAAAAGGGACTTTGAAAGCGCACGAGGGTGTCTGCTCTTCCTCATCTTGCCCAAGTGCTTTGGGCACCCGCAGCATCCCCCAGCCTGACCTAACCCTCCTCGTTAGCGCCGCTTCCCCTCTCCTGTTTGTTTCTGGTACTTGGTATCATCTCCAGAATTTGGTTGTACCAATCTGGTATTACGTGCATCTCCTGCCCAGCCCGAGATGTCCATGGGCGCTGCAGGCGCAGACACAGAAGTGCGTGGAGACCTTAGGAGCGAAGGAGTTTCTGCAAGGGCCACCCTGGTGTAAGACTGGCACCGTACGCGCCCCTCGTGCGGTGTTCGGGTTTCCAGGCACTTCCTCCCTGGTCCTTCGTGGTGTCCCTGCACATCACCCAAAGGAATTGCTCAACCACCCAGACTTAGGATTTCCACGCAATTGCAGCATCTAGGACTCCTGCTGGGAGTTCAGAAATACAACTGGTAACGTTCCAGTCAGAGGAGCCTTAAATTAACTAATGCTTCATTCCTATGTTGTGATAAAGCAAATTCTGAAGTGGTGCCAAGTATCTTTTCTGACCCCAGGCCACTTCTGAGGCCCTGCTGCCTTTCCCCCGGTCCCCACACCCAGGCCATCGCCCCGCCGTCCATCCGCTGCTCTCACCAGAGGCGACCCCTCGCAGCCCCCCCGGCACCACGACACAAGCGCCCGGCCGGCCACGAGATGAAGCCCACAGGGAGCACGGCCAGGAGCTGGCTCTCACTCCCTCACATTAAAACACCGTGCTTCGACGCTGGCGACCAAAACATCCTCGGCAGAATAACGTGTAAAACCGTCTCTAAAAACAGCAACACGAGTACGAAGCGGGACGCGCCGTTATCCTTGCACAAACCCTGTTTGCAGGAGGGAGCCGGGGGCACGGCTCCGCGCTCACCCCCGGATCCCCCACGTCGGGGCCGCGGCACCGGAGGGGCTGGGGGCGAGGAATTTCCTCGGGGGGGAACTTTTGTTCTTAGCGGCTCGTGGTTGACACGTTACGCTACCCCCAAAGGAAAGCAAACTAACCCCGGTCCGGGAAGCACGGCGAAACACGAGGCGCGTTCGGCGCTCTCCGCCCGCAGCGCCCCTGGGTGCGGGGCCGGCCCCGCTCCCACCCGCGGCTGCCTGCAGGGGGCCGGGGCCGGCGGGGGGGGCCCGGCCGGGAGCGCAGAGCGGGGCCCGCGGCCGCAGGGGGGGCTCGGCACAGGGACAGAGCTGCGGCCGGGGGGCAGGAGGGGACGCGGCGGACACCCGAGCCTTAGGAAGGGACCTTCCGACCCGCCGCTCCCGCTGCTCCCGGGGCGCTGCTGGGGACGGGGGTGCCTGCGGCCCGTCCGCCCGCACAAGGGGGCCGCAGCGGGGCTCTGCGGGGCCCCCTCCTCGGAGCCGGCGCAGCCCTGCCCCGGCCGGGAGCTTCCCGTCCCGGGGGGAGAGGGAGGGGGGAGCTCGCCAGAGCTGCCCCGGGTTTCTCGGGAAAAAACTCCTGGCAAAGCTGCTCGCGGGGCCAGCCCCCACCCGGCCCCGCTGCCGGCCCCGGGACCGGGAGCAGGAGCGGGACCGGTACCGGAGCAGCGCCCCGCAGCGGCCCGGCCCCAGAGAGCCGCAGCCCGGCCGGGCCCCGCCGCCCGTGCGGGAGGGAGCGCCCCTATAACGCCTCCGCTGCCTGCCCGGCCCCGGGCGTGGGGAGCTCCCGCTGCCCCACGCCTGCTCAGCACTTCTAGCGCTTGCAAGGAGATTTTCCTGTCTTCTTACTAAAGGCAGAGCGGATAGATGGGAATAAAGTACAGCGGGCTGCGGGAGGTTTGGGGTCTAATCCACAAAGGGAGTATTCAGAATTCTTTACAGGTGCTTCTGTGTTCAGCCATTGATTTACTGACCTAAAAAAAAAACCAACATCAAAATCCAATCTAACAAGTGAAAGAAGAAATTACGATCACAGGAACACACTTTAAGAAAAAACAAAGAGAGAGAGGGAAAAAAATCTTTTTGAAGTTTCGGCATCCTTCTAAGGTATTTTCCACTTGTCAGGCTCTATCCACATCCAAAACCCATCATCCCTGTGCAAACGGAGTCTCGTTTAAGCAGAAACAAGAGCCAGTCCAATTCATGGCACAGATGAGTGTTTGCTGCTATTTACAAAATAATTCCTGTCCCTGCTCTGGCCGCATCTCCAGGTCCCCCTTTTCCCACCACCTCTGGTGAAGATTTATTTACACGAAGCTTGCTACACAAAGTACCAGCCCCAAATACCCTCAGAGGACAACATCGTGCATTTCTCGGGAGGAAACGAGAAGTTCCATTAAAAGTAGGGAGAAACTATCACACTTTTAAACGGCTTCCTTTTAGAAGACAGAAAATAATTAAAGGCTTTGCAATAATTTGCTGGTTTGTAAGATTTAAAAATCAACAGACAACCCGGTCTGATTTCCAAGATCAATTACACTTATTACCATATAAATTAATCGATTATCGGTTTAGCAAATATTAAGCAGACAAATAGTTTAAGCGAAGAAGCTAAAAGCTCCTCAAGGAAGATCTCTGCAGCATCATTTACAGGGTCTAACCCCAAATTCCAAGAGCAAACTCGGAGGGCAATTATTTTGGAAACGAATTCTTCAAAATGCGGCTAAAGACGGCGTGGTTAGGAAGGCGGGGAGCAGCAAGACTTTCTGGGGCTGTGCTCCCACCCGGGACAGATGCCGCTGCTCCGGTTTACAGGTCCTTTGAATGGGAACATCTGCCCTGCACGGGGAGGCAGCGGAAGGCCGCCTGGATCCCAGCCCCCCGCAGAGGAAGCCTTTTTAAAACGGGGGAGCCGCTGCTGCCCGCGTGTGCGGGAGCTCGCGGGGACACCGCTAGGCGCACCTTTCACCGGCCTTCACCCCTGGGACGACCCCGGGTTTCTGAGCCGTTCCCAAATCGCCGCTGAAGGCAGCGGTGGGTGGCAGCCCCGTCCCGAGGGGTGCTCGCCGTGCCCCTTCTCCTCGCCGTTTTCGGCGCCACCCGCTCGCTTCGGGCGCCGCCGTCCCGTGCCCCCGGCGGCGGCAGCCTCGCCCTGCGGCCTCCCCGCGCCCCCCGGAGCCCCCCGAGCCCCCCGGCCCGGCCGCCCCGGCTCCCGCCCCGAGAGCGCCGCGGCCGGCCCCGGGCAGCCCGAGGGGGCAGCCCGACGGCTGGGGCACGGCCCCGGGCGGCCCCCCCCCGGCCGGCGTTCCCCAGGGACAGCGGGCCCCGCACGGTGCGGCCTTTGGGGCCCCGGGAAGGCAGGAGACCGCCCCGGTTCCTTTCCCTGCAAAGTTCCGGAGCCGCCGTGGGGAGGCCGGACGAGGAAACTCCTCGGCGAGTTGGCAGCTGAGGGCAGAGCGCCCGGGGCACGGCTCCCCCCGGCAGGGCCGGTCCCGGCGAGGGGCAGCGAGCGGCGGCGCTCAGCCCAGCCGGCCCCGTCCCAGCAGCGCAGCCCCAGCCCCGGCCGCGGCCACCTGCCCCCCGCGGCCCCCCGGGGACGGCCGCTTTTCGGCCCCCTGCCCCCCGAGGCGGAGGTGCGGGAGCCCGAGAGAAGGGCAGAACGCTTCGCCCGTCAGCAGCCTCGGAGGGTGTAGCTACTAAAGAAAATACACAGCTCTCTGAAGTGCTAACTTCCAATCTCTGGTTTCCAGATTTTATTTCAGGCTCCACTCCCCCCTCTCCCCCTCCTTAACCAGATGACCTTGCTTCAAAACATTTTATTTCCAGCTGAAGTGAAAAATGCTAACATATTAGCTTCTGTAATTGCAGTTTGACAGCACTTGATCTCAATAATTATGCTGCAGCTAAACTATTATTAACGGTTTAAGCTAAAATAAACGGAAATCCCCCTTTGGAAGTGAACAAAAACAAACCGTCGGAACTGTTCTTGGGGGAAGATGGGGTCTCTTACCTGCGTTGTACGCTGCCAGGTCTGCCCCAGGCCCCGGGCTCTTCCTTTTCCTGGGTCTCCCCTTCTGGACAGTCCCCACGCCGTTGTAATAAGGCAGTCCCAAAGTACTGGCAGAGCCCGCTCCCAGTGCTGGGCCCTTCCCAGCGGCTACATCCGAGTGATTGAAATGCACCTGGTACTCCCCCTGGATGAGAGTCTCGAAATGGAGGCGGCAATACACCAGATTGTCCTTCATGCCAAAGTGGTCGCCGGTGGTCAGCATCTTGTTGCAGGTGGTGCAAGTGAAGCAGTTTAAGTGATATACCAAATCCCTGGCCCTCATGACCATTTCGGAGGCAGAAATCCCCAGGTGACACCTCGCGCATCTCTGCACCGAAAACCTCCTGCAAAACACAAGGGCCCGAGGAGACGGTGAGGGGCGCATCCCGCCCTTCCCGCTGGGCGGCCCGCGGAGGGGGGCTGCGGGCCGGGACACGACGCCGGGCCGCTGCCGGGAGGGCGGCAGGAGCTGGGGGGCTCGGCCCCGCTCCCCCCGCGGCCGCTGGAGCCCGGGCTGCGGCAGGGAGCCGCGGGGAGCCGCGCCGACCCCCGACCCCCGACCCCCGCCCCGTCCGCAGCCCCCCGGCGGGACCCGCGTGGGGCCGGGCGGCCGCTCCCGGGGCCGGGCCGCTCCGCTCCGGGCCGCCCGCCGAGGGGCCTCGTGCTCCCAGAGCAGCCCGGGGGATGCGCCCGGCCCCGGCCGGGAGGCTCCGGGAGCCCGCGGTCCCCCCTCATCCCCCCTCCCCGGGCGGCTTTGCGCTGTACCTGTAGTAATCCTCCTTGCAGTAAATGCTGCCGTCCTTGCTGAAGCAGGTGAGCTCGGACTCCAGGTTGAGCTTGCACTCGCAGCACTTGAGGCAGCGCATGTGCCACTGCTTGTCCACGGCCAGCAGGTAGTAGCGGTCCGAGATCTTCCCCCCGCAGCCGGCGCACAGGGCAGCGCGGTCACTGCTGATGGACGGCATGCTCTGCTGGGGAGAACAACCGCGGGCCGTTAGCGAGAGCCAGCGGCTGCTGCGCGCCTCAGCCCCCCCGGCCCGGCTCCTGCCCGGCTCCTGCCCGGCCCGGCCCCGCTCCGAGGCGGCCGGCCCCGGGGGGGGGGGAAGGGGCCGAAAGCGGCCGGGGGTGGGGTGGGGGGCGGCTGAAAGCCAGGCTTTCTCGCTCCGTTTTTTCCTTTTGTGAATTTGCCAGTCCCAGATCAAGAAAAGATGCTCCTCAATAAACAGGCGCAATCGTCAGAGCAGGGAAACTCGCAGACAGTTAATTCTAAAATTTACCGTTACGGATACACGGGGTGCCTGCATAGTTAATGCCCCGTGAGTGCGGGTCTGGGTGTGTATTTTCCTAGCTATAAAATTCCGAGTGAATTACGATCAAACCCCCCAGCAGCCGCAGCGGCACAGGCGCAGCTCTCTGCGAGCCGGTCCCCAACAACCCGCGTCCCAGGCTGCCCCGACCCAAAGCACCGCAGGGATCGGGAAACAGAACTGCCGAACGTTACTGGTCTGAGGCGCAGAATGCTTTGTCAGAAGAACGAAATAGTGGGGGGAAAAAAAAAAGAGAGGAAAAACAACAGAGTGCTTTAGATTATGCTGGGATAAACTTGGAAGCAATAAAACTAAATGTAACCCCTATATAATTTAATAGTTTAGTGTCAAATCACAATCCAATCGAAACCCCCTGCAAAAAAAAAAAAACAACAAATACATTTTCTGTCAACTCCTACCAAAAAAAAAAAAAAAGAAAGAAAACACAAAGAAAATAAAGAGAAAAAGAATATCGGAAACCGTTTAAGTGCGCTCATGTATTTTACCCAGCACCCTCAGCCTAAACCCAAACCCAAAGTCAGGACAAGAGGCTCGGAGTGGAGCAGTGTTTGTGGCAGACCTGGCACTGCGCTGCTGCCCACTTCGTCCCAAACTTGTCAGCATGGCACTGCTCGAGGCCAGCCCGCACGTTGGTGCTGGGGCCAGAGCTGCCGTCCTGCAGACACGCCGGAGCCGCAGAGCTCCCACTCGGGGCGGGGGGAAGCCGCGTGTTTACTTTTACCTCCTCTAGAGCCTTAAGTCCTTGCGCAAAGCAAGGAGAGGGAAGACAGCTAACGGGAAGAACTGAAAGAAAATGAAGCTGCGTTTCCAGCACATGCTGACGGATTACTTTCATCCAGCACTCGCAGAGATCACCAACCCCCAGCACTACGAGCACTACTGTTGGCACTACAGCATTTCCACTACCAGCAGTACGTACAAATAAAATTATGGCACTAGAGCGGTATGGGAGCCACACAAGTCCACTGGTAGCTTAGTCCTTTAAGGCATTAACTGAACTCTGATCAGGGATCGTTTTATAACCAAAGTAGTTCCTTATAAATCCACTTTAAACAAACCACGATTTTTTCTGCTTTACCAGTAACAAAAATATTCTGATATCCAGAAATGGTATTTAAGGATCTAGTATCCTATCCCACTGCTCATTCTATACACGTGTGCATGCAAATAAATTCTAAGTAGATATATAAAGGTATCGTGCCACAATATTACTCCAGGAAAGATAACTTGATATTGTTTAATTTTACGGAGAAATATTAAGTTTTCCAAAGAAAACCAAAACTGCTTTGATTAGAAATCACGTTCAGCCCTTCTTGCTGAAAGGCTTATTTTCAGCCAGTATTCCAGGATTAAATAATCTCACTGTCACTTTTAAGTAAATTTTTCCATAGCATTTAGAGAAGTAACACCTATTGTTGAAGTTTTAAAAACCAAGCACAGATATCTTTCTTGCACATGCCCATATCAACTTAAAAGACAGCATTACCAAAATATGGGATCATTTCTCCCCAGAATTATCGTTTCTTAACCAAAAAAACCAAACCAAACCAAAACAAAAACAGTATACAGAAAGTGTTGATTCAGTTAATACACTTGAGAAATCTCTTCCACTTTGCTGGCTTAACTCTGCTTCGAAAGATGCGTCTTTTTATTATCTAAATGTATTAAAATGCAAGTACTGTGCGTTAGCAGACAAGATAAAAGTGGTAAAGTTATAAAAATTTGCATCCGTCTGTCTCCCTGAAACACATCCTCTAAATCCGTTTGCCATGTTTGCAAATCCAGTGTTCACGTATCTTTCTATCACGAAAAAATCATAATTTAAAGATGCTCGAGTTTTAGTTTTCCTTTTATTTATTTATTTATTTTACTTAGTGCTATAACAACTACCTCAGCGTGGACATCCCACCTGAAAAATACCACCGAATCGGATTCTTTGTTGTTTGTGTTTCCATTCCGCAGAGAAAAATTTCGCTGTGCCAGAGCGTTATCTGTATAAAAGCATACTTTGCCTCTCCCTAAAAACTTTAGAAGGCCGGCCGGGCTGGGGGAAGGGAAGGCGTTCTTGGACGCTACCAAAAGGCTGGTCTAGCTTTCTGTTTTCTCGCAAGAGCAGTACCGCTCCTTTCACCCAAGCGTTACTATTACTATGCATATTATTAATAATTAACAGTTTCATGCCTTTCCCCGTGGTTCTACTCGACCTTTTGGGGGTGCCTTTATGCTAAATTTTCTTCCGATTTAGTATTTTGCATACGTTTCCCCCCGACCTGCTATTTTAAAGGAAAAGCTGTATTTTTGAGGGGTTCGTTATGTTCAGGGGGCTGAATGACTCCCACTCCTTCGCCTCCTACCGTTTCGGTCTCTCCCCTGTCTATAGCCGAGCTGATGGCCGGTGCTTCGCTTTTGGTTCTCCGATCCATCTCGTCGATGACCCCGTGCATCTCCGAGCCGGACAGGCTGTGGAAAAGCATCGCTGAGGAAGCGGAGGAGGAGGCCCCGAGTTGCTGCTGCTGCTGCTGCTGACAGTTGTCGGGGTCCCTGCAGGAGCCCAGAACTTGCATTAAGCGGAGCCCTCCCCCATGCATCTAGCACGGCCGCCCCGTCTCTCCTCGGGCTCGGGGGCTCTCCCCCCGGCGGAGCTCTCCGGAGCGCGGCGCAGGCTCGGGTCCGGGGTCCCGCGGGGTCGGGGAGCAGCGGAGGCGGGCGGAGGGGACGAGGGAGCGGGGACCGCCGGCGCTGTGAGCTTCGGGCTCGGCTCTAGGCTGCTGCGCGGCCCCGGCGCATCCCTCTGGGAGGCTTCTTCAGCGCGGGGCTCATCGCCCCAGGTGCGGTCCTAGGCTTTACGCTCTGGCCCAGCCGGCAGAAGGCTGGGCAGGCTTACGGTGGGGAGGGATTAATAAATAATAGGAATGCATTTAAAAAAATAGAATTAAACCGTCTTCGGTGAGAAATAATAAAAAAAAAAAAGAGAAGGACGAGCCCCTACATCGCACTGTGCGGGGTTTGGAGGAGGCAGGCGGGGAGGGGAGGCTGCAGCGGGCGGAGGGCAGGCTGGCGCTGCGGGGCCGGGGCGGGTGCCCCCGCGCGCGCTCACGGTCCGGAGGGCTGGCAGCGGCGGCAGCTCAGGGGCAAAGTTTGCTCCGTCCCCCGCTCCTCCCCCAGCCCGCCGGAGCTCATTGGGAAAGGAGAAAGCCGGGGGGAAGGAGGGAGAGTTGGACGGGCACCAGGTGGGACGGGCACTCGGCGGCCCCCCTCGCTCCTTAAGGCGGCGCGGCCCGGGGCGGCTGCCGGCGGCGGCGGGGGGCGGGTGGGTGGAGCGGGGGTGGGAGCCGGGCGCGGAGCGGCGCGGGGCGGCGCGGGGCTGCGCGGTGGCGGCGAGCCCGCGTCTGCAGCCCGGGCGCCGCGCGAGGCTCCGCGCCTTTTCTAGAGGCGCGCTGACATCACGTCCTGCCCCGCCGCCATTGGCTGCCGCCGCGCCCCGGGGCCGCCGGCATGTGCTCGGCCGCGGCCCCGCCGCCGCCCCCCGGCCCCGGCCGGCCCGGCCCGGCCCCGACACGCGGACCCGGGACGCACGCGGGGACGCACGCGGGGACGCGCGGCCCGGCCCCGGCCCCGGGACAGCCCCAGGCCGAGCCTCCCGCCGCACGGGGCTCGCCCCCGGAGCGCCGGGCAGCGCGGAGGCGCCGAGGAGCGCCCCCCTTGCCCCGGCCCGCCGAGGGCCGCCTGCCGCCGCTCGAGGCCCGGTGAGCCCCGCGGGGTGTCCCCGCGCTTAGGGCAGCGGGGCTGCCTGCCGTCGGCCCGGCTGGCGGCGTTGCGTGTCCCCGGGAGGACGAGGCGCCCCGGGGGACGGCCGCTCGGCCCCTCGCGAAGCACGGCGCCGACCCGCCGGACCTGGCGGCGGCGGGAGCTGCCCAGACGCCGGCCCGAAGTCGCGCCTGGAACCAGCGGGGCTTCACGCTTCAGGTCACCGAACTTCAGCCAAGTGTTACCGGAGCCGTACGGTACCCGTCCCGGCGCAGCGACTGATCCCCGCCTTCCCTAAAGTACGGGACGTTTTGGGTACCGCCCGTGCTGGGAGATGTGCCCCCAGTAAGGCAGGCGCGGAGCGTTGCTCGCTTCACACCCTGGGCTCCGCCACGTCTTGCTGGGGAGCAGCATCGCGTCGCCCCTACTGAGGCGATTCGTTGTACGCATCCTCCTCTGGTGCTGCTATCCCCAAATCTGTTAGTACCAGTCCCATTCTGGATCACACAGTTGGTTACAGACACTTTGGAAGTGGGAAAGGTCACGGACTCTTACGCTCCGTCTGACATCGCGGACTATCTAAAAGATGCTGTATTTTTTACGGAATTAAAAAGCAATATTTAATACGGCTGTATTGCCCAAGTGGCCGGAACCAGTAATACCAATAGCATGCTAAAAAGGCATGGCATGACCTCCAGTTCACGGGCTATCTCTGATTATCTACTTAATGGATATACAAACACGGGAAGACATCCAACCCTTGCTACCAAAACACAAGGAGAGTAACAGAATGTAAACACAAAGCTGCTAATGTACACACTGACACATGAATGACATTTACATTGTTCAGAATAAAATCCAGGGTATCCTTGAATAATGAGCAACAGAAAAAATGCTACAGCAAAGTAATCTTTACAATCAACTGCGGACTCATTTGAAACGAGTTTTTTTCATTAAAAAAAATGGTGCAGCTAATAATAAAGTCTTTTAACCTGTATTTTGTTATAGGTGACAGGTGAACAAATCACAGGTCTTGAGTTTCTCTACCCTGCCTCTCTTGGTAACGTCATCTCCAGTACCATCTGCTACCTACCAGACAAACAGACCAACCACATAATGAGGTACCAGCTTCCACCCAGCTACCGTGACTAAATCAGAACAAAAGATTCAACGCCTCCTTCAACAAAGGAACACAAGTCTAAGCTGTCTTTGCTAATTGCTGGGTTTCAGGTTGTCTGTTACAGATTTTAAGTGAGCTACAAACTTCCATCAGATACTTAGAGCTGTTGGACAAAGGTACTAAGAATGAAAGATAAATGGAAGCAAAAGGTAAGAGAGAAGAGAAGAAAGCTTAGAAAATAAGTGACTACTTATGGTAATTTAAAGGCTGTGGAATAATATAAACATGAAAGACCAGGGGGCAGAGTGATTGATATCTCATATGTTTTTGATGCCCCTACGGTTATTAGACTGCAATATATGGGAACATACAATAAACTATGAATTAAAATGTAATTGTAGCTTCAGGCGTCTTCTTCATTGTCTGCTGTGGTGTTATGTCTTCATGCACCGTGATTGACAAGGTGTAATTAATCATCTTACTCAGTTGTAAATATGGGCACCCTTCACAGTAGGCATCAGGAAGTGTGTACCAGCAAAGGAAGCAATAGTTGACGCTGATATACCATTAAATCAAAATCAGAACGCTTATATGTTCAGAAATGTGTGTTTGGTGTGATGCTGTTATCATTTATTTCTAAAATACTGTACCAACAGATTTACTTGATTTGCAAGTTAACTACAACATTAACTGGTTTTATTTATTTTGTCTCTTCTTCATTTTTATAGGCAATGATGTTGTTCTCCTAAAATGTGAGACAGTTTGCTTCTTGTCAGCAAGTGGAGCTCAGCTCAGCTCTTCATCTCCCTGAGCTGCTGGAGACAGACTAGCATGCTTCAGATTTACTTGCTCGATAGACTGACTTGAAATGATTCTGGGAAATGATTGCTCCATTCATATATCACTTTTTGCGCTTCTTGTATACCAAGTGAGACACTTTGGGTGATTTTAAAGTGAAAGAAAATAATAAAATAAGCTTATTAACAAACACCATTCAGTTTAAAAATAGGACATTTCTTGTCACAGATGCTGTCCCCAAACTGGAAATGAGCGTTTTAATAAATATGTTTTTAGTATTCCAGGGTAAGAAATGTTTAGTATCTGTTTCTTTTTCTAAATGATTGCTGTCCTTACCCAGTAAGTGCAAAAATGGTGCGTGAGTCACAGGAAATTTAAGTGGTTTGTCTTGGGAAGATTTGGTGGTATGCATTTTTTTGACGCACATAGAGCTGTTGAATGAATAATTGGCAACCTATTTAATGTCCTTTGCTTTAAAGCTGTCGAGTACATTTGCTGTTTAAAAAATGTCTTTCAAAGCTGTTAAATATGTAACAAAAAGAGGTTGCTATCACCATTCTGACATGAACAAAGCCATACAGTGAGCTGCCCGAGGTACCTCCAGCATGGTATTAATTACAAACGCAATAAAAAAAGAAAATTCGCAAAGTTCTCAAATTCCGTTTCTTTGCAGTATCAGCTGATGAATGTTTTATAAAAACATACAGTAAAAATCTCAGTCCAGGAATTAGCCGTTAATTATTACCTAAGCCAAGCACTTGGGGGAGAGCAGGGAATCTGTTGGATCTGTAATTTCGCCAGTTAGCCCTGACGAGTAAGATCTCTAGCTGTCTCAGAAGCAAACCGAGCTTAAAACAGTAATACACTTTCAAGAAGATGATCGGCTAAGAATGCTTTATTTTGATTTGAAAAACTGTCAATCATAGGTAAAAAAGAGCAAATAATGTTTTTATAAAATACGAGCTAATTGTTTTTGTCTGATAAACCAAGAATATGCAGGAAAAATAAATAATGAAGTTTAAAAGGAGAATACTCAGAATGTTTTGCCCAGATGTTGTGTAGAGATTGTTTGTCGCTGGTACAAGCAGTAGATTTCAGAAAAATATGCAAGCATGTATCTATATGTGTGAGAGAGAAATAAGATACCCATAATCTTACATATTTCAGTTTATATAGCCACAGCTATTTAAACAATTCCAAAACTGCCTCTACGGGTGTTAGAGAGGGAGGGAAATCTTCAGCCACATGATCTTCTCTCCAGAGTCCTGTTAAATCCACTGAACTTAAAACAGAACAAGAAGTGTGAAATATGGGTTTGAACATGTTATGTCAGAAATGTAAAGGTTGGAAGCCTTTTTAGTAACTGATATTAATATTGTATTAAATGTTATGAAAAGGTAGGTGTTGGAGAGAAGGGCTGGGCTCATGTGCAATTTTGTCAAGGTTTTTATCTGTGATTATGATTCCAGATGTATCTATTCCCTGAGGAGAAAAATGAAGTAAAGTTGGCATGTGACATGTGTTTTAAGGTGTTTGGCACAGTTTCCTAAAGTGATGACAAAATGTTCATTTTTATTACTGTGAATTGGTAAAGAAAATATGATTCTGAAGGTCAGTGGCTGTGTATTCAAGATAGCTGTGGAGAGTTATTTTGGGGAACATGGATTTTTGGTGGTGTGTTTAGATTTAATTGCCTGACTCGAGCTTCTACCATAGTAAATAATAATTTAAATAGAATATTTTTTACAAAATATGATTTTTTAATTACTGCTAATTCAATAAAATTCATGCACAGAATATGGTGAAGATTGCAAAAATGTCTCTTTTTGAATCTGGTAGTGTAGCTGCTTCTTAATGATATGTTTTTAATCTAATTTATACTGACTAATCTGTTGCTGTACAGTTAAGAGCTGAAATAACTGCAATAAGGCTCTTTGTCGCAGAACAGTTGTTAAATAGATGGATTTTTATTTTTTTTAAACAAAGTGGTGAAGGTAGCTTTGTTGGTGAAAACTATTTTGTCTAAATGCACGTTAAGACTTTAGAGGGGAAAGTTCCTATGATTACCCAGCTCCCCTTCTCTCTTCCCTGCAAAGCCCTTCTGCGTGTAACAGAATCAGTAATTCCATGCTGACAGCAGGGCACCCAGGGCTACATTACCAGGCAAACACTCACTCATAAACATTTTACAAGTTCAATACCAACCAATCCTGGCGGTTTGGGAGGCTGCCCTGATTGGGTATATCATGGATTTGGTAAACACGGCTACATAACAAAAATAAGGTTTGTAGAGAAAGAGTCCAACTGTATCGCCTCTGTGGAATAATCAGAGACGAAGAATATGATTAATTCCATATTTTATAAGTAAACTCCACAGCTCTGTGTCCATCTGCAAATATTCAGAGAGATGTGCTCGATACATTCCTTTCTGTTCCACAACCACATTTCTTTGTGAATTTAACCACATCAGAAAGCACTTCGGATTTCTAACACAAATATTAGATGCATTTAATGTAAGGAAGCTTCCTTTATTGGAGGTGATTGGGAACATTTTGTATTTTATAGGTATATTTAAGAGGTTAGCAGTAGGGGGGAATCGTCTGTGGAAAATCTGTCTACAGCTGAAATTTTTAGATGCAGAAGTGTTGCTGAAATGCCTAAATACATTCACATTCTTATATTAAGTAGCTCACAAGAGTATCCTGTCAGATACCAGATACTTCTTCATTTATTTTTTTTAAGTTGAATAGGGTTATTTTCAGTAGGATATACTTGTTTTCATTCTTCTGTGTGCAATTAGAAGATTTGCATTCTCAAGGGCTTTACTGTTTATCTACAATCTTATTTTCTTTTGTATAATCTTCTGCAACTTTATTTATCTTCAGTGCATGCATGAGAAGCATAAAGCTACTCATTTCCTAGTAAATTACTGATATGATTTACAAGTTTGCACAGATTAATTTTCCATGGGGTAATTTTTCTCGACTATAAAATAGCTATAATTAAAGAATGCCAAAGGTTTAAGTATTTTATAGTACAATTTAGAAGTCCATTTCTGAAGTCCTTGTTTTTATATTTTAGATTTAGAATCCTATTTATACTTCAGTATAAGAAAAAATAATATGGAGTGTCTGAAAATCAGAACTCTGGTATTTTTCAGATATTGAAACGTGCCTGCCTAATGAGAGCAGAAGACTTGCTCCCTGGATTTATTTAAAAGCAGTACTTTTACATATTCATAAATTAAAATGGCAGTTTTCAATGAGATACTTATTACTGTTTTACTTGTTATTTGCAAGATACCTGACCATTTAATATTTGTCCTTTATTTCTCTGAGCTGATCTAATTGCACCTCTCTATTTTGCATTTATTTCTCTTTGCAAACACTACATTATTCACTCTCTCCTGTGCTTATTAAACAGTGCCACCTGCACCAAATGAAACAAAGCTTCTCCATCAATCTATCCCAGCTAAAGCACCCTGACTATATATTATAATTAATTGAAGCTCAATTGAACACTTGAGTCTGAACTAGATACAGTAACCTGGAAAAAAAAACGTTAAAAAATTAGGATGTACTTTAAAGAAATCTTTTAAATGAAAATGTTCACTCAAAACTGAGAACCTAACCTTGTACCAAGCACTCTTCATCATCTCCGCACAGTACCTCAAGTAGCAATTAGCAGGTCCTTTAATTAATTAACTATTCCCTGTACATCACAGGGATTTTTGTGGCACTAACGTCATCCTTCATAAGTGAATACCAAATCCAGTCAATATTTTGTCACTATAAATCCTTATCTGGACTACCCGAATGCCCACCGCTTGTCTCTGGAAAAATGATTTGAAAACACAGCAAGCAGGTATGGAAAGCAGATGCAAACTTTACAGGACTAGCCTAGGCAATTAGAATAGATACAGCTGAAAGGGGAGAGGTAAATGCAGAGTATCTCATGTGTAAATGCTCGCAATCAGAAGAAATCAGATAAGACACAAAGTGAAATAGAAATGATGAATTCTTACAAATACAGTTAAGTAAAATTATTTTACAAAAAAGCTGAATGTATATTCAAAGGGCTGTGGGCTTTGCTCACTGTGCTGCTTATCTTTAACACTGTCTGCTCTCAGACAAGAACAGATTAATTAAGTGGCAGGTCAGACACAAGAAGGTGAAAGGGCATTTCCAACCAATCGCCGACATTTCACCAATTTTATACTTTGCAAACTTTTTATGTAAGTATATATGTGGCTGGTTGTTTTCAATGCAGTTCTCCTTTGGAGAAATCCTAAGTGGCTTTAAGGGAATTAACATCCGAAAATGAGATACAAGGTATTGCTGGTTTTACAATTTACAAAAGATGCGGTATGTAAATTTGTTTATATAAATATGTATAAGATACATGACTATGAGGCTATGTGTGTGTGTGTGAATGAACATATGTGTGTATATCCATCTCTCTATTTGTAGCTTCAGACACAGACATATGTTATCATTTCTTAGAGGCAAATATCTGCAGAAATAATTCTTTGTGTTCAGTAGTTTTCTTTAATGTGTAGTAAGTTTATCTTAACCGATCTCTGTGTTCAGGGAAGATCTTGTGAATTTATGCAATGTACAGCATAATGAAATCAAATAAAGTATGCCTTATGATTTTGCAAGAATTATACGTCAGCATTTTCTTTCAATGTATGTAATATTTTGAACTAGGGAACAAACTTGATAGTTAATTTTAAAATAAAAAATATTTATATATGGTGGACTTGAAGAAATAGACACTGTGGAAATATCAAGTAATAAAAAAGGAATAATTATTCAGATAAGTTGGGATTTTTGCCAAATGACAATATAACAAGAAAACATTTAATTGGAAGTACTCATGAGAAGTAATATTTATTCCACTACCAAAAGACAGTAGCTGCACCCCCGTAGGATTTGCTATTTTGTAAGAGTAGCAGAAATTTCCATTTTTACCTCATGGATTCTTTTAAATCACTGTCACTGCAACTTCAATTAAAAAAATTCTGGCATGCTCAAAATGTTAGGTAAAATGCAAAGGTCAATGGATAAGCTATGATTGTATCTCTGCTTTTGCTGTATAAATCTGCTCTTATCAATAATTCACTATTCATGTTCTACAAAGACTACGTGTTTACATTTCTGAATTAGCATTTAAATTTTAACAAAGGTAATTAAAAAAAGGAAATACTAATCTCTGCACTTGGAGTCCTTATGTCATCATTTACTACACATTTTTTCCAATAGATTTGGCAAATGAATACTCTGTTTTGATACATCAATCTCAAACAAAGGTGGACTCTGGTGCAATTTTTCACTGTTCATTCCCCTGAATCTTTTGGGATATAAAGAATCATGAACAAATACTTAACAGTCTGATCAATAATCATTGACCGTTTTGAGCCCCTCATACCCTAACAAGCACAGCTTGATCATGTATATTTGATCATTGTAAAATTTCAAAGCACCTTGATACAGCAGAGCAAGTCTTTCCAGGGTATCTTTTTGTTGTTCCATAAAGTACATATTTCCCATGATTTAGCTTTACCATTAATGGAAACTTACTACACATATCTGATGAAGCACAAGATCATTAATTTCAGTGTTATATATCCCCAGCTTTTCTATCAATGTCAAATAGAAAATACAATCCTAACATTTAGGAGAGGGAACTCTGGATGTGCCTATGGATTCAATGGACCCCAGAGTGCAAATCTAAAAAGCCCCATCGTTATAAATCTTGCATTCCTGTTAAGTGTTGGCATGCACGTTACACTGAGGTGTGTTACGTTTATTTTAGGGGAAATATCGTAGTAAAAACCTTTCCCTTGGTATCCTTTGAAATATATGTTCACATATTTATAAATTTAAAAAATAACTATACAAGCTCACAGCTGTGCTAGCCCTTATTTACATCATGTAAAGAGATAAAGATCTTAGTAAAATTACTTATAGTGAAAAATGTCTTCGCAGAACTTTATTATTGTTTGCAATTCCACTTCCAGTGTTTTTCACACAGGAATTTCAGATTATCATTAAAATATAACATCGATGCTACATTTGTATAGCTGCCTTTTCTGCTTATAATCATAATGTTTATTCTAACTTTCTGGGCTTATTATTTTAGACAGATATCAGTTTAATTAGCTTAAGCTGTCATACTCTAATAAATACAGACGGGTTGCCTGGTTCGGGAGGAGGAAGGTGGCTGCAGATTTCAGAAGCAGAGACAGTTAATGCTTTGTACATTATCATGTAAACAGCAAAAGGACAAAAATAATTACCTGATAAACTTTCCATTTCTGACACTCCCCTATATTCTTTCTGACCAATTTTTCTATAGAAAATCCATTCAGATTAAGCAAGTCCTCTAAATATCTGCAGCATCTGCTGGTTCAGACACCTTCCTTTATGCAGAGTACCATTTTCATATGATAATACATGTAATATGATATAGAATGACAGAATGCATGACAGTTGCCCATAATACATAGAAAGTCACTCAAAGGACAGAAGCGACATTTGGATAATTAGCATCCATTGGGCAGTCAATCATGCGAATAGAAAAAACTGAACAAAACCCACAATGGAGTTAGAAAACAAAAGGGACCCTAGCCAGTCTCAGGATTAACTGCTCTAAAGCGATCTAAATGCTTTTGTATCTAAAGAACTGAGGCTCCCAGGGCTGCCCTGTTCCCCTCTAGATACCCAGGGAACTAATTGTGGCGATCAAAGTTAAAGCATTCTCTCTTCTTTACAGACTGTTAAATACACAGAAAAATTATTTCTCCATTCGTGTTCATTAAACTATTTTAAAGTTAAAAAACTGATGCCATGTTCTTTTGCCAAGTGAAATGAGCTAGAGTATTGAGATTGTCCTGCTTTTATGGGAACACAACAGCCCATTTAATTTAAAGACTGCCTTTGTTTGATTAATATTATTTTGCTGTTGTCCTGTCTGCTATCTCTTTCTTTTTGGATAACGAAGGCAATTGTCATTAAAAAGTCTTGTGTGAGAAAAACCTGAAAACAGTTAGGAATGACAATAATAATAACAAAGCCCATGAACAAAATTAAGCAGGAAAGGTCTCATCATTTCTTAGTAACTGCCCTTTTATAAAATAAAATACTTTTTCATTCAATATATGCAGCTCAGATTATTTCCTTTCCCCAGATCAGTTGGAAGATGAGGGCAGCCTCCTTTAAAGCTCCATCTAACAGAAGAGAGAGAAAGACATACAGAGAGAGCCCCAGGATGTGGAAAGTCATGAAAATACCTACCCTGGAGACAGTATTCCCATAGGATCCTTTTCATACAAATTCCAACTTGCCTAACGCCCTTAATGAATGAAATAAAGAGAGAATTCAGAAAGGCCCATGCTGATGGCTCCTGCTGGAAAGTGTGTGGTTTGAGGCATAGCTGCAGCAGTTCTGGGAGGGAATCGGCTCCGGTCCCCATCAGCCAAGCAGACAGGAATCACTGGGGCGAAATCTTCCCCTCTCGCACATTTGCAATTGACTTGAAATAACATCACGACACCTTTGGATAATTGACGCCTTCTTACCTTTCGTTGTCCTTTGTAATTAATATTTGTAGATCTAGAGGTTTCTCCCAGCCACAGATAACAGGAAGGTGGAAGGGGTGGGGAGAGAGAGTGTGTGTGCGTGCGTGTGTGTGCGTGAGTGTGAGAGAGAGAGAGAGGGGGAGAGAGAGGGAAAGGGAAGGAGAGAGGCTTTGGTTGTTCGTCTGGGGGGGAATGGCGCGCTCCCGTATTGCTCTGAATGTGTATTTGGGGCTTTGTAAACCTCTAGAGCTCTAAAGGCGAGATGGAAAGTGAAAAGTGTGACGAGCTGGATCTCCCCTGTCGGTCGTTATACGGTTTCAGCAGCGGTGACCCTCAACCTTTTTGCTCTGTGTCAGCCACAACTTGAGTCCCCTTGCCCTGCTGCTGTGCCAGCGTCAAAATGTAGGGAAGGAAAAAGGGACAGCAGAGGTAAGGAGGCAGAGAGAGATTGAGATCAGGGCTTTTCGCCCAGTCAAATGGGCCTCTGGTGACAAATCAATCACGGCCTGTTCAAACCAATGATGCTGCCAGTCTCCAGCTCGCCAACCCCTCCACAACCTCCCCCAGCTCTTCCTGGCTCCCGTACATGACACTCAGCTGATGGCTGGGGCTCCAGTCAGAGCAGGGCTGCTTTTTACAGGTTGATTTGGTCATTAGCATCGTTCCTGCTCCATCTCCCTCTTGCTCGGTCCTTACCTACCATCCATTTATTTATCAAATATTGAAAAGTAGTATTAGAAGGGGGATTATGGCACACAGAAACACTTGTAAATACGTTCATATATTGCCTCGTTAAAAGTACCTAGATTTATTTGTTCATTTCATTTTATACACTTAGGAGTAGCTACCTGTTTTAATGGAATTAGCAGATCTGATCAATGTGATCAGGAACAAAGACAGTAGGCCTTAGCAGCTCCTCGGTGCACCTCCTCCCTCCCTGTATTTGTTTTACACTAGTAGAACTGGCTTCAGTATTTTTTCTATACACACAGGACATGAATTATTTTTCGATTTTTTTTTTTTTTGGCATTTGCTAAAATGCAATTTTTAAGTCCCTTTTAAATCCACGAGGCATATCCTCAGCTGGAACAAATCTGTGTTGCCACTTAAATTTCATAATTCAAGGAGTGTATGGTGATCATACACTAAATACGGTAGAGGAACAAACAAAAAATACTACTAAATCATAATAAGTAGTTCTTTCAATAATGGCTTTCATCTGAATATCATAACATCTTTTAAAATGGTTAAAAAAAGAAACAATAATATAAGAAGAGCACTTAAAAAGTTTAGGAAGAACAAAGTACTCTTTTGCTGGCTTTGTGATCTTAGGGATTGCACTCTCCGTTCCTTCCTTTTCTCTCCCCCTGTCCCCCCAGTCCCTAATACCATGGGGAAAAAAGTCAAAATGGGATCTTAACAGAGCGTATATAGCTCTTAGTTCTCTCTAACCTTAGTCCCTGGAATAAAATCCTCCTACGGACAAAAAATAATAATAATAATTGCACATTAAGAATAAGGCAAAGCCCCTCTCTTGTCTTCAGTGGCAACCTCTCAGTTTAGAGATATCTCATATGTGTAAGTCAGGGGTGTCAGCCTACGTTTTTATTATCCAATTTACACGCTGGTCAGCGAGAGCGACCGGCCAGCCTGACATCCTGCAGTGGGAAGGAATGGTGATGGAGATGTGTTGAATGGAGCTGAGCTCGTGCAGGCTCTGTAAAGAAAGCTTGGGCAAGAAATAGCAGCATGAAAAATATAGCACAATATACTAAAAGATGTCTCCCTATCTCCTTTCTAATATGACTGAACTCTGAGAAACTGAAGTGAAGTGCATTGCAGATAGCAGTGTGGGGTGCTGAACAGCCTGTAGCTGGAGAGTGCTTCGGTCTTTATCTTCAAAGCTGTCCTGTCAAATACAAGGTCTTTTAAACATCAGAGGGATAAAGTTTCTGATTCTGAAGGGTTCGTTTTCCTCTTGGTTTTCCTCAATCAGAAGTTAAGCCCATACGACCCCCACAGTAAGCTGGCTCCAGGATTGCTGCCCTGCTACTTGCCCCATGATTTGGGGACGCTTGTGTAGAGCAATCTTGATTTGCTCACTCTTTGTTGGGTTCAGTTTTCTTCATGCTAGTTCTTTCTTCCATCTTACATGTCTTGAGGCTTTTGCTGTGTGGCAGTGAATTGAATCTTATGAACTTAAAGGAAAATTGTGGCTGGGACTTGGAGAATATTCATCTGTTGCAGAAAATGCTGAAGTCTAAACATGTGAGAATTGAACTAATGAGTTTTTTTCCTCATTTCAGTCCCTCAGTCTCTTTTTTAGCTACACCTTAATTGCAGTGTTTCCTGAAAACATAATCTTGAAAATTTTAAAATGTATGCCTTCATTTCATTGCTTGTACTTCCTTCTACCAACATAATATAAGAAATTAAGATGATTTACAAAATAATGTGTCTTTCTGTCATCTTACTGTCAATAAATAAGCAGTGCACCTAAATCTAGTTGATATCTAAAATGAAAATTCATTACATTTCTGGAAACTCAAACTATCAGCTCCATGCATTTTAATTAGATTGTCTGTTTTTGCATTTATTACTAATACAGTCCTCTTAACTATGATTTATTTGTTAAACAAAGTGCCATAATCCGTCACTTATTCATCTTAATTTCAGCAAAATTAAAGTAGTCGCTGTTATATTACACCTAATTGCACTTGCAATGAAAAGAACGGAGATGTTAATCAAAATAAATTGAAGATAAACAATAAAATCATTAAATCTTTGCTGCAGTAAGTGTAACTAATCAGTTTTGACTTGAAGCGACCGAACACAAATAATGAATCTGTCAGTGAAGACGCGCTCATTAAATACAGCCTAGTCCGCTAGGGTCCTGCAGGCAGCCTGTAACACACAGCCCCATGCAACCCTCTAGTGCCTCTCTGCTGTTAGGGGAAAGCGAGGCAGAAAGAGGAAATTGTATACCATTTTCAGGACTGAATGGATCTATATATTGCAGTTTGATTAAGCGAAAATGCAAATGCCACAGGTATACAGTAACCCCTGTAAATGCTGTGTCAGCAACAGTGAAAGACTATTTAATTCAGTAACCAGCAGGTCAGAGATTAGAAGAAGGGGGGAAAGGAAAAAAATAGAAATTCAGAGATAGGAAGGATTCAGTTTTAAAAGTTACAGAAGTATTAGTTTTGTAGCAGATAGTTCCTGAAGCTGGTATTGCATTAAACAGATCCATTTTGCACTAGCACAAGGATTGCAGTCCTCTGCTATATCCGCGGAGCAGGGACAATGCTTGGATTAGTGAAAGAAGCTGTTCTTATACTAATTGTCTTTCCACCATTTACCACTTCTGACCTTACTAGCTTATTACAAGCAATGAAATGGGAACTCCAGTTATTTCCAAATACGTTGGTACGCTGGCAAGGAGTCCTGTATCTCAGCAGCCTGGTGAGATGAGCTAGAGCAATCAACACTCCTACTTCAGCTTCTAAATTGTTTACTTAATTATTTCAGCTTCCCCAATGGAGTATTTGTTAGTAATCATTGGTTAGCATGAATTTACATGGCAAGAAGCAATTTTTCTTAAAATAGTTTTCGTGGTACCTCTTCCTCTAATATGAGATAGCAGCTAAGTGCAGACAAAATCCAAGGAGTGGGCCCGATTCTGTGCTCCTTAGTTAGGTTTACTTAGACTGAGCTATGTATTTTTTTTTTTTTTGAGCAGCATCACCAGTTTCTAAACTGCAGGTAATTGTTGTTTTTCTGTGTGGGGGGTTGTTTTGTTGTTGTTGTTGTTTGTTTTTTAATTTTCCTCCCTGTGTTGTATCAGTCATTTTGCTCACTTACAAATCTTACTGGTCTTAGTCTTAATCATTTACTAAACAATATAATTCAGCTTAAAATGTTGACCAGCACAAAGGATGTCTGCCTCGTTTTGGAATCATAACATAACGAATCAACATTTTATAATTCTAATTCTTTTTGCTGCGTTTTAAACAGCATCCAGTCCAAATTTTACAGCAATAGTCTAACAGTTAATGTGCTGTAGCTGAAGCATATCAGAGAATTACACATTTTTTACATTGCTTTTTATTATCTATGAATAAGAAATACGCAAGATAACCCACTGCCCTCTGAGCAGGAGGCTAACTTCCGCTCAGTTTCTTCTTTCCTTCTCTCTCTGTATTTATAGTTAATATTTGGGTCGTACTAAGGGAGAATGATCATGGGATAACACGGTTCCACAGCCTGAACTCAGGGCTGGATGAAGACTAAGCAAGTTTTTTACCTCTGTTTTTCTCATGCCAATGTGATTTGCTTTCTGTGAATAGTTAACCTTGTTTATTTGTTGTTTGGAAAACTTCTACATGATGGACCTTACAGTTAGTTTCTGTTCTGCATCTTTCCAGCATTTATAATGCTTAACTTGGGACTGAACATTTCTCAAGGCACTCATTTAGAATGATTTATATGGGCTTTGCTAATTCAGTGGCATGTGGGTAATTCTAGAAATTAAATATTGCTTGGTTTTCAGTGATATAACTATAAGCACTTAACAGAAGAAGTAAATATTACTATCCCTAATTTACAGAAAAGGTAATAAAAATACAGACTGCAAAGTGGATGGCAAGAATAGGGCCCAGGTAATGATAAAAAATTAACAAAAGAATGGACCTGATCCTGCATTGCTTAGTTTCTGACTCCTACTGACTTCAGTCAAAATCTACCTTGAATGAAAATGATACAGGGCTCAGGAACTGTATAGGGGCCTGTGTAAAGTTAATCTGAGAATCTTATTCTAGTTGCTTTCAGCAGGTCTCTAAAAAAATTCACCAATACAAGTGGCACTAATTGGACCCCATGTTGGGAGACTTTGCAGAGGAGCTTAGGATTGAATGGGCCTTGGAAACTGAACTCCCTCTCCTATCTAGATATGGCTCCTCGAGGTCACAGTTAAAGCACACCAGGGGGGCAATGCAGAAGAAGGCTGCTTTTTCTTTACTTGTGCTTTACCTTTCCTGCAGCTAGAATACTCCAATATTCAGGTATCTTCATATATCACTTTCTGCTATATTTTAACTACATTGTGTTTTTATTTTTTTTTCCTTCTTCCCCCAGATGTAAAGGGTTTTAGACTTTGTTCAAGCAGAATGTATTTTCAAAATATAGGCATTGATCATACACGCTTATGAACCTGAACATGCAGGATGTGCATAGTAATTAAGAATGAAGACAACCAGCAGAAACACAAAGATTCATGTTCTCTTTCGCCCCATTCTGAACAGCAGTTGATGGCCAGGTATCTATGAAGAGGCCGCAAGAAGACAAAGTGAGATTTTAGTTTGGATAGGAGGAGACAGGTTTGGAATAAATAAGTAGATCTGACCGTTGGCAATATAGGGATGATAGCTGAATCTGCTTGATAATGAGATTACAGCAAAATAACATTTAGTTAGATGAGGAAGAAGGCAGCAAAAATATAGGTTTGCTACATACCATCTGAAAGCTGGAGAAGTGAAGAAGTGATTAGAGATGCAACAGAGGAACCAAGGATTGGGTCATGGAAATCAGACAAGATGTCAAAAATGAGAACTCAGTTAACTATTCTGAATGATGAAATGTAAAGGAGAATGAAATTGGAATAGTAATTCTCTGCTTTAACAATGAAGTCTATACTGTAGATAGGTAAGACTAACTCTCAGGTACAATCAGTGATTGTGTTTAAGTACGTAAAGCAATTAATCATTATAGATCTATTAAAACAAAACAAAACAGGTGGACACACTTCCTTGTTTTCATGCATGTGTGCATGCACAATTTGATGGCTAACCAGTCATTTGATCCAGCAGCACAATAACCATTATTTAACCTCTGACAGAAGGTAGCAAAGGAAGTAAAATAGGAGACATTCTGTAGAACTAGAAACATATTGAACTGTATCAGAACGTAACTTTGCAGCACACCAATGTAAGAGATCATAATGTTGGCAAATGAATAAAATTAATTTGAATTCCAGGACCCCTCACAGTTATGAAAACTTAATTAGGCAAACTTGAGCAACATGTGCTCTTCCCTTCGACCAAATGTTTTTCAGAGTTCAGGATGAATTATTTCAATAAACTACTGGATTTCCTATTGGCTTTTCCATTTTTTCATTTTTAACACGATTCATGACTTATTCAAATTCCAGTTAGTGGAGGCAATTTGGCAATCTCATTGTGTCACTTTCCACAAAGACGTACAATTTAAACTAGCAATGTTAAAAAGTTTAAACACTGCAAAACAGTAAGTCCTCCCCTCAGATCAAGCCCGAGGATCCTGAAGAGCTCTAGGAGCTTTATAGACTGATTATGAAATAAGTAATATGGAACAACTGGTGGGAAAATTCTGTCTTTACTCCTTTACTCATACCATCCTTGGGTGTCTTTCCAACAGCTCTTGTTTATCTTGTGGATCACCTGAGTCCATGCAAAACCATGAGTATATTACCGGCTCACTTTAAAAACCTCATAATTTTCCCAGTTACTTTGCAGATTCCATAAAACATTTCAGATGGGCAACATCTGACTGTCCAAACTGGAATCTTCTAAATGTGAAAAACAGCATCTTCTAGGGTAACAGAGGAAAACAGAAAATGCCACACTGTATCAGCAGTCCATCTGATCCAGGGGCCCGTCCCCATGACGATGAGCTGAGTCCACAGAACTCTTCCTGGGGAAATGCTTCTTAACCCCAGGTAGTTGGGGTGGGGCTCATTTCTGCTTGCATGTCTAGTAGTTAGCATCCTAAAACCAAGCCCTCTCAGTTCTCCGTCCAACAGGGAGAAAGAAGCACTTCCACAGAGAGATGAATCCCATGCATTTTAGGGTAAGATTACAGGCCATGTAGGGTCATCTGTTTCTTTCCACTAATAACAGAAAGTCTCAGACAACGAGCCTAGATCTGGCTCTTTACTATGGCACACCTGAATTTAGGTAAGATTAATCCTATACACTGCTAGTGTACACATCCCTTACATTGTTCACACCAAGTAATACAATCGGATATATTCTAATTATGAATATAAATGTCTAGTTGTTTTTACTTTTTTTTTTTTAGTGTTTGAATTTCATGACATTGCAGCACGGAACTCACGGGCTATTTATAAGTTGTACTAACAAAGAACTGAGAACAATTCTCCGTTACTTGCTTCCAGTTGGACTGGGCATCTCATTGCTTTTGCCTGGGATGAGAAGCAGCTCATTTGTACTATCTGTTTCTGTATTAGGTGACGTGTTTACTGGCATAGGTTTTCTCTGTGAATTAATCTAAACATTTTACATTCTCACTCAACTGGAATTATGTGTTTAATAGTTCTATTAATCCATTTATATCCAACGCACCTTTTTTAGACCGGGAAGGTGAGAACTGAGTCAATACTAGAGATGAAACTTTGCATTAAAAAAATCATCATAGTTAATGTAATGTTTGTGGCTATTTTTAAATTTAATACATTTTGCCTGAACAATGCAAATCCAAGGGAGGTATTCTTCTTCGGAACATATGCTCAGATCTTTTGCCTGAGTTGCTACACTGAATTTCTTGTGATAGCTCCTTGTTCATATAACTTTGTTATTTCTGACAGACGTTATTAACAGTTATTTAGTTTGACAAACTTGCATAATTTTGGATTATCTGCAATTGTGTAACATCAGTGTTTATTCCCACTTTTTTGATCATTAACAAATACATTAATGTCAATGAAGGGAGTACATTTGAAGTCACCCCCCCAAAATTTTTGCTCTGTTGAAAATGTATTTTTTATTCTCCTATTTGCTTACCAGGAGACAGTTTTCAGTTGGAAACAGTGAATATTAAAACATTAAAATTCAAATTCTGACCATATCATCCTAATCAGTTTTAACTGTTTCTTATTACTGACATAGATGGATCTCTGCGTTGACATTCCCAGAACCACTTGTCTTATCTTTTAGAGGGTAATTGCTCTCTAGTCCTTTAGTACACATACTGATTTTAATCAGGTCACATATTCCTGTCAGTAGTTCAGTAACTTTTTTTTTAAATCCCCCCAGCATTTATTCTGCAGTCTTAGGAGGCGGTTGTTATTTAATTTGTGAATTTGTTCCAGCACATGTCAATTCCTGGGGTTGACAAAACCTCCTCTATATTGCCCAACAGGAGGAAATCTGGTATATCTGTTTTGCCCAAATTCTATGCAGAAATGCTAATGCAAACCAGTCATTTACCTTCATTTCAGTGTCTCCACATTCTCATTAGCTTTCTCACTTTCCTACCAAATAGCCCACTGGACTTACAAAATCTCTTGCAGGCTTGCGCCTTCTTAGTACTTGAAAAAATCTTGTTTTCATGTCAGGCTATCTGCTCCTCAAATCCTCTGTCATCCTTCTAATCTTCCCTGTGTATCTTAGCCACTATATTTTATCCCTATTGACTTCACAAGTTAAAATTCTACCTTGAGAAAAATATGTTTGACTATACTAACTTCTTGAACCTTCCTGTATCCATATCACTCATTTTTGCTTGTCAGCTTCCTTTTTTGTTTAGGATTATGCATGCCTTCTGTTACACTGTTATGGTTGCTCAAGCAGCCTCCATGCTGAGTCTAAGGATTTTAATTTCCTCACTTTTGACTTTAGGGTCTTTTTAACTAGCTTCCTCATTTTTTGTACAATCTCTCCCCTGAGGATGTTGAAGTTAATTATACTGTGGTCACTATTACTTAGTGGTTCAACTTCAGTTACTTTATAAACTAACTCCGGTGTATTACTTAAGGGAAGCTTTTCTTGACTTAGGTCTTTATAGCTCTAAGATATATATTTGAAAACATTTTTTTAAAAAACCTTCCAGCAAAACTAACTGGGAAGTCTGGAAAAAGGGATGTACTTACAGGATAATTAATAACAAAGACCAAGGACATTACACAAACACTTGTGAAATGCCACCTAGTCTTCACTGACTGTAAGACCAGAATAAATTAAATCAATTAACAACGGCTCCATTTAGTGGCAGAAGTATAGGAGCATGCAGATATCTCCCCTATATGATTTTAAATAATTCTGCAACATAGTCAGAACCAAGTACAAAAGAACTTTTCCAGCAGGGCGTTATCCCCATTTTAGAGAAAGGGAAGATATCTGCTGTCTTGCAAATAGTGTCTGCTGCACTTTACTATTTAAAGTTCCTTCATTAAATACGGAAGGGGATGGCATTTCATAGCTCGTGGTATTACCTCATGACATCCTGATGTGGTACAGTTGCAGTAATTACGTAAATAAAATTGACTTTTTATGAGTGATGAATCAGGGAGAAATGCACTTCAGTGCACTTGGGATTTTTTTCCCCGTATGGAATGGAACCGTAAGTGTCAGAGAACTAATCAAACTAACACTGAGAAATAAGCCAGCACTCCTATTTTTTGTAAATAACACCTACAGTTTGGGAAGAAACCTCTCCTCTATTGTGAACACAGTCTATCAAGAATAATGCTGCATATTTCACATAATTAAATCAACAACAAACACAAATGAATGGCCATAAACAGACCATCCCCAGGTTAGCCAGGAAACCCTCAATGCTTGAAAAGATCAGCAGCCGTCTTTCCTAAGCAGCTATTGGACTTGGGGTGCATATTTGAACTTGTCAGACAGAAGGAGAGTACAAACAAGACAAACCTGGAGCTAACTTACCCTTCTGTTAATCAGGGGAAACATTACTGATGTCTTCTGAACATCAGGGCAGGAAAATCAGTAACATAAAATTATGGGCCATCAAGTCCTTTTTATACGAGCAAGTTCAGAACACCTACTGGCTGTCTAGCACTAGCTGTTGCCAGAGAGGTATTTTTGAATGTAGTGCTTCAGCAATCATACAGAATTACAGTAACATAAAATCGGTACAAATTAAGTACGACTCAGGCCCGAACTATTTAATCACTGTTATGCTGTTGAAGATTATAGTCATTTGAATATTTGATCATTTTTCCACACACAAGTATGAACTTAATCTTGATTTTAACATTATGGAGTTCAATTTTTTTTCTCAAGTACATACTTTCCCATTGCCAAAACAAATGGCTAACATCACAGAAGTGCTATTTGATTTTTTTTGTCATAACAATTTAAAAATAATGGCTTATGACAACATGTTGTCTGATGACATCTTAATAGGTATTGGGCCATCAATAGTTATCCCATTACCATCCAGTATGGCAGAAAGGATAAAGAGACTCCCTGTTAGAAGGGCAGTGAAGCTGACACTGCTAGTAGTCTTTTGGTTTACGGTGAATGTAGTGATTATATTTGAAGCCTGGCTTGAAAAATATAGTTATGTTAAAAAGTTGAAGTAATTACTACTGAAAACACAAAATGGACAAACATGAAAAAAATTAGAATTCCATCAGCTGTGAGATGGGAAAAGCTGAGGAAAATCACATTGCTTACACAGATACTTTACACCAAAATTTTGTTATTTTTATTTCTAGAATGAGTGCACCAAAATAGAAAATCACATTTTAAATAATACACATTGCCAAGTTACAAACACTGTCTTTTATAGATTCCTTCCTTCCTTCTTTCTCTCTTTCTTTTTCCTTCCCTTTCTTTCATGCTGAGTTCACCAGCTTAAGCTGGTGTTAAGCAGTCTACTGTTCACAAGTTTAGTATCATATGAAGTAAGTACTTCCCTCTGCTCCAACAACTTATGTCTTGCTGTTCTGGATGTCTCCTAAGTATCCTTGTTCTTCCAGGCTCATTAATAACTTACAGGGACTTGAATGTCGCAGTCTGATTTACATCAGTGATCTTATTCCTTTCAGCACAGGAGGGTTATCTTTTCTGTGACAAAGGCTATCACAGATATGAATAACTATTTTCATACTGGGCTTTTTTTTTTTTTTTTTTTTTTTTGTCTAGCTGGAATCACACCATCATAGATTTTGCCTCATAAATCTGACTTTGCTTTATAGAGCAATAATGGTATAGTCGGCACTCTGCCATCACAGCAAGGTGAATAGAGAAGAGTAACTTAGGTCAGTTGCTTCTTTATTATTGGCAGATGAAATAGTGTCTTCAACAGCTTCAGAGCAAGAACCAGCTAGGCAGTGTGTTTTGACTATGAAGGCAGAGCCATTCTGAGAAGCCAGAGCAAGAGTTTTTTTGCTAGATGCAAGGAGGGACATATAACCCACAGAGTAAAGCAAGAAGTAGGTAACCCACTGCTATTGTAAAGCTACTTGGGTGAAAACTTGGAGATTGAAATATGTATGAGATTTTCAGGTAAAAAAAAAAAAAAAGAACTTCTGCCAACTGCGGTAGACTGCAGGAAGAAGATGACAAACACCACGAAGCTCATTTCCTCTTGATGGAACACATTGAAATGGTGAGGATCAACGCCGCAGCATCTCAATGGTCCTGTAGGAAAGGGCAGCCTTTGGTGCCTTGCAGAAGACGAGGCTGTTTCTGCTGCTCAGCCCAGCAGGAGGTGCAACCTCTGCCTTCGTGCCCATGTGGCAGGGCCCTGCCGCACGCCTCTGGAGCTTGGCAGAAGAGCAGCATTTTTGACACCTGAAAATCCCATATGAATTACAGAAAAAGCACGGTACCAAACTACTGGTCCTTTAAAACTAGTTGCAGACTGTTTCCAAGGACATATAGAAGCAGTAATTAGTTGTTACCAAGATTTATATTTATGTTTTTGGGTATTGATGGTAGTCTCTCCCTCATAAAAACCTGTTTGTGCTTTTTTCAGCTGTGTAATTGATAATTGGAGATATGTAGACTATATAAGCAAAAATGTGCATCTCTAAAAATAAGAATGCAGTTCTGCTAAAATGGAGTGTTAGAAACATTTCAGATGTAGCATAATGATTGTCTGCAAGAAAAGAACTTGACAACCAATCGAAAGCTCAAAAAGTTGAGTGCAAACTTTGAAAATGTCAGCTAAAGTATCATACAGAAAATGCCTTCTATTTAGAAATGCAGTCACAAGAGAGCATTGCCACATACAGTTCTAATTTAATTTCACTTTGGCAGGTAATTGTCTCTCTGCGAAGAAAATATGAATTTGCCATGCTGAAATCGATACAAAAACACCAGCCTTTAAGACAAAATCTGCTGTGCTGGGCTGCCGAGTGCACTGAGGTAAATGTAAAGGTAAAAGCTTAAGAAATTTACAACTGAATTCCTCAAATGACAAAAGAGCCATGTTGCATGATACAGGCACGAAGACTGAACAAGAACAGAAGTGAACATGGGACAGATGCTGACAGGAGACAGCATAACACAGCGTCCAGCGCACCACGTGGGGAACAACCAACCAAGGCAGTGACTCTTACCGTAACACCTTTCTAAGCACCAGCCTCTTACTGCTGACCTGCCTGCTTTTCTCTCACTCAAATACTTTGACAGACCCGTCACATAAGATTTAAGTCTCTAAGCTTTTAGAAACACACCTAACAATAAGGGTTCAGGCTTTTTAGGATAAGAACGTAATCATAGAAAAGCAAACAAAAGATAGGAGGCTTTTTCATGGGGTTCTGACAGTGTAAGATCCACAACCATTTCAGCATTCAGACGGTGAATATCATAGCTGCTAAAATCCAGAAGTTAGCTACCACTCCACAGGTGAACTCTGATTGACAAATTGTGGAGCCTGAAGTGAACTTTTAATTCAATCGGAGCTGGATATTGTCGGTAACGGAATGATGTACTGACAAGAGCCTTTATGGAGAAGCATCCGTATGCTTTGGACATCTGACTTAATACACAGATTTCAGGAACTGAGACTGACAAACCTAGAGATCAGTGCACAGATACCGGTGTGCAGTCACCAACATGAGATGCCTTGTTCTGATCATTCACAGATCCATCGTCACTTCTGCAATGCTAAGAATCCCCGAGAATTCCAGAGCTACGAACTGAAGCACCATACGATCTCCCACAAAGCAAAAGTTCTTCAGAAAGCTCAGTGCTTCACGGTTTCTGCAGCTCCGCAGCTTGGCTTCAGGTTGAACCACGTTTTTTATCTATATTCTGCTTTCAAAAGAGAGATCCAGGCCAACTAGATCAATAATTCTTTGACCTGAGCTTTATCACTAGCTATAGGTATTGAGTGATGTGAGAGGGAGTACAGGCTTTTTCAGCACTCCAAAATGAAATCTAAAGAGAAAAGGAACATTTTTTAATAATCGTCCTCTGACATCAGTTTGAATGCTTGGATTAGTTTTCTCTCAAACAAGAGAAAAAGAGGTAAATTAAAAGAGCAAAAACGTTTAGGATATGTATGTTTCTTTTAAAATAATAACTAATTTTAATAATTTTAACACTTTTTAATGGTGGCAGACGTGATTCTTTAATTCTTTAGGTCAACAGTATAAAAGCCTGCTTAAAGACCCTGAAAGAGAAAATATGATGAATATTGTAAGTGACGCAAGCAATGGAAATTTATAAAGAGAATAAAATAGATTTTCTGACAGGAAAATCACTGCATGGTTCAAGTCAGAGAACAGACAGCTCTGGAAGACATTTCGCTAGTTTCCCCACAAAATTAAATAACCTTTTTTTTTTTTCTCATAAGAGATTCTTATGGGAGAAAATGTAGTCTGTTAAGAGACAGTAGCACAAGGAAATGTTTGCCATATTTAGATCTCCTTTCACTAAAAAATGAAGAGGTCATTTCAGGTCAATCATCCTGGGCTCTTTTCTTTAGGGGAATGAGTCTCCAGCATGGCTCTTTATATTAAAGGATTTCATGGGCCTGAGTTATAGCTATTGGTATAATCACAGGTTTCAGAAATAAGAATAGTTATTTCGTATTTCTTTGTGAATGGAGAATGAAAAGGTCATTCAGTGTATGGTACTTCAAACACTTAAAAGGAAAGGTATTTTACTGCTTACTTACCTTTTTATGTACTGTATAGAAAGTAGGCATAATGTTGCCACACTGCTATGCAGACATGGGAGGAAAGAACCTTTTTTGTTTTATGCAAAAACTTGAGATACCTCTGCATTTCTTATTTTGACAATAAAATCATAAGATGAAGAAGGTAAATAAGAAACAGTCCTTCCCCGACACTTCTAATGTAAGATTTAGTGGCGATCAAATGAAATTGATGTGGCAGGTTCAACACAAACAAACGGAGGTGGTTTTTTCACCTAGCATGCCATTAAGCTATGGAAACTCCATGCCATAAAAGGTAGCAAATTTTAAATTATACATAGGTTTAAAAGCAACAAATTAATGGAAGAAAAAAATCACCAAAGCAATTATATAAAAATAGCACCTCTGGCTAAGAAAATGGATTAATTTATTGGAGGCTGGAAGAAGATTCTACAAAATTCCCTGTTCCTACACTCATCCTTAAACATCTGTCAGTGTCCAGTTTTAGAGACAGAATTCTGAGCTAGACAGACCTTTTATTTAACTTATCAGCTGTGTTCTTATGACTTTCTTTTCCTTTTTTTTTTTTTTGTAATTTTTAAATATTTTCTTTTGTATTTCCCAAAGATAAATTACACTTCGCACTTACAGATTACTTTCTTAACCCACAATGGAAAACAAGTACATGTAACTGATTTCCATCCATATGAGGAAGGACATATGCTGAACCAATACCTTTCTTGTATCGGGGCATAAACTAATGTCTCTGAAGGCTAACCAGCAATCCTAACAATGCCTTATGAATCACAGTTTGGGAGCATTAGGAACGGATTACTTTTTCTAAAGCAACATACATGAACACTTCTGGAGGCTGTTTGCACATGCAATGGGCCAATGACTTGATCCATAACTGATGAGATGTATTAGACAACGACAAGCATTACAAGCTTGAGGTTAATTAAATAACTTGTCCTTCACATCTAAATAGAATATCTTTAATAAGCTTCCTATTGGGTTATAAACACTGATAGGGATTTTTCTAATCTTACCCCACTGAGAAATGTGGAAAACCATACATGTGCATTATAATCAATCTTATTCCAGTGCCAGTGTATTCTGTTTCAAGACATAACCTTTCAGATGAAGCTACTGATCTATGAAGCCATCATTTTGTTTCTTGCCACTCCCACTGCCTGAAATGTAGCAGAGAATTTCCCAAGTATAATTACAGCACACTTCATAAGGGTTGTCAACATGAAAACATTGCTACTGCTTCTCCTCAGTTAGTATTTTCAGTGCTGTGGGTGACTAAGGTATTAAAATATAAGTTCAGCCTAGAGTGTACAGTATAAGATCTCTGTTTCTGTGGTATTGAACTAAGCCTTTCTGGTCAATCTGGAAAGTATCCTAAGGCTTTTACCAGTCTTTTAATTCCTGGATTATTTTCTTCTGCCTGAAGTTTCCCTTCTGTTTCCCTTTTGTTTGCTATTAATACTTCATCTCTTCTGGGAGGGTGATTCACAGTTAATCAGCTCGTTTATTCTGAGACATTCAAAAACATTGCTCCATGGACAGGCCAGCCGGCTCTTGCTGTAACCCTTACACGGTTAAACCCCCTCTTTCCACAGGGGCTTCACTGTTTCTACTGGCTTGTAACCGTTACACAATTACCATCAAACCATTGGGCAAGCTGCAGACATCAGTGCCATCAACAAAACTAGAGAAAATGTAGTTTGGGCTACCTAGTAAGCAGTAAACAAAACAGAGCAAAACTAAAGAGTACCTAGATCTACCTCTTAAGTCAGTCCATTTTCCAAAGAGAGTGATGAAAGTTAAGAAACTGTGTTAACTGCTCTTATATTTGTCTTTCCTTATTGTTATTTTGTACTGCACCAGCATTACATTTGTCAGCTTCCTTATTTTTTATTATTGATTGCGTTTCTTTTTTTCTTTCATAGTTAATTTTAACAGTATTCCTATAAACATACATATACCTGTCAAATGCGGGTAAAACTTTTACTGTACTGGTAAAGTTTACTGTAACGGTTTAGTTAAAGGGGAAGAATATCCTTGGTTTGCACACACTAATTTTGGCTGAAAAGCTACCCTATATTGATATGGGCATGTCTGTAGGAGCCAGGGCACACTGCTGTGGATGGCTCACCTTTATGTAAGGTGTAAAGGAGGACAAGTCAGGAGCTGCGGGCAATCGTGGCACAGGCTGGGCCTCAGCGACCCGGCATGGTCCCACAGACGTGAGGCTGACAGCAACAGACCCCAGAGGACTAAACCAGGGTACCAAGTGGAGCCAGGAACCCAGCAAAGCCAAAGGGTAACGCGGGACCAGGCCGCCAGGCAGCACAAACCCCGAGGCTCTGCGACAGAGGGCACGGGGGAAGCGCGGGGTGCAGGCACCTGGTCCCAGGTACACACCCAAGTGGGAATGAGGAGCACTCCTTTCTTCTCACCTCCCCTGATGTTTTGAATTGTAACTGAGCAAGTCTTCCATGACTTTCTCCATAAGTGTCTACCGTGTTTTGTATTTATTACTTGAATGAGGACGGTATGGTTTCTCCCTACCCAGCTCTGTGGGGAGCAAACGGGGTATGTTGTATATTATATGGCCTCTCTCCCCTGCCTTTCTGGCTGACCAGAAGCAATTGGCTTCAGCACTGAGCTGCAGTTTGGAAGTCTTTTTAAAGAAAGTCTTCCATTAATTTTTCCCCCTTCCCCACTGCAAATCATCTCCACCTCTTAGTCTTATATTGTCAAACTATGCTAGAAATTGCCCAAAGCTTCCTCAAAACTTCTCGTAAAACATGTTGAACAAAATGTTGGGGTACCTGTTTGATCCTGTTTGCCAGCTCCAATAAGGCATGTTCCAACATCTGTCTCATCTTAATTTCTGAGTCAACATTAGCTCTGTTTTCAGCAGACTGCATCTCATCTCTCCTCCACTTCTTTCTGGGAAGCCTCCGGTCCCCTTTAGGGCCCTACTTGGGCTTGCTGTTCTTTTACTGGGGCTTGTTGTTCTTTTAGTGGGGCTTGGTGCTCTTTCACTTGGGCTTGTTGCTCTTTCTAGGCATCCCTCATTGCCCTTCCAGCATCTGATCCCCGTGCCCAGCTGCACAACGCTTCTACCACAGCCCTGCACGGGCACGGCTCCCACCCTTGTGTCTGAGGGCTCGCCCTTGTTTCCTCAGGCTGCTCCTTCGTTCTGCCCGGGGGCCCGCGATCTGCTTGCCACACACCGGCCCGCTGGGACCTTCACAGGGCTCCCCAGGTCCCGTCTGCTCGAGGGTCGCCCCTCAGGGGATCGCTGCGGGCTCTGGACCTGCCCGGGGGGTGCCTGAGGAGCCGGCGCCCGCTGACAGGAGGCGCGGGGCAGGGAGGTGCTGCCCCCCCCCCCCGTACCCTTCCCGCCACTTTTGGCCTGAGGCGGCCCAAGGAGGGGAGGGACGCGGGGGGGGGGGGCTCCCATGTGCCCCACCCCCGAGGCCCCGCGGCCCCGCCGCACTACAGCTCCCGGCAGCCCCCGTTCCGTGACGCGCCCCGGGCGACGGCGACGCGGGCCGGGCCGGAGCAGGGCCCGATGCGGCGCACAGAGCGCGGCCCGCCCAGCGCCGGCCCCCGCCCCCGCCCCCGCCCCGCCTCGCTCCGGCTCGGGCCCGGGCCTATGCGGCCCCCCGCGGACCATGGGATCCCGGATCCGGTGAGCGCCCCGGGCAGCGGCGGAGCTCCGCGGGGGAAGGGGCCGCGGACGGCACCGGGACTTCCCCGCCCGGCTCCGAGCGGAGGCCGCGGGCGGGCCCCGGCCGAGCCCCGGGAGTGCGGCCCCGGGACGGGCCCCGGGGGCGGGCGGGCGGGGGGGGCCCCGCGCTGCACGGCCACGGCCCGGCCCGGCCCCGCCGCGGGGGCGCCGCTGCCCGAGGGGGGCACGGCAAGGCCCGGGGGCGCCTCCCGGCCCCGGCAGCTCCGTGTGCCCCAACGCCCTGTGGCCCCCCGCGGGGCCGGGCCGTGAGGGCCGGGCCGTGGGTTTGGTCCCCGCTGGGTCTTGCAGGCCCTGAGGAGGGTTGGGGCTGCCGGCACTGCCCCGGCTGTTTGGGGTGCCGGGGGCTCGGGGGAGTTACGGCCTCGGTGCCTCGGCTGGAGTGGGCTGAGGGGAGGGAGGGAGGGTGGGTGGGCTGCCCGGGGCACCTGAAAGGGCATCGGTACGGGGCTCGGGGGGAAGACGAGGAGCGCTGTAATCAGTCAGGCCTGCAGCTCCGTGCCCGCAGTGGTTTTTATCATTTTCATAAGTCAGGGGGTTGGTTTATTGGTAGGCTCTCTTGATGTGTCTTGTATTGTCCTGTTAGAGATCTCGGTTCATAACGCTGTTCCAGGGTAATTCTCTTCCTCTGGGGTGGGTAGGGGTGCAGTAAAGCTATCGCCGCGCAGTGAGCGCCGACATCTCTGTGCATGGGAGCTGTGCTGTGGTGGGGACGTCCAGTTAGCTTGTATCTCATTGAGCAATGTCAGTAGGTGCCGTTGAGCAACAGCTTTTCTTTCTTTAACACGTTGCTTGTCAAGATTACACAGGGCTTCAACTTTTCACCTCTGTTGTTTAATTTGAGTATAAGACTGGAGTAGTAGCAGTAGTTTGCATCGTCCTTGGTGTGATGACACGTCTTTGTATTCCCAAGCCTCTGGGCTGGGTACACATACATACATGTACTGGTGTTCTCGGTAAACGTAAATGGGTAGCGAGTGCTCGCAGTCATAGTGCTGAGGTGACCAGTTGCTTCCAGAAAGCAACCTTTCTTCTTTGGGAGGGGGTGCTTTTTGCCCTTTTTTGGAGTATGGGTTCTCCACTGTTGCTACAAAAAATCAAAGTAAGAAAAATAAGTTAAACTTTTGGCTTACATTCAAAGTACAGGTTCAATCTAAAACCGTTGCCGTTTTAACATCAGAGCGAAGGCTGTGTCAGTAACTTGCAGTGTTGGATCTAACTTGCAGCTGTCATCCTTGCATGGGTCCCTTCAAAAATTGCGGTCTGAAATCACTTTTTATGACGACCTTGTCTTAAACCGCTTAAAATGGGTGATGCTCACTTACTTGCATCTGCTTTGCTGATTGTGGATGCAGTCACTCGGATGAGGAGCTTCAACCGGAGCCCTCACTGAGGCGGGAGATGTGGCAGTTAGAAGTATTTACAAGCACCAACGGACATACGGACTTTATCTGTACAAAGTCTGTTTCAGTGTGAGTGTCTCATTCAGATTACTGGCAAATTCTGTGTCTTTCTCTGTCACCAGGAAAACAGAGGTGATGACCCCGTATAAGCATTATGCTTCATTCCTCCTGGACTTTGAGAAAACATTTTGTCTGCTGAGTGATCAATAATTTTGCACTAGAGGGACGATTAATAAATTTCATTTTCCCTCCTCTGATGTAAAACTATAACAGCACCGTGCTTTTGTCCTTATTCTACATGAGCACCATTCACAACAATCTTGAAGTACGCAAAGAATGAGAGAGGCTATCTCAGAGATGTGTCAGGTCTGCTCTTTTGAGCAAGATGTCTAATCACACTGAGATTTTTGTTGAACATCTTTGGGCAGGATCTTTCACCTTCTGTGTTGCCAAGGGAAATAACTATTAAAAGGGAACAGTGGATTTTGTTGCTGCTAATATTACAGCACATTTTACATGTGCATTGTCATATCCAGGTTTAAAATGAAGGAATTAGAATGAAAAGTGTTAAATATTTGTCATGTGGCATAATGCTTGTAACTTTTTTTCCAAAATTACAGATAAATATAAGGTTTCACCTAAACTGATTCAAGTGGGATTTAAGACTTAACAGTTAATCTAATTAATTAAATTAATTAACATACCATAAAAGTTATGCCATAATTCAGAAATACAGAACTTAAAAAGGAGTCTGCCTAGAATACGCTCTATTTTAAGGTAATTTGAGGCTTTTCTTTTGACCTCTTCCTTTTTCCAAAGGGTGGTTTTTCTCAAGTTTCATTCTGTCATGTAAGATTCTTAGAAGCAGCACAGACTCTGGAGGCATTTGCTGACTTGAGGGTGGTGTTCACCTGTCACCTAATATGTAGACTGTGTGCAGCAGAATGCTTTCGCAAAGAATCCTAACGTAGTGAATAAGAGAGTCTACAGATACTGGTGAAGTAGATCTGCGAAGTAATCTTCCTTGCTGTCAACAGGTGGGCTTCCCAAGGCGTGATGTTAATGAGTCTGAAGTTAATGCTGTACTTCCTCTCTTGTGGGGAGGAAGGAGTTTGCTCTTGTAAGGAGCAAACTACTTGTTACAAACATGAAAACAAAACAGGGCTTCCACTTGGATTTATTTTCAAATTTGAAGTTTTGCTATTCCTGTCAGGACTTTCATGTTCTATCCTTCTTAATTGGATTTCCGTAATTAATAGGCTTTATTTCAATTATCCTGCTGGGATCCAGTAGTGAAGAAATAAACTAAAATCTGGAAATCACATTCTGACCCAGAGCAGACCAGCATTTTGAATTTCTGTAAAATACTGTACATTTGAATTTCTGTAAAATTTCTGTAAAATAATATCATCTAAAGTACTTTTGGAGGTGATAAGCAGCTTCCTTATTGGGGCAGTGAATGGGAGCGTGAATGAGAAAATTATTTTATGATGGGGTATACCGAGGCATGCGCCCTTTACTCACAGTGCCGGTGAGTTTTGGAACCCTAGCAAAAATCCAGTAGTCAAGTTTCTTGCTTCTTGCTATGGATTGATAATTAGGAGGGATATTAATCTCTTCGGCACATGATCACTTGCACACGCTGCGATACGCTTTGCACGAAACCCAGACATATGTCAGCTATGTTTTTGATGGATGTATAGTAATGAGTCATTAGAGTGAAAGATTGCGTAGAGGAAATTATCAGTAGCTGCATCAGAAGGAAGTGGAAGAAATCACGAAGTTGCCAGCAGTCCTGTAAGCTTGTGGCTTGCGGGTAGCTGCAGGCGCAGAACAAGGTCCCACGGGGTTCCGCTGGGGCATTGCGCCTCGCCTTGGCGCGTGCCCTGCGGCGCGTGTGAGGCACCCTGTGCCGGGCAGGATCTTGGAAACTGGAGTCTAGTTAGCCTGGCTGCCCTCGCTTCGTGGTAGCCTTCAGTGCTCAGGACATAAAAAAAGAAAATGTACCTATTTTTGAACAATGTGTCGGGATCAGTCTCTTGCATGGAATTGCAGAGTAAAAAAGTTACCCTGGTCCATCCCAGCAGTGTTTGGGCTTCAGTGAAGAAAGAAGAGAACCCTGGTGCTGGTCTGTTTGCCGTAGAGCTTGCTATGTACTGAGATGTGGTATTACCTACTTAGGCAATACCAAGCAGAAAAAGTTAAAGACGTGGAAGTTAATAAGGGCTGGAGGTGCGATATCAGAAATCATGGACTTGTATTACCTTTTTTCTGTAAGAGATGAGTAACTAAGTCTTGTAACAAGAGACCTAACAGTCAAGCACTGTCAGGCTCCTCTCTTACACATTATTTTTTTTAAGTAGAATGATTTTTCTGTCATAAGTGCTACTGCATTGTCCTATGTGTAGGGAAAATACTGCTGACAGAATCCAGATTGTGGCTTTAGGTGTGTGAGGTGCGTACTTCCATACAGACAGCTTCGGAGAAGAACTTTAATTTTACTCTTCGTAAATCTTGTGTAAGACTTATTTAAAAATATTATTTCAATATAAAATTTCTTACGGATTGTTTTGATATTAAAGCAATTTCTACATCAAAGAGATTTGCAGTAATACCTACAAATAACACCTACCACAGAAGCATTCTTTTCTTGTAAAAAGTCGTCCTGAACTTCTACTTACAAAAATTATTGCATTTCCTTTTCAGATTATCGAGTTATCAAATAAATGAGTTACTTTTTACCTATGTGTCCTGTGTATTGCTTTTTTTATCATATGTATGTTCACTTGGTAATTCACCGTGTGTCTGAGTGTTACCTGGGGGCTGCTGGGGGAGAACTTTGCACGAGGGTGTTTGGGTTCCCAACGCCGGGGACAGGTCCAGTGAGCCGAGGTTTTGGTACAAGGCACACGCAGCATTACATGTCTGTGGGGCAGGTTAATAATCATAAAAAGGGACTGCAAAATATACATATTATGATGCGTGTTTATGCTATGGTTGCAAACTGTATGAAGTCTCATAGTGACTTGTTTCCTTAATTCCATGGAAAAGTTGTAAAATACTCAGAATTCAACAATGGCTTCATTCTCGTGCTGACTTCATTCTCATACCGAGGTGTTAGCTTCTTGAATGCAGTCTTTAATACGGAGTTTCTGACCTGGCAAAGCTACTTTAATTTCACTGTTTGTAGAAATAAGTGGACGTTTGTCATGGAATATTAAAATAGAAAATTTAATGTCTTTGTGTCTGAAAGTTTTGGTATATAGCATGTGCTCTTGCCAGCTGTGTTAAGCAGTGTTTTCACTGCAGAATTTAAACATAGACGCTAACATAATACTAAAAAGGTGTTTGTTATTTTATCCATTAGCTGTAAAAATATTAGAAAATGTATAAACTTTTAATTAAGGAAACAGGGTGCTAAAAATAGAGATATAAACAAGGAGGGTAAGATAAGACTGCACAGCAATATATTTTACAGGAAAAATCATTTTTCTGTGTCAAGTGGTTATCATATCATACTCATCCTGTGCCAGGACTGTAGCAAGATAGCTAAGAATGTGAATTTTTGAAGCAGATCATGTGCAGCACAAAGAAAATCAGGCAAGTTTATTTCACACTGCAAAGTAATAGTTGATTTGCTGATCTTAGGTTCTCATAACTTACCAACGTGCTTCTCGGAAAAATGGCTACTAAATGCAAATCAGTTGGGAACTGGTGGCAAATTAAATTAAAATTAATTGAATTGTGGACAATATTGTTGCTCCTGAGAGGTGCTCTGTAAAATTGTAGAGTGTGATCCAATGCTACTGAAACCAATGGTAGCTTTTCTGTTAATTTAAATAGGTGTGGGATTTGGCTTAGAGCCATTTGACTTGCACTGAGTGGGTCTGTGGCATGAGTAGAAATGTTTTTTTTAATCACTTTTGGTGTTAAAGTAGGATAAAAATAATATAAATTCTCTGATGTGCAGGCTTAACTCCTTGACGTGTTTATATTTTTGGTTTGAGATGCTGAGGAAGATGAGTTTTTGTTGTTGTTTTTTATTATTCAGATGGGAATTCTAGCATAAATATGATTTTTTTTTTCTTGCCATTGTTTTCATTTGTAGCTGTAAGGGAACTAACAAAATTCACAAGTTACTTATACCTCAACAGATTTCTAATTTTAGATGGTTTACGTTAAGACATAAGAGACAATATTATCACTATACAAACAGCTATAAATTTAGAACAGTTTTGATACTTAGTTTTAACTGGAAAATCTAAAAATAAAGTGTCACATGTTTCGACTTACAAAATCCCTATTTCAGTAACCAAAAAATTACAAAGTCTAATGTGTGGTTCTCTTTAATCTCATCAAAAATTCAGGAGTTGCTAAAATTGTTAGGCAGAAACTGAACTCAAAATATGCTTTCTTATACAATCACTTGTGGCATTTATATGCTCCTTATGAAGTATATTTCCAGAGCTTCATTTATGGAGTTGGCTTTAGATTTATGTTAGTAAGAGCTGAAAATGTAGGCTAAGTGTTTTTTTTTCAGTCATATAACGTTAACTTTCTACTTTTAGTACTGGTATACTAATAACTCTGGATGAGAATAGTCTCTGTAAGCTTCATTTGCCTTTTGTAGCTGAATTTGGTATCTCCTTTAATCATATCACCTATTTCCTTTTTTCATCTGCATCTGGCAACTTTCCACATGTAAGACTGCAGTGTCTTGAGGCTAAACCTTGTGCATTTGAAATATTCTCCAGCAGGGCCCTTCTGACAAAGAGATGCAACTGTTATTAACAGGTATTAAAGAGGGGAACTGTCTTCATCCAAAATACAGCCTCTTAATTTTTCCAGCAATGTATGCATAAAGTGGCTTTGCATCCTCTTGACTGCTGCTGCTTTTTTTTCCATTTTTTTTCTGAGTAAATAGGTGTCATGAAGGTGAACTTGAGGGTCACAGTAATGAAAATGTGAATCTGTTTTGTTTGTTTCATGTTGGGGAATTTGACTCTGCTTTCAATTTGGTGAAGAGAAAAGGGTATTTAGGTTTTATTTTATTTTTTCTGAAAAAATATCCAAGATGGTATTTAGCATATACAGCGATCTACTTTCTCATTTGAAAGTAAAGGTGAAATAAAAAAGAACTTGCTTTTGCAAGTTGTATACGTAATCACGTTGAACTGAAATAAGCATCTCTTTTCAGAATGTTACCCAGAGGAACAAAAAGCATAGTTCTCTTTTTCTGGCAAAGTTTCTGAATGAGGGGCCTGTGACATTTTAGTATGTAGAAATGCAGACAGGTCACAGTGATTGAAATGACATAAAGGATCTGTGTGCTTGATTTCTATTGTTTCTTATTTAATTTTATTTTCTCGGTGGAATTCATTTGGACACTGTTCATACTGACTGATCTGAGCCTCAGTGCCTACCTGTTACATTCCTGTAAGGCAGAAAGATCTGAGGTTCTCAGGCCATAAAACAAGGAATCTATTTTATGAAGTTGTCACCGTAACGTATGCATTCTTAGAACCCTTTTTGTCTGAGTAATTGAAAGCATGCTTGGAAAAAAAATCTGTGCTAAATACTTTTTTTTCCCCCTTTCAGACAAAATCCGGAAACTACCTTTGAAGTGTATGCAGAAGTAACTTATTCGGGCATCAGTTGCATTGGGAAAGGTACTGTTTTGTGCTGAAATTCTACCTATTTCTTGGCTAAAACTATTTTTAACCAGGTAGTGCAAGGTAATGAGGTATATTCATTATTATGCTCTTCCACCTTTTAAAGAAAGCTGGAATCTTTTACAGTTGGGACTAATAATAAGAAAATCCTGCCTCTGTCCCTATTTGTGGACAGTTTCTTGGGTTCTTTGACTGTTTTGTCCTTTGTCTTTTGGAATAGAAATAACTCTTACTTCATTAAGTTGAAAAAGTAAATGCATTTTCAGATTTTTATTTCTGCTCGTATGAGGAATGATTAGGTTTAAATTAAAAAATAATCCAAACATTTTTTGTATGGAATTTATTTTTACTTACTATTTCTTACATGTCTACAAAACCATTGTCTTCCCAAAATTCTTCCTTTGATCAAATGATTTTATCTAGAAATAAGGCATGGAAGTAGCTTATGATTTGGCTAACTGATTATTTTCACCAAATATTGTTATCGAGTTATAGCTATACAAGTATTTTTTCCATAATATTATTTCTGAGAAATATTCCTATGTTTATGCTAGAGATGTCCTGTAACAGCTGAAACCAACATGTAAGTGTATTTGTGGATGTTTGATTATCCTTGTTTCTATAACCGATGAAGTTATTAAAAAAAAAATAAACAGCAAAAGCAAAAGTTGAAATTCCTAATCCCAGAATTTATTTCAAGATACTGTTTTGTGAGGTCAGTCTCTAGAAAGTTATGGAAAGGAGGGATGTCAAAATGAAATAATTAGAATTAGTCAACACATATTGAGGTAATATACCATTGATCTTTGACGAAACAATCATATGTTTATTGTATATATGGTATAATGAGCCATAACTTTATTGACTGGGGAGCCACTTATCTCCTTCTATATCTGTATTTGTTTGTTACAATCAGTGAGAGCCAAATAACTGCAACTCTTTCCTTTAGTGCCAAAGCCTCCATAGGAGTTGTAACTGGAATACAGTTTTGGCTTGTCCTGCTGTACACCATCACAACTATTTGATGTAACTGCAGGAGCCCTTTTAATAACTGGTCTTTGTTTCTGCACATCTGACCTGGATTCTAGTGCCAGAAAATCTGAACAAATTTGACCGTAAACATTACATTGTACAGTACTAGTGTCTGGGTATAATCTTCTCTTTGAAGTTTGTTTGCATCCCCCTGGAGGGATTAATTCCCTGCTGTGGGAAGGTGGGTTAAAAAGCACTGAAACTACTTTACAGGTTTTTAATTGGAGAATTTAGTATACATCTTGTTCTATAAACCAACTGATTCTGTGGGAGTTTCACTTTAGTTGTGTTTTTAAGTTTGTTGTATGCACTTGTAGGTGCAAAATATTCAGAAATGGTTGTTCTTAGTGTGTAAAAAATGTAAAAAAAAAAATTAGTTTGTATATTCTGAATTTATTAATTCTGTCTGAATAATCTTTAAAAAAATTTTCCCACCTAATACTTTGTATTTAAGAGGTGTACTTTATTCTCAGAAGTTTTAGATGAGTGTATCTCCAAATATTCTGTCCTTGTGTTCTAAACAAAGCTGGTTGGTTGTTTGCCTCTAAGCAGTATCAGCTGTATTTAATAGCTGAACTGTATTTCCAGGCAAAGCGCCATTCTGGAAATATAGTCCTAGAGACCTCCATGTAGTCATCTCTTTCTCCTTCCTTGGCTATCTAGTCTTTGCTGGAAGACTTAGGATATATATCAGTGTGTTCTCTGGAATCAGAAGGATGTATATTAAACGGCAAGGAGCAATTACTATTAAGAAAAGCAAAACACATAAAAAACATGTAAGGAGCAAATTATCAGACATTTAAAAAAAACATTCTTCCCATAGAATGGATTCTGAAATTAACTGAGACAACTACCTCTGAAGTTTATGTCTAGTCTGGTAGTGCTATCGACCACTTATAATGCACTTAATTCTTGCATCAATTTTCTAATACCGTCTTGAGGAGAATGAATTGTTCCAAAGCTATAAAAATCCTAGTGTGGGGGATTGTCTGGCTTGTGGGATGGTAAAACATGCCTCTGTTTTGTTAATAATCCAAAAGTTTGTATAGCAAGGGATATTTTCCATGTAACTGTTAAGTATCAACTGCAATTAAAAGCTTTAATATATTTCATGGCTCATTTGCTTCTTGCTGAAATGGGAAATACTGACTCCTGTTATTAACTACTGACAGACAATTGTACATTCAAGTAGCTTTATTGCTTGTATAATTGTTAACAATCGTACATTAAATGTTTAGTAACTTGCCAAATGGATGAGAGCAGCATTTTACATCATCTGTAGAAGGCTGCCTCTTAGTTACCAAGACAGTTGACTGCAGAAGAAAAAAATCTATTCTGGGCTCCAGGAAAGATCTCGATAAACTAGAAGGAGTTCTTGGAGGGCCACCAAGTTGGCAAGGGAGCTGGAGCACTTGTGCTGTGAGGGGAGGTTGTGGGTGCTGGGCTTGTTCAGCCTGGAGAAGAGGAGGCTTCAGGGGACCTGTACAGCAGCCTTCTGTACCTGTAAGGAGTTCATCAAGGTGACTGGTTCTCAGTGCATGGCAGGAGAACAGGAGGCGACGACACAGATTGAAACGAGATGTTTTAACTGGACATCAGGAAACGTGTGTTCACTGTGAGCATGGTCAAGCGTTGGAAAAGGTCACCAAGAGAGGTTGTGCAGTCTCCATCCTGGGAGGTTTGAAAGACCTGACCGGGTGACAGCCTGAGCAACCTGGTCTGGCCTCACACCTGACGCTTCTCTGAGCAGGAGGTCGGACTTAAGGCCTCCGGAGGTCACTTCCAGCACGAATTGTCCTATGGTCCTACGATTTGATTCCTAGAAATGCAAGCTCCAGGATCATTCAGGAGATGTTTTCTATTCCAAGTAAGACATGAAGAGAAAACTTTGTCAAAATAAAGTAAGTTGAAAAATCAAACATTTTGTTCCAGTCCAGGCACAACTCTGCCAAACAGCAGTGCAGTGTGGGAACTGAGGAGGGAAACGGTCGTGGGATCAGCTCAGCTGTGGGCTCTTCAGCCTTTCTCGCCTGGATTGCTGAGAAATAATGAGTATCTGTTCTCAGCATTGGTAATTGTGTATTTCTGCCACATGAAGTCTTTGGTATGTTGTGGAATTCCTAGTTCAGTTGGATCTAAAAGATATATTTGTACTTTCCTTTGCATATTCATAGATCTTATTTGGGTACTTACAGATTTTTCTTACTGGGTCACTTTATGTAGATGTGATATCTGTATTTTGAGAACCATGAAGATATTTCGGGAGAAGACATTTAGCGATCCAGTTTTCTGTCTCAGCCTTATGAATGCAATTTCCTTGGAAGCTGGGAATTCCCAGCTTCCCCTTGACTAACTGAATCTATTAGAGTGGACTTGGTTTTTGTTTGTTTTTACTGTGGTTTTTTTGTTGTTGTTAAGAACATCTGACTTCCTGAAATTGAACAGAAATACAAAACTGCTTTTATTTTAACTTTCTGCTCACTCTTAATTTTTTCCTGTATGGTTCTGACAGTAGGAGTATTTCTAACTTTAGTTATCATTTGGATGTAAGGAGCTATCTGCCGTACTAATTCCAGGTGTATTACTTCTAAAAAAAAAAAAAAAAGTAAGAAAAAGCAAGCAAAGAGAGGTTTTTAGTTTTGTCACAATTATTTTAGAGATTTCACTGATAGGAGTTAACCTTTCTTCAGGAATTAAATAAAATAAAACCTTGAAAATTGAAGGTGGAAGGTTAATAATAATGCAGTGCATTGCCTAGCGGATACCAGTAATATATTCTAGACGTAATCTAAATGCATCAGTTTTGCCTTTCTTCTGCGATACTTAAGTATGACATAGTTTCAACTAAAACATACATCTATTCATTTTTCTCTAAAATAAGTATTATAGCACTTGTGAACACTACATGCAAAGTCTAAGGTCTACCATTGCTTTTGTTAGGATACTTCTCAATTTCAATATCAGTCTTTGTAGCTGAAGAAGTTTGTGCTGTTTGTTTCATTGCCGATGTATCTGGTGCTTCACAAATAAAGAAAGATAATAGTTACTTGTTTAAATATAAGCTGGAAATGCTAAATTCTCTGGTCTTAGGGGAGAACTACAAAGAACTTGAATTGTTTCTGTTACAATTCTAACTTCTGAACTTCTGAAATTCAGTAGCATTTTATACTCTTGGCATATTTTATGTTTACAAGTATGGTATAATACGTTGGAAAAGCACTTGCTGTTTTTGAACTTCAGCTAAAATATTTTCTCCTTTTACCAAAACTTTTCAGATGCAATAGAAAGAATTTACTAACAGATTTCATTTAAATACCTACATAAAGAAAGCAAAATCATGCTAACTACTTAAGAAAGCTTTCTTTCAAATTTTCAAAGCACTTTATGATCTGACAACTGGTGCAGTTCATTCATCAGAAATCTGTGACAAATGTAAGGATCTTGCTGGACCTGAGCCAAAGATCCCCCCTTGTTAGAGGGGGCTGTGAGGAGAGCTGGAGCATAACTGTCAGACCACTGGTGTAGAAAAAGAATTTGTTAGTCTAAAGTAACCGATCAAAATCGTCTCTAAGATATGAACATCTGAAAGTAAATGCTCGTGAGAGTAAGGCACTCCCCCTGCACTCCTGTCTGGGAGGACATAGCATGCTTTTGTATGGGGTTTTTGTGTTCTCGCCAAAGCAGACATTATAAAAGTATGTCAAATCTGTAGCTTTACCATGTAGTGTGCCAAAGGCCTTTCTCTCCAAGGACCTCATCTTTCATCTTTTTGTGAGTGTAGCATAAATTCTTGCTGTGTGTTCAAGGAAAAAGCTGAAATGGTTTAGTACAGTTAAAGGATTTTTCTTTCTTTCATTCTTTTTATTTTTTTTTTTTCATTTAAAATCATGGTAAGTTGGAAGCCTAAATGTGATAGCATGGACATAGTGTAAGTGTGCTAGAGTTTAACAAATGTTCACTGGATTAGTAAAGGAAATGTAGTTTATACTACTCCTTTTATGACAGAATTTAAAAGGTCTTGCTGGAAGACTCGCCATGTGCTTCTTTCTTTTCTCGAAAACATACCACTAAGTTGAAAAGGGAGATGAATCTTAGAAGGAAACTATTAACTCTGAGGGAGTTTATCATTGTTTGAGAGAAAGGATGGAATTTGCATTTGAATTGGCTCTGAGAGTAGCATGTACTACTAATCTTGTTCCTACTAGAAGCTTGTGAGTAGTTTAAGTACTTCCTTCTTTACTTTTCATGTTCTAGCCCTGTGTTGTAATAGCTCTTCCCCCACCCGCCAGTAGATCACGAATGTTATAACTGAAACTAATCGAAGCCCTTAACTCCACAGGGAGATGTCACGATGTACCCGGGCCCTAAGAGTATTCTACGGTTGTTGCTGTGGTTTCCGTGACAGGACTTCGGAGGCAGAGGGAACAAGCAGGCTTCTGCCTGTGCCAAATGCACGTGCTGCTGCCCCTTGCCATTCTCTGTCTGTCTGTTGTAACTTTCACTGCCACATCAGTACCTGCCAAAACAGATCAAGTATTGTCTTGAACGTAAACACTGGTACTTGAGTAGAGTTAAGAGTTGGTAGTTCAAAAGCCTGTAAACCCTACCTGTGCATCTGTCAGAGCAACCTGTATTTTGTGAAGTGGAAGCATTTTGTTGCTTGAAGTTTGCCTGTTATGTATCGAGAAATAGGTAGCATACTAAATATTTAGGACTAACAAAGGAAGTGCAAAATTCACATTATGTTCTAGTAAAAAAGCGCTTTGTGTTGAACATGTTCCTTAATTGGGGTATTACAAGTTTTCCTGTCCTATCTGTGTGACACTGTGTTCCTACACCCAACTTCCTATTGCAGGACTGGAAAAATAACCAAATGTAAGGAGATGGCTAGCATCTAGGAATGCTAATTCTTCTAAGCTGCTTCTTTGTTTTCCTGTTTCCATTTGATTGCTTTTCTTCTGAGTACCTACAAGGTGGAAAACTTTCACAAAGAACTTACTAGGACTGAAGTGTCTGGATCAAGTAAGTAGCATTGTCTGAACTGTTCTGTTCAAAGACAGTTCCCAGTTTGGATTTTACAGTATAAATTAAATACGGAACTTAACTTGAGGAGAAGATCACTTTATGAAACATTAGAATTTGTCATACTGCAAGTCATCATATGTTTTAGTTAAAACTTTTCTTAGGTCTGTTCTTATCTGATGATACTAGATTTAATAAAGACCAAAAATGTTAGTTATGAATGTTCTTCCATTTCTCTAACTTACTTTGTGGAAAGAGATCTGTCGTTCGTCCTTTTTGCTTCATCCTTTAACTACTTCTGTCTGCAATCTTTTCTATTGCACAAGTATTTACCAGTCTGTGCTATATTGCTGCTGCTGGCACTGTTTAACTAGAGAGAAAAATTCAGCACGGAAAGTCTTACTCACAAGACTTTAAACTCTTTTGTTGATTTATATTTTTTTAAAGGAGCTTGACATCTTCATCAAGTTCACAGTGGGCCTGCTTTGTTTGCTTTCTCTTGAATGCTTGATAAGATTTTTCTTCTATTGTTTTGTGCAGTGAGGACAGAACTTGCCATGGCTGAGGTGGTTTTTTTTGTAAATCCACAATATGGTCATTGTCTGCTGCTGAATAATTGTGACTGCTTTTTGTACAACCAGAACTAAGGCTTTGGCTGTGAACAGATTCCTTCTTAGCGTGAAAAGAGACTAATCCATGTAAATACAGCCCCAAAATAAAGCTTTACAGAAAAAGGGAAAGGCTGCTAAGCAGGAGGGCAGAGGTCAGCAATTTAACCTTTAACCTAACAAATAAGAAGCATGAAAGTTCCTGAATTGGTTTACAAAGGCAAGCTCCTGTGATCTGTCAGTTTTTCTTTTCATGATAGAGTTGGGTGAGAAAACTGACTGACAGCTAGTGCCTTTTTAACTGCAGGTTGAAATTAGCTGCTAAACTGAAACTTTTTTAGGTAGGTTTTTAGTGGTTTTAACAAATTATTTTCATTCACTAGCTGTATTAGTAGTTTTTCTTGAATTTATAGAGGTTTGAGTGGTTCTTCTTTTTAAAGAGTTCTTGAGAGACTCAATTTAGATACCAAATGCTACTGAAGCATTTGGTATTTCAGCATTTGAAGCGTTTAAGAATTTGATGAAGCACTTGTTGCAATTAACTCTCTGTTAATGTGTTCCTTTAAGAGTAGGGCTGTTATTCCAATAACTGCAAGCAGATTGTACTCTGAATAGAGTCAAAAAAGTTGTTGTTATGGGGGTGGTTACTTAATCTAAGGGAGTAATTTTAACTTTAGTTTTTGCGCAGTCACAAAAATTTCCAAGGTGGTTTGGTTTTGTTTGTCCTTATTTAATTGCAACAGGTGATCTCATTAATGCTGTTAACTTTTGCTTAAATCTTAGTCCATCTAAAATCAGTTGTTAATCTCAACATAGACACTTCTGTGACTTGTAAAGAACTTTAATTAGAGTGTCATTCAGATGAAGAAACAATGACTTTAAAGAAGACTCCCTATAGATTAAGACTAGGGATTTTTATTATTTATTTATTTATTTTGCTTAATGCTGGTAGCAGTGTCCTGGTAACGACTGTCCATCCAGAGTTGTACTTACACTTCTTACGAGTGTCTTCGATAGAAATACTGGATTTTAGGAGTCATGACCATGTTTAGTCTGTCGGAACATGGGTCAGTAATTCTACCTAGCAAATAAGTTTAACAAGCAAGCAAAGTAAAATTGGTAAAACAAAAGAGGAACCAGGTCTATTTTCATTGCTGGTTCTTTTTGTTTTACGTAGTTCCTTGAAAGAAGAGAATGTAAACTCTAATTCAAAAAGAGGCCTAGCAGAGTGCCCTAGGCAGTTTTGGTCTGCTTCTCTGGGATGTGATATTTTTTGTTATGAACAAAAAGAGACGTTTTTTTTCTTTTGTGGTGTGTGTTGTTTTTGTCTTTCTTTTTTGGGGGTGGCTTTTAAGATTGAAAAAGAGCTAGCAAGGTGATTTGAAGTGAAATTATTACTAAAAGATACACGTGAAATGAATCCAAGACTACCATTTTGGTTCAGCCATGGCTGTATATTAAAAAAACAAAACCCCCTAACCTTTTGTGCTACTAGAGAAAAAATTGAACCTGCAGTTTTCTATATGAAATACTGCTGTGTGCTGATGCCCAGTTACGGGTTAGTGTGTGGTTCACTTCCCTGTCGTAGTGGTTGTGAATAAGTGATGGTAAGATACATTTTAAATCACTGCATTATATTCTGTTTATATCCGAACGTACTCATTATCTGTGAGCAAGGTGTCTCACCGGCTCGCCACTGGATTTCTTGAAGTGAGAAGAAACGCCAAGACAATGCTGCTGAGTCCTGACTGATGAGTAGACGGATTTGGCCCTGCTGTGGCCCAGCAGATCTGACACATCTATTGGCTCTTGGGAAGATGATTGTTATGTCTTCTTTGGTTGGAAACAGTTTTACATATGCTTTCTAATAAAGCCTGTTTCACAGAAGAGTGGGATAGAAACCAGGAAGTTTGACCTGCAGATTAAGGATGATAATCTCGGATGGAGGGGGTGGGAGCAAAGAGCTGGTAGTGATAATCTAGGATTCAGAATGGGTTTTAATCTCAGGAAGTTCTGTTCATACTTGCAAAGGGGCTAATGTGTCTGTGTCCCATCCCATCTCATCTCCCTCTTCCCAATAAATAATTATTTTGCTTGTTTTTTTCTGAAGTTTTCTGTTACTGGCCATGTGGAGAGTAATATTTTTAAATTTGATAGACAAATTAGTAAAAATAAACGATGCATACTGTAGATAGTTAAATAATACAAGTCTGTGTAGAAGGACCATGTAGAAAGTCATAATCTGGGTGGAAAGCACTGCAGTTAAAAGATGAGGAGGAGAGTGAATGAAGAACTATTGCCAAAGGAATATTCTCAGCCCCAAAATATATGGGGTCTGTCTCAGACTTCATCAGCTATTACAGTACACATGCCAAGGGAAGGGATGGGGGGAAAAAATAGGGGGTGGAGAACTTGCTGTGACTATTTTTTTTTAAGCAGTATCTTTTACACACTGAATTTGTGCAAGGATTTGTGTGGTGCTGAAGGGAATTACAGTTGCAACTCCCATTACATTCTACTGGGATTAACTGAATCCCATCTTTACTTCCTTTGAAGGGTCCTTTATGTTGAAACTACATAGTTAGGAATATAAACATCAGCAACATTACCTCTTTTGAATTGGTTCTTACGTGCTTTTATCTCTGAAGTAAACAATTAAGTCTTCAGGTATGTCTGTGTGACCTGTAAGATACGTTAGAGATCATTGAGGTCTTCGATGCTATTCCAAAGGTACCGAAAAGAGACGGTGTGTGGAAAAACACCTATAAGCATGAATGCGACTCAAAATCAGATTTTGAAACATGAAGACAAAATGTCTGGTTAGGTATCACAGTATAGGTATACAGTAGAGTCAGGCTTCCTCACTTTATGTATTTGCAAGCTTCGTATTCCACTTAATATTAAAATCACGTGCTTCATATTTTTGTGAATAGGACAGTAAAGGATGGTGCAGGCAAGTCAGAAGAGATACCAGGACATAAGAAACAGCTCAGGCAGAATGGACAGTAATTTAGGAAATCTCTTCGACAGGCAGCTGAACAGAACTGGCCTGTGGGAAAGGCCAACCCAATGCCTCCCCCCCAACAAACAAACAAAAAAACACAACAAAAAAACACCCACCAGCAACGTAAAAACCAACCAAATAAGCAAAACACAACGCTTTCCTTTGCAATAAGTATGAGATTGTCTTCTGAAGCTGCTCTTCACTTGCACCTAAAGTAACACCTGACTGTGTTTTATCTGATACTTCTCTGTTGCACCTTCACCTGGTTTAATTTGAATAGTCTATCAAGCAAGTTAAAATAGATTCATATGGAGCAGGTCATTATCTATAGAATTATAGCCTATACCCACAAATGCATTAAAATTCATACTTGTAATTATCATAGACTAATACATTGATCTCATCCCGACTTATCTAGAGATGATATTTGTACATGGAAAATGATATAGATACTTGCTTATTTTGCTCTGCTGTAATTAATGTCCTTATACATTGAAGATAAGATTTCTCCTGTGTATTTGTTGCTTTTATGTAATGGATTAAGTGCCTTACCTTTGTTTCTAATAAATCATCTTGTTTTGTTTTTAATAGTATTATTTTCATTATGGTTTCAGAAAATCTGCTCATAAACTATTCACTAAAAGTACATACCACTTCCATGCTTTGTAGATTTTGTAAGCACTATGCAAATGAATAGCTTTTAAAGGTAATTTCTGTTGGAAATAATTAACATATTAAAATAGGAGTGTATAGCTTTGTGTACACCTTAGTAGTATTCATAAACAAAAATAGATTTAGTGAATAAATAGAATTATTTAACTGTTCAGTATTTTATTTAATGAAATGTAGAGGTAGAAAGTAGCAGAATCTCACAATTTGCCATCTCTCTCACATGGAGATTGCAAAATGTATGCCTTGTTGCACTTAAAATACCAAATGTGGTACCCAGTAATACAGCAATTGTAGCACTTTTCGTTTTGATGTATTTCTTCTTGATAGTTTGCTTTACCCTGGATACAGGATTAGGTCCTTCACTAAACCATCCTGAATCAATTCTCTACCTAGGCTAAATGCTTGGAATACAGTGGACATCACATGGACAATTGGACTTGAGTATTGACAAGGTTTTTAAAATAGTCATACACCTCAATTTTGTTTATCTCGGAGTTTTTTAAACAACCTATTGACCTCATTGCAGCTTGACTATAATTACCATGTTTAAACTTCTATGCATTTTTTAGTTTAAACAGCCTTTGTGTTTTTTTTAAACCAAAAGAAAATTAATGAGAAGAGACAAAGAGACATCAAAGAGGTTTTCCCTCTGATTGCAGTGTTAGAAGTTTTGCCTGAAAATAGGTTACATTTCTTCTGTTTTCAGCTGAATCCTCATTAACTTTACATTTTAATGATGTCCAGAGCAAATTATGCCATTATGGTAGATGCCTTAAAGGAAAGCTTAAAGGACACCTTTTTTAATGTTTGTTTCTTTATTGGTGGCAGTATTTGTACCAGTATTATAAACAGTGTTAGAATGCTAAAAGTAACCCCAAGACATATCAGAAATATCTTCCAGTTTTATATATGTACACATTCATATATACATATATATATATATATATATATATACTGTAAGTATCTTTGGTTAGTATTGAACACAAGTGGAGTATATTAGGGGGATACCTTCATTGTCGTAGAAAAAAACATAAATCGTCTTTTGAAAGAGTTTACAAATTACTTCATCTTATAATCAGTTTAATTTATAATGAAATGGAGACAGATGATGTAACAGAGCCTCTGAATTATTTTGTTTTCTTGAACCTTCAGTGGAGTAGATGATTGAAATGTTAATGAAGTGATGGTTTGTGTTTTTACAATGAGATAAAGCATTATTGGAGGATCTCTGTGGAATTTCAAATTCATTCAAATTGGGGAACTGTGATTCTGTGGCCTAACGCAACTCTTCTACTAAAAATTAACATTGTGTAATTAACTTTTTAGATGAGGGAATCTTGTTATATCAAATGCAGTAACAACAACTTGTATTTGGTGCACCGTACGTAAACAAGGTTAATTGAAATTGGCAGTAGCTTGAATGGAAGTTGAACAGTTGAGAATCCAGGTAGTTTAAGGAAATCCTATAAAACAGCAACAACTTTTTTTTTTTTTTTGGCTCCCCTTCTCCGCACTCACACTGTTGCCCCCACAGAAGCACACATTTCTGACTGTAGCTCAATGAGGAGACAGACAGAACAAAAGGCCTCATGGACAGTGAGGTTGTTTTTTTCCCTGTCTTCACACCTGGTGTCTGCATATTGTGAACAGAACCTTTTGATTTTCTTGGGCTGCACTCTAATCAATAAACTGAATTTTTGGAATGTGAGGTTGTGGTGAGGGGAGGAGGAAGAAATAGGAACGTTCCAAAGTTCAGCTAATAGAAGATGAAATCCGATGGACTCAATGAAAAGTTATGTAAGATCTGAAAGCTCGGTATTTCATGACTGTATTGCCATAATGGAAGTTGCTACTTAATCTGATTATTACTGTAGGTATTGCTCTGTTTGACATATGATTTTACTAAGCTAGTGTTCTGTATGTATATATTCAGTGTTTCAGATCAGTATTTCTCAAAAAAAAAAAAAAAAAATCTTTCCAGTGGAAACAATTGGCTCATCTCTAGTGCTTGTTTTTAATAAATGCAACCTCTTCATATGTTCCAGACTTGAATTCCTGAATGACTGGCTGTCCACTGTAGCATTACCAACTGTTTGGTGTTGCTGCTCATCTGCAGGTATAGCAAACCTGTCTTCTCTGGTTGAGTGGAGCTGCACTTGCATATGGTTAGCTGATAGAAGATGCCCCTGAGAGCTCATATTGGTAGCCGTGACTCAGAATAATCCTTTTGGTCCTGAGAACTTCACTTTAAGGGTGCTACAATTTTATGATCAGCTTTTCAACTGGTGTTTGTATAGCTACTTCAAAAGTTTTATTTTCTTGGCAAATGCATACATAGCTCTTACGTAAAAGATTTTTTCCCTTTTATTTTGAATTCAAATAAGAAAATTTTCACTGAACGGCTTTTTGCCTGGTTGTATTCTTTCTTCATCCCTTATTTAGGCTGGTATGCATGTCTTGATGGAGGCATTTGATATTTCCATTGTTAATAACTAATCAAATAGACAAAAAACTAAAACTGAAGTTAACTTTTCCATTTTGGTATGGTTCTTATTTATTCTATTCTTTCTTAGTAAATTGTATGTAGAAACTGTTCAGAAGTTAAGTGCCATACTTGTATAGGGGTTGTGGCAGACCCAAAGTGCGTACCCAGGTTGATGTGTGGTCTTAGGTGGTCTTTTATTAGAAAGTGGGTTTAAGTCTTTCAAATGTTCGACTGTCTGTAAGCTAGATGCTTGAAAACAGCTTTCAAAAGTGGTGGCTTAAGTTCCTAGCTTAGTTTAAATCTTTTAGCATAGATTCCTTCTAATATAACTTTAGTTTGAAGATCGTATCATTAAAGATATGCTCTTTGTGGTCTCTTTTTCTCACCTTTATTTTGTAATTATCAGAGAATTCACAGTAACTTAAAACTTAGTTAAGATGCATAATAAAAATACTGATTAATAAGCTCTAGCTGACAGGAAGATGTGTATGTTATTGTTATTTCCTTGGCATGCAGGTTTTTGTATAGAACCATATTAGCAGTAAAAACCTGACATGTTCTTCCTGGTAACTTCTTCTGCAAGTATTTGCAGCATGGCTATTTCCAACCAGTTATGTGGTAATGATAGTGCAAGGCTGAAACATTCCAATCATTCATGCTCCTGTCCTCCCTCTCTCATACGTGTTTCTTTGCTCAGCATTTTTGCTGTATTTCTTGCTTTGTTGTGGTCAATTCAGTCAATATAATAGCAAAGACGTTGGCTTTTTTCTTTAATAAAGAGTTATGTTAGAAATATACTATAACAAAGATAAGAGCTATTTATGTCCTAAGCTATTGATTTTTAATTAATGTTGCCTGGGCTCGTACATGTTGGCAGAATTGCTAACAGCTTGTGGCATTTTTTAATTCACATCTTCTTTTTTGGTATTTTGACAGTGTCATTCATATCTCATGAAAAAGTACCTTGTCAGGTTAAATGTGTTTAAAACACCGAGCGAAAAAAAGGAGAGAATGGAACATAGGGCTGCCTAGAAACCTTGATCCATTGCCAAGTATTTAAACAATTTAGTGTTTTGGTTTTCTAGCTCCAAGCTGCTTCTCAAATCCCTTGCTAATTAATCCAGTTAATTCTTTGTAGACTAACTGTATGCAGGGCTTTTTCTTCTGCTTGTATTGCTGAGAACCCTGTTTTGTTTGAAGCAAACCTAAGCTCGGTTATAAAGGTTGTAGTAATAAAGTGAGTACTAGTAGATGTAAATACAGTGTTTTGAGTCTTTTTAAAAGGAGTTGTGTTTGTGTGTGTAGCTTCTAATTTAATCTTTCATGTTTAAAAATCAAACATATATGCTTGTGTTAAAAAGATGGAGAGAACTTTGCCGTTAGTTTGATTGCTTTAGAAATGGGAGTAGAGCCGCTATGGAATGGTGGTGGTGTGAAATATTCATGTTGCGGCCTTGCAATTAGTGATATATATATGTTTACTTTTTTCAAGGAAAAGTGCTGTAATATTGTTCTCTTCTGTACTCTGAAATGGATGTTAGGATATAGGGCAAATAACAGAGTTTAACGGGAAGGAGCGTTTGCAGAAGTGACCTGTTGATTCTCTTCAACCAAGAGACTGGACTCCCCTGCTGGCAGTACAAAGGTGAGCGAACTCAGGTCTCAAAGCAGCAGCTAGGGAGCAAGGAGCTTGGAAGCCCAATTAGGCGTGGTATGAGATAATGAGAAAAGAGACTGTACACTCCTCTTTAAGGTGTGTTTGTCTGCGATAAAAGCAGCTGGATCTATTGGACATACTGTGCTGCTCTGGAGCTTACTTTAGTTTTTAAGATTTGTTTAAAAAATGCTCCCCCTCATCTTCCTGCTTATCAGTGCATATGGCTGTGTGCGATAACACAAGCTGACCTCTAGCTACCAGCCAGGTTTCTGCCAAGCCCTATGGGAGAAGTCTCTGTGAACATTCTACTTCCTTCTCCATCAGCTTTCTCAGTTACTTTGAGAAGTTTCATCTGAGGACCTTTTGTCTGTAGGACACATCTTTCCCTCCTATTCTGTGCAATACTAGAAGTTCTTGCAAGTCAGTGTTGATGCTTTGAGAGAATGTTTGTGCTGCCACCTCACCCTAAGAAGTTACACTCCTCATTTCTGTAGTCATCCTCAGGAGATTTGCGTGTCAGCACAATGGGAGTCGATGACCATCTGCACTTCACCACCTTGTAGATAAATCTGTGGAGAAAAAATGTGGAAGTGGATTCAAGTTGCATTTTTAGATTTCCTTTGCAATTCACAGTGAAGGAAAAAATTGTTTTCAGCAAAGCTGCTGCTAAGGGTGGGCAGATTGGAAAGAGTTGGCAGAGTTCTTGAAAAAGTCTGAAAATATAGCTGTGATTTTGCTGTGTAATAAAGCTGGGCAAGGAAAGAGAAGAGGAATTAGTGAAATTGTTAGATTTATATACACCTGATTTTCAGGGCTGGCTGGTAAATGAATATAATGTGATTTATGAAATGTTTGAGCTCAAAATTAAACTAGTTCACTACTTCAGAAGTATATGGATACCTGGCGATGTGCTATCATACATCTTGGAAGTATCAAAGGTCTTAAAAATGTTTCCAGTGCATTTCCATTTTGCAGTTAAAAATCTTTTTGATAGACTTGCATTTTCTACATTAACAAAAATATTTTAAACATTTTTAGTGAGATGATAGATTTCCAGTCTGGTTGCACTGAACATCATCAAGCTCCTCTTTATGTAAAACAAATAACTCTTCAGACTGATGGTATTGCTTTAAATGTGCTAAACTTCTTTTCTGAGAGGCTTTTATTGTAGCATCACACATGGCATAAAGTGAGCTTTGTTAATAGTAGCTGAAAGCATTGCACATACAAAACAGGTCAATACTGCAAGTGTAAATATACCCACAGTTCTCCTCCAGTTCTTGATGCTGTCTCGTTAATGAACTTTTATTGCCGAAAGAGAGAAGTCATTTGGGTAGCCGAGCACTCAGTGATTTTCTTTTACTGTCATCTCATGGTCATTAGCTAGATGAGATGTATTTTTCCAAGCCGGGACCTCTTCTCCTGCACCCTCTCCACTAAACTTTGAATAGTGTTCAAGAAGCTCATATCTGTCATTAACACATCTGACTCCACAGAAAGTTTTTGCAGGAGAGTGAATTGAGTGCTCTTCCTGTTTTTACAAACTTTCCTCTCATTTAATGCTTTCGCTGGTAGGCTTTCACAAGGCTGCAGCGACACTGTGGCTGTAGTTGATGCTCACCATGACCAGTCTCTGATTTCTTTTGCTTTTTCTTTGTTTGTTTGTTTTTTTAACTCTCTTCCAGTTCCCTGGCCCTTAGAAGTTTTCATTACCATTTTGGTAGAATGAAGACCACTAATGTGAGATAAGTTGAGATGGGAATGTTATGCAGTTCAAGCTGAAGCAAAATAGATGAAATTAAGTACCGGAGGGTACAAGGCTGCTGTCTTTTATGTATGAACTTATATGCCTTAAAAAATTAGGAGTGAGTTGATGTCCATTGAACCCAGTGGTCAGTTAGGGCCCTTAGCAACCACAGATTTCAGTAGTGGAAGCAAGTTAAGTGTGAAGCTCTATGGTTGTGGGCGTTGTTGTAGAAACCACAACCATCCTGTTATTTGTTATAAAAATGTCTCCTCAAAAATGATCTATAGGTCTGTCTGTTCTTTACTGATAATGATATATGAATATAAATCAGACTCCGTGCATGATTGATGGTGTATATTTTGCTGTATGTTCCAACAGTGAAGATCTCCAGTACAGAAAAACAATAGAATTAATAATGGGATTCCCAGTTTCCTGTGGCACAATTTCATCTTTGATAGAATCTGTTTGATGCCATTTGAATAACTAAAGCATCCTGACATAAACAGAGATGCAGATATAGAAATTTTGAAGGCATCAAAATCCAAAACTATTCTGAAGAGTTTTTCTGTAAGGTCTCCTATTGCTTTGCAGGGAGATTCCCATAGGAGATGATATTTGCACAGAGCATAACATGTAACAGTGTCATTGGGAGCAGGTGGTACTCTACAGAAGTAGCATGTGATAACTTTGAAACTGGAAACGGTTTGATACTATCAATATTGAAAGTATGAAAGTAAGGTCAGAATTTTAGATGTTATAAAGTTATATAGCTTCAGGCTTAGAATCAGTATTCACTGTTGCTTGTGTAACCAAGAAGGTATTCTCTGTGTAGTTTAAGCAATTATACAATTGCTGAAGAGTAGTGTTTTGTGTGTGTGTGTTGTTTTTTTTTTTTTAATTTTACTGTATTATAACACTTCAAGAACTTAAGGTTGGTTACACTTCTGTTCCAAGTGCTTTCTGAGTCAGTTCAGATTAAACCTGAAATGTGATGGTCTGTATGTCAATGAATATATTTATGCAGTACTGGTATGCATTCTCCTAGTAATATGTCTATCTGAATTTATTATGGTTGAATTTGAGAAAGTGATAAAAAAAAAAAAAGTTAATAGTCTGTAAAGTGTTCTCTAATACATGGAAAATATAGGTTATTGGCAAATTAAAATAACCATAACGTCGTTAAACCAAAACCCAAAATGGTGAAAATAAAGCAGTTTGGAAAATGTTTATAAAACTCAGAAGAATTTTATAGTAAGAAAAGTCCGGAGTTATGTTGGAAAACACTGTTTGTTTTCATTAATAACTTCTTCAGGTTTTGTAATGTAGTTGACTGATTGTCATGGCCATGTTGGGTTTATGTGAGTTCCTTGTAATATGGTATCCCTAAAAATCAGTATTGCATTAAAATGTTATTCCTGGCTTTCTTCAAAACAACAAAGAGAGTTAGAAATTAATGGCTGACACAGGAAAATAGAAAATGTGACATATGTAAAAGTTTCTCTCTTAAAATTAATTGAATAGGATTTTTTGAATGGAAGTGCTTATTAACATGCCAATGTTATGTATGAATTAAGTTGGCTATAACTGTCACTTTATCAAACATAAATGTTTTATTTTTGCTGTAAAAAGCTAGCTTGAAGAAACTTTTTGGGGGCTACATATGCTTGACCCTTCAGCAGAAACAGTAATCTTGGGAAAGCAGATAGGCATACATAAGCAATTGGAAATACATGTCTTGTAAATATTAAAGGGGGGGTAGCTGTTTCCTGTAAAAATGTCAAATTTCTAGTTGTTTTGGTCTTATCTTGCATAACTTGAGAATTTGCATTCTGGAAATAAGAGCTAAGTAGGCAGATTTATGCAGTAACTGCTCGTGTCGGGTATTGCTGAACTCCAGACGATGCGCTAACTCGATTTCTATTTGCTGCATGTAGTTCCACGTGGAGAAGGTCTCTTTAATTTTCTTCCTTCATTGCTTCTGAGATATGACGATTTTTTAATTTAATTTTTTGTCTTTTAAATCTTAACCTGTGTGGTACTGGCACTTCCAGATAGTCACATTTAAATCATAGCATGAAATATTGGTTAACCATTTCTTACATATTTTCAGGACGAGGAGGGCTTGCCAGCTGCTGTTGAAGTGAAGAGGCTGTCACCAGGCAACTCTGCTGTCTCAGAATATAAATACAAAGAGGCAGGAGAGAAACGACTTCAGAATTCATGGCCTGAGCATATCTCCTTAAATTTATGGTGTGGTGAAAAGATTACAAGAAAAAACATCCTGATCAAGCAAAAATCAATTAAAAATTAAAACAAACAAACGAAACCAACAATAGAGGCCTACTTGAATGATGTGCTCCTACTCAGCTTCTGCATTTAACCTGTTTTGTATAATTATTACAGGCAGCCTGTACCCATTTCAAAAGCCACGCTTTGTGGGTTTCTTGAACATTGAATTAGGATGTTACCTAATTGTATTTTCTAGGTTTTGGCCACTGTGTAATTTGACTAAAATTTCAGGGAAAAAGAATTAAAGTGTAGCCCATTTGAAATTTGCTCCTGGAGTTTGGCTTAGATTTCAACCAACTCAGAAATGTGCTATCACTTGAAGAACAGATGGTTATGAAGAGAAATATCCCCTTAAGTGCATAGTAAAGCAAACTGAAAAGATTCATCAACCGGGCTGTAATGTGGACTTGAGGTATCACCAAAGTAATTAACCAATGCATATAAGAGAACTGAAGACCTCAAATAAAGATGTTAGAAACATGTAGCAAACAGGATTTGAAATAAGTACTCTTTTGTCTTCTGTATATGCTCTCTTGTTATTTTAGCTTTAGCTCTTTCTTAAGCATCCCCTCTAACAGTTCTAGCTTTAGTTACATCAGTATCATCAGTTAAAAATGTATCCGGACTGAAAGTTTTCTTGTGTTCTGTGTAAAGTGATAATTCTGAGTTTTCTGACCACTGAAGAGATTTTATGCCTTCTAATTTGTTCTTATTCTTACAGTGTGGAATGTTAGTAGAAGAGAAATGAATCTGCTATTATACGACCATTTTAGACCAATTTCTTGCTATAGCGGAGTGAGTGAACAGCTCTGTGGTGCTTAGCTGCCTGCTGGCTTAAAGCACCGTGTGGACAAAGCAGAAGTAGTTAAGGATTTAGCATTGGGGTAATTCCCCAACTATATTTGTCTATTTCTCACTAGGGTAGCATCAGAACTGTTTCTCATCTTCCATTAAAAGCAATGGTAAAGTTTTGATTAAACTTCCATATGAGAATCCAAGACATTGAACAACAGCAGTTGAAGATGGACATGATACCTTAGAAAAGGGTCTACCTAGTCCGATACACGACTTTTCTGATACCCTTTTACTAATCGCTTTTCATATCTTGACTCTGACACGTGTTTTCTTTGGTCTGTTGCTTCTTGTTCCCATCACCCTGTGGTGCTCTGGAAGGGAAGAGCCGAACGTGTTCCTTGGGACAGGAAGGAGTTGCTTCATGCTGCAGGAGAGGCTTGAAATAAAATGTGGACTAAACCAACTCTTCAGGTTTAGGTCTTTTGGTTATGTTTGTGTTAACATTTGCATCAGACCTAACTACAGTGTTTTTTTGCTAGCTCTGTGATACTGTTTCATGGTATATTTGTTTTTCAAATGGTATTGAAACAAAAGAACAGATTCTCTCAAAGTTGTTACTGTGCCAGAGGAAAGTGGAAATGCCATCCTTAACTCTGCCATTTTCCTGTAGTGGGAGGTCAGTGGGGCGCTACGTACCCTTTAAAGGACAGTCAGGACAGTGCAACAGCCTGACATGACAGCAGCTCCTAAGCAGGTATTTGTTAAGAGGAAAAGAATGTAGCCCCTTCGTCCTGTACAAGACAAGGAGTGCTTTTCCCACCTCTTATCCAAGAAGTGAGAGGTGTTTCTCTCTTTTTTTTTTTTTTTGAAATGTAGTCACCTGTGTGAATATTTCCATTGCATACTATTCTTAAGTTGTAGTTTTGAATATTGCACCTGCTGTGTGTGCTTACAGTGCATGTTGGTGTTGTGATGATTTGGGATAACTTAATTGTATGTGTTGTGAGGCTGGCAGTATTTGGTTTTGTGTTTCTGTTGTTTACTTTTTTAGTATAGTTTGGAAGTCACAATTACAGAATTTTATTTTACATCTTGGCCATTTTAGGACTCTTACACTGTTAGAATAAGGAATACTTTAACGAGAAAAATTAAAGTCTTAAAAGCTTTACATTCGGAAAAAAATCCTTTTATAGGTATTTTCTGAGTGAATTTGTTCTGAGGCTTCTGGTCTGTATTGAGTGTAGGTTTTTCCGCTCCCTCGTTTTCTCCCCCCCCTTTCCCTCCTCCCCCTTCCCCCTCTCTGTGCTGTTATCTGCACACTAAAGCTTGCAGCAGTTTGGGGGCAAGCAGAAGTGTTCAGCTGTGCTGAATACAGGACGTCTAGGAGTTTGCAGAGGTCTGGAAAGAAGTTTAAAATTACTTTTTTGTTGTGCTACATAAGTACTATAATGTGTTACGGGTGTTGAAATCGAAGCTGCTTTAAATGGAATTCCATTTCATTTTAGAGGGACAAAAAAGAGTTGCAGCTGTAAAGACCTTAAAGAAATGAATGCCTTAAATCACTTAGTGAGGAAAAATGAAGTAATTATCACTGTATAATAAACTTAAGTTTACTTCATCTGAATGATTTGTAGCCAGCATGGATTAAAGAAGATGATTTTTTTTCTTTCAGATGGGTCAAGATAGTATGTGTTGTTGCTTGTGTGGTTAACTGTGGGAAGTGTTTTCTGAGAATTTTTGAAGAACTTCCCTGGTTCTATAATTTCCTTATCTTTCAAATGCAGACCAATTTGAGATGTGCTGTTTTTAGAAGTATTTAATCATGCTTCTTTTAAAAGCAAAACTCTTCACTTTATGATTGATGGAAAGTTGAGAGTAAAAGAGCAGCATAGTTACACTAATATGCCATTGTAGCATATTCCCATCCTGTCATCTGGAAAATTAAATCAGGTTACAGCATGGATTAGCAGCTAGACTTTTGAGGAGGGGAAGGTAGTGTCTTAAATGCCATGAAATTGAACAATGGGATTATACAGTTCACAGCTAATTTCAGTATTCTTCCCTATTTGGCTTTTTGTTGAACAAGATTCTATAGGTGGTAATAATTTTTAGAACTTGGAAACTTGGTGAACTTGCTGTGTTCACATAGTGCGGGATCAATGCTTTGGGCTATCCATTTGATGATATTCTGTAAATGCATAGCAAAGAAGCAAAATGCTGCTGTCACAGTGCAATAAAGTTTTATTCCTCTATCTCAGAGAAACGGCATTGTCTTCTCTTCCCCCTTTTCAAAACAAAAAGTATGTCCAGTGACAGAAATTTCGTGTTCTGTTCATGCGAGAAATGCTTGAGCTGCTCTGTTGGTAGTCTCCCTAAAAAACACCTCTTCAAAGTGACAAAGGAAACAGCTTCAAAAATAAGCATGTGATCTATTTTTATGTGTATTGGTTTTCTGGTTTTGTTATTTCTCTAACTGGTTCTCCCCAGAACAGAGCATCCATGGTGGGTAATACAAGGAGGTGGTCTTTGGCCCAACGACGTTTTCTGGGCAACAGTCGCTTTGTATGGAGCTGCATCCTCAGGGAAGAGGGTTTACAATGGTGCATAGGAGGTTGGTAAGAGAACCCAGTCTGACTTCCATGGAGTCACTTGTGAATCTTATGGAAGTTCGTGATACACCATTGGTTCAAAAGCTTCTAAAGATAAGTATGAACATCAAGAATCAAATAAAGTTGACTCTTCTTAGTACCAAGAGTTTTAATTTAGAATCTGATTATGAAATACTCGGTTAAGACATGAACATGTGACCGCTGAGGAGTTTTTACTGATAGTAGTGGTGGTGATTAAAGCTGAATACTGAAGTCCTGTTTGAGCTACCCTTCTGTATTCTTCCATTGGTATGCCTATTTGCCACTGTTCAGAAGTTGGATGTTGTGGCTGCTGTGGCTTGAGGCAGGCATAGATCAGCAGGCAACTTGTGCTGATTTTTTCAGTGGAGAGCTGAGTCTTACTGAGTAATCGTCACGTTTGTTTTGTAGATGTTTATATTTCATAAAGTCAGTGTCTGTCTCACTTTATTGTGTATGTAAACACAGTTGAAAATACCTTCTAAATGAACGTTGCATTAGCAATGAAGAATGGATAAAGTGATGAAAGCTGTAATGATGTGTGACACAGTCTCTCTTTCCATTATGTAGTGTTTTCCAAATAAGGATGCTGAAAGTTTAGTAAACATTCCCAGACCGTATAAAAGCTGAAGTGATGGAGCTGATGCAATGTAAAATATAAAGTACTTGTAAAAATATGCGAATGTGCAAGCATTTGGTTGCCAGGCATAATTTAAAGGTGGTTTTCTTAACTGTAGGGTCCCAGGTTATGTCAATTCTGATGCTGTTACGAGATGTCATCAAAAGCAGGCTGTATACACAGTATGCATTCCCGGTGTCTTGATCAACAGGTATGTGACGCTGAGGGCAATTCCACAAGATACTTTGTGCATCTGACTAAGTACACATTGCTGTTGTTTCCACTGAAATTAGCAGATGAGAAATTAAGTTAAATTTCATGCATTGTGGATTAAATTAAATTTCTTCTAATGTACGCAGTTGATATAAGATTTTTTTTATTTATATTAAAGGCAATAAAGCTTAGGAATGTCTCAGCACTATGATCCATTTTGGGGGATTAAAATGCAATTGTAGACTGTGTTTTGGATGAGAAGGAATTCACCTTGAACCTCTACAAACCACCTCAGATGTGGAGTCCGATCACAGTTGTGTCTTTTTTAAATTACAGTGTGGAAATGTTAAATATGGGGAGATGAGATAGTGCAATATATGCAAGGACATCCATTTGCCATAGGACAAGTTCAGACGTTCTCATTTCCCTGGTCTTGAAAAAAATCCTATCTACTTCGGTTGGGTCAAGTCCCCACAGCACAGCAAACGGTCAGCAAATTTCCTCCTGTCTTCTCACTGAATCTCACAGCGTGTGTATCTTACTACCTAACTTTAAAAGGCTGAAGTAATTTATCTTTTAGTATACGTATTGAAAGACAAAAGTGGCGTGGCACTAGTTAAGAACTAAAGAAGATTTAACAGCAAAGGAAAAATTATACTACAGTAAATAAGCTGCTGTGGGGAAGAATTTAGAAACTCTCCCCATCTTGTGTTACTTAAATTATTTAAAAGCTCATTTTCATAATGTCTCTTACCTGTGCTTTTTGATATTTTTGTGTGGAGTGTTTTGGTTTTTCTTTCAACTTTCTCCCGTTACCCAACTCACTGAAGGCACAATAGAAGCAAAAGATACTCTGGGTATTTACTCACGATTTATGAGAAACTGCTGGGCTGGCTGACCTGTAGGCAGGGTTCTGAAATTGTGCCATACCTGCCTCCTGTGGTATGCAAAGTACCGCAGCAGAAGATAATCCACGCTGCCTTTTCTCAGGAGACGGCGGAGGCCGGCCTTCTGCGCCTGCACGTAGCCGACCGCGCGCCGTGGAGCTGGCAGCCACCATCGCCGCCGTGCAGGGAGGGGAGGCCACGGGGCGGGCAGCAGGAGCCTGGGGCCTGGGGCCGCTGCTCCTGGGGTGCTGCTGCTCTTGTGGGGTCACTGCTCCTGTGGGGCTGCTGCTCCTGGGCCACTGGGTCGCGGTTATTTCCGTGGCAGGAGCACTGACAACATTCTGTTTTGGAAGCAACAGTCTTAAGCTAATATAAAGGTGACCTGATTTTTGGTGTGTCGTAAAGACCTTAAGCCGTGGTGTAGTATTTCACTAGTGTGCATTATCTCTAAAGAACAAATAATCAGAAATGCCTAATTTCTGAAGTAATGAAGGAAAATCATTTTGTAGCAGATCAGTTAAATGTTTCAGTAACTTTGAAAATTGAAATACCTCCACATTACTAGCTATTGATTTCAAGGGCTGTTAAAGAAATATAGATTGTGATGTAGCGACTGGAAAACCTGTTATTGTTTGTTCCTCGTCATTGGTAATCATCCCAACTGCCTCGTTATTATGCACAGCGCTCAGTGGGAGACAATGGCCGGGAAGGGGCCAGTCCTGACAACTGCTGTTCAGAGCATATTCTCATCAACTGATGTACAAAATGTGGTCCTTGTAGAGAGAGGAGAATGGGGGTCTTCTGGTTTCTTCTGAGTTGATGTATTTTGTCTTCCGTGTGGTAGGCACACGTGGAACAGGGAAGGGTTTTCCTGTTTATTTTATATAGCGTTTTCTATGGCCACTGCTTAGCCTTGCTTCTTGAGAGCCCATACATTCGAGGTAGGAAAATAATGTAATTTTCTGTAGGAAAAAACATATTTAAGTAAAAACTCTGAGTGAAAGTTGATGTATATAAACCAAAATTAAACCATAAAAGCCTAACAAAACAAAAAAAAATCATTGGCTGTGATTTTTAGTTACTTTAATCCTGTTTTGTCTCAGTTCAGTGAGAGTGGTCTGTAAGGTAGCTTCAGAGATGGGAAAAGCACCAGCTTGTATTTATTTGCCTGTGACATCTTTTAGCTAAATAGATTTTATCAGCTAGTGTTAGCATCTTGCAGAGGGGTGCACAATGCAACTCTGTCTTCTGGATGATGATCTCAGTATGAGCTTTCGGGGTTTATCTGTGTGCTGTCAAATATGTTGCTGTAGGCCTTCCTGCCAGCGACGCACCTGCTCTTACACACACCTATTTGTGTGGTTAATCTGGTTTGTATTTTTAAAGAATGGTGAATGTGGATTGCAATCGATTGAGGAATGTGTTAACCCTAAGCACTATGGATTTATGTTGCAGTTTAATTCCTTATTTTCTTAAAAATAAATGCATGATAAAATGCTGTGTGACTGTATATGCGTATACATCCAAACATATCTACTAAGTCTGGGAGCAATGGGTCAGCAGAAAATGGTGTGCGGGGGGGAATGCCAGTATTGTGCTTCAGGCTCCTTTACCAATTTCTTATGAAATGTTATATACTTCGGTATACAAAGTAAGGTGTTAATTTCTTTCAGTGATCATCATTTCCTGTGAAATTGTGAGATTAACCTCAAATAATTTGTTGTAAAGATATGTGTCATAGTAGATATTAGTTTCATCTTACCACTGATAATGTGCTTGCTTTGCTGAAATATGAAAGGTATTGTCCTGTAAGTTGTAACTTGAAACACTTGAGTATAATAGACTCTTCGTGTGAGTTCAGCTCTTCTCATTTATTTGCATTTTTGCATACTTAGCATAGAGATGTAAGAATTGTCAAACTAAGGCTTAAAAGGTGATCTCTTGCTTTACAGTTTGTTCTGTTAATGCAGAAGGGTTTGCCCATATGCATATATTAAATTTGTTATATTGTGTATACTGTTGTATAATAGTAAAATGTATAATGAAGCATCTGAATGTCTGGAAAAGTTAAGCTAGAAAGTTGTTTATTAACCTACAGTCTTGCTGTAATTCTGATTTTAAAATGAATACGCCTTATCAGAAAGTTTGCATCTGCTAGCAATTGAATTGCCAATCAACTAATTTATTACTAAAATAAACTTTGCCAATGAGAAATCTAGGGTGGGACTATGGTAAAACAACAGTATACGGTGCTTGTGTCATAAAAACGAGACTCTTCCCCCCAAGCCTCAGTTACAGTGTGGTATAACAATAATGGAGCAGTAGTGATTGCGTATGCAACTTGTCCCTACATAACAATCAAAATTTGTGGAAACACATTAGAAAGAGTGAAGCATCTGGTAAGGGTATATCCAGACTGCCAAGCTGCAGACAACCGAAACCAAGGGAGTTTGTGCAAATGGTAGAAACTGAATAGGGTACTGGTTGGTTTTTCTGTGTTACACTTCTTATTCTGAACTCTTGTGATTGTTGTATTTTTTTATTTTTTTTTTTATAATTAGATAATTTCTTTCTAGTCTGGAATCTGGCCTTCTCAGCCATATTCCTTTGAAAAACATATGGCTTTGAAGCGTGCTGTTCTAAATAGGTTGTCATATAAATAATTTCAGTCATAATTTCAAAAACTATTTTGTTGTTTTATGAACATCTCTAATTAAATTTAACATAACTTCTCAGGGAATATTGACATGATATTTTTTCTGACAAGCCAAAGGAATAAGGACAGTGCATCAGTCTGAGTGCTTGCTAATCGGACGTGTTTAACATTTGTTTTCCTGATGGCACAGAGGTTCAGGACCATATTAATTAGCTCTTTCGAATTCTCGATGAATGTTTTGTTTTCTAAGGAGTGTAACTTTTCTGTTAACATTAATTTGAAATAATATTTTACTTCAGCCAGAAAGCTATTGCACAAAGTAACAGCCTAAAATTCAGTGTAGCACCAAGGTGTGTTATAAAATTATATGTAGATTTATGTGTGTAGATGTACACATTTATGTTTTCATCTGTTTTGTGTGTGTATGTTTTATATACACTTTTCCTCTTTCTAGAGGAGGGTAAAGGGAGAGCCTTGAAAAGTCCTTCCCTGCTCTTATCAACATAGCAGCCTCAGCTGCCCTCCTTGGATCCCCTGCCAGGGTTGCTATCATCTTCTGATCAAATATTAATGTGTGATTCTCTGCTTGCTCACTAATCCAAAGCCAATTAATATTATCTGTCAATTATTTACAGATCCTGAGGTGCGGAGGCAATTCCCAGAGGACTACAGTGACCAGGTTTGGAATGCGTAATTAATTTTTTACATGACAAAATTTATTTCAGGGTTGTTCAACATATTATTGCTGCTCTTTTTACCGAAAGAGATAAATGCATTCTTAGAAAGAAAAAGAAGCTATAATTAGGAGCAGAGGATAAAAACATTTTCACATTTAAAGCAGAAAACGGAAGAATTTTGGATCTCGTAAGATTGTTTTACAATCTAGGTTTTACAAGCGAACATGAGAGCGGGAAGGAAAATTGATTAATAAATTTCACTTTTTGCCTTTAGGTGCCACAGTCTGCAGTTCATTTGGCAGTCCTCACTTCATTG